>NC_037346.1:43294036-43906302 GCF_002263795.3 Bos taurus | reverse complement strand
AGCAACTTTATTCTTCGTGAGTTCTTTGGAAGGTGAATATAAGGATATAAATCTGGGTTCTAAATGGAAAGAGATTAATTTCACTAATTAAAAAGGTATGGGGAAGGGAATCTGGATTCATATCTCATTTCATTCCCTTGCTAAATGTTTTTCAATTGCCCCAAGGAAAAAATTCACATTTTCTAAGTCTTTTGAAAGTTTACTAGTGCTCAAGCTAAGATAGCCTTTATCAGTCCAGTCCCACACTCAGTTTAATGGTATATTTCTAAGCTACTTTTGAAAGCACCAAGCTCTTTCCTTTTATGGGTCCTGGCATCTGCAGTTCCCTCTTGCTGGTACCTGGCCACTCTTTCCCTGCTTGTCCATCAGGTCTCAGATTTATCACTTCTTCAGAAAGCTTTTCCTAACAGTGCCTGGCTCTGTGCCTGGGAACCTATAATCACAATGTTACATGAAAAGTTGAGTGGCAGTTACATATAACTTGTTATGGGGGAGACAAGAAAGTTCTCTGAAATAAGCCCAAATATACTTATTTCTGTTACAATGATTGTAGTAATATGAAGTTGATGTCCCTCGCAAGGCATGAAAACACTTTTGAAATTTGTTCATGTTAAATAGTGCCAGGACTGGTCCTTTGCCATCTTCTCTTTGCCTGTTGTTACATGAGGCTCTAGAATTTCTATAGTGGAGGGGTAGTTGGGTTAGGGATGGCGACTGGTGATATTAGGGTTGAAAATACATCTGCATCTCACTTACATGTTAAGAAAACTGTTTTATATATTAGATAGTCATTAATGGGGGGGCCCAAAACTCTTGCTCCAAGACTTCCTTTGTCACCACCACTGCTCCTCCTGGCTCTGGAGAGGGCAAGAGGGGTGATGGGGAAGCATCTTGAGTTTCAAGGGTAATGGGTGATCCTGGAGAAACTACCACGTAGTAACTACATGTCATGCATTTGTACACATTATTTCATTATCTTCCACTCCTCCTAACTACTATGTGAAGTGTTACCTAATACAGCATAAAAGTTAATAGTACCATTTTTGGAAACAGACTGTATCTTTGCTAGTTGTGCAACCCTGGACAAAGTTTAGTCTAAGACTTAGTTTCTTCATCTGTAAAATGAGGCTATTGATTCCTACATCGAAGCGTTGTTGGATGCTCAATAAAGGAATAAACAGAATCAGGCTTAGTAATTTGCTCAAGGTCATGTAACTCAGTGGAATTCCGATTCTGGTTTAGCTAACTCTGTAGCCAATGTCCTTTCCACTACCACTCTAATTAGGTGTAATCGTTTTGGGCAAGTTTCGTTTAGTCTTCTGAACCTCGGATTCCTCATATGTAACAGAGAGTTCATTCATTAAACTCGTGTCAAGGTGTGTACATAACGGAGACTGCAGTTCTCTCCTGTCTCCCCTTTTCATTCCACATAGGTCATTTATCTTTAACTTCTAAAATGGACCTTGCAAGCACTTTACCAAGCCGGAGCAGCTGCACAAACATAATTATTCAGACCCCTTTTTTATTTCCTCTCCTTTCCTCTTCCACCTAGGCTCCCGCCCCACCCAGTCCAGGCCACGCCCTGGCGTATGACGTCAGCACGCCCCGTGCGTCGCGGCGCGGCGCTCACTGGGGGCCCGGCTTTCGCCCGCTGCTGCCGCCGCCGCCGCCGGCCGCGGCTGCTCTCCCAAGATGGCGGCTCCTCCGGGCGAGTACTTCAGCGTTGGGAGCCAGGTGTCGTGCCGGACGTGCCAGGAGCAGCGGCTGCAGGGCGAGGTGGTAGCCTTCGACTACCAGTCCAAAATGCTGGCTTTAAGTATCCTTCCCTGCGCGGAGCCCGAGGCCGGGCTGGCGTGTGTGTGCGGTGGTGGGGGGGCGGGGGACGACGGCGGTGGCTGGGGCCCTCTCCGGGCCTAGGGGCGACCGGCTACCGCGGCGCCCGGAGCGCATGCGCACGACCCTGAGCTCCCCTCCCCCTCTCCCTGGACCCTTGGTCCGCCTTGGGGACCCTTGTCGCCCTCCCCTTGTGGGAGCTGGGCCGCGAACGAGGGTGGGTGGAGGGGGACTTGACACGCGGATGGCTTTTCGGGGGGAACGCTAGGAGAGGGCACCCAGTGATCAGGAGAGGGGTGGTCGTGGGAGAGGGCTGGTGATTGGAGCCTGGATGGAAGAGGGGCGGGTGGAATCAAGTGGGGAGGGGGTGTGTTGAGTAAGGAACTGCTAGTGAGTGGGACATGGGTATGGAGTTCAGGAGGGGTTGTGTACCGATAGGACGTGGTCCACGGAAGGGCGGTGGTGTGTGACCAAATGGGCCTCGCTTGTTTGGGGGAGAGTTACTGCAGGAAAGAGTTTGTAGCAGAACTGGGGATAGGGGCTTGTTTTGCTGGTGCTGGTGTGTGCGTGGTGCCACTGGGGACGGGGTGATGAATTGTAGGCTTCTCAGTCATTTGGAAGTTGCTCTTTTGGAGATGTTTGTACTGGAAACCTGGTCCAGAGAGAGGACCACGTTTTTCAGGGGCTTGTGTATGGACGTGTGGGTTACAGGTGAAAGAGTAAGTTATCTTTTGCTCAGGCCAGCACAAGGAATCCTGACTTCACAGTAGTAGCCTTGCCTTTTAAATGTGGCAGTGTTAAACAGAATGGAAAAGGTGGCCTCTTTCTTTGGTGTGGAAATGATTTCTGAATTACTCCAGGAAGCTCAATCTTGGAAACAGAATACTTCCTGGTTGTAATACCACCTCCTCCTTATATTTGAGCCACAGGTGGATTTATTTGGATTTTTTTCTTTTTTTTTTTAAGAGTTATCTTTTGTGGCACCTTTGAAAAGGAAGTTTCTTACTGGGTCTGCTGTCTTTGACTGGCAAGTATTTTAACCAACTTCATTTAAACTTAACCACTTCATTTAAACACTGATTGTAGATTTCTAGCTTAGGAAAATGTCCTTTGAAACTAATTACAGCTCGAATAGTTGCGTTTTCTCGGTTTTTTTAAACACAAGAATTCGTACCTGGACCATATAAGATCTTTTGCATTAGTGGTTTAGTTGGAAGGGTTTTGGAATGAGGAATTACTCTTTCAATTGATGTGCAATATGCTTTTGAGAAATGGCTGGAGAATGAATGGATGGAGGAGTCGGTTAACTAGCTGGGTCACCTTGAGTGAGCTTCCTTTCCAGTGCTGTAGTTTTTGCCTCTGCAAAATGGAAAGTCTCAGATCAGAAAAAGTGAAAAGAGTTGTTCAGATATAGGAAGTATACCAAGAACAGAAGGTACTTGCTCTCCTGTGTGGTTCGTTAGGTTCAAGACAGACAGTATACATACAGCATTAAAACTACATTAAGCCTCTTTGTAAAACCACTAGAGAGAAGGTGACGGAAACCCTGTTGAGGCTTCAAGTTTTGGGTTGTGTTTGGCTTTGAAAAGCTTGAGATCTTTTGGTTATGGGGTTGAGCGGGAGGAAGGTGATAGGCAAAGATTTGCTGAGAAGAGCTGTGATTCTTGTGGGACTCCCACCTTTTGCTTGTGGCACACCTTTTACACAAGCCTTATGAGAACTGTGTTTTCCATGCCCCTTTGGGATGTGTCAGTGCTCTGCTTGCCCCTGTTTTCCTTAACTTTCTTTTTTTTCACCAGAATGTCCCTCTTCCAGTGGAAAGCCCAACCACGCAGATATCTTGCTTATAAACTTACAGTATGTTTCAGAAGTGGAAATAATTAATGACCGAACAGAAACCCCTCCTCCCCTAGCTTCACTCAACGTTAGTAAGGTAAGGACTTGAGGGCAGTTCTGAATCTCCAAAATGATGGGAAATTTGAGTCTCATTGACTCTTGATGGTACATATATTGTCCTTTTTTTTTTTTTTCAGTGATTTACAATTGGCTTGTTTTGACATATTTAAAAATATATTTATATCACTGTAGTTTTTATCTCTTTGTTCCCTGATATCTTCCGAAGATTTTAAGAAAAGTCTTAATGTCTGCTGAATAGAGAAATAGAATTGAGAGCTGGCTTTTGTCCTTTGTGAAAGAGAGCTCCCCCTCACCCTTAACCTGTAGCCCATGTGTGAACTTCTAGTGTTGGTGGGGTTGGCTGTGGGCTTTCCTTCTGAACCTCCTGAAATTGTGTATGTGTGCACATAAGAATATACATGTATTTGCTGGGTGAAGATCTGGAGTATTTTTCAGATTCTCAGAGGGATTCATGACCTACAAAAATTTGAAAACTACTGACATAGAGCTTCATTTTTGTCTTTGTGCTTGAATTTTGAGGTCTAACAAATTTAGAGGCTTAGGATATTTTAATCTTGGCTATGTAAATTGGTATCTGGGAACTTTCAAATAACTTTTCTGATTCTTCAGTTCCGTCAGCCGAAGTTCACGTTGATCGGTATTAGTACCCAAGCCCTGTTTGAGTTTTGCTGTTCTCTCTACTTGGAACACCTTCTCAAAATGACTAGAACCTATCCATCAGGACTGTTTAATGGCACATCTTTCAAGAAGTCTTCTCTGATCACCCAGGCTAAAGTGGTGTCTCCGTTATTTTCTCTTACAGTACTCTAGCATTCAGAGATAAGGTGACGTATCATTTCCAGTCCAGTATGGGACATTTTCGAGAGTAGAGGAGGGCAGTGCTTTTGTTTTACACTGAGACAAGTTTAGATTGGTGTATCCTGGGCAAATTGGGACTTGTTATCCTATTCATAGCTTTTTTGTAATTATAATTGTGTATACTTTTCTATCTCACCAAACTTTGTTTTGTGGGAATGGTAACTATACCTGTTTTGTTCCTTACTGAATATATAGAACCTTGCACAGAGTAGGTGCTTCATAAATATTTGTTGAATGAATAAGTTAGGGCTTCAGTTTTTGTAGCAGCTGTCTTTCATTAAGTCTGTTGAATTAGTGTGATGAAATTTTTCCCTCTATAAAATTACAATAATGTATATTCTTTTGCCCCACTTGGGAATGTAGTGTGTTTGCTGCTTTCAGCAAAGCAAGGGAACACTCAGGCAGCTGAAAGAACACAGGGTAACTGAGGCTGGCAGAGTGTAGTTGCCTCAAATCTGGAGCTCCCTTTTTTCTAAATTCCAGGGAAATGCCCCATGTGTTTTTTTTTGTTTTTTTTTTTTTTAGTGATGTCTCAGGACAGATTCAGAAAGGTCTTGGGTTTCATATTAAAGACTGTTGCATACAGACTATCTCATTCTTATACCTGTGGATTTTTGAAACCTTGGCTTACTCCTCCTAAGAGATCTTAAAAGGTTTAAATAAAATAGCTTATGCCTGGTGTGTTGAAGGGAGAAAAGGCTCTGTGTTATTCTTTAATGTTTATAGCGTATGAGAAGTCTGTCACCAAGTAACAGCCTTTAGTAAGTAGTTGAGGAAAGATTATCTGAAAGAAGATAGATTTTTTTTCAAATTTAAAAGATAACTAGGATTCTGCTCTTGTACCACAAAGTGCCACCATTTGTGTGAGAGAGGCTGGAGCGGCATGGATGGGACTGTTAAATGTGGGAGCTGTTAAGAAGCAGTTCTTTGCTTACATTTGACCTTAGGTATAAATAGTTCTTGGTTATTAATTTGCGGATTATCTTTGCCTTTAAGGTTTTGCTTTCTGCTGATCAGTTGTCTTCTAGTATTATTGTAAACTAGTTGTTTACCCAGTCTTTCAGAAAACAGCAGGAGGTAATAGATTAGGGAATACCAGAAATCTTTACTTTTCTTACTCTCAGACCTTACCACAAGGTCTGATTGCCAAGTCTTGAAAAAGGAGTCTGAAACAAAGATTAAAATTAGGTTGAAGAGCTCTCTTTGGGTCTTATTTATTCATTCTTCATTTGTTGAGATGTTTATGAGTAAGCTATATTGGTTTTTCCTTGAAACGAACCTTTGAGGATGCTTTGTGATTCTTGCTGAGATTCATTTAGAAGAGCCTGTTGGGCTCTTTATGTTACTGAAAACAGCTAATCTGGGGAGCTACATGTTGCTGGAAGGACATGAAAAGTTCAACTCATTTAAGAGCATGAGCCTGGGTTTGGTTTTGTTTTTAAGATGGAGGATTGTTTAAGCATTTTAGAAGGGAACTAAAAGTGCCCTGAAATCCCTGGAAGAAAACTGTGGTCTTGGGGAGTACTACCTGTGCAGTGGGAGATCCCATCACATGATGGCTCATCTTGCTGAAATAGTAAGTGCTGTGTTCAATTAAACCTGTTGATACAAACTGGATGTTTACTCTGACCCAACAGGAAATGGAAGAGCAGGCCTTCTAAAGGAAATACTTAATTCCAGCTCAAGTTGAGGACGGTGTGAACTAGCAGTTCTTGGAGATGAGCTTGTTTTGCTTTCGATTGGCACTTTCACTGTAGCTAAGATGTCCTATGTCCGTCCACAGCAGTGGGATGTAAGAGGAAGCTTGAAAGAGGACAGTGGGGTTGCAGAAGGTGGAAGCTTTGAATATTGTTTTATCTACTTCACAGTAACATTGTACTCTGTAAAAATTGTTTCGAATTTCCTGACTTTAAAAAGTACAAAAGCACACATGGCTTATTAGTTTACTTTTTAAAAAAATAGTTTGGTTGTGTCGGGTTTTAGTTGTGGTGCACAGGTTTCTCTCTTGTGTGGCGCGTGGGCTCAGGAGTTGTCGTATGGGCTTAGTTGCCCCCACTGCATGTGGAATCTTAATTCTTTGACCAGGGATTGAACCCATGGATTGGAACCTGCCCCTAGCATTGAAAGCCGGATTCTTAACCATTGGACCACCAGGGAAATATCCTTATTAGTTTCCTTTCATGAGGAAGGTTTAAATATTGCATGAGGGTGAGAGTCCAGGGTCCGTGTGGTTGAGTGAAGTAAAATGTTTCTTAAGTTTTTTTGAATTGACTCCACATCTTGTTCTCTGGGCATAAAGATTGACCATCAGTTATTAGTGCTCTCAGATAATTTGGTTCATGTCAACATTAAGAAAGTTTTATGTTTGTAGCATTTATCAAACATTTACTGAAAATTATTTTATGCACAGCATTGTGGTAAGCTCTGTTGGGGACCATTCCTTACATATTTCTAGTGCCTTACAGTTTACAGAGAGCTTTGACACATCTTGTTTCATCCTCACAACCATGCTTAATGGCAATCCACTCCAGTACTATTGCCTGGAAAATCTCATGGACAGAGGAGCCTGGTAGGGGTCGCAAAGAGTCAGACACGACTGAGTGACTTCACTTACACTTTTTTCCTTTTAGTTTAAGAGATGAATAAACAGGCTTAGCAGTTTAAGTGACTTGCTCTAGGTTATATGGCAAGTAGTGTAGGAACCAATATTTTTACATGCCACCCTCTGAAATAGCAATCAGCAAACATCTCATTTACTTCTAACGATAGTTCTTATGGTGTGGGTACCATCACCATCTTCCCTGATACCTCAGTAGGTAAAGAATCCACCTACAATGCAGAAGACCCTGGTTCTATTTTTGGGTTTGGAAGCTCCGCTGGAGAAGGGATAGTGTACCCACTCCAGTATTCTTGGGCTTCCCTTGTGGCTCAGCTGGTAAAGAATCCGCCTGCAATGCGGGAGACCTGGGATCGATCCCTGGGTTGGGAAGATCGCCTGGAGAAGGGAAAGGCTACCCACTCCGGTATTCTGGCCTAGAGAATTCCATGGACTGTATAGTCTGTAGGGTCGCAAAGAGTCGGACACAACAGTGACTTTCACTTTGACTCACCGTCACCGTCTTACAGAAGAGTAAACTGAGTCTTGGATGAGTCACTATTGTCTAGGGGAAGCAAGATCTTCTATCAGGTGAAAATTTCTAGCTCCTGGAAGCTACATATTACCTCTTGGCTCACTTGATTAGAGTATGTTGTCAAGGCCACAGTCCCAGGTTAGAGCCCACCAGTTAGTAAGTAATTGAACTGAGATTTGAACTCAAGTCTGATGTTTTGATGGCCAAGTCCCATGTATATTCTGCTTCTGTGTGCTTACCCAAAGAACTTTCAGAGTAGGTTGGTGAAATGAAATGAGTATGTGTTTATAATCCTAAGTAATATTTCTGAGTAAAGAGAAACGTCTGTGTTGTGTGGTCAGAAAGAACATTAAAAGCAAGTGGGTATGTCTCTTATGTCACTAAGCATCAGTTTTCTCACCACAGAAATGGAATCCTGTTAGTACCTATCTCATAGAGTTGTTTGGAGGATTGGTTTAGGTTGACCAGCGTTGACACATGTTAGTCCTATTCTCCCACATTAGCTATGTGCAGCCAGTGGGTGGATGTTCCTTGAATTATGGTTTAGGAGCAGGATGGGGGGAGGAGGGCATCATGACAAAGGAAAGCAGCCAAGAACATGGGCAGTGTTAGTTACTGTATCAGTCTTTCCTGATACTGGATCTGACATTCATTCAGGTATCAGAACTTGCCATCCCAAGACTGGGGAAAATCAAAATAGTATATGGATTCCTCTTGTTGGTGACCAGAATTAACTTGAATTTCTAGGGCAGTGTTACCAAGAGGCATAATTAAGCGAACACTTGTCTGAGTACAGAAGGTTAGAGTGAGCAGTCACAGAACCTAGGAGGTCATGCTTTCAACTTCTGAGACTCTGAGGTAAAAAACTCATTGAGACAGCCGAGGCAAGTGTATGTACTCATCTGTTTAGATAAATGCCTCCAGTACATCAAATGAGGTATAGGTTGTCTTATCACTTTGCTGACTTGGAGAAGACTTTCTGGAGGAAATATTTGTATGTTGTGAGGGGAGGCAGGAAAAGAGATAAAGCATGGAAAATTGAACTTCACAGATAAGGCATCTACCTCCCTTACCAAACCACTGACTGATTTATCAGCCTGGTGTGAGTATTTATTGCCCATTTATACCTTACTAAACGGCAGTGATTAAATAGAGAAGAACCAGGAAGAAGAGATTTAAAGAGTTTTTCATCAGCAGATGGTAATGAAGAATAAGTTGGCTGCCTTTGGATAAAAATGACACTTGGAGCTTGGTCTGTGGAAGGGCCTGGAAAGGCTGAGAAAATGGGAAAGTCACAACGTTCACTTTAAAAAGTAACTGACCTTGCTTACCTTTAGGGATGGTGTCACACAGGGAAGACTTCACTTGGTTTTTGTTTTGAGTTCTAAGAAGTTTGAAAGCTAAGATTTAGCATAACCTTATGGCTTTTGTTGATGTGAGGGATAATCCTCAAGTATTAGCAAATTCCTGAGGTAGTTGGTAGCTACTGCATCGTGGCCTGTATTCATGGACGTAGTCTGTTATCTGGGCCCTTGACCATATCTTGACCCTAGTGTATTGAGGTATGGATTTGTCAGCAAGTAGGATCAGATGACGGAGAAGGCAATGGCAACCCACTCCAGTGCTCTTGCCTGGAAAATCCCATGGACGGAGGAGCCTGGTAGGCTGCAGTTCATGGGGTCGTGAAGAATCAGACGTGACTGTGCGACTTCACTTTCACTTTTCACTTTCATGCATCGGAGAAGGAAATGGCAACCCACTCCAGTGTTTTTGCCTGGAGAATCCCAGGGATGGGGGAGTCTGGTGGGCTGCCGTCTCTGGGGTCACACAGAGTCGGATACGACTGAAGCGACTTAGTAGCAGCAGCAGCAGCAGAAGGATCAGATGACCTAGCCACCCTATGCGTAGGTATAGATATATTAGTAACAGGTAGAATGTGTTCATATTATGTATAAAAGTAGGAAGGGAAGGAACTTCCCTGGTGGTTCAGTGGCTAAGACTGTGCTCCCAATGCAGGTTCGATCCCTGCTCAGGGAACTAGATCCCACAGGCTGCAGCTAAGAGTTCGCGTGCCGCAACTAAAGAGCCCTCATGCCACAACTAAGACCCAGTGTAGCCAAATAAATAAATTAAAAAAAAAAAAACAGGAAGGGAAGTAACTACTTGTCTAGGGGAAGCAAGACTCTTCTATCAGGTGAAAATTTCTAGCTCCTGGAAGCTACATATTACCTATTGGCTCACTTGATTAGAGTATGTTGTCAAGGCCACAGTCCCAGGTTAGAGCCCACCAGTAAGTTTTGTATCTGGCTTTGAGCAGACAGCTGCTTCTTCACAGAAGTGTCATGAAGATAAAAGCGTAAGGTGAAGAGGAAGACCCTATCATTGCTAAGTTAATGGGGCCCAATAAGTAGTGAGTGGTGTGAGATGAAATCAGAGGTAGAGTGATTGATGCCACTTTAAAAATCACTGGCCTTTGAAGGAGCTCACGTTCAGTAGCATTCAGACTTTGGGGTCATAGCCATAGTAGGGGATGTAGCATTCCAGGCTAGGGCTCCTGACTGAGTTCAGGCTGTAGTGCACAGCAGCTTGCTGATTTGGTGGGGCCTCCTTAGGTCAAGAGTTTGGTTCTGAAGGGGGCTCTCTTGACATCACTGGGTGGCGAGATGGGGAGGAGGAGATTCGTCCACCTGAAGACACAAATTGCTGGGCCCAAGCAACTGGCAGAGATGTGCCATGTGTGTTGTTGCAGCCCCCTCTACATTCTGTCTCTTTGATACAGGGATGATTCAAACTAAGTGCTTTACTGATGTCAGTGTAGTATCTCTTACAGTGTTAAGAAAGGGGCATTCTAACCTACAGTTTCCTGGCAGAGATCAGGCTTGGGGGGAAGAAAAAACAAGTAGTGCAGTCAAGTTATAGCATTGGAATTTAAACTAGCTTAGGTAAATACCAGAGACTACCCTGGAGAGTGAAGCAAATTGTACACAAACTAGAAAATTAGTGGGGCTATGTACCTTGCAAAAAGCTAACAGTCTGGTGTGGTAGCATGTGGGGAGTTTGAAGAACTAGATTCTTTTCACATCTGGGCTGCTAATGAATTGTGTGACCGTGTGTTAGTCACTTAACGATTAGGAACTGTTAGTTCTGTGAATCTCTGATAGTCGAGGTTTCTTTTCCTTTTATCCCACTTCCCTCTCCCTACCCCTCCCTTCCTGGTGCTGTGTATGTCACGATGACTAAGCCACTGCTTTTGCCCTCAAGAATCTCATGTTTGGGAGTTGTGAGGGGCAGTAGGGTTTAACTTTTGCAGGGAGCAGCAGACTGTTTCTGTTAAGGGCCCACTAATAAATATTTTAGGCTTTGTGCACTATACGTCTCTGTCACAACTGTCAACTTTGCCTTTGTAGCAGAAGCAGCAGTGGGGTGATACCATTCCAGTGGAACTTAACTAAAACAGGTGGTTGGATGAACTTGGCCCACAGGTATAGTTTGCCAATGGTTGGCATAGAGTAGTGAACATTTTAGGAAAGGCTTCTCAGATGTGACAATGGAGTAGGGTCTTGAAGAATAAATGACAGTTAGATAAAGGGAGGGAAGTTAAATGGAATCAAGCTGATTGGGATTGCTATCAGTTTGTCCATCTCTGCAGTTTAAAAAGTTTTGCTGTTTTGTCAGTGAGTGAGAGCAGTGGCGGCTCTCAGAAGGAAGGGAGAGGACCAATGCCACTGCGCTGGCGCTGGTAGTGTTAGATGTGTACCTTAGTGAACTCCAGTGCCAACCTTTAGGATGGGCCCCCATGGATAGACTGAGGCTCGGGAGAAGTTATACATCTTGCTCAGGTTCATGCAGCTAGGGAGTGGTAGGTGCGGCTTTGAGCTGGAATCTCTTCTGTTTGGGGGTAAGAAACAAGGGAGTGGCTTTTCTTTTTTATGTTGCTTTTTCTGCCCTCTTTAGAGCCCAGGAAATGAGAGTACCTGGTCCTTTCACTGTCTGAATAAAACCAGCTCTTTATTCTGTAAGTGAAGCGCCCATTTTGGCACATAAAGTGTATTTTCCAACTTACTATTCCAGTTGTATTTTGGAAGAGATTCTGTTGAGGATTTATAGCCTCTCTAGCAGCTCTTACAGAAAGCAGAAGAGAGCGAGCCCTGAGCTCACTGGCTAAAGGAAGGTTGGATTACATGAATTTTTTTGAAATAACCTACAAGCCACCTTCTCTGTGCTAGTAATAATGATGTTATAATAATAATGTCAACAGTGCTATTTGTACAGTGCTTTAAACTCTCATAGTGCTTTCACCCGTGTTCTTCTTCATGGCCATGTGTGAGATGTTTCATATGAGTGTACACTCTCACAGACAGGTTGTTCAGGTCAAATTTCAGCTTACATCCCAGCCAGTTGTTTTTCTTTCCTGGCAGAGTCCTGTGGACGTTCCACAGTAGTGCTGGTGTCAGGGTCTCAGGACTAGAAAATTACTCTGTTGGTGTCTAGGAAGTTTAGTTGTCTATTGTAACTGTGGACAGCTTTTGGTGACATAATTACAAATAAGAAAAACTATTGACTTTACCAACAACTAGTTTTTGTTCAAAGCCAGGTGAGCCACAAACTTTGCTTATGGCCTCTGCTGACTGACTTGAGGCTGACCTCTATTTTATGACAACAGTATGATGGCCAGAGCCTGGAGAGTGAGGTGGCACTGTGGCCTCTGGATTTGCAGGGTGTTTTTCATCACCGCTCAAAGCACTTAAGGTACCTTAACTTCCTAGTGCAGGAGACCTGCTTGACTTAGCTTCTCTAGTTTTGGCTCAGCAGGAAATGATGGGTACCTAATCGTTATTGGCCCGAAATGCTTTCTCACACATGATCTGTTTTCTTAAAAGCATTCCTATGAATTACCTTTAACAAAACAAGTAAAGGATGTTCTTGAGATTTAGGGCAAGACTGGGGCCCTTCACTAAAAGGCGGACAATTGTGTTCTGGACAGGGAAACTTGATGGAAATGTCAGAGTTCACTGATAAGAAGAGAAGATGACAGCTGAGTCTTTTAAAATATTTTCTCTTTTAAAAAACATTTCTTTTACATTCAAGTTTATAACTGTTTTCAACAATTTAGACTTTTCTTAAGTGGAACTGTTTGGGTATAGTGCAGAGTTCAGAACACACGCTCTGGAGTCGGTCTGTCTGGGTTCAAATCTAGACTCTCCCACTTGTGTCTTGGTAAACTTAGGCAGGTGTCTTACCAGCTGTGCCTTAGTTTCTCCGTCTGTTCAGTAGGTGTAATTTTAGTCTGTTTCACAGAATTGTTGGGCAGATGAAATGTTTAATACACGTTAAGTGTTGCTTAGTGTGTTGCGTGGAGTTCTCACTGAGCAAGTTAGCTCTTAGGGTTTTAGTGTTAACTGCCGGCCTCTTTGACTCTACTGTTCCCTCGTTTGATTCAGTGTTTTCGTTCACTGTTAGGTGTCCCAGGATGTGATTTCAAGCAGGGTTCTCTGTTTTTTGAGTTCTCAGCTATCTGAGGTTATGAAGAACAGTATTTTATTAGAAATTTTCAGACAGGACCTTTCAACTAGGGAGCAGGGAGACTTGGGAATACTGATAGTTGGAAGACATAGTTTTGAGGCTGCCTATTGGTGACAAAGAATGAGGGCTTTCCAAGAGTACTCCCCAGAATGAAAACAGCAGGAGCAAGCGGGGCCCTTTGGATGACAGTTGTTGTGGCCTGCCGCCCTTCACCCTCCATCAGGCCTTGCAGGCAGCACTGGCAGTTCGGGGCAGCTGCTGCAGTGCTTCCTAACCCCTCTGTGAGGACAGCTGGTTGTCTACGCAGGGAAGACAAACCCAGAGTGGCTTAGTGGAGTCAGTAGGTCATATCCAGCAGGTTCTCCTCTGGACTTTGCTTCCATTGTTGGATCAGCTGTCACAGCCTGTTAAATACTTGCAGTAGGAGTCCCTCTGGATTCCCCACAGCACCTGTGCCTTCCTGGTCTGCGTATGTGGAAATAAGATGGCCCAGCTGGTGACCAAGTAACAGATGAGGCAAGATGCCTGGATTATGTTGTTGTTGGGGCTGCTTCCTCTTGTCACAGTGCAGGAAGAGAGATAACGTTAGTGTTCATTGATTCACTCACTCGAGGTTACCCAGCAGCAGGCGTGACTAGAAACCTTTTGATATTGATGTGCTTTGGTGTCAAGTTCATGAACTTTTTTCTGTTGCCCACATCAAGGTCCTGTATATAAAATGGCCAAGGGAGGAAGCACTGGTTTGTCGACAAGGAGTGAATTTTTTCATTGGGAATCATACAAAATGAAAGGAAAGGAAGGTAAATGTAGGTTGTCTTGTGCAGTTATTTCAGTTAGGCCACATGCACATTAGTAACGTGTATTTGTAGATTTAGGCAAATTGAGATTTGCCTAAACCCAGTGTGTTTTTAAGGTTGGTGCCTTTAACATTCTTTAAGATTCTAACCAACTAGTGTTTCAGTTTTAGTTGGAAGAGGCTTGCATTGAAAATGGGGGAAGTATGGTGATAGTTACTGAATTTAAAAATTGCAATCCTAAAAAAAAAAAAAATTGCAATCCTGATGACCCTCCCAAGCTTAAAAGGCATATCCGACACCTTCTCTGTTGGGAGGCGTTTTTATTGGTTCTCTGGCAATTTGACAGTAACCATAAACTTACTAATTTGGAGTAACTGGATCATTTATAGATATGCATTAGTTTATAGAAATACAATGTGGGGAAATGTAGAGCTACAGCTGACTTGAGCGTAGAGAGAGTCATTTGCTTTGCAAAAGGAGGCTTATCCACATTTTTCACGGGTTTTCAATAACTTGTCTAAAAAGAGCAAGGTAATCTCCCTTCCCCTCTCACCCCAATTTTGAGAAAAAACGTTTCTAGTTTCTTTTTGTAAAGGTAATCTTCCTCATGCCCACTTGATGCAGTCCTCTCTGGGAGAAATTTACCCCGTTTATACAACTTCTTAGTGAAGCAGATCTCTGTAGTTGAATACTAGATTTACGCATTTTCAGATTGCCATGAAAATATAGTTCATAAACCAACAACTGGAAGCTTCAGGGTTTGCTGTGAATCTTAAGTCCTCAAACCACATTTGCAGCAGGTACAGGTGGAATAGTTGAGGGTATTGAGGTAAATTGAAATATAGTCAGTTTACACTGATTTCTGCTGACTTTTTCAAGGCTCTCCTTTGTATCATTTAGTATTTGGGATCAGTCTGCACTGTGGATTGACATGAAGAATCATCCGGTCCATTCTCCTTTGCTTTAAAAGTCTTTAGAAGAGATTGTGCAGTGTATTTGGGGAGGGGGTAGTGTGTACTTTCAAATCATTGTTCTATAACCATTGTGTTGCTTTTAACTCAGGCCATCCAAACATATCACTTCCAGCTGAGATTTATATTCGTTTTATTTTGTCTCTGGCAAAAATTCAAAAGTGGTTCTTCTTCCAGTGGTTCCCCAGCTTAATTTGTCTATTTCACTCTTAAATATTCTGCATAGAGCCTGGTTTTCCAGAACCAACTCTTGTCTTCCTGAATGGGTGACGTTACTGTCTAGTTAACACAAGCTTTATAGAAACAGCTCTGTCTGACCCACATTGGGAGGTGTTTTTGGTCTTCAGGGACAAATATTTTTAAAAAGACCTCAGAGTGAGACCCTTCTGCCTATTCATGGGGTAAACATCTGCCTGACCATGAGCCACTTCCCAGGAGGTCTGCAGGAGCTTGGTGAATCCAAGGGCATGCTGCTTCCCTCCAGTTTTCCCTTCGTTCAAACTTGGAGACTTCAGACTTCCTACAGGGTTGTTTGGAAAGTGAGACTCAAGGAAACCCCTTGTTACCAGGGTTTTCTTGGTGACTGAATAAGGTTTGCTTGTTGTTGCTTAAAAATGCACCCCTAGCTGTTCTTGTACCATGGAGGCTGACTGCTTTCCAGCCACAGGCTTCCTTGCTGCAGTTGGGATTGCCAGTGCTCACCGAGAGCCGTCAGCCCCGTGCTTTTCCTTCTTTGTAAAGTTATTGCCTGGTGGATCCAGAGGGGCAGGCCCTGGTTTGAAAGATTATTTACTGCTGCTGTATCTGTCTCTCTCCACATTCTGGGGACCAAGTGAAAAGGGAGCTCTGGCTTTACATCCCTACAGAGTCTTGGCTTTTCTTCCCCCTTTTACCTAAGGAGACTGAAATGACAGCATGTGTGAGCTGTGCTCACACCCCCTCCTCTCAGACAGTCTTTGAAACTCAGAGGCAGTTGAGACTCCTCAGTTCCCCATAACCTGATTGAAGGGCACTTTCTCTCTTTTTCATAGTCAAACTCTGGCTTAATAAAGTGCTTCATTTTGCCAACAATTAGGCACTGTGCTTGTTTCCCCCCTGGTGGATCTGTATTTGGTTTATGGTGTCAAGGGTTAGTCTCAAGGCAGAATATGAATGTTTAAGAACTCCAAGCATCTAGGTACTTGGGAATGTGCTGGAGGTATGATTTCTGCTTGCATTAAGGAGCTGGTGTTGGGGCCAGGTTGTCTGTGCTCGTGTGTATGTTTGTGCATACATCTTCAGTAGCTGCAGCGTCAGCATACTAAGTGTATGTTCTTGTTCATGGATCTGAAAAATCTCCAAGTCGTTTGTTTGACTTTCAGATGCATTATCTGCCTTTTGTTTTAACTGTCAGTATATTTCTTTTGTCTTACACTCAAACACACTTGTTCTTTTGTAATCCAGCAACCAATAGTGTGTGGTGGGACCAGAAATGTATTAGAGGGGCAGCAGGGATTGACATGATACCTACCCCTACTGGGAGCGATTTACTGGATTTGAGTAGACTGTTAGATTTTACTACAACTCTTGATCTTGGTCAGCTTATGATTGTTTCACTAGTGGGCAGTTAAGGAACAGACATGAAATAGAATGTAGATCATTCTTTTTTTAAAAGAGCCTGGTAGCTGTAGCCCAAGTCAGTGGTGCCTGGTTAGGTTTCCTTGAGTCCTGGCTCCCCATGTGAGCACAGATAATGGTACTAGAATGGTTGAATTTTTAAAACCTCAAATCCTGGTCTTTGAAGGTGTGGTAGACATTAATTTCTAATCCTGAGGCTCCAGCACAGTAGCTGATAAGTATCCTTAGTTCTCTCCTTTCATAGAAATGTATGCATTGCCTTTTGTCTCTGACCATCACTTTCTATCAGGTATACCCCACCCCCAGTCATGCTCTAAAACCTTGCCATGCTCTGTTTTCTTCCCAGCACTTAGCCCTGTCTGAAGTTATCTTGTTTATGTTTTTGTTTATTGTCTGTCTCCCTGCCCCTTTCAGTGCTGTAGCTTTGGCTTAGTGTAGTGAATGTATGGCACATGGTAGGCATTCAGTAAGTATTGAAAGGAATAGGTATTTGCCAGGAATAGCAGAAACTATTCAGGTATATTGTGTGTGTGTGTGTGTGTGTTTCACTTTTTAAAATTAAAAAAAAAAAAATGTTTTTGGCCATGCTGTGAGGCATGTGGGATCTTAGTTCCCTGACCAAACTAAGGAATTGAACGTGTGCCCCTTGCAGTGGAAGTGCGGAGTCTTAATGACTGGACTGTCAGGGAAAAATCCCTTGTTTGTTTCACTTTTGGTCTCTGAGAAAACTGACTCTACCCAAACCAGTCTTTTCCAGCATCTTTTCTTCGACTTACGTCCTGATGTTGGGAAGGATGAAGGTGAATGTTTTTCTGAGTCTCTTTCCTCTCGCCCACCCTAGCTTGCCAGCAAAGCACGGACAGAGAAGGAGGAGAAGCTGAGCCAGGCCTATGCAATCAGCGCTGGTGTCTCCCTAGAGGGCCAGCAGCTCTTCCAGACCATACACAAGACGTGAGTTGGGGGAGCATAGGGGTCCCTTGCCTTGGGGATGCTGCCTGGCTGAGCTGTCTGGTGGCTGATTTGTGGGTAGTTGTGTTTCTGAATGTCACCAGGGAAGTTGGGTAGTGTGTTGGCAGTATCTTGCATCCAGGGATGTGGTGCTTGTTGCTTTTCCATTTGGAAGATCACTAACAGGTTATTTGTTCTGGGCTTCTGTGTTTTCATCTGTAGAACTTAGTTTTGGATTAGATTATCCCTGAGGGTCCCTTCCACACCTTGTGTGCCGTAATTTAGAACTAGTGATTTCTTTCTCTTTTACTGTTTTGATCTTGTACTTTTCTCGAAAAGCTGATGCAGTTTTAGTAAGGGAAAGTTATGTCTATCTCAGTCTTCCCAATTATCCATTGGGGTGAACATAGGGAATTAGGGAGAGCAGAAGGCCACCTTATTACCACCTCATAAAAGACATTTTGTCACAGCAGAAGTCATTTGATTCTCCACTAGCTTCCCTAGCTGCTGAAAAACTGAAACATTTGACACTCCCCCTCCCCCCTGCTGCCTTCTGTTACCCTATTTAACCACCTGGGTCTGGTGCACAGATGGCAGCTGGCATCAGAGCCATTTGAGGCCATGGTGTGAGTATCTGAACATTTACAGGTATGTGAAGGAACTCTCTTAGTAATATCAGCTGCCCTGGGTTCCCCTAAGTGTGAAATGGGATGGGTTTTCCCAGTCTGGCAAGTACCCAGCTGTCTGATAATTGAGAGGGGCCTCTTTGAGGAGCGGCATTATGGAGTAGGGAGCAGAGTATAAAGATTGCAGTAAGATGCAGGAGTTTGTTCTCCTATCTTTTTAAAGGTGCCATATCACCCTAGGCCAAAGGTTGGCAAACTGCAGCCAGCGGGCCAGATCTCCTGATGTGCTTATGTATCATTTGTGGCTGCTTTTGAGGTACAGCATGCAGAAGAATAGTTGTGACAGAGAGTGTATGGCCTGCACAGCATGAAATACTTGCTACCTGACACTTTATAGAAAGAATTTGCCAACTCTTGTCCTAGGCTGCTGTTTAAATTGGATCTAGTGGCCTGAGCCTAGCTGTTTATTTGTAACTTAAATTAGTTTGGACTTTTGAGGTCGCCACCAAGTTTTCTGTGTTTTTCAGGCTCCTGAAACTTCAGAGTAACCCTCTGGATCATCCTTGGGATAAGTGTGCATCAGTCCCATTGCTTCTCCTAGCCAGTGGTACCCAGGAAGTGTTTCTTGGCTACTTCTCTCTGTGGGCTGCTGGCATCTAGTTATTGACTGAGTAGTAAGCTAGGAACTTGGGGTTAGCTTTCTGGAGTTATTTATTCATCAGGCAGGAAGTGTGGGATGCCTCGCAAGAGGTAACTTTCACCTGCTCTCTTTTCCTTCCAGCATTAAAGACTGTAAATGGCAAGAAAAAAACATCGTAGTCATGGAAGAAGTTGTTATTACACCCCCATATCAAGTGGAAAACTGTAAAGGCAAAGAGGGGAGTGCACTGAGCCATGTACGCAAAATAGTAAGTAAAGGAGCCGAGAAACCTTAGGGAGAGAATGACTGCTCGGCCTTCTCTTCCAGCATCAGGGCAGGATGTTAGCCACAGTCCCTGTCTTCTGATGGTCAGCCTGTGAGCAGCCTTGACCACCTTGCCTTCCTGCATGCTGGTGCTCTGCAGCCATGGTGTGGATACTCTGGTGGGGATGGAACCACCAGGCAATGCAGAATAAAGCGAGTGGTCAACCCTACGTCCTCTGCACTGTGGCTTTTTGGAATTATTCAGAGCATTCCATGGTTTTGGGCCTGAGCAGTTCCTCTCCTCCCAGGCTGGATTCTTCTCAGGAAGGGCTGGTTGGTATACATCAGTGGCTGTTGGAATCCATGACCGTGCATACGTCATCTGACTTTCTAGATTGAGTTGAAGCATTTGTAAAAACAGACTTGAGTATTGGTAGACCCAACATGGTGGATGTAAAAAGTTTTAAGACTGTAATTCCCTACCTGTTTTCATTTTGCACTTGTGTAAGGAGAGGAGAGGGAGTTTGGCTTATAATAGTCTCCCTTCGTCATCGTCTTTATAGATTTACCTTCTTTTAGACAGTCTTATCTGAAGCTGCAAAAAATGTGGCTGATACAAGAGGACCCCCACCTCCCTTGTTGGGAAGGCCAACAGACAGCAAGCAAGGGGAACAGTGCTGAATGATCCATGAGCTGGACAGCCAGCACAAGGCTGGTGAAGTCTAGAGTGAACTGTGTGGGAGGCCTTGTGTGCCCATCTGCTTTTCTGATCTAGGCTGACTGATGTCTTTCAGGTTGAAAAACATTTTAGAGACGTGGAAAGCCAAAAGATACTGCAGCGTTCACAAGCCCAGCAACCACAGAAGGAGGCTGCCCTGTCATCCTGAGTCCACACGTACGGAGGACTCTTCCAGCATCCAGCCAAGGAGGCGATGGTGGTGGCTTCAGCGGAGGCAGGCCGGGGGAGGGAAGGGATCCTATATTTCCGGTTGGCTCTTGTTAACAGAGGGTCAGCATTTCCAAATCTTAGACTTGAACAAACAAAACACCCAACAAAAAAGAACAAGAGAATAATTTAAAAGTTGAATCATTACTTGACTAACAGACTTCGGTCCACCATGTCCTTTTCACAGCCCCCTTCTGGAACAGTCACCTTGTTAATTTTATTTTTGAAAATTCCTTTCTGCTCTGCCCTTTCACCTCTGACTTTCCTTTCCCAGTCTGTCTCTGCCATTCTGTTTTTATAAGTGGCTACACTTGCCTTCCGAGTGATTGAAAGAAACTTTTACATCTTCTCTTCCAAAATAAAAGTAACAAGCTGACTGTGATACTTAAGTTGAGACTAGAGCAGCAGACAAAGGTCTCACTTTAAATTTTTCTTTTTTTTTTCTTTTTTTCTTTTTTTGCACAGGGCATGGCTTGAATTAGTTTTATTTTTCTTAACTTTAAATATATATATGAAAATATATATTAAAATGTTCTCTAAATATTTTCTGCTTCTTGCAGGTCTCTTTTTACTAGATCATGGCCACTCTTCCCACCTCATCCCTCTGAGAATAAAAATGTATCGTCCTCCCCACCACCCATAGCCAGGCACCTAACTTAGTGCACAGCGAGGATCTCCCGCAGCACTTTGTAGAGCCAGTGTTTGCAGATGGGATCTGGCTTTGAGGGTTCCTGGTGGCTTTTTAGTCTTCAACTATACGTGTACCAGTCTCACATTTGGCAAAAACCTCAGGATTCTCCTTTTGCCTTTTTCTTACTTCATGGTACTAGAAGAACTTTCTCACCACCCTCCTATCTCCTCGATGGGAACGTCAGCTGCCCCGTCTCTTGTGCCCTCTGTAGGAAGAACTATTTTGCATGGCACATCTCAGCTCTTCCTTGAAGGATGGTTTTCTTTCATAAGAAACCCAGAGTCCACCTATCCTGACCTCTTTAAGTCTGTATCCAGAGCCACTAGCCCAGGAGAAAGTTTGGGTGACCTGCCGTTTCTCTTCTGCCAACCTACTGCTCTTACGACCTTCCCTACCACCCCTGAAATTTTACAAGCTTACGACAGTTTGTATGTGCTCAGCCAATGGGCAGAAAACCTGGGAAGAATTTCTGGACTTTAGCCCACCAGTTTGTCTGGTTTGACTAACCTGCTGAGAGCTACCTGGCACCCTTGCCCCTGTGCCTAGGCAGTCCAGAGGGGCAGAGTGTATCAGGTACTGTGGCGTGGGACATGGGTGATGCTCATGTGACTGGCTAGAGCTTTGGGGGTGGGGTGGGGGTTAATGAATATTTTTTTGGCCATGATCTCTTTCCCCTTCCTTTTTTTTTTAATTAAATAAATGGATCAAAATTAAATAATTCAAGCCCTGCCTTCAAAATGAATTTTTTTTTTTTTAGTATTGTTTAGCAAAAACAATAAAACCCAAATTTTTTTAACCATCACTCATGTCTCGGGTTTGTGCCTGCTTTAGAGGCCCCAGAGGGAGGTGTCTGAGGATGTGTGTGTTTGGTTAAACTTTACCTTTAAACTCTCTGCTTCCTACTCTTACCCTCTTTCCTTCTACCCCTGAGAACTCATCCAGAAATCCAGTGCCAAGTGTATAAGAAGGGGATCCAGGGTTGGGAGTTGTGTGTAAGTGGAGTAGAGGAATGAATTGGGTGGGTACATATGTAAGACCTTTGTTCCAGGACTGGAGGAAAAGTGAGAGAAGACTAAGAAGTATACTTTCATATCACCTGCCATTGGCCAGAACTTGATTTAAAGTACCAAGCCTTTGATTTAGTCTGCTTGGAAGTGTGGACTTCTGGAGAAGGTAAAAGAGGGAACAGAGAGGAGACCTACCATGCAAGGTCTAGAAAACCTGAGAGATGCATTTAAAGCAGTGAATGTGATACATGGGAAATGGCATTCCTGGAAAGGAGCTCTGTGTCACGTGTCCCATGTCGTTACTTCCTCCCCATTAGTCTCTAGGTCTGTGAATGGGAGGCAGCTCTGGTAGGAAGCACTTTTTGACTCTGGTTTCAGTTTACGAAATGATGTGGGGGAACTTAAAGCAATTCAAGAGGTGGATCAGTATGGTGGGAAAGACAAGCAGCGTAGAAGGAAGAACAAGGGCTTTGGAGACAAAAACGTTGGCTTCAAATTGTCACCCTTCCCTCTCCTCACTTCTGACTCTGGATAAGTCATTTTACCTGTCCATGCTTTGGTCTCCCCAGTTGTGAACATGAAATAATACTCATCTGGAGCTGCTTGTAAAGGTTCAGATAGGTTGGTTTAAAATGGTTGCTACTTAGAAGGTCCTCTGTAAATGTTAGTATGCATTTTAGCTTGTTCCTAGGATGGTTAAATCTGGAGATGAGACTGGATTAACTGGTTTTCAGAAGCTCCAACTTGTTTTAGAAGTCTTTGTCTAGATGTCATTTTAAGTGAGACTAATAGGTAAAACATTTGGGGTCCTAAGAACCCTGCCCTCTCTGTCTCTCAGGTCTCATCTCTACCTCTTCACTGAAGCTTCTGAGGAATTTGATTATATGAAAACCACTCATTTTACAGAAAGTGAGTTGGTTCCACCAGGGCTTAAGTGACTTGCTGAGAGTACCGCCGCTGCCCACAGTGGCAGAGCTGGAATGAACCCCAGGCTTCATGCACTCATGGGCTCTTTAATATTGCCCTGGTACTTGGCGAACTGATGGCATTTTCATATTGCTCACTTCTATTAGCCAGGTTTGGGATGGTGTACAGAGAAGACTGGTGAGTGTGGTAAGAATTGTCACCTAGATTTGAAGAAATGACGCAGTGTTGAGGGCTTGCGTCTCTGATAGAACACGAACTGGTGGTTTTGCAGTGTCTGCTTGGTTTTGAGGCATTCTCTTTTCTCCTCAAACACACACACAAACCCTTATATCCCAGTGCCTGGTCACCACCCCACAGCCACATCTGTGCCTTTGGGTTTTCTTCTATTTAGAACATCTGGTCAGTACGGTATAAACAGCCTTCCCACAATGAGTTGATACTGAATCTGTACTGTGTAAGTCTGAACAACTGATTGCTGATTTTTGTTTGGTGTTTTGAAAGTTGCTCAAGCACTTCAATATTAGTTAAAGGGCTGCAGCTTGCGAACCACTGATTCAAGGTAACGGCTCCTTGACGTTTTTGAAGCTACAAATTGTGTCAAAATCTGTTTTCCCATAAGACATAAAGGAAGATCAAGGATGCTTTCAGTCATACATGGAGACTCCTGTCCTGCCAGTGTGGCAGATGCTGAGAACGTATAATGAGCATGTTTGCTACTAGGAGCTGCACTGTATGGGTTGAGTGGTGGGGACCAGAGTTTGGGAACTGGGATTGGTCATGTGGGTTGGAGGATGGTCATTGTTTACATAGCAGATTTGCTTTCCCATCACTGCTGGAGGCCACTGGTACCAGAGCATTCCCCTTTAAGAAACTTGAATTGGCCATGTACTGCCCCAACTTCAGGGGTGTAATGTAACAGCATGAAGTACCTTACGGGTGAGAAAGGGGTGCTGTGGGGCTGCCATCCACTGGTGATAGACTGCTGCTGGGTAATAAAGTTTCAAAATGAGTTTCTTTTTGTAATATTATAAAAGCCTTACATGGCTCATTACAGGCACACAAGAAAGCAAGGCAAACACGTTCCATCCAGGATCACTCAGAACATTATTGACATCTTTCATATCCTCTTGATGTTAACACCCTTCTCCCTGCCCCTTACATTTCTGAAAACACAGCACGCTTTGCTGCGTCAAAAGAAGCCTGCCAACCAGTTCCCTCATCCCCAGTCCACAGGTGCACTCTGTAATCTCTGGGCATCTTAGAATTAACATATATGAAAGGCATGGAGGCTGGGTGACCTCTGAGATTACTTACAGCCTCAATAATCTTCAGTTTTATCTTCTCTTTTCCTACAATGCCTTGCTTCAGTGCCACCTGTGAAGCCATCCTCGACAGTGAAAATGGAAAGTGATTCCTAAAATTTATATCACTCACATGTGGCATTTATGACTTGCACTGTAATTATTTTGGTTTATCGTTAATGGTCTGATGGGGAATTTTGAGGCCCTAAGATAAGGATAATGTAGTATTCCCTGGCATTCAGCCATTGACGAAACTGAAGTCATTTTGAGTGTCGTCATTTTAATAGCTGGATGAGTTGCCTGAGCCAAGATGAAAAGTGGTCTAGGCTGACTGAGTTTTGAGGAAAGCTTGGAGTCAAGTTTAGAAAACTGATGAGGGATCAGTAAAGAACATGGGAGGAAACTGGGAAGGTGGGTATACCTAGTTTCAGCTTCAAAAGCAGCAGGTTTCTCAAGAGACTGGCAGCTAGGACCAAGGCAGGTTGGACTGTGGCCTCCCATCTTTCTAGTTTTGTTGAAAAGACAATAGAGTAAGGTGTGGGTAAGGCAATTCTCTAGTGACTTTTCAGCCAGCCTCTCTTTCCCTAAACTAATCCTCATGCTGACTCCAGCAGTTAGTCTTTAGCATAGGGACTAAAAAGTGGTGGCTGCTTTTTCTGATCTGGCCTCCTTTCTGGTCTGTCTCCCAGATTAAAGTAGTTGCTTATGCTTACTATAGGGAGGTCTGTGTACTACTCTAAAGAAAACATTCTGGAATGGCTTCTGAGGTGTGATTTAAGCTGAAATCTGAAGAACAAGGAGCCAACCAAGGGTGCTTGGACAGAGGGACCAGCAGGAACTAAAGCTGAGGTTGACAGGAATTTGGGATGTTTGTGTGTGTGTGCTCAGTTGCATCCTATTATTTGCGATCCTATGGACTGTGGCCCTCCAGGCTCCTCTGTCTATGGAATTTTCCAGATAAGAACACTGGAGCAGCTTGTCATTTCCTCCACCAGGGAATCTTTCTGATCCAGGGATGGAAACTATGTCTCTTGCATTGGCAGGTGGATTCTTAACCACTATGCCACCTGGGAAGCCCTTGGAATGTTTAGGAACTGCTAGACTATAGGCCGGAGAAGGCAATGGCACCCCACTCCTGTACTCTTGCTTGGAAAATCCCATGGATGGAGAAGCCTGGAAGGCTGCAGTCCATGGAGTTGCTGAGGGTCGGACACGACTGAGCGACTTCACTTCCACTTTTCACTTTCATGCATTGGAGAAGGAAATGGCAACCCACTCCATTGTTCTTGCCTGGAGAATCCCATGGATGGGGGAGCCTGGTGGGCTGCCGTCTATGGGGTTGCACAGAGTCGGATACGACTGAAGTGACTTAGCAGCAGCAGCAGCAGCAGCAGCAGACTATAGGCAGCTGAAGCCTAGTGAGTAAGATGAAGAAATTGGCGGGAGCCAGATTATGCAGGGCCTTGAAGCCATTGTCTTAGGGAATGGAATTTGTTCTTGACACAGTGGGAGCTGTTAAAGGGTTTCAAGCTGTCAAGGGATTTAGGCTAATGATAAGTGGCAACAGTGGAAGTAGAAAGACTTCGTTCAACTATATTCCAAGATAAAAATTAAGAAAAAAAAAAAGACTCTTGGCACTATGAGGCCATTGCAGTGGTTCGGGCGAGAGGTGACAAACGTGAGTGCAAGACTGGACTGGCTGACGGATTGGGTGTGAGGCCAAGGTGGTCAGGGAAAGAGGAACTAAGGATGACTTCTCGGTGAATGGTGAACAGTGGAGAGGAAGAGGTTTGTGGGAAAATGGGGTTCTGTTTTGTTATTTTGTCTCACCCATGAAACGCTGAAGAACAGATGGCAAATGGGTAACGAGCTTTGAGTTCAGAGGATAGGACCAGACGAGCTAGACATTTAGGAGTTGTGCCCTTGTCCTGAACACTGAGAAATGGGTGAGATCCATGGCCATAGTAGGGGTTTTGGCCTCTGATTGAATGGGTCCCTTCCTCCATAATAAACAGGAAAGAAGGAGAAGACAGTACCATTGCAGGTGTGTTTGTGAATTTGGCAGGGAGACGAGGGTGAACGAGTATGTAGCTGGTGGTTCAGTAAACACACAAGGGAACTCCCATAAGTTGCTGAGTGCCCTTTAGAGGTGCATGCTCATGCGTTATGCTGTAACCACGTGGCCACTGGGGGAGTTGTACTGAGTGTGACTTGGTGTAGACAAGTGGCTTCTTTGGTATGAGCAGAATAGGTTTATCAGGGAGTTCAACTGAGGTTGTTTGCAAGAGAGGGTGATTATAGCAGTGGCCCCTTGTCCCCTCCAGGTGCATAAGTGAAAGTGAAGTCGCTCAGTCGTGTCCAACTTTTTGAGACCCCATGGACTGTAGCCTGCCAGGCTCCTCCATCCATGGGATGTTCCAGGCAGGAGTACTGGAGTGGGTTGCCATTCCCTTCTCCAGGGGATCTTCCTGACCCAGGGATCGAACCCAGTCTTCCACATTGCAGGCAGACTCTTTACTGTCTGAGCTACAAGGGAAGCCAGGTGCATGGCTGGTGTCAAATACAGTTCAGTTCTAGTTCAGATTAGCCTTTATGAAAGTGTCTTGCTGTCAGTCGCATGCACTGGCTATGGGAAGGGTATGCAGCCATGTAACTCCAGAAGGCACTATGTGAACTGCAGACAGCATGCTTCTAGTTCTAGGAGTGGCCCATGTGTGTATATGAAGCTCGGCACAGGTGTCCTAGCACTTAGAAATGACCACGATCTTGGAGCTTCTGTGGATATTTAAACTGCCTCACTGTTTAAATATCCTCGCTTACAGCATCCTTGCCTGGCTGCCCCTACTTGAACACCTTCATTGGTGGGGAGCTCATTACTTTGAGAAGCAACATGTACTAGCTGTACCACGCCCTTTTGTCCTCCCTGCAGTGGCTCTAGAACCGAGGCAAGAGCTCCTGTCTCCTGCGCTCTGATCCTTGCTCTCCATTCCCGTGAGTGAGGGGCACTGAAGCAGCCAAGCAGGCAGATATGACTGGGAGCTGTCTTGTTTTCTCCAGTGCAGTAGTCTTTTTAAGCCAACTATTCCAGCCTCTTCTAAGAACTTTTAAAAAATCTTGGTGCTACAATCTGGTGTACAACTTATCTATCCCAGTTTTGTGTTCCAGTTTATATAAACTTTGTTTTCATACCGCACAATTGCACTCATCTCACACGCTAGTAAAGTAATGCTCAAAATTCTCCAAGCCAGGCTTCATCAATACGTGAACCATGAACTTCCAGATGTTCAAGCTGGTTTTAGAAAAGGCAGAGGAACCAGAGATCAAATTGCCAATATCCGCTGGATCATGGAAAAAGCAAGAGAGTTCCAGAAAAACATCTATTTCTGCTTTATTGACTATGCCAAAGCCTTTGACTGTGTGGATCACAATAAACTGGGGAAAATTCTGAAAGAGATGGGTTAATACCAGATCACCTGACCTGCCTCTTGAGAAATCTGTATGCAGGTCAGGAAGCAACAGTTAGAACTGGACATGGAACAACAGACTGGTTCCAAATAGGAAAAGGAATACATCAAGGCTGTATATTGTCACCCTGCTTATTTAACATATGCAGAGTACATCATGAGAAACGCTGGGCTGGAAGAAGCACAAGCTGGAATCAAGATTGCCGGGAGAAATATCAATAACGTCAGATATGCAGATACCACCCTTATGGCAGAAAGTGAAGAGGAACTCAAAAGCCCCTTGATGAAAGTGAAAGTGGAGAGTGAAAAAGTTGGCTTAAAGCTCAACATTCAGAAAACGAAGATCATGGCATCCGGTCCCACCACTTCATGGGAAATAGATGGGGAAACAGTGGAAACAGTGTCAGACTTTATTTTTCTGGGCTCCAAAATCACTGCAGATGGTGACTGCAGCCATGAAATTAAAAGACACTTACTCCTTGGAAGAAAAGTTGTGACCAACCTAGACAGCATATTAAAAAGCAGAGATACTACTTTGCCAACAAAGGTCCGTCTAGTCAAGGCTATGGTTTTTCCAGTGGTCATGTATGGATGTGAGAGTTGGACTGTGAAGAAGGCTGAACGCCAAAGAATTGATGCTTTTGAACTGTGGTGTTGGAGAAGACTCTTGAGAGTCCCTTGGACTGCAAGGAGATCCAACCAGTCCATTCTGAAGGAGATCAGTCCTGGGATTTCTTTGGAAGGAATGATGCTAAAGCTGAAACTCCAGTACTTTGGCCACCTCATGCGAAGAGCTGACTCATTGGAAAAGACCCTGATGCTGGGAGGGATTGGGGGCAGGAGGAGAAGGGTGAGATGGCTGGATGGGATCACTGACTCAATGAATGTGAGTCTGGGTGAACTCCAGGAGTTGGTGATGGACAGGGAGGCCTGGCGTGCTGCGATTCATGGGGTTTCGGAGTCGGACACGACTGAGCGACTGAACTGAACTGAAAGGGATAGTATAGGAGAAGGCAATGGCACCCCACTCCGGTACTCTTGCCTGGAAAATCCCATGGGCAGAGGAGCCTGGCGGGCTATAGTCCATGGGGTCACAAAGAGACATGACAGGGACTTCACTTTCATTTTTCACTTTCATGCATTGGAGAAGGAAATGGCAACCCACTCCAGGGTTCTTGCTTGGAGAATCCCAGGGACGGGGGAGCCTGGTGGGCTGCCGTCTATGGGGTTGCACAGAGTTGGACACGACTGAAGCAACTTAGCAGCAGCAGCAGCAAAGGGATAGTATGAGAGACTTTAATAGGATCCAGATGTTTGTGATAGCCATCTGACAACTCTATCAAAAAGGGAAATAAAGTTGT
The DNA here is from genome assembly GCF_002263795.3 of Bos taurus. Classification (NCBI taxonomy): domain Eukaryota; kingdom Metazoa; phylum Chordata; class Mammalia; order Artiodactyla; family Bovidae; genus Bos; species Bos taurus. The sequence goes on along the minus strand of NC_037346.1, from coordinate 43,877,480 downwards.
TTGGGTATAACTTGTTTTTAGTGGACTCATGCGGAGAAGGCAATGGCACCCCACTCCAGTACTTTTGCTTGGAAAATCCCATGGATGGAGGAGCCTGGTAGGCTGCAGTCCAATCCCATGGATGGAGGAGCCTGGTAGGCTGCAGTCCATGGGGTCGCTAAGAGTCAGACACAACTGAGTGACTTCGCTTTCACTTTTCACTTTCATGCATTGGAGAAGGAAATGGCAACCCACTCCAGTGTTCTTGCCTGGAGAATCCCAGGGACAGGGGAGCCTGGTGGCTGCCGTCTCTGGGGTCGCACAGAGTCGGACACGACTGAAGCGACTTAGCATAGCATAGCATAGCATAGTGGACTCATGTGGGCACCTAGTGGCCATCATGTTTAGGTAACTGGTGAGACTTTCATGAGCCCTCTGAATTTTGTTAAACTGACTTAAAAATTGATACTTGTGTTCCGTTCTAGTCTCTGTCAACCTTCTGTTTGTAATGTTTTCTCAAAGATTATTGATAATGAAGTTTTTCTGGTATAATTTGCTCGAACAAGATCACTTGAATTAAATCAAAGGGGCTTAAGTCTAATCAACCACAAGCTGAGAGTAATATCCTAGGTTGGTGGTGGTGGCTCAGCTGCCCTTACCATTCTGGGCATCATATGTACTATTCACCTGTGACCTTGACATCTTAGGGGGGGTGTTTGGACGGCACAAGGGATGATGGCCCACTCTTTGGGTCACTGTAGCTTAGTGGTTAGGTGCTTGCCTGGATTCAGACAGGCCTGAGTCATGTCAGATTTCATCTCTGCCACTAATGAGCAGTATGACTTGGCAACTTACCTAAACTTGCCAAGCATCAGTTCCCTCATCTATGAAATGAGTGTCTCAGTTGAGGATTAAATGAAGCCTCTAATGAAGCTTGGCTCTTGGTAACCATTTCTTCCATATGGCCGTTATTCTCTTAAAGTTTGCTGGGTAGAGCTCCTGAGCACATTCAGGAACCTAGAGAGAAAGTAAATGTTTGGCCTCCCAGGGCAAGGCAGAAGCACTGGGTACCCTGGACTCAGGCCCCTGTTTCAGAAGGAAAGGCTGGGCACTCCTTGAGGGCCAGAGAGGAGTACTTTGACCTTTGGCCTAGTGAGAACAAGAGAGAACATTCCCCTCCTTTGTGTCCAGTTGTCTTAGGCAGGAAGTAGGAATTAAAAAAAGAGACACCTGTCTGCTTTATGACTTGAGGGAGGGATCCAAGGCTTCTCCTAGTTGTCATGGTTGATAAGAAATAGAGGAGGGCTGGGGCTCCAGAAGAGAGAAGGAGGTGGAAAGGGGAACACCTGCTCTTAGAAAAGCAGGGCAGGGTCCTGCTCCCCTGGATAGAAGGCCAGAAGGGCTTGGAGATGTCCTCAACCTGTCCCCTATCCCCACCCTCATGATGATGGCTTCCTGAGAGCTGATTGCTCCTGCTTTGGGTGGTGGGGCTTGGCAGGAGGCAGGCAGGCAGGTAACTAGAGCTGAGATTCCTCTTCCATTCCTGAGCTGCTGCTGCTGCTGCACTCTGCAAGTATAGTGCCAGGAATAGAGGTTGAGTACACGGGTTCTGCTGGAGGTCTTGACCTCGGTGGTCAGATTAGGCCAAGATCTAGTTGACGCTCTTTGCAGGAGGAGGGGGAGTTTCTGTGATCGTGTGGGAAATAAGTGAGGTGGAGTGTGGAGTGGGAGTAAAAACGGTCTAGAGAATTTAAAAGGGTGATCTTCCCTGATTGCCTTTCATCCTAGTAGGAATAACAGGATGAGGGGTGGCTGGGGATGGGAGGGTCAGGAGGCTGGGATCTCAGGCTGAAATAGCTTTGGCTATTTTCCTAGCTGTTAACTGCTAGGTAAGCAGGTAAGATCTTGAGAGATGGAGGGAAGGTGTCCTTGAGACCACATTGGGGACCTGGCATATGGTGAGGTCCTGAGTCGTGTCTGCATTTATTTTTCTCTCCTAGCATCACCACGCTTCCCAATATCTTGGATGGAGGAGAGTAACACAAGCTCTCAGCATCCATGACTGCCTGGTGCCATCCTCACTCCATCTCATCATGGGGCAAGGGTGGAGCAGGTGTGGCCACGGCCACAGTGGGGCATCAGCTTTGCTTAGGGTCTGGCGGCAGGTGGCCAGCACCATGAAACTGCCCAGCTTTGGGCATTGTGTGGGCTGGGGAGGCCTCCACCTGCTTAGACCCTTTCCAGGTTCCCTGATAGTTTGGCTGTCAGAGCTGAGCCACAGTGGTCTCGGCCACTCAGCAGGTGGCTCCTTCCAGGGCCTGTGTGGACTGTGGGTGCTGCTGCTGTCTCCCAGTATCCTGTGGGACTTGGCTGGTGGAGCCCTGGGGGGCCTAGGTGTTCTGGAGCAGCTGTATCTCAGCCACACACAGCTGAGCCTCCCTGCGCCCCGACTTTTCCATCACCCCGTGCTCTCTACTCTGTCTAGACCTCTTACAACCTGCTTGCAAGCCTGGACCCCTGCAGCCTGTGGAGCCTGGGAACCTGGGGCAGCCAGACCTGAGCCACAACCCAGCTGAGCTGGGCACCGCTGGGGTTGGGAGCCTCTGCCACCTGTGCTGGCAGAGCTGGCTGGGAACCAGCACAGCAAGTCAGGGGTGCAGCCCTGGCCCCCATGCCAGCCTGGAAGTGCTCCCTGGCTGGGATTGACATTAGTCAGCTGGAGGCCGAGACCTTTGTACCCCCGTGAGCACTGGGCCTCGTCTCTATTGTAGGCAACCGACTGCAGCATCTCAAGTTCAAAATATGACGGGCATCTGGATAGCAGGCATGATGCTGCTGCTGCCTCAAACCCCTGGGTATGTGACTGGCCTGCAACAGGCCGTTAGGAACTTGGATGACCTGATGGCACTTGTGTGTAGCCAGCCTGGGTTACTTGACTTGTAGCCTGGGCAGCTGGTGGGGTGGTGCTGAGCAGTGTGGATTCCCAGCTGGGCTGGTCACTGTGGCTGTGACCGTGGTTATTGGTGAGTGCAAGTGCAGGCGAGGCCCTGGGGGAACCAGAGAGCAGGGGAGCCCTCGAGAGGCAGCTGGGGGAGGGAGAGAAGATGGAGCTGTGATAAAGGAAAAGGGATGGTCCTTAGAGGTCTTTGGGGCTCCATTGTCTGCCCAGGCAGGGTGGAGTAGTGGGAGGGGAGAAATGGCTGTGTTCAACTCTCAGGGCCTAGGACCGACCACCCCTCCCTCACCTATTTCCCCCTGATCTAGCACAATGCTCTCATCTTTCCCAGCCCTGGGAAGAGCAGTCTGGCCCCTAGTCCTCAACACCTCTTTGGGAAAGAGGGAACTAAAAGGTAGAAAGACCAGAGGGAACTGGGGTGGGACGGGTACAGTCAAAGTTGCTCAGTCGTGTCCGACTCTTTGCAACCCCATGGACTGTAGCCCACTAGGCTCCTCTATCCATGGAATGCTCCAGGCAAGAATACAGGAGTGGGTTGCCATTCCTTTCTCCAGGGGATCTTCCTGACCCAGGGATCGAACCCAGGCCTCCTACATTGCAGGCAGATTCCTAACCATCTGAGAGCCACCAGGGAAGCCCTATAAGGAAAGCATTCATCTTTGTCTCCTTTCTCTTGCTCACACATGTTCCTGGCCTCTGCTGCTGGGGACTTGATCAGAAGCTGGTTGCTAAAGTTATGATGGAGGTAGGGTGGGTAATGGTGTTGTTCCCATGGGCACAAGCCAGGCAGGCTTCTAGAACTATTTTGTGGACATACACTGATCCCAGTTCTCAGCACTTTGCTCCTTCCTGATGGCTGTGCATTTTGTCTCATTTGAATCGGGGATAGCTGAGGAGATTGGAAAAAGAAAAACAGTTGGAAAGTTGATACTGTAGTATGTGCCTGTAGTGTGTGTGTGTGTGTGTGTGTGTGTGTGTGCGCGCGCGCGCACACGTGTGCCTGTATTTTGGTAAAAACTTGTCTCATGTGGTGGTAGGGGGTAGGAAGGGTAGGCAAAATAACCTTTAACCCATTCTTTTTCTCATTCCCTTTGACTGAAGTTTTCCCACCCTCACCCTCAACTCCCCACCCCAGCAGTCACACAATCTTATTCCCTAGTTTTTTACCTGGATATGTCCCTTTCTCACATTCTTTCTGATACACCTAGACTTTAATCATAGTGACTTTGTAAAAAAAAAAATAGATATGAAAAGTGTTTTGTTGTCCAGCTTTCACTGGCTGATTGGGAATTTTAAATTCCTGTCTTCAGAAATGCTACTTTAACATAAGCACCTTCTCCCTTCCCCAGGGAAGAAACACACCTCCTGAATTAAAGGACCTTACAAAAATGCTTACAGAGTCTTCAATATTAGAAGATGAATTTGTATGTTGCAGGGTGGTAGAGGGGGTGCAGGAAGATAGGTGGGGGTGGCCGTGTGGTGACAATCCCAGAGTGCCTCGAACTTTTGCTCATTTGTTCAACAAACAGTTACTGAGACATGACATAATGGCAACACGTTTTGTTCATTTACTTATCTATTTGGCACACATTTCCTGAATGCATCCCATCTACCTGGCCCTGTCGATATAATAGGCAGAAACCAGACATTGTCCTTGCCCTCATGGAGCTCACAATCTAGTGTTAATCTAGTCATCAATAGACAAATTACAAACATACAATTGCTAATGTACTAAGTGGGAGAAGGCAATGGCACCCCACTCCAGTACTGTTGCCTGGAAAATCGCATGGATGGAGGAGCATGGTGGGCTGCAGTCCATGGGGTCGCTAAGAGTCAGACACGACTGAGTGACTTCACTTTCACTTTCCACTTTCATGCATTGGAGAAGGAAATGGCAACCCACTCCAGTGTTCTTGCCTGGAGAATCCCATAGACAGAGAAGCCTGGTAGGCTGCAGTCCATGGGATCGCACAGAGTCGGACACGACTGAAGCGACTTGGCAGGCAGCAATGTACTAAGTGAGTCAAGGGAGAGGTGCCTGATGGTTATGAGAACAAAATAGAGGATCTGAGAACAAACAAGGCCAAAGGGGGAGACCAGTCCGAAGCCTGATGCAGCTAAACTGACAAAAAATGGTAGATTGGGCTAGAGTTGGAGCGCTAGAGCTGGAGGAACGGACTGCTTGAGATGACCCGTATGTCCTCGTCAGGTCTTTCTTCTCTCGGGGGACAGAAGAAAGGCAAACCAAGACCAAAGTTCTCTACAAGTGGCTCTGAGGAGACCCTCTTACTCTAAAGTTAAAACAGAAGCAGAGGGATTTCGTGTGTGTGATTTCCTCTGTGTGTGTGTGTGTGTGTGTGTTGTGTACACCATTCACTGAAGCCCTACTATGTGCTAGGACCAACACTGTCAACATTTAAACTTCACAACCCTGTGACATCGATGTCATTCCAGTTTCCCAGATGAATCTTGGGAAGTATAGGAGATATATTGAAAGTCACAGAGTTGCGTTAGAATTGGAGCCCAGGTTCAGCTGTATTCAAAGGCTAGTTCGCTTACTGTTCCTTCCTCTACTCTAGTTTTCAATTTTGCACCTATAAGGACTCTTGAGCCTCCCTGGGCAGAAAGAATAACGGAACCCTGCAGCTACAATACTTTCTTCAGTCCAGAACTAGAGAGTGAGAGCTTTGTTTCCCGACGGAAGCGGGGAGGAAAGAAAAACCCCCGCGAAACCCGGAAGTTGTGCGTCGCATCCTCGCGCCGGCCTCCCTGGCCGCCGGGTGAGGCTGCGGCGGACTGCCCTTTCTCAAGATGGCGTCGAAGACGGGTTCGCGACGGTGGATGTTGCAGCTGATCATGCAGTTGGGTTCTGTGTTGCTCACACGCTGCCCCTTCTGGGGCTGCTTCAGCCAGCTCATGCTGTATGCTGAGAGGGCCGAGGCGCGCCGGTGAGCGGGTCCGTGCGGTCGCCGAATGTGGTGGGGGCGGTCCGGCCCGTCCCAGGAATGGGGGTGCGGTGAGGTGGGGAAGAAGTTGTGGCCTAGAAGTTGGGACCCTTGGACTGGGAGGAACTGGGACCTCGGACTTGTTAGGGACTCTGGTCTGGAGTATGGTGGGCATCGAGCTTAGTGCGGGGGTTCTAGCCATGAGAGGGGGCTCAGGTTTGCAGAAGCAGTGGAGCTTGCGGGAACCCGAGGAGTCTCAAGACTCTTCTTCCCGCTTCATCCTGTGCTTCAACTCTGTCCTCGTTCCTTCCCCCTTCCCTACTCGCAGGAAGCCCGACATCCCAGTACCCTACCTGTACTTCGACATGGGGGCGGCCGTGCTGTGCGCTAGCTTCATGTCCTTTGGAGTGAAGCGGCGCTGGTTCGCGCTGGGGGCCGCACTCCAGCTTGCCATTAGCACCTATGCCGCCTACGTCGGGGGCTACGTCCACTACGGGGACTGGCTGAAGGTGAGCACCTCGCCCCTAGGTGGGACTTGGCTGTAGTGCCGGGGGAGCCGGTGCCTGGGACGGCTGGACAAACTAGCCAGGAGCACAGTGCGAAGCCTGGGAAGGTTGAACCCCCTTGATTTGTGGCGGTTATTACAGACCACAAGAATGGAAGGACCTTGGAGACCAGCAAACCTCCCCCTCAGGGTGCAGAAATTGAGGTTCAGAGATGGGAAACAGACTTTCCCAAAATTACACCGCAGTTAGCATTACAGGTGGGACCAGAAACCAGGTCACCTGGTTGCCAGAACTCTACACCATTAGTTTAGTTATCAGAGCCAGGGAGAAAGGAACCTTAGAGAGAACCTAGTCCACCTATCAGATTTTATGAAATTTATCTAATCCGAGGGCAGCATTTAATCCTGTAGATTCCAGGACCTGTACCAGGTACTACAGGCTTGGAGATAAGCCTGGACCAAGGCATTACCCGCAAGGAATGGACTGGCAGTCAATTAGGGGAGGCAGGTGTGAGAATAGCTACTGGACAGTGAGATCATTGGTTAGTTTGGGGAACAAAGTATACCCTATGGCAGAAAGAATATTGAACTTTGAATGTGCAGACCTGGGGATGGGGAGAGGGGCAACGCTTGGTATCTGGGTTCTGCCACTTTCTGTAGGACCTTGGACAAGTTTATTAACCCCTCTGGGCCTCAATTTCCACTTCTGATAAAAAGAATTATCTTTCTCTGCTCTACCTGCTCGTGGTAATGGTAAAGAGGGTTCATCAAATGAACCGGGATGTGTAGAGATGGGCAGTTCTGCACTCCGGGCAGCCAGGAGAAGTGCAATGGCTTCAGTTTCTGATTGGGGTCCCCTCGCCTTGGCCTAGGTCCGTATGTACTCACGCACAGTTGCCATCATTGGTGGCTTTCTTGTGCTGGCCAGCGGTGCTGGGGAGCTGTACCGTCGGAAACCCCGCAGCCGTTCCCTCCAGTCCACCGGCCAGGTCTTCCTGGGCGTCTACCTCGTCTGTGTGGTAGGTTGGGGGATTGTCAACTGGAGGTGCTTCACTGGGAGTGAGCTGTGAACCGATGCCTGGTGCCTGGCAGAACCCAGGGAGGTGGACAGAACGAGGCTTGCATGTAGTTCCTGAGGGCTTGACTCCCAGCAGTTGCCCTCTCCAGCTTCTGGGCCTTGGGAGCCTTTCAAGTGCCTGAGACCTGGCTGAGAGTCCCTTCTTCCAACATTATTGCACCAGGGAGAGAAGAGGGTGAATTGACCATTCAGTCCCAAGCCTGAGAGCCAGGAGGACAAGAGGGACTGGGCCTCTCATGGCTTCACCCCCCAGAGGACTGAGAGAGGGGACAAAGGAGAGGTTTGGTAGAGTTCAGGTCCCACCTGGGGCTTTGCCACTTAGAGCTGATGGGGCTGCCTGGGGGAGCCGGTTATATCCTCCCTGGTGCTGGGAGTGGGGCCAGTGTGGAAGGGAATGTCAACGGGCCTCAAGTCACTTAGCTTCATCTTAGATACAGAGCACCATCTCCCATGTGAAGAGCTCTGTATTCAGAGGTGAGAGCCCCAGCCTGACTGTGGACCCTCTTTCCTTCTGAGCTCCCAGGGTCAGGATAGACAGAGACCCTGGCCTCACGGAGCTCCCTTGTCTGATGGGAGACACAGGTCTTATTTTCAGAAAGTCCCAAGTCTGAGAGGGGAGTCGAAAGCCCACCTGGTAGGGGCTGGCTTGCATCTCAGGGGTGGCCTTCCCAGAATAGGCTTCTCAGCCTATTCAGAGCCTCAGAGGATGGTGTGTCTCTAGGCCTACTCACTGCAGCACAGCAAGGAGGACCGGCTGGCGTATCTGAACCATCTCCCGGGCGGGGAGCTGATGGTCCAGCTCTTCTTCGTGCTCTATGGCGTCCTGGCCCTGGCCTTCCTGTCGGGCTACTACGTGACCCTGGCTGCCCAGATCTTGGCTGTCCTGCTGCCCCCGGTCATGCTGCTCATTGATGGCAATGTGGCCTACTGGCACAACACGCGACGCGTTGAGTTCTGGAACCAGATGAAGCTCCTTGGAGAGAGTGTGGGCATCTTCGGGGCCGCTGTCATCCTGGCCACTGACGGCTGAGTTGCGCAGCACGAGTCTGAGAATGGGTGCAGGGAGCCACTAAAGGCCACCCTCTGTTCCTCCTTGCTGGCCCAGTTATGTTTATTTATGCATTTTGGTCTGTTTGATCCTTTGCGTTATGTGCATGTGTGTGTGTGTATGTTGGCAAGAGGCAGGTCTCTTCCCCAGTTCCTGGGCTCAGGCCTTGGTGGGGTGGGAGCCCTGATGACTCTGCCCTACGGGTTTATTTTTCCTGTTTGTTCTGAGGAGAGCTGAGGCCACCTGTTCTCCTGGGTCTCCTGTCCCAGGAAATGGAGTAAGGCAGGGCTATGGGGGCAGGGGTTGAGGGTGGGGGACACTGAGAGTGGGAGACAGGGAGGAAGACCAGGAACTGGAAGTGAGCCAGTGTGAAAGATCCTTCTTTGAGCCTGGCAGATGCAGCTAGGCTCTGCAGTGCTTTTCTGAGACTGAAACCCAGTGTATGTATTGACACATGGATCAGGCCCAGGTGGAGTAGAGGGGCTGGGCACTACGCAAGTCGTGGGCTCTCAGGGTGTGCCAGGAGCAGACACAGCACTAGCTGTCACCCACCTCTAGGGCAGAGCAGGCCCCAGTCTACTCTGGAGTGTGCAGGGGTGGGGCAGGCAGTGGCCAGCTTCCTGCCTCTGGCCTTCTGTTTCCAGCTCCGTGGTTGGCCTGTTGTGGGTGAATGCCCTCCCAAACACCAGACCACACAGTCCTCCAAAATTAAACATTTTATATAGACGTTTGGCTTTGCTTCTCTGTTCTCCCCACGGGGCACTTTGCTATTGGCTGGGATTGATCTTGGGTTTCTTGAAAGCCCATACCCGGGTAAGGCCCACCTTGACCCACCCATGACCTTGCCCCTGTCCTGAGAATCCCCACTGTCCTTGGGCTCTCTTTTCAAGTCTGCAAATGCTCCCTGCAGTACACGCTTTGACCTTCACTCACTCCCTCTCATGGCTTGTCTTTTCCTCCCCATTTGGTGCCAGCTCTTTTGAGAGAAATCTTTGGCGAGGGCAACTAGAAGGAGAGGACTGATTAAGGGTCCACTCTGAGGCTGAGGAATTTTCATTTCACAGATGAGGAGATGGAGGCTCAGAGGTTGAGCTACTAGCCTGAAACCACAGATCTGGATTCCAGGCCCGGTCTGTCTAAAGCCCACACCCAGCTGTGTGCTCGACGCCACCCCTCTCTTCAGGGAAGACAGGCTGCTCTAGGGGAGTTGGTCTCTCAACAGCCCCTGGTCCCCTCCCTACACATCCACACACCTCCTGACAGAAAGTAGCCTCAGCAGCCAGTGTGGAGCCTGGCACATCGTAGGGGTCAGAAATGCCGAATGCAACCTCAGGCTTTGGACTTTGGCCTGTCTGAGATGTCCCACTCCTGCAAAGATGGAGACACAACCTCCAGGGGGGCCAAGGGGAAGACCTCCCAGTGTGGGCTTGGCTCTGAGCCCTGCCTGGCAAGGGAGGTGGGGCTGCTGTCAGTCCGGTTTGTGGAACAGAAGGTGTTTCCTAACTGAGGGGTAGGGTAGCCCCTCAGTGGGCTGCTGACAGTTGGCTGAGGGAGGTGGTGGCAGCATTCATCTCGGGGCCTGGGCCTCGTTTAGCTCTTCTCTTCCTCTAGGAGACCCCTGGTTCCCCAGCCCGCAAGATGTTGCTCCCAGAGGGTCAGTGCTAATTTCAAGTGTGAGCTGACTTTCAGACAAGTACTTGCATTTTAATCAAGGCCTCCTGAGATGTTTTAAGACCTGAAGGAATTAAAATGAATGGTGGAATATAAGGCAGATGTGGGTGATATTTTGGGCAAGGAAGCCTCAAAACAGCACAGTGGTCAAAGACACTGGCCCACCCTCAGCCTTGAGTAGAGCCCTTAAAGGCAAGCCCTCCTCCCTCCAAATTCCTAGACTGAAAATTCAGAGCCATCTGGTTGTGGCTTTGGAGCAAGTAGGGGGTCTTGGGCAGGCCCTTTTCCTTCCTGTGCTTGTCCTCCCTTGGGTACCCTTCTCTGGGCAGGGTAGAGTAACAGCTGCTGCTTCCTCTGCAGTTCACTCAGCCAGCATGTCTGGTCCGGCCTGTGGCTGCCTTGGGTCTCCTCCAGCAGGCACGGCCTTTAGTCCACACTGGCTGTCCCAGGGCCTGAAGGGCTGGTAGAGAGGGTCAGCTGCCTGGGTCAGAAGCTGGCTTGCAAAAGGAGTCCGGTAGCCCCTTGGCATGGTTGACCAGCTCATAAGAGTCCCGGATATCGGCCAGACCAAACCAGAAGAAGATCCACTGCTTGTTGGAGAAGCTGCCATCACTGTGTTTGAAGTACCTGGTGGGGGTGGGAGATAGGTTTTAGGCAAGGCCAGGGCTCACTACCGGAGAAGGCAATGGCACCCCACTCCAGTATTCTTGCTTGGAAAATCCCATGGACGGAGGAGCCTGGAAGGCTGCAGTCCATGGGGTCGCTGAGGGTCGGACACGACTGAGTGACTTCACTTTCACTTTTCACTTTCATGCATTGGAGAAGGAAATGGCAACCCACTCCAGTGTAATTGCCTTGAGAATCCCAGGGACGGGGGAGCCTGGTGGGCTGCCGTCTATGGGGTCGCACAGAGTCGGACACAACTGAAGTGACTTAGCAGCAGCAGCAGGGCTCACTACTCACTGGTTCATTTATTGAGAACCTACTACTGGCACACCACATTTTGTGTTTCACTAAGGTGGCGCTAGTGGTAAAGAACCCGCCTGCAAGTGCAGGAGACATAAGAGACCTGGGTTCAATCCCTGGGTATGGAGGATACCCTGGAGGAGGGTATGGCAGCCCACTCCAGTACTCTTGCCTGGAGAACCTAAGGACAGAGGAGCCTGGCAGGCTACCGTCCATAGGGTTACAAACAGTCAGACACGACTGAAGCAACTTAGCACATTGTGCTTTGCAGGTACTGTGTTTTTTACAAGTTCAAGGTTTTCAGAAACCCTGTGTGGAGCAAGTCTTAGCAGTGTCATTTTTCCAACAGATGTTTTCTCACTTCATGTCTCTTTGTTGCATTTTGGTAATTCTTGAAATATTTCAAACCCTCCACCAGCAAAAAGACTGCTCACTGAAGGCTCAAGTGATGGTTAGCAGTTTTTAGTAATAAAACTATTTTAAATTTGAGGTATGTACATTGTTTTTTTAGATATAATGCTATTTCACACTTAACAGGCTACAATATAGTGTAAACATTCATACATACCAGGAAACCAAAAAATTCATGTGGTTTGCTTCATTGCAATATTCACTTTATAGTGGAGGTCTGGAACCAAACTGGTAATATCTCTGGGGTATGCTTGTATGTGCTGTACACTCTGCTAGAACCTGAGGTTTGTAATCTGATTTTATTCTCATAGCACCAGCCAATAGCCTGGTGTTATGCTATTTTCACAGAGGAGCAGCTAAGGCTCAGAGAAGTTAGCTAACTAGCCAGAGTCACACAGCTAGGAGGGTTAGAGTGAGGCTGCCTTTTCCTCTCTCCACACTGCCTTGGCTGTGCAGCCTGGGGAAGGGTTCTTGTTCTGTTCTTGGTGCCCACAGAGCAGAGTAGTAGGGGAATGAGGGGATAGATAGCTGCAGAAGGAAAGAGAGGAGGGGGTGTCCCACTGGAGATGCAATGGGGTCAGAGCTTGGCAGCTGGGCCTGGACTAAAATGGTAAGAGGCTGAATTTCTCCAGACCCTGGGAGAGGCAGGCTGTGTGCCCGGTGCAGACTGTCTTCAAGGCATCTACCTTAACAGGACAAAGCAGAGTTAAGTGTGCTCTGCCTCTAGAGAAATCTCAGGCTCCATGTGTGGTCTGCTCCCTGGGGAATGTGGGGCCACACTGATGTGCGGGCCACACTGATGTGCGGGCCATCTCTCATGGGGGAAGGGTGGCTAATGAAAGGAGGGGAAGCCCAGCCTTCCAGGCTGGTGGATCCCCCGCATGGCTGGTGAGAGCTGGAGAGGGGAGCCAGGAAGGGCAGAACCTACCAGGGATTGATGGGGTTGGTGACCCGGGAGCGCCAGAAAAGTGTCTTCAGGTCCCGCCGCAGGCACTCCCACAGCATCTGGCCGGAGCCTTGGCCCTGGCGGCTGGAGCTCACCACAAACTTGTCTAGATACGGAGTCCCCCCCAGTACCGGCTCCGTGGTCAGAATGGCGGCCGCGTTGTACCTGGCGCAGCGGGGGAGAGGCAGGCTGGGACCTCTTCTTGACCCAAAGCTCTCCGGCTTGTCCCGTGGCCCCTGCCCTCTGGGGCCTCAGGCTCACCCCTCAGAGAAGTAGACAGAGTGCAGCCTCGGGCGCAACGAGGCCAAGTAGTCGTCCCGGAGCTTTTTGCCGAAGCTGGCGTTGACCAGGTTCACGAGGCGGCCCTGGTCCAGGCTGTCCAGGCAGCGCACTCGCAGCGTCCGCTCGCAGGTCTTGAACAGCGTCCCCGAACCTGGGGGTGGGATGAAGGAGGAGCAGTTCGTTCAGCCCGAGATCCGGGTCCCCTCCACTCCTACGTTTGCGCAGCCTGGTGGAGGTTCCAGACAGGAAGGTGGCTGGTGGGACAATTACCTTCTTTGGGAGCTCTCCACAATGAGATGCTTCCTATGGTCTGCATAGACTTGTCTGTGTTTTTCACTCAGGGAGATGCTTTTCCTAGGCAGTTCGTCCCTGGAGTTCCCCCCTCACCTGTGGTTCCACTTACTTCCCCTAGTCCCGCCCATCCCTGCCCACCCGGCTCCTGGCCCCGCCCACCTCTCCTCTGCTGTGTGTGTACTTAGTCGCTTAGTCGTGTCGGACTCTTTGTGACCCCTTGGAGGTAGCCCGCCAGGCTCCTCTGTCCATTGGGATTCTCCTGGCAAGAATACTGGAATGGGTTGCCATGCCCTCTCCAGGGGATCTTCCGAACCCAGATCTCCCGCATTGCAGACGGATTCTTTACCATCTGAGCCACCAGAGAAGCCCGAGAATATTGGAGTGGGTAGCCTATCCCTTGTGCAGGGTATCTTCCCGATCCAGGAATCGAACCGGGGTTTCCTGCCTTGCAGGCGGATTATTTACCAACTGAGCTACCCATTCCACTTGGGTCCCCTGGGTCTGTGGTTCCTCCCACACAGCCAAGTCCCGCCCACCTGCCTAGTTGCACCCAAGTTCCAGCCCAGGCCGGTCCACCTCCTTGCAAACCTCCCCCAGGTTTGGCAAGGGCAGGAAGCCTTTTCTGTGGCTTCTCCTGCCCCCCGCCCCCCCAAACTCCGGCGCGCCCCTGCCCTCGCCCTCACCCCTGTTGCTGAAGAGCTCCGTGAGCAACATGCTGGCAGCGGTGATGACGGCGGAGGAGTGATGGGGCAGGCGACTGAGTACGTCCACGATGAGCCGAATCCGCTGGCGTTCTTTAGTGCTCACCCAGTCGGCATTGGTCACCAGGTCCAGGTCAGCGGGCAGATTGACGTTACTCAGGACCTGTGTCCCGGACTAGGGGGTGAGCCTCCGACCTGCAGCCGCACCAGGACTGCGTCCCCGCCCTACGGACCTCTCCTCACTTAACCCCTTTTCCCTTACTTCTTCCCGGAGTCCTCCACCAGGGAGAGCTCAGATCTAAACACCGTAGGCTGAATCCCTCCCTGACACTCCATTCCCGACCCTTGCGGCTTTGAAGAGACTGACTCTGCGGCCCATAAGGGAGGCGTGCAGGGGCCGCAAGAGAGATGCTCAGCGGAGGTGCGGAGGCACGGGGACTGGAACCCGAAAGGAAGAGACACACCTTGTGACTGCCGTCGTGCAGGCCGCCTGTGGTGTTGAGGAAGATGATTTTGGTGGGCCGCAGCGCCTTAGCCAGAGACGCGGTCACCTCCAGCGAGTCCAGGAGCACCGAGCGGCGCGCGGCGGTCTCCCCAATGGGACACAGGATGGGGATGCTTCCGGACTCCAGGCACCACTGGAGCAGATCGGTCTCCACGGAGACGATGCCACCATAGCTGTGGGCCAGACGCGGGGCTCAAGGAGATCGCCTCCGGGCCCCGCGGGGCTGGGGCTGCGCAGGTGGAGTGGCGTGATCCGAGGACGCCGGGATAGGCAGGGTCGGCACTCACCTGGCGTGAGGGGCTGGCTCAGCAGCGCTCAGCACAGACCCGCCGCCAAAAAAAGGCACGGCAGCTGCCGCATTGTGCCGCAGGGCGTCCACCAGCACCTTGCATCTCTGGGCGAGCTGTGCCTTGGCTTCCCAGAAGGAAAGACAGCCCGAGGGCGCCGTGGGAGCAGGCAGCCCCAAGACCACCAACGGCTTCATGTCCATGCGCTGCAGGAAGGCCAGGGCGAAGGCCAGGCTGGATACGGCCTTCGGGCACTTCACCACTTCCTCATCCACCTGCGGAGAACTGGGTGTTCAGGGGGCAAGACGCCCACCCTGACTCCTTCCTCACCTGCTCGTTCCTCCAGCCTGGTCCTCAGGGTCCCCTCTGGGGGATCCCCATCCTGGCCAGGAGTTATCAGACCCCATTTCTGGTCACCTGCGCCCACCTGCTCTGCCCTTTGCCCTGTTGGGTCTTACCATCATCCTCTTATCTCACACTAGCGTTCCTCGCTCGGCTCCTCCCTGCGACCTTGGACTCTAGGACACCTTAGGGGGAGGGGTGACACAGGCAGCTTCTCTCCAGGTTCCCCAATGGCCAACTGAACCCCTAACTGTGCCCAGGGTGGGAGGACTACTCTGGCGCATCATATTCCACGGGCTGGAGACCCCAGACTCCTCACCCGGGCTGGGAGCCAGGCTTTTAGAGGGCCGCGGCCTCTCCCAGTCCCGGGCGCTCGTTAGGGCTCCGTTGATCCCCTTCCTGGTTCCCCTCCCCAATCGACAGCCCGTCCTGCCAGGCCCGGCGACACATTGGCACACAGCCCCCACGCCCGGTCTGTGACCCAGCCCGACGCCGGGCTCGGCTCACCTCGATGACGGCGAAGGGCCTGTCGGCGGAGTGATGGCAGGCCTGGAACTGCGTGAGCCAGTGGCGCGCCTCCCCGGGACTGGCCCCGCACTGGTTCAGGAAGGTCTGGATGTCTCGCTGCACCAGCGAGCGGCCGGCGGGGGGCCCCGGGGAATCGGGGGGAACCGGGGGCGCTGGGGGCGGCGTCCATAACGGCTCCTCCGCTGCAGACGGATGGACGTCGTCCTTGCCTCCCTCGGCCTCCTCTTGGGCTAGCTGAGCCGGCCCCCAAGCAGTGCTGAGCCGGCGTCCCGGGCTGGTACCCCTGGTCGCCTGCCGCCGCGCGCCGCAGCTCAGCCTTCGGGCGCTCCCCGTGCCTCGGGGGCCCCGGAGCCTCCTGCCCGCAGGCGCTGCCCACAGGGCCCAGGCCATCCGCACCGTCGCCATGACAACCAGACCGGATCGCCCCCCCACCAAGTGACCGTCTGTCAGGAGCTCCTGCCTTCAGGGGCCTCTTAACCTGCAGCGGGGCGGGGCTGAGCCGTTCGGGGCGGGGCGACGACGGTTAGGGGGCCGCGGGTCGGGCCACGGGTCAGAGGGCGGCGCTGACAGGATCCCCCGCCCCTTGAGGGGGGTGACGGAATCCACTAGCGAGAGTCACGAGGCCGAGATAAAGGGTGGCTGAGGGTCTAATCTACTGCCAAGGCCGGTTTCAGAAGGGCTCAGGGGCCCCAAAGGTGGCTCTGGCGCTCTCCAGGGTCTTGAACAATCAAGAAGTCTGACTAGGGCAAGAGGGCAGAGCAGCCGCCTGACCAAGGAAGGAGGCTTATGGGGCAAGAGTGAAAGCCCGGAGGTCGGGGAAGCCTCTGCCTCGTTTGAGCTCAAAGAAGATGGAATCACGTGGAGGTTACCAGGGTTTGCCAAACCCCAGCCACTGGGTGCCACCTTGAAGAATTTTGTCTTTGTGGATAAATTTTAAATTTATCCTCAGGATAAATCAGGACTGTAACTAGAAGGCTGATGTCACTTGTTAAGAAAGCCTTACAAATAAACAGGTTAAAAAATATTATAAATTCCAGCTGGATAGTGTTGACTTCTGTTGGAAACAAAGATGGTTAGGAAGTGCCAGGTGGTAGAGATCCCATAGCAAGCTTGAGGCTTCTTCCTTGGTAGAATAGCTGCTGACACGCAGAACACCAGGCCCTGGGCAAACCACTTCACAAATAGTAACTCACTGAAGCCTTACAATGACTCCAGAATGGACACTCTTATTATACCCATTTTATAGATGAGGAGACTGAGGCACAGAAATGTGTGAGGGCCAAGGTCACTCAGTTCATGAGCAGTGGAGGTGGTCTTTGAGGCAAAGCAGTTTTGTTCCTGATTCATGTTATTAAGCAAGATGTGCAAAGGACTTGAAAACTTTCATAGGATGTGATTCATTATTGCATAATACTGTATACGTGTGCTGCTTAAAAACACCCAGTGCGCAATCAGTGGTACACATCCTGCCCTCGGATACACTATCCTCTGATGGGGTCCCACCCTCTGTCCTTATGGAGGGTGAAACCAACTGCAGAAGGGCGACGAATTGGCTGAGGTCACACAGCTTGTTAGTGTCACGGCCAGACCCTTGGCACCCTTGGGTTCCCCCACCCCACCCCCGCACAGTCAAGACTCCTGGGGCTTTGCTTGCGTAGGGAGCACAGTCTGGGTTCTTCTCTCCCGAGTACCGCAGAGGATGCCGGGTGAATGCACCAATCCTTCCTGGGCCTCCCCCATTAAAAGACACATTCCCATGAACAGGTGCATGTTACACAAGCAGGCACACACGCACACAGCACAGTATATGCACGTACTGTCCTGGGCAGGAGACTCCTGTCAGCAGGAGACAGGAGCTGACCTCTGTGATCTCCGCTGACTTTTCCATTTCCCTACTTCGAAATTCTGATTCCAACAGAGAGTGAAGCAATGAGAGGGAGGGTTTGTACACCTTGCCCTGTGGGGCCACCTCCAGGGCCGCCTTTCTCTTCTCTCTTTACTGCTCCCCTCCCCCCCCCCCCACTTCCCAGAATCCACTGGGGCATCTTGATTTTCCTTCTTTCTGCTCTCAGAGAGCCCCACCCTCAAATGTGCTTTCCCTTCCTGGTCTCTCCATCCAAGCCCCTCCTTAGAGTGCCCACCCTCCTCAACCCCTCCCTACTCAGTTTCCCGCTTCTGGGTCTCTCCCGCTTTGCTGATCTGGATCCCTGCCTCTGTCCTGGCCCCTCGTCAATTCTTCCAGGTCCCTTCCCCCCAGCTGCAGTTGAGTCCTGCCTCTTGCCAACTTGGGGCCCCTGTGAGGGGCAAGGACGACCTCTCTTTTCAGACTGGGCTCCCTGAGGGCAGGGTTGGTGTCTCCGTCCTCAGCTGGGGGGCTTCCCGAGGGCCCACCAGGCCCAGTAGCCAAGAGCATCCACCCCATTTCCCCTGACCGGTGGGGCTGACACTGGCTGGGGATCTCCATCCCTCTCCTTGGGCTTCAGCCCAGAGGGCTGTGTCTGCAGACAGCCAATGGGACCCAGGGATACCCCAAGTAGATGATTAACTCCAGGCCAGATGAGCCTGGGGTCACTATCCCTGGAGCAGGCCAGCCTATGGTTGGAACTGACCCTGCCTTCTGGAGGAGATGTCTGTGGGTGTGTGGGGTCAGCACCCTCGCCTAACCCGCCCTCTGACCTGAAGCCTGCAGGATCACTGTTGGTCTATGGTTCCAGCTTGAATTTTGTTTTTCCCTCTGGAGCTGGCTGATGTTTCATTTTTCGGAGCAAGATCTGTTGTCAATGGGCTCAGAACTGGACTACTATCTTTTTTTAAAAAAATATGTATTTATTTGACTGCGTCAGGTCTTACTTGCAGCACATGGGGTCTCTGTTGCATCGCGTGGGAGCCTGTGTTGTGGTGTTGTGGCACGGGGACTCAGTAGTTGCAGCAAGCTACACTTAGTTGCCGAGAGGCATGTGGGATCTTAGTTCCCTGCCCAGGGATCCAACCTGCATCCCCTGCAATGCAAGGTGGATTTTTAACTACTAGACCATCAGGGAAGTCCCAGGGCACTTATCAGGTCTTGGGTCCTCAAGATGCAGGGAGCAGACACAACCTTCCAACTCCTCCAGACACCTCCCCTCAGCAGGGGCCTCAGCCCTGGGCACAGGGGCAGGTTTGAAGGGTCAGGGTTTTCCTTCCCGTTAGAGTCCTCCTTGGCTGCCACTTAGTATAAGTGGACATGGAGGTGACAGGAATCTGGGCAGGTGAAGGGCCAGGGTTGATAGCTGACAGTCTCAATCATAGCACAGGAAGAAACACAGATCAGACAAAAGCAGAGACCCACACCATCCATTAAGATGCACACAGATATGCAGACACAGAGTACATAACCTAGAGACTCCCAGCATCTACGGTCTCACAGACACACATGTGTACATGGAGAGATACACAAGTGTAGACACACCGATGTAGAGAGAGAGACAGTTCTGCTCAGACACACATTTGCATATTTGCAGAGACTTTTCTCAGCAACTGTCAAACACAGAAACACGTGCACATATATATGCAAAGGTACTGAGAGCATGTAGGTATACACCCAGCTGTAGTCATGGACAAGTTCAGGGACATGTAGATCTGGAGATCCAAATGTACACAGACTTGTGTACACACACATGCACACACACACACACAACATCCAGAGTTAGAAGCCCAACCCACTCCTCCTTGAGGCCACACCCATCTACCCATGTACAGAGGCACACAGCCATACTCATTCACATGCCGTGATGGCATCTGGCATGTGAGAAGTGTCCGGCAACTATTTATTGGATGAATTATTGAAGAGAGAACAGAGAGAAAGAAGCAGAGGCTGTATGAGACTTCCCTGGCAGTCCAGTGGTTAAGGACTCCGTGCTTCCAAAGCAGGGGGGTGCAGATCTCATTCTGGTCAGAGAACTAAGATCCCACAGGCCTTGTAGTGTGGCAAAAAATAAAAATAAAAAGCAGAGCCTGTGGCAAGGAAAGGTTGGCTTCATGGTTTGCCAGGTCTGTGGTATCTGTTCACAGGCTGCCCTGAGGCAGCCCTCTTCACTGTTCAGTACGTACGTGCCAGGTACTGAACTAGGTGCTCTGAGGATGAGGTTCCATTTTTTTTTTCTGAATGGAAGACAGGAGGCCTGGGCTCTGCCACTTCTTTGGTTATAGAGGTTTGGGCAAGGCATGTATTCTCTGAGCCTCAGTTTTCTCACCTGTAAAATGGGGGAAAGAGCATAAAACTTGATCTCACTGAATCATGGTGAAGATGTAAAGCTCTCGGTGGGCATGCAGTCAGCCAATTCCTGGTAAATTTTGTTTGTTCAACAAATTTCAAGGAAAAGAGGAGGAGGGGAAAGGATGAACATATAAGTCAAAAGATGTATTTTGAAAGTCCCTTTTCGTCCTTATTTGGATTCCTTTTTTTAAAAATTGAAGTATAGTTGATTTACAATGTTGTGTTAATTTCTGCTATACAGGAAAGTGATTCAGTTATATGTGTGTATGTGTGTTAGTCATGTCCAACTCTTTGTGATCCCACGGACTGTAGCCCGCCAGTCTTCTCTGTCCACGGGATTCTCCAGGCAAGAATACTGGAGTGGGTAGCCATGTATATATTCTTTTTCATATTCTTTTCTATTCTGGTTTATCATAAAGTATTGAATATAGTTCCTTGTGCTATACAATAGGACCTTGTTGTTTCTTATTTGGATTCTGATTCAAACAAACAGTAAGCATTTTGACAATCAGGTAAATTGGAGCACAAAAGATATTTTGTATATTAATTTTTAGGTGTGACATGATTGTGCATTAATGTTTTTTAAAATGATTCCATGTTTTTTAGTGTACATATGGGATATTTATAAATGAAATGATAAGATGCCTTGAATTTGCTTCAAAAAAGCCGAAAGAATGGAAAGTGGGGTGGAGGAACAAAACCACAAGACTGCCCATGAGTTAGATACTTCAACAAGTTAGATACTTGTTGAAGCTGGGTGATGGCTCCAGGGGATTCACTATACAATCTCAACTTTTATGGGCTTGCTGCTGCTGCTAAGTCACTTCAGTCGTGTCCGACTCTTAGCGACCCCATGGATTGCAGCCTACCAGGCTCCTCCATCCATGGGATTTTCCAGGCAAGAGTACTGGAGTGGGGTGCCACTGCCTTCTCTATGAATGCTTGGACATTTGCAAAATACAAGATTCAATGAATTCCCACATGTGTATGTTCCCAGTCTGACATAATGTCAACACTTAATAAAAGCTAGTTTTCTCCTTCCAGGCAGTTTTCCTCCAAGGCATAAATATGTGAGATACTAAATACTCCACAAATACATAGTACAAGGCGGAGGAGGAAACCCGCAGATTTGTGGATTTAAGATGTTCAATTCTAAGTGTGTCATGAGCCTCTTGTCCAGCAGGGGACTCTCTACTCTCTGCCTCGCTCACCCTGCTGTCCTGGCGATTTGTTAAAAGGAATAAATTATCCGCAGTTTAAGAAAGATGAGGCTGGCATGCAGACATGTTAACATCTGATAGAGCCCTTCTATCTGAGATGACAGAAGGAAACAGAGGGAGAAAGAGGGATTTGTCCATAACCTTATGATAAGAAGGGTCTTTCTTGAGTTTATAATCTCTAGGAGTTGAGGATATTTATTTCAGGAAGGGCTACTATAATACTGGACTTCCTAGGTGGCACTAGTGGTAAAGATCCCTGCCTCTCAATGCGGGAAACAAGGAGGCAGGTTCATTCCCTGGGTCGGGAAGATCCCTTGGAGGAGGCATGACAACCCACTCCAGTATTCTTGCCTGGAGAATCCCATGGACAAAGGAGCCCTATAGATTCTCACTTGGACAAAGGAGGGCTATAGTCCATAGGGTTGCCAAGAGTCAGACATGGCTGAGTGACTGAGCACGCACTATAGTAATAGCAAATTCTGGGAATGCTCAGGTAGCCCAGGTGTCAGGACTTGGTGCTTTCATTGCTGTGGCCTGGAACTAAGATCCCACAAGCTGTGCAGTGCAGCAAAACAAATAAGGCAAACGCTTCCTGTTCTAGGCATGTGATATGTATTAACTTGATTCTCACACAAGGCCATGAAGTTAGGCATTACTTTTTTTTGGCCGTGCCACACATCTTCAGTTCAGTTCAGTTCAGTCGCTCAGTCGACTCTTTGCGACCCCATGAATTGCAGCACGCCAGGCCTCCCTGTCCATCACCAACTCCTGGAGTTCACTCAGACTCACGTCCATCGAGTCGGTGATGCCATCCAGCCATCTCATCCTCTGTCGTCCCCTTTTCCTCCTGCCCCCAATCCCTCCCAGCATCAGAGTCTTTTCCAATGAATCAACTCTTCGCATGAGGTGGCCAAAGTACTGGAGTTTCAGCTTTAGCATCATTCCTTCCAAAGAACACCCAGGGCTGATCTCCTTCAGAATGGACTGGTTGGATCTCCTTGCAGTCCAGGGGACTCTCAAGAGTCTTCTCCAACACCACAGTTCAAAAGCATCAATTCTTCAGCACTCAGCCTTCTTCACAGTCCAACTCTCGCATCCATACATGACCACTGGAAAAACCATAGCCTTGACTAGACAGACATTTGTTCGCAAAGTAATGACTCTGTTTTCAATATGCTATCTAGGTTGCAGCTTAGGGGAACTTATTTCCTTGACCAGTGACTAAACCCATGCCCTTGGCAGTGAAAACACAGAGTCCTAACCACTGGACCACCAGGGAATTTCCACCATTATTACAGAGATCCTAGGAGGCTAGTTTCAGACAAGTGGATGTAAGGTGCTTTCAGGGCATAGGCAGAGCTTCCTAGCAGACAATTGGAAAAGGGGCCTGGAACTCAGGAGAGAGGTCAGGGCTGGAGAGGCATGGAGAGGGTGATAGATGAGCCCCTGGGCCTGGGCATGAGCTGCCAAGGAGGGCTGTAGGAAGAGGAGAGGTTAGAGGGGGTGCAGGGCAGGAGGCCCACCAGGAGTCACCCTGAATCCATGTTTCAAGAAGGAAGGGGCAGCCCTCTGTGAGATGTCCCAAAGCCTGAGAAAGGGCCATTGGCTTCACTCATCGGTGACTGTTCAGTGGGGTGGTGGAGAGGTAGGGTGGGGAGTCAGGTGGCAGGGAGTTGGGAAGGGGTATGGGATAAGACCATAGCATGAAAGTCCTGGGGAATATGAGGCTGGAGAAAGAAGCAGGGCCACAGAACTCAAAGGGTGGTTAGAGATGCCCAATCTGGGGTCCACTCTAGGCCTACCAAGTGAGAATCTGCAGTTTAACGAGACCCCTAGGGGGTTCTATAGACATTCAAGTCTGAAAAGTAGTGCTGTAGAGACATGGGCTGGTCCCTAGAGGTCAGGAGTGGTGGTTTTCAATTTGGGGAGGTCCCTAGTGAGTTTGAGGAGGAGGAGAGGGAGAGGTGCAGAGGGTGGGGCTGGGGAGCTGGACCGAGGGGTGTTGTGTGTGTGCTTATGGGCATCCAGGGACTGAGGTATTGTGTGGCACTCAGGGCTAAGGTATTGTGGTACTACTTGGTATTTCTGTGTCATTTGGCTGAAAGCTCTTATGTTCTCCAGAGGAGACAGGAGTGTGTGTGTGTGTGTGTGTGTGTGTGTGTTGCATGTATGAAGATGAGATGTGGGACAGAATTCATGCGTGTCCTTTGTACTGAGATGTTTTTGTGTGTTCATTATACGTTAAAAAGGTCAACTAATGGAAATTTCATGAGGTTAATCCTGAGATGTGCATGCCTAGAGGTGAGGTTAACGTGTAGGTAGCGGGTTAAGGGGCAGCAAGTTTCAGGAAAGTGTCCTAAGGGTGAATAGTCAGCCTTCCGGACTCAGGAAACTCAGGGCACAGCTCCACACCCCAAACTTCGCGTCTGGTCCTCAGCGGGCGGTGGACGCGGATTTCCCTGTGCGCCCGCAGGCTGTAATTACACACTGTTGCCACCAGGGGGTGACGCCGGCCCGGCCACGCGGTACAAGATCCTAGTGAGCCTCCGACTGGCCGTGTCCCATCCGCCTGTGTAGCGATCTCCTCAGTAAAGCGATCTGTGCAAGGGGCCAGTGGGAGCGCACCCTTGGGCGGTGGGTCTGGGGGTGGACCCCGGCGTCCTTCGTGGCCCGACTTACGCCCTTCTCCGCGAGCTCTGGCCATCCCCACCCCAAGCCAGCACCTTCACAGAGCCACCCCATCTTAGCGCGCCTCTCTCGGATCCAGTTACTCCAGCCCTCTTCCCTAAAAACTCAGTCTGGGTCGACTGAAACACCCTGGGGAAAGTACCAGTGTTGCCGCCTGGACTGTTAGTGTGGTGGGGCCGGCGAAGGGGAGGGAAGGGCTCAGCTCGAGGGTGGGTTGAGGCCGGTGCTGTGGGTGCAGATTAAAGAGCCTGAGAAGCCAGTGAAGGACTTTTGAGGAGGAAAGTGGCTAGATCCTAGCCAGGCTTTTGGAAGAAGTCGTGTATGGATGTGAGAATTGGACCATAAAGAAGGCTGAGCGCTGGAGAATTGATGCTTTAGAACTGTGGTGTTGGAGAAGACTCTGCAAGGAGATCAAACCAGTTAATCCTAAAGGAAATAAATCCTGAATATTCATTGGAAGGACTGATGCTGAGGCTAAGGCTGAGGTTCCAATACTTTGGCCACCTGATGGGAAGAGCCGACTCATTGGAAAAGACCCTGATGCTGAGAAAGATTGAAGGCAGGAGACAACAGAGGATGAGATGGTTGAGTGGCATCACCGACCCAATGGACATAGTTTGAGCAAACTCTGGGAGATGGTGAAGGATAGGGAGGCCTGGCATGCTGCAGTCCATAGGGTTGCAAAGAGTGATAAGCAACTGAGGGTCTGAACAGCAACAACAAATTCATTTTTCTAGGATTGCCCTAAAAAGTACCACAAACTAGGTGATTTAAAACAGCAGAAACTTCTTGTCTCACAGTATTGATGGCTGGAAGTCCAAGATCAAGGTGTTGCCAGGGCTGTCTGAAGCTTGTAGGGAAGAAGCCTTCCTTGCCTCTTCTGGCTTTTGCTGTTTGCTGGCAATCCTTGACATTCTTTGCCTTGTTGACGTGTCCCTCCGATCTCTGATTCCATGGTCATGTGGCTGCTTTCTCCCTGTGTTTCTCCTCTTCTTATAAGGACACCAATCATATTGGATTAAGTGCCACCCTACCCAGTATGACCTTGTCTTAATTAATTACCTCTATAACACCCTGTGCTGCTGCTGCTAAGTCACTTCAGTCGTGTCCGACTCTGTGCTACCCCATAGACGGCAGCCCACCAGGCTCCCTGGTCCCTGGGATTCTCCAGGCAAGAACACTGGAGTGGGTTGCCATTTCCTTCTCCAATGCATGAAAGTGAAAAGTGAAAATGAAGTCGTTCAGTTGTGTCCTACTCTTCTCGATCCCATGGACTGCAGCCTACCAGGCTCCTTCATCCATGGGATTTTCCAGGCAAGAGTACTAGAGTGGGGTGCCATTGCCTTCTCCTCTATAACAACCTAGACAGCATATTAAAAAGCAGAAACATTACTTTGTCAACAAAGGTCCATCTAGTCAAGGCTATGGTTTTCCAGTGGTCATGTATGGATGTGAGAGTTGGACTATAAAGAAAGCTGAGCACCAAAGGATTGATGCTTTTGAATTGTGGTGTTGGAGAAGACTCTTGAGAGTCCCTTGGACTGCAAGGAGATCCAACCAGTCCATCCTAGAGGAGATCAGTCCTGGATGTTCATTGGAAGGACTGATATTGAAGCTGAAACTCCAGTACTTTGGCCACCTGATGCAAAGAGCTGACTCATTTGAAAAGACCCTGATGCTGGGAAAGATGGAGGGCAGGAGGAGAAGGGGACGAGAGAGGATGAGATGGTTGGATGGCTCACTGACTCAATGGACATGAGTTTGGGTGGACTCCGGGAGTTGGTGATGGACAGGGAGGCCTGGGGTGCTGTGGTTCATGCGGTCGCAAAGAGTTGGACATGACTGAGCGACTGAACTGAACTGAACTGATAACCATCCTATAATGTGATCCAATAAGGCCACATTCTGAGGTACAGGGGTTAGAATTTCAACATATCTTTTTGGGACAGAATTCAACCCATAGCACTTCCTAACAGTGCCTTGTAGTGACTCCTTAAGACTTCAACAAGGGTAAAATTCTCTCATTTATGACTTAATCAGCTTTCTATTATTAAATGCCTAATTTGCATCCAATTTACATACACTTATAAATAATGTCCTAGGACTTCCCTGAAGAATCCTATGGACAGGGAAGCCTGGCATGCTGCAGTCCACGGGGTTGCAAAGAGTCAGACCTGACTTAGCAACTGAACAGCAACATCAAAAATAAAAACAAACACAAGAAGACATCCAGGTGCCCACAGACCATGAAGATCAAAGTAGAAACCACTGTTCTCAGCACAGCTTCATCTCTGCTTTAATAGAGGGTCGAGCAGCTGGGGTGCAGGGAGCAGTCAGGGGTGACAGCCGATCCAGAGGGACCCAGAGTGGGTGAGCGGTAGGGTGGGGGTCAGGGACAGTTCCTTGCAGGGCTGAATCTAGAACACATTAGGAGTTAGCCTGGCAGAGGGAGGTGATCTGAGCCGTAATATTGGCTATGCTTTTATGACAGGTACACACGCTTAATGCTTCCATGGGCACGGCTGCTGTTGACCTTTCTCTCTGTAATTTCTTCCAGTGCTTTTATGTTCGCTTGTAAAGAGCTCTTTCCTTAAGAGTTCTGATCATCCTGTTTCTTCCTGGTTTCCTAGGGTTCAGTCTATTTTTGCATTTAACTCTCTGATCTACCTGGAAATTATTTTGGTGGTTGACGCAGGGATCAGGGACCCCAGTGGAAGGGCAAAGAGACCGACAGGGGAGGCTGGGTGGCTGCGGGGAACCCTGTCCTCATTCCTGACATGGTGGCTCCCGGGCTCCTGCAGATCACCCTCTACTCCCCGTGGTTCTTTTAGGTGGTAGCCGGGGTGGGTGTGTGACTGAAGCATTGGGTCATCGGAGGTGATGATCCAGTAAGACCATGTTGGCCTAACAGGTTGAGAGATGCAGAGCAGACTGCTGTAAGAACTTCCAGGATAAGGATCAAGCAAGATAGGGAGGAGGTGTATGTGTCATCTGTCCTTGCCCATTCCCTGCCACCCAAGCTATCGTTCTCTCTCTGCTCCCACTCTCCACCTCCTCAGAAATAATTTTATTTATCTGTTTGTTTGCTGGTTTGGGACTGTGTTCCTGCTAGACTGTGAGCTCCTAGAGGACACGCATACCTTGTCTCCCTTGCTCCTTGTCGTGTTCCCAGTGGTGGGAACAGGGATCAGCACCAAACAGGTGCTCAGGGAATATTGGGTGAATGAAGGAAGGTTGGCCTCTTCGGGCTGGTCCTATGGGGGGTGTGGGCAGGTAGGGGGCCAGGAGGAGCTGCCATTCGGAGCATCTGCTCCAAAGCTGGAGAGCAGATTGTTTGAGGGCACACTGAAGATCCTACCTCCCCCCGACCTGGGGAAGATCCACTGTGTCTGGTTTTCAGGTCTGCATTTGATCGGGGGCAGGGAGGTGGAGGGGCTGGGGGTCTCCCTCCCACAGATGCTCTCTATAGCTGAAGCGGGTCAGAGGCAGGGGCTGGGCCTGTGTCTGGGTCTGAAGGGATGGGGCTGGGAGGCGGGGCTGAGTCATGGAGGCAGCCGCTCCTGATGAAGTTTCCTGTCTGGGGGCTCCGAGACATTCATTACAGCCAGGAGGAGAAGTAATTAAGCCAGAGAGCAGCAGGGGTTGGGGAGAAGGGCCTGATTTTCTCAGGAGGCTCTCAGTATAATTAATCAGGGCACAGGAAGGCAGAGCTCTGCCCAGTCTGGGAATATAGGTAATAGAGACACGGCCTCACGGCCTCAGTCACCCACGATTGTGCTGACACCAGAGGGGCAGGGGTCCAGGAGTGCGCTGGCACCCGGCTCCATGAGGCGGCCTGAAGCAGAGGAATGAGCTCTGGCCCTAGTAGACTGGTATGGCCACCTGCTTGGAGAGGGACCTGGGGCAAGTTGCTTCACCTCTCTGAGCCTCAGTTCCCTCATCAGTAGAATGGAGCTAATAACTCGGACCTCACAGGACTGCTCTGCAGATTAAAGGTAAAACAATGAGCAGAGTGTTTAGCAAGCAGCACAGACATGTAGAGCTGGGATCCAAAATGTAGTTTGCGGGTGTGAGAGTCCCTGGGGGAGCAGATGATTGGGTGGGGAGCAGGGAACTCGCAGGCTGCCCTGACGGTGGTCTGTGGTTCTGAGTCCTGGGGCAGGCACAACAGCATCGGGTACTGCCAACAGACACTTACTCTGTGGCTTTTTGTTTGTTTGTTTGTTTCCCATTATGTGAAAAATATAATGGGACCACATCCATTACGTGTGGTCCCTGCAGTGATCCTTGTAAGGGTGTTCTCCTGCCCCTTTACAGATGAGGAAGCTGAGGCTCAGAGAGGCAAAGTGGCTTACTGAAAACCAGAGGGTTGTGAGCTGGGATTCTAGCTTAGGCCTGTCTGGTACCATATTCCTCAAATAAGCCTTTCCTTTAGGCTGCAAGGCTATAGAAACTTGGGGTTCACAAGGCCCCATCACTTCCATGGGGAGTTATGGGGCACCCAGCCTCCTCCTCAGTCACCCAAAAGGCCTTCTTCCTGGACATACACTTGGGCATGTGTCTTCAGGAGAGAAAGAGCTGGATACTCACTTCTCTATGGGCCTTGGGGGTGTACCTACCCTGTCACCTAATCCTGGCGAATCATGGGTCTCTCCTCCTCCCCAGTCTGGAGTCTGGTCGCTACTGTTTCCCAGCTGAGACCACAGCCCCTCTGGGGTCTGGTCCTAACTCAGGCTCCTCATTCCTGACCAGAGACTGGAGGAGGTGGGAGGGGGGGCTTGGACTTTGACACTGGGCCAGGAAGACGGTGGTCAGTTCCACATTTTTTGTTCTCATTTCGTTTGTTTTTAATTTTTTCAATTAGCACTTTTCTGATTCTAAATACATATTCATTGTAAGCTAGAAAAAGTAGAGAAATGTAAAGAAAAAAATCTATAATTCCATCCCAAGAGATATTTACTCTTAATATTTGTTTTAATTTTAATTTTTAAGAGAGTTTTATTGGAATATAGTTGATTTACAATATTGTGTTAGTTTCAGCTGTCAGCAAAGTGAATCATTTATACATATATGAGCATTTTAATGTATAGTATATCCCTGCAGGATTTCTTCCTAGAAATAGATATATAGAAACATTTCTTTTTATAAATATATATGTATGTGTTAGTTGCTCAGTTGTGTCCAACTCTTTTCGACCCCATGGACTGTAGCCTGCCAGGGTCCTCTGTCCATGGAATTCTCTGAGGAAGAATACTATAGTGAGTTGCCATGTCCTTCTCCAGGGGATCTTCCCAATCCAGGTCCTGAACCTAGGTTATGTATATATAAGTACATATATATACATAACATATTTACAAACTCAGAATCATTCTATGTGAATGATTTTTGTACTCTGCTTTTCCCCCATTTAAGCACATGTCATAAGCATTTCCATACCACTTAACATTTTTCTAAAACATAATTTTTAATGGCTCCATTAATGGTACATATTTCCTACATACTATAATTTGCCTGTTGTTGGACATTTTTGGGGATTTGTGTTTCCCTTATTGTGTGTGTGCTGTTGTTAATTGCGGCTGTGATGTGTTTATCCCTGGGTGCTTCTCCCTGGATGAATCCATTGGTTACATTCACAGACATGGAAACTCTGGATGAAAGATTATACACATGTTACCAGCCTTCTGAAAGTTCTCTTGTAGTCTTATCTCTAGTGTTTGCAAAGGGGCCTGGGCAGCACTGAGCATTATCATAAAAAAAAAAAAAACAACAACTTTGCCAAAAATTTTTAATAGGAAAAAAAGCATCAATTTGTTTTAATTTGCATTTTTTGATTAACAGTGGAAGAGAATCAATTTCCATTTGTAAGTTATTTGTGCATTACCCTTCATCACAGTTTAAAACAGGGGTCTCTGACTTTTTTCATGGAGTTATTTAACTGGACTGGATTTAATTAAGAGCAAAACCAAGATGTAACAATGTCGCAGGTCCAGATCTAGACTTAGATGATCAATATCAGCAACCCCAGAGCCAACCTGCTGCCTGAGGCCTGAATGCAGTGGGCAGGGCACAGACGTGGCACACCACGGGCTGTCTGGGAGTTGCCTTCCGGATTGTGCCTCAGTTTCTCCATCGGTAGACTCAGGAGGCTGGATGAACCTGCTGGTTTCTTGTGAGGTGGGTGCAGGCTCTGGATTCATGCAGCATCAGGTTCGAGTGCTGTGTGCTAAGCTTTTCAACTTTTCTAAGTCAGCAGTTTCCACTTCTGTGAAGTGAAAGTCACTCAGTTGTGTCCCACTCTGCGAATTCTCCAGACCAGAATACTGGAGTGGATTCCCTTCTCCAGGGGATCTTCCCAACCCAGGGATCAAACTCAGGTCTCCCACATTGTGGGCAGATTCTTCACCAGCTGAGCCACCAGAGAAGCCAGAGAATACTGGAGTGAGTAGCCTATCCTTTCTCCAGCAGATCTTTCCAACCCAGGAATTGAATTCTTTACCAGCTGAGCTACAACGGACACCCTTCCACCTCTGTAAACGGGGGGGTGAATAACAATGCCTTCCTCACTCAATTGTTGGACAGTGGCTGGGAAGATGAAATCAGATGATAGTGATGCTTCTCAGGCAGGTCTGTGCCCCAGTTAAGCTTTGGTCACATTAGATATTATTCTGATGATGATATTATTTAGTAGTAGTAGTAGTAGTAGTAGTAGTAGTAGTAGTAGTTGGAGCAGCAGCAGCAGCAGTGGGGTGTTGGGGGTGTGGGGGGGTAATTTTTAGGAATTCTTGTTGAGTCTCCTGCTCCCTTTCATTGAGAATCCAGGTCAAGATATGGGTACCACAAGGGGAAGGAGGCCAGCACAGGCAGGCGTCCAAGGGGCAGCCAGACTGATGGCCACAGTCCCGGCTGTCTGGAGAGGAAGGCATCAGGGCTGACAAGCAGGTATGGGGTAGCTGCGGGGGAGGCGCTGGAGGGGCTCGGGCCTCCCGGGGGTTGGAGCTCCACTGATAGGGATCCGGTCACTTTTCCTGGCCCTACAGGGCAATCGGAGGCCGTGGAGTGCTGGGGAGGGGTGGTGCCCTCCACTCGACCCACTCTTTATCAGTGATGGCCGGATGAGCGGGCCGGACGAAGGGTTCTCGGCCTGGGCCTAATGCAGGCAGGCAGTGGGCGCCGTGTTTGCGAGAGATAAGCGCGAAGCTCTGTACACAGATGCCACTTAGCTGCACAAACAGGCGCCGCTCGCCTGGCTGCTCACGAGCCTGGGCAGGCGCGACCGTGGCTTCCTGGCCGGAGCTGAGCAGTGTGGGGGATGGGAGAGCGTGGAGGGGCATGGGGCAAACTGCGGGGCGCTGTCAGTTTCTGGAGTGTCTCCCCCTGAGTCCGGGGTTCGGGGTGGGGGGTGTGTGGGTCAGAGTGTAAGCATGTGTGCTGTGTTCATGTCCCTGAGGGTGAGAGCTGGGTGCCCGAGCTTGCGGGGGAGTTGGCAGTGGGCGCTAGTAGGCCTCCTATGTAGTGTGAGCCCCCAGGGCACAGGCTCACATCCAGCACGTCCCCTCCAGCCAGGCTGCGGGGACCTACTTGTCCACTGCCTGTTGACAAACCTCACCTTCCTGCCCTTGGGGACAGGCACCCACACCCCTGGGTTTCCAGGAGTGGGAGGCTCAGGCTGCCTGTGTGCCAGCAGGGCTGGGACTGGGGGACACTGAGCAGACCCCAGAGTTGGGGGTGTCACCAGGCAGGGGTCAGGGCCAGAGAGCCCCTGGAAGGCCACCCCAAGTTTCACGTCCTCCTTTGTCCCAGGGCTGTCAGCTCTGTCCCCATATCCCTCCTTTGGCCCCCATCTTCCACTCTGAGCTGCCTTCAGAATCTCAACATACTGCTGGGGACCTCAGACTTGGGGCCACCACCCTCTTCTTCCTCCTTAGGGCACCCCCTGCCCAGGGTTGTCTGCGGGAGAAACCATCTTATCTAGAACAAAATGAGCAGCTGCCCCAGACCAGGGAAACCTGCCAAACATAGATGGGTCATAGGCATATGGCCCAGATTCCCAGTTGAGTACAGGATCCAGTTTGGCCCAAGCTGGCCAAAAAAGCTGGACACAGCTTGGCGACTAAACAACAGCAACAGAGCCTTACTGACATCTGATTAGGTTGAAAGATGGTCCAATTCTGTCCAGTCATGTCTGAGCAGACACAGGAGCCTGCCACATGCTTAAGTCTGTCTTTGTATTTCCTTACTTTGGCTTGAGCCATGGCTCAAACTTTCTCTGATTTTGCTCTATTCCTGCTTGAAAGCAAGACCGCCAAGTACTAGGATCCAGGTTGTGCACTGCACAAGAGCACTGACTCTCAGGGGCACCGTTCACATTGTAGACATAGAGTAGTGTATATAAGCATGCGGCAACCTCCCCATGAGTCCTTGATCAGGAGGGGAGGCCACACAGGTACCCAGGGCCATGTATATGCATGGGAGAACACAGTAATGGCTCACACACGCACAAGTGCTTTGACCCCATCCAATCTGTGCTCCAGAGTCTTCTGGCCTTTTCTGACAGCCTGCGACTCTGAGATGTAATTCTCAGCCCATTCACTCTGAAGTGGGGATGCTTGCCAGTTAGTGTTGACCTGCCATTCAGATTCAGGGTTGGGAAAATGCGTGTGGGTGAGAAAGTGGGTTCAAGTGTGCATGTGGCTAGAGCTTCCATCCTCTGGGGTTCTGGAGATCCCGTCCCTGCCCAGGCAGAGCTAGACAGAGCTGGAGGTGTGTCTATGCAGTGATAATTTCATCCATTTCCTTAAAGAATGCATATGTTCTTTGCCGACTTAACATGTTTAGGGAAATTGATAACATTGGACTGTAGTGATCATACCACTAAGAGAGTGGAAAAGCAGGCCACAGAGTGGAAGAAGAGATTTGTGCAGGACTCATATCCACACATATATAAAGAACTTGTACAAATCAATAAGAAAAAGACAATTTGATTTAAAAAATTGGATTGAAGGCGTGAACAGGAATTTCACAAAAGAAGTCAGTAAACATATGAAAAGATGTTCAACTTTATTAGTGATTGTTGTTGTGGTCACTTAGTTGCTAAGTAGTGCCCGACTCTTTGTGGCCCCATGGATTGTAGCCCTCCAGGCTCCTCTGTCCATGGGATTTCCCAGGCAAGAATATTGGAGTGGGTTGTTGTTTCATTTTCCAGGGGAATCTTCCTGACTCAGGCATCGAACTGGAGTCTCCGGCACTGGCAGGCTGATTCTTTACCACTGAGCCACAGGGGAAGACCTTATTAGTCATTCAGTTCAGTCGCTCAGTCGTGTCCGACTCTTTGCGACCCCATGAATCGCAGCACACCAGGCCTCCCTGTCCATCATCAACTCCCAGAGTTTACTCAAACTCACGTCCGTCGAGTCAGTGATGCCATCCAGCCATCTCATCCTCTGTTGTCCCCTTCTCCTCCTGCCCCCAATCCCTCCCAGCATCAGGGTCTTTTCCAATGAGTCAACTTTTCGCATGAGGTGGCCAAAGTATTGGAGTTTCAGCTTCAGCATCAGTCCTTCCAGTGAACACCCAGGACTGATCTCCTTTAGAATGGACTGGTTGGATCTCCTTGCAGTCCAAGGGACTCTCAAGAGTCTTCTCCAACACCACAGTTCAAAAGCATCAATTCTTCGGCACTCAGCTTTCTTCACAGTCCAACTCTTACATCCATACATGACCACTGGAAAAACCATAGCCTTGACTAGACGGACTTTTGTTGGCAAAGTAATGTCTCTGCTTTTGAATATGCTGTCTAGGTTGGTCATAACTTTTCTTCCAAAGAGTAAGCGTCTTTTAATTTCATGGCTGCAGTCACCATCTACAGTGATTTTGGAGCCCAAAAAACTAAAGTCTGACACTGTTTCCACTGTTTCCCCATCTATTTGCCATGAAGTGATGGGACTGGATGCCATGATCTTAGTTTTCTGAATATTGAGCTTTAAGCCAACTTTTTCATTCTCCACTTTCACTTTCATCAAGAGGCTTTTTAGTTCCTCTTCACTTTCTGCCATAAGGGTGGTATCATCTGCATATCTGAGGTTATTAATATTTTTCCCGGCAATCTTTTTTTTTTTTTCCCCTGGCAATCTTGATTCCAGCTTGTGCTTCTTCCAGCCCAGCGTTTCTCATGATGTATTCTGCATATAAGTTAAATAAGCAGGGTGACAAGATACAGCCTTGACGTACTCCTTTTCCTATTTGGAACCAGTCTGTTGTTCATGTCCAGTTCTAACTGTTGCTTCCTGACCTGCATAAAGGTTTCTCAAGAGGCAGGTCAGGTGGTCTGGTATTCCCATCTCTTTCAGAATTTTCCACAGTTTATTGTGATCCGCACAGTCAAAGGCAAATGCAAATTAATACCACAATGAGCTACTACTACACATCCATCAGAATGGCCAAAATGCTATGTATTGACAGGGATGTGGAGGAACCAGGACTCTTATCCTGCTGGTGGGAGCATAAATTGGTACAGCCATTTTGGCAAAACTGTTTGTCTTCCCTATCTACTAAAGCTTAACATATGCACCCTATAATCCAGCAGTTCTACTCCTAAGGATATACACTCAACAGAAATGTGTACACACAGGACTTCCCTGCTGGTCCAGTGGTTAAGAGTCTGCCCGCCAATGCAGAGGACACAGGTTTGATCCCTGGTCTGGGGAGATTCCACATGCCAGAGAGCAACTAAGCCCACGCACCGCAACCACTGAGCCTGTGCTCTAGAGCCTGTGTGCCAGAACGGTTGGATCCTGCCCACCCTAGGTCACTTGTTTCACAGCTAGAGAGTAGCCCCGCTCACTGCAACTACAGAAAGCCTGTGTGCAATAACGAAGACCCAGCACAGCCAAAAATAAATTAAAAAAAGAAATGTGTGTACACAGTCACCCAGAGACAGTTCCAAGGATGTGTTCATAACCTCAGTTTTCATAATGTCCTCAAACTCGAAACTACTCAAATACCCATCAGCAGTAGAATGAAGAAATAAATTGTGACATATTCACACAATATTCACAGAATATTATATAGAGATGAGAATGAACAAACTAATTACACACAAGAATGAATGTCACACGCATAATGTTTAGTGAAGGAAGCTGGACATAAAAGAACACCTATGTGATTCTGTTGCTATGTAAGAGGTAAAGTGACTAGGCAGGGACGTGATGGGGGGGCGCTAGTAGGACTTCTGGGGGGGCAATGGTAACGTGCTGTCTCTTGTGCTGGGTGCAAGTGATACTGGTGAAAGTTACAGTGGTGAGAACCCACCGAGGGACTTCCCTCGTGGTGCAGTGGCTAAGACTCTGAGGCCCCAATGCAGGGGCCCCAGCTTCAATCTCTGTTCAGGGAACTAGATTCCACAGGAGATCCCACATGCTGAAACTAAGACCTGGCACAGACAAAAAAAAAAAAAAAACACATTGAAGTGAACATTTACAATTTGTGCATATTAATGTGTGGGTACTATTCTCAAATAAAAAGTGGATTTTTTTTTAACATATGGAGCTCCTGTTTGGATGAATTTCAGCTCTACACCACTGATTCAACTCTCTCTGTTCTGTCCTCACCCCCATCCTTTCGCCCTTTTCTACTCTTGGACTTCATCTAGATGCCCACATTCTCATTTCCTCCAGGACCAGCCTGCTTCTGGTTTCTCAGGTCATATAATTATATCCAAATATATTAAATTTTTTTTTGTTAGAGGAAGGAATGCTTTAAATTTGTTTTTCACAAAGATGCTGTATAGGCAAGTGCAGTCCTTGCCTGGAAGTCTTATTTCCCATTTGATGTTTTATCAGTTGGAATTAGGTTCACTTTGAGTGAAGATAAACTCAAATCAACAATGCCTTAAACCAGTGGTCCTTAAACTAGAGCATGCATCAGAATCACATGGAGGATTTGTTAAAACACAGATCACCTATTGTAAATCAACTATGTCTCAATTTTTTTTAAAAAAAAGTTAAAACAATAAAATAAACAGTGTGAGATTTTAAAAGAAAAAATCATATTTCTGGACCCCACCCTAAGATTCTGATTCAGTAGGTCTAGGATGGGCCTTGAGACTATAGTTTTAACAAGTTGCCAAGTGATAGTGTTGCTATTATCTGGAAACCGCACTTTGAAAATGACTGCCATAAATACACAGGGTTTTATTCTCTCATATAAAAACCCCAGAGGTTGGGAACCCAAGTGGTGTGACAGTGAGTTGTCAGGGACCCAGGGTACTTTAAACTTTTCTTTCTGTCCGCCTCATGTGTCACCTGCCTCATGGTTCATTATGGCTGATTGAGCTCCAACCATTAGGTCTTCCTCCAGTAAACAGGAAAGAGGAAGAAGCAGGAAAAAAAACAAAAATAAAAAAAACCCCTAAAACCCATGTCGTTATGGTGCCTTAAAATGTCTTTAAAGAAACTTCCTGGAAATTATAATTATAATCAGCACTTCCATTTGCAATTGTTTGGCCAGAACTAGTTTACATGTATAAAACTAACTGCAAATGAGGCTGAGACTGTTCTTTTCTGGATGACCAGGTGACAGCTAAGTCAGGAGTTCTCTGACTCATGAAGAAGAGAACTGGGGGTCACCAGGAAGAGTCAAAGAGCACACACCGCCCTATCTGCACAGGAAGAGGGAGCCTAGGGTCAGTGGCTAAGATTAGGTGACCTCAGGTAATGCAAGTCAGCTAACTTCCATGTGTCTCATATCTTTGTGAAATGGGGACTCATTCATGTCTTCATCTGACATACATTTACTGAGGCTTTTCCCTGACCTGGCACTGGGCTGTGGCCAGGATGGAGAGGAATAAGTCAAAGGCATTGCATGTAAGGTGCCCATGGTCGAGGGTCCAGATGGACAGATACCTCTGTCCTCCTGATGCGGGGTGTGGAGGGCTATGCTGTGAGGATCACAGGGAGGGGCCCTGAGCAACTCATGTATGGGTGTATACACATTTATATGTGTGATTTTGTGGAAACTGTGCTGCCACTGAAAGTAAGGATGTGAATTCATTCATTCAAGTATTGCTAGACCCCCACTATGTGGCAGACCCTACTCTAGATACACATATGTCTCTGAAGAAAACAGACAAACCTCTTTCCTCATGGGACCAACATTCTAATAGCATCTTAGTTGGTTCAGCCTCCTGTAACATATTACTGCAAACTTAGTGGCTTAAAAAGCAAACTGTAGGGACTTCCCTGGTGGTCCAGTGGTTCAGACTCTGTGCTTCTACTGCAGGGGGTATAGGTTTGATCCCTGGTAGGGGAACAAGACTTCACATGCTATACAATGCAGCCAAAAAAAAATTATTTTTTTTAAACTTCTTATGGTTCTAGAGACTGAAAAGTCCAAGATCAAGGCTCTTACAAATTCAGTCTTTGGTGAGGGCCCCCTTCCTAGTTCAAAGAAGGCTGCCTTCTCACTGAGTCCTCACATGGCAGAGAGGGGAGGGAGCTCTTTGGAGTCACTTTTATAACGGCACTGATCCCATTTATAAGAGCTCCACCCTCATGACTCATGACCTCATCACCCACCAAAGGCCCCCCGCCTCTTAATGTGGTCACTGCTGCTGCTGCTGCTAAGTCACTTCAGTCGTGTTCGACTCTGTGCGACCCGAGAGACGGCAGCCCACCAGGCTCCCCCGTCCCTGGGATTCTCCAGGCAAGAACACCGGAGTGGGTTGCCATTTCCTTGTCCAATGCATGAAAGTGAAAAGTGAAAGTCAAGTCGTTCAGTCGTGTCCGACTCTTCGAGACTCCATGGACTGCCGCCCACCAGGCTCCTCCATCCATGGGATTTTCCAGGCAAGAGTACTGGAGTGGGGTGCCATTGCCTTCTCCTAACTCCCTAAATTACGGGGTTTGGAGAGGTTCCGAGTTGATGACAGCATCCATGTGCCAGTAGGGTGGCACACCCCAACTCCATAGAACAAAATCTCTTGCACTTGGGACATGCCAGACCTCGCCCTGTGTACCTCTTTATCTGTGTTCTTTATAACGTCCTTTATAATAAATCAGTATGTAGAAGTGAAATGTGTTCCCAAGTTCTTTGAGCTCTTTTATCAAATTATCAAACCTGAGGAGGGGGTGAGGGAATTCTCAATTTACAGCCAGTTGGCCAGAAGTACAGGAGGCCCAAGACTTGTGATGGTTCTCAAGGGGTATGGGGAGGACATTCTTGTGGGATGGAGCTCGTAAGTTCTGGGTCTGTGTTAACTTCAGGTTGTTACTGTCAGGATCGAATCGAATTGTTGAACATCCAGGGAGTGTCAGGAGAATCAGAGAATTGGTTGTTGGTACTGAAAACATCCCAGAGGTAGTTAAAACCATAGGGGTAGATGATATCCTTATAGTGGGAACTATATACCCCAGTCTCCCTCCCAGCTTGGGGTGGATGCAACCAAGTTCTGACCACTGGGGTAGGGGCAGAAGGGAGGTGTGCAGCTTTCCCATCAAATTTTTAAAAGGAAAATGCTTGCCTTCTACTTCCTCTTTTCTCATTTCCATGAGCTAGAATGGGGATGTGGGGGGATGAATGTTCTTCAACCATGCAGATGGGTGCAACAGTCTTGGGGTAACAAGAAAGAAGGAGTCTGGGCTCCTTGTGGATCAGAGGCATCTACCCTTTGGACTGTCTGCCAGTGTGGACACTTATGTGAGAGAAAATTAAACTTTGGTGGTATTTAAGCTACTGCTATTTGATTTCTATTAAGGCAGCTATATCTTAATTAATGTGTTCACTGTTGATTGATTCAATGACCATTTCCTAGTGCCAACGATATACCAGCCCATGTAAAACATCGTTAATCACAGATACAAGGTCTGAAAATGCTGGGCGATCAGGGAGCTGACTGTCCTTCAATTCACACTGTTTTTAGGACGTGAGTTTCTGCACCAGCAGCACAAGTTTCCTGTGGCTGTTGGCCCCTGAGGAGTTTCAGACAGGAGGCTCATTCCTAAGATCAGGAGTGCTTCCATGGTAGGAATGCACACAGGGACCCGGGGGGTGGGGCGGGGCTGGAGCCCGGGGCTCCTTACATTATCTTGTTCCAGGATTCATGACACAGGCCAGCATTTAAAAAGCTTTTTAGTTAAAAAAAAAGTTAACTGTGATTTAAATTATTAAAGTAATGTATATACACCCTATAAGAACATTCAAAGCTATAGATCAGTCAGTTCAGTCACTCAGTTGTGTCGGGCTCTTTGTGACCCCATGGACTGCAACACGACAGGCTTCCCTGTCCATCACCAACTCCCAGAACTTGCTCAAACTCATGTCCATTGAGTCCGTGATGCCATCCAACCATCCCATCCTCTGTTATCCCTTTCTCTTCCTGTCGTCAATCTTTCCCAGCATCAGAATCTTTTCCAGTGAGTCAGTTCTTTGCATCAGGTGGCCAAAGTATTGGAGTTTCAGCTTCAGCATCAGTCCTTCCAATGAATATTCAAGATTGATTTCCCTTAGGATGGGCTGGTTGGATCGCCTTGCAGTCCAAGGGACTCTTAAGAGTCTTCTCCAACACCACAGTTCAAAAGCATCAATTCTTTGGCGCTCAGCCTTCTTTATGGTCCAACTCTCACATCCACACATGACTACTGGAAAAGCCATAGCTTTGACTAGATGGACCTTTGTTGGCAAACTATAGATAGGAAGTGGATAACATACTGGAGAGGTTCTTGTTTGAAGATAAGCAAGACTGGGACCCTGGGTTTGAAAAACTCAGTTAAAGTTGGGCAATCAGAAAAAGAGATGCAAACATGCCTTATTCATTTCCTTTGGACTTCAAACATATCATGCACATTCAGGTACTCACCTCTCTCTGGATCTCCTGACTCGAGCTCCCCTTGTCTTTCTTGCATAAATCACACTGACAGTCCCACAATCTATCATTACTATTTCCTGTTTCACTAAATGGGCTGAGAATTTAAAAACCCGTGTGAAATTCTCCCACACAGAATTGCCTTGATTTGTTAGGACTTTCCCTATTTTACAGTCATCTTTCACACCTAATCTCACATTTCAGTCATTCCCTTTGTTGAGTCTTTCCAAAGCATTCAACTTAGTTTTCTAGGAACTGATTGTTTATGCACTCACATTTCATCTGTGTGTGTAGTAATAGATTATAGTGTTATATGGTATCAGTGAAAGTATACCTGGTATAAACAGCAAGAGAACACACCCGGCTTACTCTTGGTAAACAGACAACTCAGTACAGAGAGAGTTCTGTTTTTTTACACCGAGGGTCAGCAAACTATAGTCTGTGGACATGTTTTGGTATATCCTGTAGGTCAGGAAAGACTTTAAATTCTTCTTCTTCTTTTTTTTTAAATTAAGGTAGAGTTGACTTACAATGATGTGTTAGTTTCAGGTGTACAGCTTGGATTCTTATGAAAGAGAAAAATAAACCTTGGTTGTATTTAAGCTACTGTTATTTGGTCTCTATTAAGGCAAGGCTTCCCTGGTAGCTCAGCTGGTAAAGAATCCACCTTCAACCCTGGTTCAGTTCCTGGGTTTGGAAGATCCTCTGGGGAAGGGATAGGCTACCCACTCCAGTGTTCTTGGGCTTCCCTGGTGGCTCAGCTGGTAAAAGAATCTGCCTGCAAGGCAGGAGACCTGGGTTTAGTCCCTGGATTGGGAAGATCCCCTGGAGAAGGGAAAGGCTACTCACTCCAGTATTCTGGCCTGGAGAACTCCCTGGACTGTATAGTCCATGGGATCACAAAGAGTCGGACGCAACTGAGTGACTTTCACTTTGCTTCACTTCATAGTTGATTTACAATGATGTGTTAGTTTCAGGTGTACAGCTTGGATTCTTATGTCAGAGACAAATAAACCTCGGTGGTATTTAAGCTACGGTTATTTGGTCTCTATAAGGCAGCTGTATCTTAACTAACGGGCTTCCCTGGTGGTTCAGCAGTAATGAATCTGCCGGGAATGCAGGAGCCACAGGAGACGTTGGTTGAGGAGGGCATGGCAACCCACTCCAGTATTCTTGCCTGGGGAATCCTATTGACAGAGGAGCTTGGCAGGCTACAGTCCATAGGTCGCAAAAAATCAGACACGAGGGAAGCGACTGAGCATGCATTCATCTTAACCAATTGAATCACTGATTGATTCAATGACCATTTCCTAGATGCCCATGATGTGCCAGTTCCACGTGAAACTTCAGGAATCACAGATACAAGGTGTGAAATAGCCTCCCTAGCTCAGCTCCTTCTGACTCTTCTCATTGCTCATTCTACTCCAGCCCTACAGGCTTCCTCACCATTCCTCAAACTGTCAACCTGACTTCAACCTCAGGGCCTTTGCACTTGCTCTTTCCCCCACCTAGAACATTCCTCCTAAGGTAGACTCATGGTTTGCTTCCTTACATCCTTCAAATGCCATCTTATGGTGAGGTCTTCCCTGACCATCCAACATAAAACAAGTCCCCTGCACCCAGCACTCTATCCTTACCTGGATTTTTTTTCTATAGCACTTATTTTCTCTCTCTCTTTTTAAAATTTATTTTAATTGGAGGCTAATTACTTTACAGCACTTATTGAAATCAGACATACTATTAATACATGATTTCTTGTTTATTCGTTTCCTGGGCTAACTTTAAAAAAATGCACAACATGAGATTTGCAAGTTACCTTATACTGGGGCAAAATGAAGACTATAGCCTGGGAGGCAACATTTCAGGTAGCTCTTAGAAACTGCTCCAAAGAGGTAGGAGGGAAAGGTCAGTAAGTATGTGATTTTGGTAAAAAGGGAGTAGATATGATCAAGCACATCTTTTTTTGCAGAAGGTTTCTGTTAGTCACAAGACACAGTTGTCACCATGAAGGATTTTTCGTGCTTTTCTAGATATAAGGAGATAGGAGAATTGGGCTCATAAAATCGGCTCCTGAAAATATCTACTATCTGAAGATCTGTTCTGCCAGATTTTCCCAGAGTACAGAGTGCCTCATATCTGCTCCACCCTGAATTCCTTTCCGGGGGGTGTTGAAGGTCAGCAGCTGCAGCAGTACATGATTTAAATCCTTGTAGAGGTAAATGTCAAGTGCAGATGGCAAGTGCCATATAGGTGATACCTGCCACTAGAATGCAAACTCCAAGAGGGTATGGATTTGCCTGTTCATTCACTGCTCAGTCCTGGGTGCTTAGAAGAGTGTCTGGCACAGAGTAGGGGCCCAATAAGTGCTCATTGAGTGAGGATTGGTCACTCTTGCTGCATGGCCATTTGCTGTGTTTAGATCCTTGGGCATGAGGTCCTGCCTGAGGGTGGACGGTAGTAGATTAGTGCTGCTCAATGGTCGGGATATCAGAGAGTCAGGGAGACAGGGGAGGGTGGGCAGGTGGTGGGATACACAAAATTAAGACTTAGGGCAGGGGTGGCATGGACACTCTCCTGATGAGTAACCCTTGAGTCCACTGGGCAAGAGCAATGGTCAACTGGGGTCTAAGACCATGGCCTCCTTGACCCCTAAGGTGGCCTTGCTAGGTGTTCTGAAAATGGGGATCAAGGGAACCCTAGTGATTCTGTCCCTACTTCCCTTTGAGGACAAGTTGGAGGCAGGTGCTGGATACAAGTCTATAATAACAACCATTTGGAAGTTTCTCCACTCACAGATGTCAGTCCCCCATCCTCCAGACATATCTCATAGTGACTGAATCATGGGTCATTGGTGGAGTTGAGAGTGTGTGGGGGGCAGCTGAGCCCATTGATCAAGGGCTAGGACATCCTCTCCACTAATCAGAAAGTTAATACTCTTCAATGAGGCAGTGGTGATTAATGAATCAATAGGTTGGTCCTGTAATTGTGGAGTGGCAGTCTGGCTCTTTTCCTCTCTTTTAGTGGGATGGGCAGGTGGGTCGAATGGGGTTGGTAGACCCCATACTTACTTAGCTTCCCTAATTCTACTCCCATACCTGACTCCTAAGCCCCATGGTTATACAAGATAGTAAGCCTTTCTGTCCATCATGATTGGGTGGGCCTCTCCCTGGGGTTAGCCTCAGCCCTTTTCTCTGCTTTGTATCCTGGGTGACCTTGGCTGTTGCTTCCTTACCTCTCAGAGCATTAGTTTCCTCATCTGTAATGTGGGGAGAAACTCAGCTCATTGTGTTGTTGTGCCTGAAATCATGTACTGCCCAGTACACAGTAGGTGCTTAACAAACAGGAGTCTTTCCCTTGCTGGGGATCTTTGACCCTGAGCCCAGTGGAGATTGTAACGGGCTAGGGATGGTGGCATGTTGTTGGGCGTTCCTGGCATCACTCAGTCCTGTAAGACATCAGTGCCCAAGTGACCCCTGGATGGAAATGGGGGCACATTGCCTTGCAAGGGGTCTGTATACCAGGCCTGCTGGACCTGAATGTGTATGTGTCAGGCTGGGTGTACAGGTGGCTGACTCAGCTGCTTCTGGGGAGGGGACTGACCTTGGCCTCCTCCCACCCCTCTCCCAACTCTTGAACAGAGGGAGACATAGTGGAGTGTCCAGAGGGGTCCCTCGTCCAAGACTTCACAGACAGCAGGTCAAGAGCCAAGGTTATCTCTCCCATCCTGCCTCCAGTGGAGAGAGATTTTCCCCCCACAGGTCTTGTCACTCCTCAGTTCTCCTCCAACATATTATGAAGCAGGGGCTGAAAAGACTGGCTTTTGGAAGATGCAGCTACAGGTCCCACAGAC
This sequence comes from Bos taurus, assembly GCF_002263795.3. Classification (NCBI taxonomy): domain Eukaryota; kingdom Metazoa; phylum Chordata; class Mammalia; order Artiodactyla; family Bovidae; genus Bos; species Bos taurus. The sequence continues at coordinate 43,834,167 of NC_037346.1, read as the reverse complement.
TGGAAAAAATATTCTGGCTTCCTGCCTGCATCTCCTCTCCCCCACCATGGACAGGCTAGAAAAGACAGAATGTCAACCCTGGTCCTAGGGGTCGTCCCAGAAATCTAGACCGAATGGTTAACTTCCTCAGGAGGCTACACCTGCTGGGGGAGGGCTGTAGGGTGAAGATGGGGTTCTGACTAGACATCCTGTCCAGAGGTACCCTGAGTACAAGTGTGGGGGCTCCCTCCTCGGCTCCTTGGACGTGGAGATATCATGTACTGTCTGAGTGTAATCACAGCGATCTGCTGTGGGGGGGAGGGGGAAGAGGAAGAGCCCCCTCCCTTCAACTCCCCTCCCCTTTCAGACCAGGATATAAGCCCCACACGGAATGCACTGAGCTGAGGAGGCCACAGCCCCACCTGTAGAAGTCCAGCCCTTCGGACTCCTCTGGCCTTCCATCTCCTGACCACTCTGCCTCTAGAGCTGTCGCTGTGAGTGGCCTGGGACCCAGCAATGGTCTGGTCGGGGGATCCCAGGCTAGTTTGTGGGGAAACTGAGGCTAGCAAGGTGGAAACGGACTGAGTGGTGAGAAGCTGGTTTGGAAGGGGGTCAGCGGAAGTGGGAAGCAGAGAAGCCAGGGAGTCCCTGCTGCCAGCATAGTCTTTTTCCTCCATCTGCCCTTCTGGGTAAACATGGTGGAGGCAGGCAGGGCTTATGCCCTTTTAACAGATGAGGAAACTGAGGCCAGAGATGGTGCAGTGCCTGAGAACACACAGCCAGCAGGCGGCTAAGCCTTGGTCGGGAACCAGCGCGACCAGACAGGTCGCTGAAGCTTGGACCAGATGGCAGCCTCAGACTCCCGCCTCAGGAGTAGTTGCTCTAGCTGAATCTAGTGCCCCTCTCCAGATGATGGCGGGGCGCAGATCGTGGCCCGCCATGGCCACAGTGCTGCTGGCCCTGCTTGTCTGCCTGGGAGAGCTGGTCGACTCCAAACCCCAGCCTTCAGATGAAAAAGCCTCACCGGATAAGCATCATCGTTTCTCGCTGAGCCGCTATGCCAAGCTGGCCAATCGGTAGCGTGAGCGAGTGCGCGGGGTGGGCGGGGCAGGGTCTACGACAGGGGCGTGATCACTCATGATCTTGCCCTTCTCTGGCCCCGCCCCACAGACTTGCGAATCCTAAACTCTTAGAAACTTTCCTCTCCAAATGGATCGGTGATCGCGGGAATCGCTCAGTCAAGTAGCGGTAAAAGTGCCCCGCCACGTGGCTGTCCCCTGGAGCGCGGCCTGATCCTCCTGCCACCCTAGCCCCGCCACCTAGTACTTTCCCCCAGTCTCATCTACCCAGATCCGACGCCGAGCTTGGCTCCTTTCCTTTCCCTCCTGCAGGCCAGAGGAGCCTAACTGTGGTGAAGACCGCTACGGCCTCCAGAGAGAAATATGCCAAGACACCGACCCCATTTCCATGTTTGCTCCTGACCCCGGAACCTGGATTCTTCTCCAGGCTGGCTATGTCTGAGGAGTGTGTCCCTTCCCTTGGGCTGGAGGGCTGTGAATGGTCCTTCCTTGTTCCCTAAATAAAGTGCAAATTTCTTTGAAATGGAAAGTGTGCTTATCTATTTGCTTTACCTAATCCTTCGTGGAGGTGGCATCCAGGTGGGAGTTGTAGTGTGGAGAGGAGGATAGAGTTGAGAGGGTAGAAGATGATGCCTAAGACAAAAGGAGCTTAGGGCTGGGGCAGAGTTCAGGCTGGGTCTCTCTCTGTTCTGAGCTAAGAGAAAATGCTACCGCCTTGCAAGGGGAGTGCATGGCACCCAGACAAGGGTCCTCTGGCGCTCTAGTCAGGTGGGGTGGGGGCAGGTTGAAAGTTCTTCCAAAGGGTTAGGGAGGAGCAGGAAGAATTGCTGCTGGAGGGTGAAGGGTGTGGAAAGGAGCAGGCTAGGCAGCCCAGGAGAGTAGCTGGGGACAGAGCTGCACCATCCCCCAAAGAGGGAAGTGTCTGGAGAATGGGCTTGGTACCAACACCCCAGATTACCCCTGCCCAGGCAATGGGGGTGTTGGAAGTGACCCCTTCCCCCAGCAGGAGCAATGGGAGTGTGGAGGACGCCCTTTCTCTCTGCTGCCACCCTCCCCTTTCTGAATTCACACTCAGGAGGTAAGTCACCAAGCATGGTGTCCTGGGGACAAGGTCATGAGAGAGATGCCCTCCTGAGGTGACTCGGAGAGGAGCCTCAAGCTGGCTCTGCCATCACGGGAGGAGAGACCCCTGGTCAGACACCACCTGCCCTGGGGTCTCTGGGCTCTACCACTTTCCCTTCCCTGTACTGCCCTCTAGTCTCCCAGAAGGTAGGGTGGAAGGGGGAGATGGAAGCAGGTCGAGGGCCTGGTCAGGTCACAGGCCGTGTAGACTCCAATGCTCTAAGCCTTTGGCCTGATCACTCCCCCTGCTGTAGATCCCTTTCTCATTTCAGTCTGGAGATCAGTTTCAGGGTAGTGGCTACCTCCTCCTTGAAGCCTGCCCTGATTACTTTGAAAGGTAGAGTTAGTTCTTTTCTCTGGTTTCCTCTTCCTAAAGCATTCCACTGTCTGAGACCCATTTCCTGTCATTATTCCTCTGTCTTCTTTCCTCTACTCTAACCAACCCCTAAAACCACTCCATGCCATGGCTGCCTCAAGTTTTGGTTCATTTTGTGGTTGGAGGCGTGGGACGATGTGAATCTGTGTTGGTGTCCGTGGTTTTCTGTCTGTTGGTCTGCATGGAAGAGCTGTGGTCAGTTTGAGGCTTGTAGATGAGAACCCTGGTATAAATTATATAACCACGGACAATTTCTGCCCAGCGTGGCATGGGTTTGCCTCAAGTCCACTGTGGGGATTGTTGAGAGGTGGTTAATCCATTGCTGATCAGATTTAACCAATATTAAGGGTCAGAGGGAAGCTTAGATGTAATATTGATGATAATATCAATAGCTACCTTTTTTTTTTTTTAAAAAAAAGCACTTGCTGGGAATTCACTGGTGGTCCAGTTGTTAGTACTTGGCATTTTCACTGCAGGGGCCTAGGTTCGATCACTGGTCAGGAAACTAACATCCTACAAGCTGTGCAGCTCATCCAAAAAAAGAAACAAAAAGCACTTACTTATGTGCTGCTGCTGCTAAGTCACTTCAGTCGTATCCAACTCTGTGCAACCCCATAGATGGCAACCCACCAGGCTCCCCTGTCCCTGGGATTCTCCAGGCAAGAACACTGGAGTGGGTTGCCATTTCCTTCTCCAACGCACGAAAGTGAAAAATGAAAAGTGAAAGTGAAGTCGCTCAGTCGTGGTTGACCCTCAGCGACCCCATGGACTGCAGCCTACCAGGTTCCTCCGTCCATGGGATTTTCCAGGCAAGAGTACTGGAGTGGGGTGCCATTGCCTTCTCCGACTTATGTGCTAGACACTAGCTATTTGTTTCACATACATTATATTGCTAGGATATTGATCTGATTTTAATAATTGAGACAGAATTAAGAATGACTTAAACAAGAAAGTATTTTATTTTTCTTAGATAAAATGCGAGTAGTATCCAGGGAGCTGGCAGCTCTTCTCCATTGGGAATGTCCAACAGCCCAGTTTCCTATTCTGTGGCTTCCGTATGCCCTCATCTACAATGAATGAAGATGGCTCACCTGGTCCACAATCACTGTATCTGTATTTTAGCCACCAGGGAGGGAGCAAAGGAGAAAGGGTATGTGTGCTGCTTACTATGCTGTGTAACAAGTAAACCTAAAACTTAGTGACTTAACCATTGTATTTCACTAATGATTTTATGGGTCAGGATTGAGAAGGACCTGACTAGGCCATTGTGACTCGGAGTGTCTCATGCAGTAACTGAAGCTGTCTGGGTCTGATACCCAAGAAGGCTCATTCACATGTCTGGTGGGTTCTGGTGGGTGTTGGCTGGGAGCTCAGACTGACACCTACATGTGTCATCCCTAGCCTGATGTCTTGGGGTTGGACTTACAGAACAGTGGCTCCTAGAGCTAGTGGTCCAGGAGAATCAGAAGGCTGACTGCCTTGCTGTATTAGTTTGCTGGGGCTGCCATTACAAAGTCCCACAAACTGGGTGGTTTCACAACAGTTCTGGAGGCTGGTGTTGGCAGGGTTTGTTCCTTTGGAGGTCTGTGAGGGAAGGATGTGTGCCAGGCTTCTCTCTGTGGCTTCTAGATGGGGGTCTTTACCCTGTGTCTCTTCACATCATCTTCCCTGTATGCCTGTCTGCTTCTGTGTCCAAATTTCTCTTTTCGGAATGACAATAGTCATGTTGGATTAGGAGCTCACTGTACTGCAGTATAGTGAAGTGAAGTCACTCAGTCATGTCCTACTCTTTGTGACCCCATGGACTGTAGCCTACCAGGCTCCTCTGTCTATGGGATTTCCCAGGCAAGAGTACTGGAGTGGGTTGCCATTTCCTTCTCCAGGGGATCTTCCCAACCCAGGAATCAAACCCGGGTCTCCCTCATTGTAGGCAGATGCTTTACCATCTGAGCCACCAGGGAAGTACCTCACCTTAATGAATGACATCTGCAATGATGTTATTTCCAAGTAATGTCACATTTCTGAAGTACTGTGGGTTAGGATTCCAACACATGAATTGGAAAGCGAGGAGAGCAGAACACACTTTAATTCATAATAATTACCTTTTGTGACCTGGCCTCAGAAGTCACATAGCATCTTTTTTCTTTAATTATTTATTTATTTGGCTGGGCTGAGTCTTAGTTGTGGCAAGCAGGATCTTTGATGTTCATTGCAGCATGCTGAGGGCTTACCAGATGGAGCAGTCATTAAGAATCTGACTGCCAATGCAAGAGCTATAGGAGATGTGATTTCTATCCTAAGGTTGGGAAATCCCCTAGAGAAGGACATGGCAACCCACTCCAGTATTCTTGCCAGGTTAATTCCATGGACAAAGAAGACTGGAGGGCTATAGTTCATAAGGTTGCAAACTGAGCATACATGCAGCAGGCAGAATTTTTTTTCTAGTAGTGGCATGTGGAATCTTTAGTTGGAATGTTTTATTTGGGGCATGTGTGTTCTTTAGTTGGGGCATGCGAAGACTTAGTTGTAGTATGTGGGATCTAGTTCCCTGACCAGAAATCCAACTGCAATCCCTTGTATTGAGAGTGCTGAGTCTTAGCCACTGGACCACAAGGGAGTCCCTGGCCAATTGTCTTCTGTATATTTCAGAATTTATATAAGTACTTACTTTTCTTAAATCCAACTAGGTAGAGCTCACTTACAAATTAACCTCAGCAATGTTCTCCAAAGACATCTACTGAAACATACATATATCCAGGCAGACACAAGGAGAGATCTCACTTTTCCATTTTCTAAACTTAGTCATGAAGCAGCTATCACAATATGACTCACTAGTTGTAAATAATAATTGGAAGAAGTTAAATTTAAAATAATTTTTTCTCTCCTCTTTTCATTTTTTTTTCTCAGTCTCAGAAATCAGAGATTATCTAGACAAGATACTTTATATCCTGAGAGCTCTGGTCTCAAGGTACAGGGAGAGAAAATCAGGGTCTTCTAGTAGGACTTACTCCCTCAGGGTCAGAATTCTAGAGAGAGATATTTTCCCCCTTCAATCTGGCTTTCTCTTTTGGTTGGGAATTAAGCAGGGGTAGGTTAAAGTTCAGCTAGCATTATGTACTTAATTGGCATCATTGAAGGTTCATAATTTTCATAGATAGCCCCTTTACTTTCTTTTTAATGGTTTTGTAAAGTTGGTCAGCTTGTGTAATTGTGTAACAAGAGTGTGTGTAACTCAGACCAACCTAAGTTGTGCCTTTTGCCTAGAGTAGCCATATCCTCTAAGTCATCTAAAAATGTGAAGTCAAGCAAAGGCTCATTATGGTGGTTAGAGAATGATTCAGGTGTCAAACCAGAAATGCGGCTTAACGGTTTTTTCAAATCTTTCATAATAGTCCAAAATGGATTTGTATGATCTTTTCGTGAACTGCTGAATCTCTGTCCAGTCTACAATTTGGGGGGAAAGCTAAGTTTGAGCAATTTCTGGCTAATTCCTTGCATTCAGTGCGAGTCTGTGGTTCAAAATCCATTAAGGGGTGTTTCCATCCTGCTTTCTTTCTTTATTCCCTTGCTTTCTGATGGCTTCTCTGATGGTTCGGTGGGTAAAGAATCTTCTTGCAGTGTAGGAGACACAGGAGATATGGGTTCGATCCCTGGATTGGGAAGATCCCCCTGGAGGAGGCAATGGCAGCTCACTCTAGTATTCTTGCCTGGAAAATCCCATGGACTGAGAAACCAAAGGCAGTCCATGGAGCTGCAAGGAGTCAGACATGACTGAGCGACTAACACTTTGCTTTCAGAAAATAACAGATGTATTAACTGAAAACCTAGGCTCGTTAGTCAGGATGGTTAACTGAATTCCTTATTATATATATTAAATATAAATTCCTTAGCAAATCTCAATGGATCCTGACTTGGATTGGGAAATTCCTTAACTAAGATTCCAAGTTCTGCTTGGTCCAGAATGTGTACATAAGCACCAAGAATGGTTTATCTCTTGCTATAATAGGTTTCTTCTTAAAGGGAGCTACAATCACTTCTGATTTTTTTTTTTGAATCCTCCTTTACTAGAAAAGGAAACAGCAAGAGGCGAAAGAGTTGGAAGAGAAAAAGAGATAGTGTCTGGGACAGGCAATTCAGACAGAAGAGCATGTGTGGGAGGAGCAGAGGGAGAGGCAGAGTCAAAGTGCTAGCAACCTTTTCAAGTTCTGATATAGTTTCAAGCAGTTAATTGTTGATTTCCTGCAAAGAAGTTACTGTATCATTTCTCTTTTAGAATCTTTTAGGTACCAATCAAAGTAAGTGTTCCATTCCATCTATTTGATCCTAGGCCTTTTCTAACTGTGTGCCCCCAAAATAGTGATTTTGGAATATGTGAAAACTCCAATTTGGCCATTTTAGTTTGAGATCTCCTTTAGTATAATTTTCCAATTAATTACATACTTGTAACTGTGAGTTTTGTACATACATAACTCTGGCTGGGGTGTTAGTTAGAGACTGGCTTTCTGATGCCCTTGTTTCTGTGTTTGAGAGGCTCCATTTCCCATTTTTAAAATTGAATTTATTTGTCAGGGACAAAATTTGCTAGTGAAATTGTGTGATGGGCCAGCGTGCTGCTTGTGAGCATAACTCCTGCATGTGTCACCCTAGCGTGTTTCAGTCCTCTTGCACGTCTTAGTTTCTCCTTTTGGTGGTCTAAAACCAGCATGGGTGCTCAGATCACTGAACGTCCAGTTCTTGTTTGTGACCTCCAATGAGCAAATATTTTAATTAATGAATGCAGTTTCCCTATGGGACCACTGCATGGTATGAGGGCTCTGCCTCCACCACTCCTGTAAATTTCTCAGTCTCCATAACCTGCTGGAAGGAGTCTTATCCCTTTTCTTTGGAGCTTTCATGTAATATCTTCACTTTTATTTCAAAAATTCTATTAAGGCAGTCAAGTGGAGGAAAAGCATCAGATCAGGCTCTTACCTCACCACTCAGCACAGACCACTCAGTTTCTTATAACTGAGCAAACCCTGACATCCCTCCCACCCCACCTCACCAGTATCCTTCACTGGAGTGGGGCAGGTACCTGTCGCTCAGTCGTGTCTGATTCTTTGTGACCCTGTGGACTGTATAGTCCATGGAATTCTCTAGGCCAGAATACTGGAGTGAGTAGTCTTTCCCTTCTCTAAGGAAAGGCTGGGATCAAACCCAGGTCTCCCAAATTGCAGGCAGATTCTTTACCGGCTGAGCCACAAGGGAAGCCCAGGAATACTGGAGTGGGTAGCTTATCCCTTCTCCAGCGGAACTTCCTGACCCGGAAATTGATCCAGGGTCTCCTGCATTGCAGGAGGATTCTTTACCAACTAAGTTATCAGGGAAGTCCTAGGTACCTGCTATGCACTGCTAAATAAAACTCAGGATCATCAACCAATATGGCAGATCTGAGAACCAGGAGAGACTTACCCAAATTAGTCTGAACTCTCCAAGGAGGCAGATGGGCACAAGGGACCTCTGCTGGTATGAGGGCTCTGGATCCTCACAGAGTTCAGGCAAAGGACAGAAATCCACTCTGGGTCCCTTCCTCATGGTTCCTGTAACAGCTGACTTATTGAAAAATGTAAATGTGAGTTTCGTGAGTTAAGTTTTATTTGAGGCAGCATTTCAGATAGCTCTGAAAAACTGCTCCAAAGAAGTGAGTGTGTGTGTGTGAGAAGGTCTGTATACATGTGAATTTGGTGAAGGGGGAGTACAGACAGTCAAGCATGTATTTTTTGACAGAAAGTTTCTGCTAGTCACAAAGGGCAGATGTTACCACAAAGGACTTTAGTGCTTTTCTAGATATGAGGAATTGGTCTCATAAAATCGGCTCCTGAAAATATCTATCTGAAGAACTGTTCCGTCAGTTTTTCCCTGAGCACAGAGTGCCTCACTTCTGCTCTCCACCCTGAGCTCCTTTCAGGGGGTGTTGAAGATCAGCAGCTGCAGTAGCACATGATAATCCTTGTAGAGGTAGATAGCAAGCGCCAATTTGTAATTGACATCTGCCAGTAGAATGTAAACTCCACGAGGGTATGGATTTTGCCTGTTTGCTCACTGCTTGGTCCCTGGTGCTTAGAAGAGTGTCTGGTTCAGAGTAGGGACCTAAGAAGTGCTTGTTGAGTGAGGACCAATCACTCTGGCTACGTAGCCATGTGCTGTGTGTAGACCCTCGGACATGAGGCCCCACCTGAGGGTGGAAGGTAATGGACTACTGCTGCCCAGTGGATGGGATATCAGAGAGAGGCGTTGTGTGGGGGAGGTGGGGAGGGTGGGCAGGTGGTAGGATATATGAAATTAAGACTCTAGGGATGAATGGCATGGGCTACCCTCTCCTGATGAGTAGCCTTTGAGCCCATTGGGCAAGAGCAATGGTCAACAGGGGTCCAAGTCCATAAGCCTCCTTGACCCCTAGGGTGGCCTTGCTAGGTGTTCCGAGAATGGGGATCAAGGGAACCTCAGTGTTTCTGTCCCCACTTCCCTGTGAGGACAAGTTGGAGGAAGGTGCTGTTCCCAAGTCTACAATAACAGCTATTTGGAAGTTTCTCCTCTCTCAGATATCAGTTCCCCACCATCCAGACAGGTCTCATAGCGACTGAAGTGTCAATGATGGTGGGTGTGTGAGTTGGGGGATAGCTGAGCTCACTGATCGATGGCTGAGACATCCTCTCCACCAATCAACAAGTTAATACACTCTTCAATGAGGGAGTGGTGATTAATGAATCAATTGGCTGGCCCTGTAAATGTGCACTGGGAGTCTGGCTTCTGGCCCACCCTGAGGGACCTCTTCTGGTCCCATTTGCTTTCACTCTAATAGTAGAAGGGAAAGTGATTTATTGAGAGGTTGAACCTGAATCTGGGCCTTTGCCCATGCCTTCTTAACTTCTGCCATCTACCCTCAGACAGCACCCTCCCCAAGATGTCAGGGGGTTCCAGGGATGCCACAAATTCCCTGTGGGCATCTCACAGCTCATGTCATCACTCTCTGCTTTGGTCAGAATGCTACAAACACCCTGTCACCACCCTAGCTGGTGCTGCGGTATTAGCAGAGCCCACAGCCCCTGGCTCAGATGTCCCTGACCCCTCTAGCCTGCAGGGTCCTTGTCTAGACCTTGACCCCTGGGGCTGTAGCTGTCCTCACCAGCTCTGTGGCCACCCTCTCCATCGCTACGGTGAGCACCTGTCTTTGTCTTTCCAAGGCCTCTGGAAGAGTGGAGTTCTTTTATTTCTGCTGTTTCCTCTCCAAACTGGACACAGGCTTGTTCCCATGTTTTTGTCTGTCCCTGTGTTGTGGGAACTACTCCAGTTGGGGCTGCACAAGGATGACAGAGTATCTCTGCCCTCAGATGGGGGCTCCCCAGTGAAACTGCTGCTCCTCTCACCATAGACAGGGAATCCCTAAGGATGTGACCTGGGATTCCTGGAGAACAGGGTTGGGCCTCACCCTTTAGACATGACTTCCTAAGAAAAAAGATTTTTCTCCCCGCACTGAGGATGGGGTTCATGTCCCCTCATCCTTAGGGCATCTTCCACATCCATGCTCAGTGTGCCCACCTTGCCTTTCTTGGGATGTGTGGGGCCCAGAGGGCCCAACTAGCTGATAAGCAGCCATTTCCGGAGAGTACAGGCGACTGAACCCATAAAAAGGTGATTGAGAGAGCTGTGGGCTCCACTTCCAGAGACAGCTCTAAAAATAACACCCTTGGCCATCTGTCCTGAGGGTGGAAGGGCTGGCCCAGAACTAGGGGCCTGAACAAGAGGGTCCCTCCTGCTCTCATGGGCTGATGCGAAGTCTGGAAGCACTGGAGGATCCAGCCAGGGCAGAGTAAGGGAGCTGGAAATGTTCATTGCAGACTTCCTTGTAGCGCTCTTTTTTTCCTGTTGGAGGCAGGTGGGTCTGATGGGGTTGGTAGACCCCATACTTACTTAGCTTCCCTTCCCCTCCTTGCATGCCTGACTCCTAAGCCTCACAGTTGTCTGAGATAGTAAGCCTTTCTGTCCATCATGATTGGGTGGGCCTCTCCCTGGGGTCAGCCTCGGCTCTTTTCTCTGGTTTGAATCCAGGGTGACCTTGGCTGTTGCTTCCTTACCTCTCAGAGCATTAGTTTCCTCATCTGTAATGTGGGGAGAAACTCAGCTCATTGTGTTGTTGTGCCTGAAATCATGTACTGCCCAGTACACAGTAGGTGCTTAACAAACAGGAGTCCTTTCCTTGGTGAGGATCTTTGACCCTGAGCCCAGTGGAGATTGTAACGGGCTAGGGATGGTGGCATGTTGTTGGGCATTCCTGGCATCACTCAGTCCTGTAAGACACCAGTGCTCAAGTGACCCCTGGATGGAAATGGGGGCACATTGCCTTGCAAGGGGTCTGTATACCAGGCCTGCTGGACCTGAATGTGTATATGTCAGGCTGGGTGTACAGGTGGCTGACTCAGCTGCTTCTGGGGAGGGGACTGACCTTGGCCTCCTCCCACCCCTCTCCCAACTCTTGAACAGAGGGAGACATAGTGGAGTGTCCAGAGGGGGTCCCTTCTCCAAGATTTCACAGACAGCAGGTCAAAAGCCAAGATTATAGCTCCCATCCTGCCTCCAGTAGCAAGAGGTTTTCCCCACAGGTCCTGTCAATGTATTATGGAAAAGAGGCTTAAAAGGTTGGCTTTTGGAAGTAGTGGTCATAAGTCCCACAGGCTGGAAAATATGGATCTGGACTCCTGCCTGTATCTCCTCTCCCCAACCATGGACAAGCTAGGAAAGAAGGAGTGTCAACCCTGGTCCTAAGGGTCTTCCCAGGAATCTAGACCAAATGGTTCACTTCCTCAGGAGGCTACACCTGCTGTTGGGGTGCTGAAGGGTGAAGATGGGGTTCTGACTAGGCATCCTGTCCAGAGGTACCCTGAATCCAAGTGTTGGGGGGTTCCGCCTTGGCTCCTTAGAGGTGAAGACATCACTTACTGTCTGAAAGTAAGCTCAGCGATCTGCCCCTGGGTGGAGTGAGGAAGGAGAGCCCTCCCCATTCCAGTTCCCCTCCCCTTTCAGACCAGCATATAAGCCCCACACGGAACGCACTGAGCTGAGGAGGCCACAGCTCCACCTGTAGAAGTCCAGCCCTTCGGACTCCTCTGGCCTTCCATCTCCTGACCACTCTGCCTCTGGAGCTGTTGCTGTGAGTGGCCTGGGACCCAGCAATGGTCTGGTCGGGGGATCCCAGGCTAGTTCGTGGGGAAACTGAGGCTAGCAAGGTGGAAACGGACTGAGTGGTGAGAAGCTGGTTTAGAAGGGGGTCAGCGGAAGTGGGAAGGAGAAAAGCCGGGGAGTCCCTGCTGCCAGCATAGCCTTGTTCCTCCATCTGCCCTTCTGGTGGAGGCAGGCAGGGCTTATGCCCTTTTAACAGATGAGGAAACTGAGGCCAGAGATGGTGCAATGCCTGAGAACACACAGCCAGCAGGCGGCCAAGTCTTGGTCGGGAACCAGCCCCAGACAGGTCGCTGAAGCTTCGGTTAGATGGCAACCTCTGCTTCCCACTTCCAAGTAGGTGCTCGGACTGACTCTAGTGCCTCTCTCCAGATGATGTCGGGGCGCAGATCGTGGCCCGCCATGGCCACAGTGCTACTGACCCTGCTCGTCTGCCTGGGGGAGCTGGTCGACGCCTACCCCGCCAAACCCCAAGCTCCGGGAGAACACGCCTCGCCAGATGAGCTGAACCGCTACTACACCTCGCTGCGCCACTACCTCAACCTGGTCACTCGGCAACGGTGAGAGCGCGTGCGGGGTGGGCGGGGCCGGGCTGCCACCAGGGGCGTGGCCAGATACGACCCCACCCATCTCTGGCTCCGCCCTGCAGGTTTGGGAAACGCGACTTTTCAGAAGCTCTTCTCTCCATACTGCTCTTTCCAGATCGCGAGGACCCGCCGGTCAAGTCGCGGTAAAAGCGCCCCGCCGGACGGCTGTCCCCTGAGGGGTGGCCTGGTCTTCCTTCCACCCTATCCCCGCCGCCTAGTACTTTTCCCCAGTCTCGCCTACCCTGATCCGACGCCGAGCTTGGCTCCGTATGACTCCTTTCCTTTTCCTCCTACAGGCCAGAAGGAGCCTACCTGTGGTGAAGACCCCGACGGCCTCCAGAGAGAGATGTGCTAAGACACCAACCCCATTTCCATGTTTGCTCCTGACCCCGGAGCCTGGATTCCTTTCAGGGCTTGCTGGGTCTGAAGTCCTTCTTTGGGGTCCTTATTTCCATTTCTCCATGTCCCTGCCCCTGGGCTGGAGGGCCAGATGTGGTCCTTCCTTGATCTCTAAATAAAGTGCAAATTTCACTGAACTGGAAATGGTGCGTTTCTACATCTTGTCTCTTGTCCTTCGTGGAGGTGGCATCCAGGTGGGAGTGGAGGGTGGAGGGGAGAGAGCTGAGAGGATAGAAGATGACGCCTGAGACCAAAGGAGCCCGAGGCCAGGGCTGGGGTGGAGTGAGGGGCCCTCTCTGCTCTGAACTAAGAGAAAACGCTACCCCCCAGCGTGAGGAGTGGAAGGCACCCAGACAAGGGTCCTCTGGCGCTCTAGTCAGGTGGGGTGGGGGCAGGTTGAAAGTTCTTCCAAAGGGTTAGGGAGGAGCAGGAAGAATTGCTGCTGGAGGGTGAAGGGTGTGGAAAGGAGCAGGCTAGGCAGCCCAGGAGAGTAGCTGGGGACAGAGCTGCGCCATCCCCCAAAGAGGGAAGTGTCTGGAGAATGGGCTTGGTACCAACACCCCAGGTTACCCCGAGGAGATGTATCACTAACCCTGGGGGCTGTAGTGGCTGGGAGTGGAGATGGGACCCCAGCTGGGGCTGTGGAGGGAGAGTCATTTGTGGGGTGAGATGGGTGTGTGTGCTGGGGGAAGGGGTCACTTCCAACACCCCCATTGCCTGAGCAGGAGCAGTGGGAGTGTGGAGCTGCCCTTGCTCTCCGCTGCTTCCCTCCCCTTTCTGAATTCACACTCAGGAGATAAAGCACCAAGCATGGTGTCCTGGGGACAAGGTCATGAGAGGGATGCCCTCCTGAGGTGGCTCTGGGAGAGGAGCCTCAAGCTGGCTCTGCCATCGGTGGAGGAGACGCCCCTGGTCAGACACCACCTGCCCTGGGGTCCCTGGGGTTCTACCACCTTCCCTTCCCTGCACTGCCCTCTAGTCTCCCAGAAGATAGGGTGGAAGGGGGCGATGGAAGCAGGTCGAGAGCCTGGTCAGGTCACAGGCCTTGTAGACTCCAATGCTCTAAGCCTTTGGCCTGGCCACTCCCCCTGCTGCAGATCCCTTTTCCTCTCTTCATTCTGGAGATCAGTTTCAGGGTAGTGGCTACCTCCTCCCAGAAGCCTGCCCTGATTGCTTGGGGGTGGAGTTAGTTCTCTCTGGTTTCCTCTTCCTACAACAGTCTACCTTCTGAGACCCACTTTCCATCACAGTTCCTCCTGTCTTCTCTCCTCTACTCTAACCACTCCTCTACTCTAACCATTCTAATCAGTTGATCAAGTCCCCAGCCCAACCCCAGGAGAGGTAGGATGGGACCATGCGATGGCTGCTACAAACGTTGGTTTATTTTGTGGTTGGAGGTGTGGGAGGATGTGAATCTGTGTTTGTGTCCATGGTCTCCTGTCTGTGGGTCTTTTGGGAGAGCTGTGGTCAGTTTGAAGCTAATAGAAGAGACCCCTTGTATAAATTATATGGCCACAGACAATTTCTGCCCAGCTTGACATGTCTGGTTCACCATAGGTGACATGGGTTTGCTTCAAGTCCATGCGGGATGTGCTGAGAGATGATTAATCCACTGCTGATCAGACTCAACCAATGTTGGAGCTGGAGGGAACCTTAGATGTAACACTAATGACGCCAATATCAATAGGTACTTTAGAAAAAAAAGGGCACTTACTGAGAATTCACTTGTGGTGCAGTGGTTAGGACTCAGCACTTTCACTGCAGGGGCTTGGGTTTGATCCCCAGTCAGGAAACTAAGATCCTGCAAGCTGCATAACACAGCCAAAAAAAGCACTTACTTATATGTTAGACAATAAGCTAATTGTTTTATATACATTATATGGCCACGGTATTGATCTGGCTTTTAAACTTGAGATGTAATTAAAAATTACTTAAGGAAGAAATTTATTTCTCTCTTACATAAAATGCGAGTTTCATCTGGGGCATTGGCAGCTCTGCTCCATGGGGGTGTTAACAGCCCAGCTGCCTATTCTGTGGTCTTCCCAAGCCCTCATCTAAATGACTGAAGATAACCCATCTGGCTCATAGCTGCACCCCTATTCTAGCCACTGGGAAGGGAGGGAAGGAGAAAGGGTAGTTGTGCTGGTTATTGTGCTGTATAGCAAGTTATCCTAAAAGCAGCTCTATCTTACACCATGAGTCTTTCAAGGGCAGGAGCCCCACAGTTGCTGCAGAAGCCTCAGAGACAAAAGACTGGATTCGAGTCCCATTTCTATCATTCACGGACTGTGTGACTGGCCTAGTCATTTCATGTCATTGCATTTATTTCTTTACTAATGAAACAGGGATCCTCAGACCTTAAATAATATTGGATTGGCCAAAAAGTTCATTTGGGTTTTCCCATAAGTTTATGGAAAAATTCTAACAAACTTTTTGGCCAATTCAATAATATTAGTTCACCGTTTTAAGGCTCAGAGAGATGTAAGCTGCCAAAAGTCACGCAGCTAATGAATGTCAGAGCTAGTGAGTAAGAGAGCTGAGTCTAGAGGTCAGCTTGACACAGCCTGGCACATGCTTATGAATATCCCCCTTCTTTTCCTTTCTTCTACTCACTCCGAAAAGTGAAAGTGTTAATCACTCAGTCATGTCTGACTCTTTGTGACCCCGTGGATTATAGCCTGCCAGACTCCTCTGGCCATAGGATTCTCCAGGCAAGAATACTGGAGTGGGTTGCCATTGCCTTCTCCAAGAATATTGGAGTGGGTTACCGTGCCCTCCTCTGGGGGATCTCCCCAACCCAGGGATCGAACCCAGGTCTCCTGCATTGCAGGTGGATTCTTTACCATCTGACCTACCAGAAAAATCCAAGAATACTGGAATGGGTAGTCTATCCCTTCTCCAGGGGAACTTCCCGACCCAGGAATTGAACTGGCATCTCCTGCATTGCAGGCAGATTTTTTTTCCTTTTAAATTAATTTCTTTATTTTAATTGGAGACTAAACTTTATAATATTGTGGTGGTTTCTGCCATACATTGACGTGAATCAGCCACAGGTGTACATGTGTCCCTCCATCCTGAACCCCCTGCCACCTCCCTCCTCACCCCATCCCTCTGGGTTGTCCCAGAGCACCAGCTTTGAGTTCCCTGCTTCATGTATGGAACTTGCACTGGTCATCTATTCTATATATGGTAATATACATGTTTCAGTGCTATTCTCTCAAATCATCCCACCTTTGCCTTCTCCAACAGAGTTCAAAAGTCTATTCCTTACATCTGTGTCTCTTTTGCTGTCTTGCTTATAGGGTCGCCATTACCATCTTTCTAAATCCCATATATATGCGTTAATATACTGTATTAGTGTTTCTCTTTCTGACTTACTTCACTTTGTATAATAAGTTTCAGTTTCATCCACCTCATTAAAACTGACTCAAATTTGTTCTTTTTTATTGCTGAGTAATATTCCATTGTGTATATGTACCACAACTTCTTTATCCGTTCTTCTGCCAGTGTACATCTAGGTTGCTTCTATGTCCTAGCTATTGTAACCAGTGCTGCAATGAACATTGGGGTAAATGTGTCTCTTTCAATTTTGGTTTCCTTGGTGTGTATGCCCAGCAGTGGGATTGCTGGGTTGTGTGACAGTTCTGTTTCCAGTTTTTTAAGGAATCTCCATACTGTTCTCCAGAGTGGCTGTACTAGTTTTCATTCCCATCAACAGTGAAAGAGGGTTCCCTTTTCTTCACACCCTCTTCAGCATGTATTGTTTGCAGACTTTTTTATGGCAGCCATTCTAACGGTGTGAGATGGTACCTCATTGTGGTTTTGATTTGCATTTCTCTGATAATGAGTGACGTTGAGCATCTTTTCATGTGTTTGTTAGTGCAGGCAGATTCTTTACCAGCTGAACTACCAAGGAAGAACTCACTCCTAACCCATCTCAAAACGGCTCTGACACTGTTTCCTTCCAACCACCCCAAGGGAAAAACTCCCTTCCTTCCACACGCAGCCCATATGTGACCCAGAGCCACTACCTGACCCACGCCCAGTTTTTCTTTCCTCCCCATTCAACCATTCCTCTCCTGCAGTAATTTATTATATGAATTGGTTTAGCCTGTCTCTTAGAAAGAAAAAAGCCTTCCTCTTCAGGAAAAAATTGAGCTGTCAATGACAGGATTTGCTTTTGCAGGCACTGTGGGCAGGGAGGACTACTGAGCACTCCTGAGCCTTCAGGGGACCATGGAGGCAGATGGACTCCTCATAGTGGACAGAACCCAGGTTTCAAATTAATGACCTGAGCCCTTAGTTGGGCCTGAGTTGGGCCTGAGTGGGTGGGACAAGGACCCCAGGTGTGTGTGTGTGTGTGTGTGTGTGTCAGAGAGAGAGAGAGAGAGAGAGATGAACCTCAACCCAAGGGTTTCCCTAGGGAATGAGGGACCCCCTGAGTTCCTGATAGCTGGGGCTGGCCATCATTTCCTTTCCCTGCTCCCTTGCTGCTGCCAACCCAGTGTGAGAATAAGACAGTGGCCTAAGAGTTGGCCCAGGCTGCTTTGGAGGAATTTTTGGAGGGGGCATGTAATGCTAATCACATTCCTGCCTTTGCAGTCCCATATGTGGGGACCACCTTTGCCCTGTGACCTCAGGTGTTTCTGGGGTCTTCCTTTCCTGGTCTCACTGCAGCCTTCACTCCATCCTAACACTGCCCAGTGGCCACCGTCCCTGTCCCAGAGAGCGTGGGGTTGGGCAGGGGAGGGGGACCACTTTCTCTTTGTCCTTGGTGCTTCTTGAAGCACAGCTCCATGGCAAGCCCTGGGAACAGATGAAGGTGAGTGAGAAGCATCACCTTCGTTTGAGAAAGCGCATCCACTGCCCACTCCTCCTCAGTTGTCACAGCGTCGCTGAGAGGATCCAGAAGAAGAATCTCTTGTTCGCAAAGGAGAAAAATGAAAGCTGTAGGTTCTGCTGACATTGTAGAGTAACTGTCATTTTTGTAGGCGCTGACAAAGCTGTTTACCTCTGTGACAGGACACAACTATAGATGGCCTCAGCTTTGAGCCAATCCCCAGATCTACAATCTGGCTGCAGGCGCTGGGACCTGACCTGGGTAATGGCCATAACCGGTCCCACAGCAGCTGGAGTCCTGTGGGAGCCCAGGCCCTTTGTACTATAGTTGGAGCCTGGCGCCCCCTGGTGGCAGCCTGCAGCTCCTGCCGGGCTCACTAGAGGCCCGCCTATTGGGTGGGGTGTATGTGCTAAGTCGCTTGAGTTACGTCCCACTCTTCGCGACCCTATGCACTGTAACCCGCCAGGCTCCTCTGTCCGTGGGATCCTCCAGCAAGAATACTGGAGTGGGGGGCTATGCTCTCCTCCAGGGAATCTCTATGACCCAGTGACCAAAGAAGCCATATCTCTTATGTCTGCTGCATTGGCAGGTGCGTTCTTTACCAATAGTGCCACCTGGGCAGCCCCAGCCATTAGGAGACCAGCCACTAATTCATCAGCCTCATTTTATCAAGTTGCACCCCGAGGCCCAGAGAAGGGCCAGCAGGGCTTTTGGAGACAGAATGACCCCCATTCTGCTTTGTGGAATTGGGTGGAGCGTTATTGCTCTTGTTGCCAGAAATCAGAATTGAGAGGAGGAAGGTAGAACTCTGGGAATTCCTGAGCCTTCCTTTATCCTCATCACCTTGAGGAAAAGCAAAGCTTAGATCTGTGCAGCATCACCTCCAGTCCTCATCCCCATCCCACCCTTGCCCTGGTCCTCTCCCAACACAATCTTTTGGTGGTGTGATCTGAGATGGAAGAACCTCGGGGGTGAGAAGTCCCTTGCCCACTTCTAGGGCTTCATTGAGTCATTCAGACACAGTCAGTTATGCTCCTACCCTGAGCTGAGGAGGGAGCCAGGGGTGGGGGAAGGGACGCTGAGCAGGGAAGACTCAGAGGCTCCTGGGACCAGGGCGGGGGGTTGGGGGGGTTGGCAGCGGCGGTGGTTTGCTGGCACTGGTGGGGTTTGAAATCTAAGTCAGAACTTGAGTCTTAGACAGCTGTGTGATCTTGGGCTAGTATCTTCGCCTCTCTGAGTCTCACATTTCTTAGTCGAAAAGTGGGAAATTATAGCAATACTTTAACAGCCTTGCTTAGAAAAAAAAAAAGAGCACAGATTTTGGAGTTAGACTTTGTTTCAAACCCTGAATCTCCACTGACTAGTTATGTGGCTTGAGACTAGTTACTTAATGTCTCTGAGACTCAGTTTCTGAATCTGTAAAACGGGTTGTTGTAGGAACTCACTGAGGTGATTGAGCTGGGAGCACTTTAGAAAATTCAAGGCTGTACAAGTGATTCTGGTTTTTATCTTTATCTTGGAATGGAGGCACTGGGAAATAGCTGACAGATACTGGCCTCCCTGCCCCGTCTCCCCTGAACCCAGGAATGAGAACAGGCACACCAGTTCTCATTGTGCATCTATCTGCTACCCAGGGAGAGGTTTCTCCCTACCCGGGTCCCCACTCCTTTCCACATTCTCCAGTTCCCTGAGGCATCTCTCCCGTTCCATCTTGTTCTAATCACAGATGCACAGGAAGTCCTGAGTCTCCAGCCTTCATCCCTGGAGTCTCAGAGCCACAGCCTCAGTCTTCTGCCCGGAGGGAATCTGCTTGAATATTTGGGTTAATCCTGGTGAGACAGGCAGGGCTGTTCCGAGTTCTGCAATCAGAACCTTTCATTTATCCTGCATTCCCAGGACCCCATCCTTCTTGAACTTGCTCTGGCGCCCGAAGGCAGATGGGGGCCTACAGGAGACTGATCGTGGCCCACTTCTCCTCATTATGCTGCCAGTGTGACACCCACAACACTGCCCTGTCCCCCTCCTGTCCCTGGTCCTGGTGCTGGTGTTGCAGGCACCAGGGAGATGGTGGGAGGAGGGGATGAGGGCTGGGGAGGGACAGAGGCTGACAGGAGGCGGGGACTCGGGGGGCTGAGGACTATAAAAGGGCCGTGGTCAAGGACGGGGTGGGGTCCATCCAGCCCAAGGCAGGCACTGATTTGGTCCAGCGCCCACTCATTCAGGACTCAGGGTAAGTGGGCTCAGCCTGCTCCTAGCTCTGGGGCCGGCGGGCTCAGAGGGGCCAGGGGTGGGTTGTGTAGAAGGATGTGGTGCTTTGCAGGGCTGGGGGCCTCCAGAGGGCTGAGGTCCTGTGTGGGTCTGGCTCTACACCTGGACAAATCCATCACCTTGGGAGAGCAGCCTGCTGGCTAGAAGCCTGCAGATGTGCGCCGGGCAGGGGCTGGTGGCTGTGAACACAAGTCCGTGTGTGTGGCCATACCTCCTGGTGACACGGGCTGCGGTGTCCTCTCCAGGACCTGCGTCTGCGTGTCTACCCCTGGCAGAGTGGCTGGGGGAAAGTGGGGTGGAAGGACAGCACACCCACAGGCTGTGGATTTCTGCCCCTTGGTTCACAAGTTCCTTCTGTGTGCCCCCACCCTGTAGGGGAGCTGGAGCACCCCTACTTCCCATAGCCCCTCCCTCCAATTCTCACCCGAAGCTGCCTCTTCAGGGCCATGAGGCCCTGGGTGTCCGGAGTCCTGGGTCTCCTACCCAAGTCCCAACCTTCCGCTTCTCTGCTACACTTTTCTGCTTTGCCTAGGCCCTAGCTGAGCTCCAGCTGCTGTTCTGCTCTGAAGAGGGGGCTGGTGAGCTCTCCAGGGCAGGGTCTAAGAGGTGGGGTGATCAGCTCCCAGTAGCCCTTTGCTCTGCCCCTTGGTCTCCAGGCTTGGAGAAATGGGTGATGGGCTAGGGGGAGAGGGGAGGGGTGAGCTCTATGCTCCCTCTATCTCCCTGATCCTGGCTCCTCAGATGGCTGCCGCGCACCGCTGCCTCTTCCTGCTCCTTCTGTCCACGTGCGTGGCTCTGTTGCTGCAGCCACCCCTGGGTGCCCTGGGAGCCCCGCTGGAGCCAGAGTATCCGGGGGACAATGCCACGCCAGAGCAGATGGCCCAGTATGCGGCTGAGCTCCGCAGATACATCAACATGCTGACCAGGCCTAGGTGAGTGTGAGATGGGGAGAGAGGCCCCGGCCAAGACCCCAGGCCCAGCTCCTTCCATGTTCTTCGGGAGCAGAGCATCTCTACAGTCTGGCCCGGGCCCCTGTGCCCTGGGCAGGATGGTGCCCAGGGGTAGGCATGAGGCAGGTGAACGTACCTGGGCATAGTGCTGGCCCCAGCTGTCTCTCCCCTCCCAGGTATGGGAAAAGAGACAAAGAAGGCACGCTGGACTTCTTGGAGTGTGGGTCTCCCCACTCAGCAGTCCCCAGGTGGGTTTTTTTCTTTGTCCTGTGTGCCCAGATGCCTGGGGCAGGAAATGGGGGTGTGTAGGATGGGGGAGAACAGGCGGCTGAGGTCTCCAGAAGGCACAAGGACTACTCATTCACACTGCCGTGTTTTGCCCTCTTCTTGCAGGGAGATCAGTACAATGGACTCATAATGCCACCTCCTGCTCCTCTGACTCCAGGGCGAGGCTGGCCCAGCTCTCCCATCTGCACCCTTGGCTCTGGCTGTAGCTTGCTCCCTGCTTCCATATTGGCTAAATAAAGCAAATCAAAGTTCTTAGCCTCACTCTCTCTGTGTCTCTGTGGACCCCTGGTTGGGACAGGAGCAGGCCAAATGCACAGGAAGAAAGGGGCAGGCAGAGAGAAGGGAACCGAGGGTGTTATGACTGACCCAGAATGTCTGGAGGGTCATCAGAGCCATTTAATTCATCCTGTCCACTTCACAGAGGGGCAAGTTGTGGCCCAGCAGGAGACGGGGACTCCCCCAAGGTGGTTCAGAAAGTCAGTGAAACTTCAGTCGTCCCATTTCATACCTCTAGACCCTCCCAATCATTGGCTTGATGGCAGCCCTGCCCCCAGATGGATCCCCACCAATGTGTTCTTATAGCCTAGGCAGTAGATGAAGTGCTAGTTTGTACTAGAGAGAGTCCAGCCCAGAGGAATGACTGGGGTTAAGATGGTCATGGTTTACATCGGTGGCATTGGAATTGCCCTCCTTGGGGAGGTGAGAGGTGGGTCACTGTGCATGATGGGCTGAAGTGTGGCCCCTCACAGGCACAGCACACAGCAGAAGCACGGCCAGAAGAAGGGGACAGAGATGGGGAGGGGTCTGGAGATAGTGTCACATGAAATTGTTGGGAAACTGAGCTTCTGTGTGCCAGGGGCATTTAACCCTCTCAACAACCCTGTGAGGGGGGAGATACTGTTATCCTCACTTTACAGAGGAGGAAACTGAGGCTCAGAGAGGTACAGCATTTTGTCCAAGGCCTGGCAGCAGATGGTAATCCAATACAGGGACACAGCATCGACTTGAGTCAGATGAACCTGGGTTTGAATCCCTGATCGGCCATATTCCCTCTATGTGCTTTTGGGCAGATCTATAACCTCTCTGAGTCTCAGGTTCCTCATCTGTAAAATGGAAAGAATGATAGGGTTGTAGTGAGCAGGACATGAAATGATACATGTACAGTTTTTAGCATGGCTCTTAACCCAGGAAAGCGCTCAGCAGACTGGAGCTTCTGAGGGGCAGACTTGCAGCCAAGCAGCTGTTTCCATGAAGTGTGGGAGCAGAGGGATGATTGGTCTTCAAACAAACACAGCTTCAGCTTACGGAAGAGGGTTAGGGTTAACTCCATGTGCCTACAGAAAAAGCTCCGGAAGGCAGACTTTCCTTGACTGTAAGGAAGCATCACTGAAGAACCAGAAAGCTGGGAAGAACATGCTCAGAGAGGCAGTGAACTCCTGGGCATTTAAGGGTTACTCAAGCCAAGTCGCAGAAGGGGAGGCTGCAAGAGGAAGCTGACCTTCCAGGGAGGAGGTTGGATTAGCTGAGTGATGGCCACCTCCAGGAGACCAATCTGTGGTCTGCACGCTCCAGTTCAGGGAGGGAGAGAAGCCGGACCCTGCCTGGGGACGCATGGGCTGGGGAGGGGTCTTAGTGGCCTTTGCCAGCCCTCCTCTTCTCAGGCATCTGAGTAAGGGTGGAGGGGTGGGATGTGTGTCTATGTGTGGCTGAGAGGGAGCAACCTCATCTCTCTCCTCTTTTCCTGGCCCAGGAGCACCTGTGGATAAGGGATGGTCACGGTGGGGCTGGGAGCGAGAAGTGAGAGAATGCAAACCTTTTTGGTTCCTGGAATGCCTCCTTCTGCTTCTCTCACATGCTCTGCCTGAAGGGATGAGGCCTGTGGGTTTGGGGAATGAGGGGATCCACTTTCCTGGGCTCAGCACCTCATACTGAACACATGGCAATGACACCAGAGTCGTGGTTCCCCTCAAGTTCTGGCTGTGCAAACAACTCAAAAGTGGACCTAGTTCCTAAAAGTCAAAGGGCTGGCAAGGATGCCACACTGGGCAAGTGCATGGCTCAGGCGAGGGGGCATCTGGGAGGGAGGCTGGTTTCAGCAGCAGAACAGTTTGGATGATGGAGCCGGAAGTCCCAGAATTTTCTCTGGCCGCTAAGGGGATGGGTTCTGAGTGGGGAGAGGTGTAGATACTTCCCAGAGGCAGGAATCGGGACTCTACTCAGAACATCCCTGTGTGAGAGTTGGATGAGGATGGGGCCTCTGCCCCTGCCCAGGCCTCTCTGATGGCCCCCAGCTCCCAGAGGAGACAGCTTCTTAGGGACGGGCCTAGGTAAGCTCCTGCCCTCTCCTTGCTCTGTTCACAGCCAGAGGGGCTGAGATGATCCCCGAAGCCAAGGCAGGACTTATGCTCTGCACACTGTGGGGGTGGGGTGGGTGAGTGCTGTTTGTTTGCAGGCTGGCATCACAGCTGCACTGCTCCGTGTAGAAACTTGGTGGGGGGCGGGTGTTAAATCTGGCTGGAGCCCCTCCCCGGAGGTTGCTGGGATCCACTTCTCTCAGCCATGCTCTCCCTCTTGGTTGCTGTTCAGTTGCTCAGTAGTGTCCAGTTCTTTGCGATCCCAGGGACTGCAGCACTGCCAGGCATCCCTGTCCTTCACGATCTCTTGGAGTTTGCTCAAACTCATGGCCATTGAATTGGTGATGCCATCCAAATATCTCAACCTCTGTTGTCTCCTACTCCTTCTGCCCGCGATCTTTCCTAGCATCAGATACCCCATGTCCAAAGGCAAAGAAGAAGCCGCAGCGAGATGGTAGGAGCAGCGCAATCGCGTTTAAAATCAAACCCTCTTGGCTAGGGCCTCCACAGCCGCCTCCCCCACCCCCAAATAGTGTAAGTGCCTGGGGTGGGGGAAGGTGGATGGGTTGCAGGAAGGAGGCGGGGAAGACCCCTAAACCCAGGTCTTTCATTCCTACGGTAGAAGCTCCAGGAACCCCGCTTTCCCCTCCAAGGACAGGTCCCTTCCCGCCCCGGGCTCACAGAAGTCAAGGAAGCAACAGAGATTCCGTTTCTCTTTATTGTTCTCACTGAGGGCGGGCTGGGCAGGAGTTAGGCCCCCTCTCATAGTATAAAGAGGGTCGGTGGGCGGGGAGACTTGGTTGAGCTTCGGAAGTCAAAGCTCAGCCTGAAGAAGGAAGTCCCCGGGAATCCCCTGGGTCCCCCAAGCCTCCAGGGCTTCCTTTCGCTACCGCCCAACCTGCTCCCAGTTTCGAGGACCCCGACTGGGGCCAGCCGGGCCCAGGCTCTCCTACCTGGGGCCCTGGGAGGAGGCTGGTGGTTGGGGTTTCGCGGCGTTCAGCGGCTGGGGGCTCGTGGTTTTCGGTCCGGTGAGTTTCGTCGTGTTCGCTGGCAGAGGTTTCGTCGCGTTCGCTGGCAGAGGTTTCCTCGCGTTCGCTGACAGGGGTTTCGTATTATTCCTGGGGTTGTTCGCGTCACTAGAGTTCTTGGTGTTCTTGGATTTCATGCTGAGGAACACGTCTTTTCAGAGGCCATGGGGCTGCTCTGCGAGCCCAGTTCCCGGCTGCGATGAGCAGGGAGCTGGGTGGGGTGGGGTGGGGTGGGGCAGGTGGCGTCTGTTTCCTCCCATCCCCTTCCCTTCCCCCTTGCCCACCTGCTATTGAAGAACTTCTCTATGTACTTGTTGAACTGGCCTAAGTTGGACAGCCATCGCGCGACCCGGAGCATCAGATGCTGTTGTCCTTGCAGCTCCTCCCCCACGACCCCGTCGGGTCGCAGAAGCACCACTAGGCACACCAGGGCGAGTGCGCACGCGCAACGCAGAGTCTTGGGCTAGAGGGGGCGGGGCAGACAGAGGAGGGGTGGTCACGTGACGTCCAGACCCGCGACATGGGACGTAGACAGGTACACGAGCGCCCTAAGGGACTTCCAGGTACCCAGGCAGAATGGTGCACACCTGGCCACGCACAGTGATGGACACAAAGCACCAGATGCACGGGGACCCTGGCGATGGACTGGGAGGTACACCCTGAGATGGACACACCGGGATGGTATAGAGCCATTGGCCAGCTCCCTGCCCTCACTGACTTCTGCAACTCCTTTTCGCCTCACTCCTGGCTCTCCGGCCTCCTTGCTGTTCCTCAAAAGTGTCAGACCTGCCATTCACTCTGCCTGGAGCCTTCCTCCAGGTATCCATATGACCAACTTCCTCCCTCCCTTCATCTCAAAATTCAAAAGTCATCTCAAAATTCTCCTTCTAAATGGACCCTACTGGGATGCCCCTATTTAACATTGCAATTCATCTCTTCATCCTGTTCTATTCTCCCTCTCTTGCAACTTCTAACTTACTGTATTCTATACTTTTTTTTTTTTTTAATGAGTAAATCCTCAGTGGTAACCCCTCCTCCAATGTAAGCACCTGGCAGCTAAGGGGATGGGCAGCTGGGCCCTTTGCCTGTTTTGTTTACTGATGTATCACAAGCACCTAGAACAATGCCTGACGCTTAGTAGGTGTCCCGTGGGATTCTCCAGGCAAGAATACTGTTGTGGGTTGCCTTTTCCTACTCCAGGGGATCTTCCCCACCCAAGGATTGAACCCAAGTCTCCTGCATTGCAGGCGTATTCTTTACCATCTGAGCCACCAGGGAATCCCAGGTGCTCAATAGTACATGTTAAATGAAAGACTTAACACAGTTGCATACAGGAATGATAGTCCAAGAGTCCCCATGCACACCCGTCACACACACAGAATTTTGTGCTGGCAACACTCAGGTGCATCCAGTGATTGACAGACTATGATGCCCATATACATGCTACTTATGGCTGGAGCCTGTGAGACTGCTAACCCTCTCTTGACCAGGAACTGCCCTCCTCCCCACCACCCATATCAAGGACAGGCAACGCCGACAGCTGTCCCGGCAGAGGGGGCTGCCCTGGCCTCACTCCTTCATGCCCTCATTGGCTTGAGGAGGGCCCTTGGGTGCCAGTCTCCATCCCAAGCTCCCGGAGAGCACAGCTGACAGGGACCACCAGACATTACCATGGTGCTGGGCAGGTGCAGAGCGGCACAGCAAAAGGATCTCTGCCCAGGACCTCCCTGGCTCTTTATATTCCTCAGCATCCATGCCCTCTTTCCCTCTAAGGCTCCACCCCTCCTCCTGCCCTGTGTCATAACCTGAGAGTTGGGAACAAGGAGAGGGTGGGGGTGGAAGCACATGGGCTGCCAGCTGTCCTGAGCAGGGCACAGTCCCTGCCAGAGGCCCAGAGGTGTGGGTGGCAGAGGCAGAGGCACTGGGGAGTAAGGTGATTTTGCTCCAAGCCTGCAGATCCCAGGGAGGAACTGTCTCTGGGGTTGAAAGGGGGCAGTGCTTTTCCCAGAGGCTATTTTCGGGAATAGGAAGGCTTCCCTGGTGGCTCAGATGGTAAAGAATCAGCCAGCAATGTGAAAGACCTGGGTTTGATCCCTGGGTTGGGAAGATCCCATGGAGGAGGGCATGGCAACCCACTCCAGTATTCTTGCCTGGAGAATCCCCAAGGACAGAGGAGCCTGGTGGGCTACAGTCCATGGGGTTGCAAACAGTCGGACAGGACTGAGCGACTAAGCACAGGAGGGAAGCTATTTGAGAGGCCAGGCGCCCCTTACCTTCTAGCAGCCTCCAGGGTGCTTCCCTTACCCGCAGGGCTACTATGAGGTCTCAGTGCCCCTGCTGCTGGCTTCTGGGCCTCTGGCCTGGGGAGGGTGGGTGGCAGTGAAGCTGATGTTTCTGCCTTCAGGATTTCAGACCACTCTGCTCATCCTGGAGGATTTTCTGGCCTGCTCAGCCACTTTGGAGCCCCTGCTGTATGATCCACAGAGCCTTATGAAGGGTGGTGGGTCTTGGCTGCCTGCCTGAAGGAGGAACTCCAGCCTTGGGTTGCCTCGGGTCACAGAGTTTTGGCTGTCTGGACCTGTCAGGGCCTCTCCAACTGCTCAACATTGCCGCTTTTCTTGGGTAAGGTTGTGAAATATAGGCTGATGCTTTTTCATGCCCACCCTATCCCCAGAAGGGGCACAATAGGAAGAACAGGGGCTTCTGGGTAGGAATCCTGACTTCACTACTTCCTGGCCATGTGACCGTGATCAAAGGACATTATTTCCCCTGAGCCTCCGCAGCCTTGTCTGTGCGATGGAGCTGGCTACACCTACGGCACAGAGCTGTTGTGAGAACTGAGTCCGATGATGCAGCTGAAGCCCTTGGACGACTCCTGGCACAAATAAGTGACTAGCCAGTATGAGGCCCCCCACTCCGAGATATGCTCCCCCCATCCCCCTACCTCCATCTGCCTTTCTCCCTCAGGGGAAATGGTGAGAAACTCAGTGTCAACATAATAGAAATTTATGGGGTGGCTCAGTAGCCAAGGGAGACCAGGACTACATTTCCATGGAGCCAAGGATCTCCAGGAGAAGAAATGAGATTCCTATGATAAAATTCCACAGTACAGGTGAGAGGAGAGATCTAGGGGCCAGCGTACCTCAAATCCCAACAAACAGGCTATTATTTATTCCACTTAGGCACAAGCCCAGGGCTTCCCAGGTGGCACTAGTGGTAAAGAACCTGCCTGCTGATGCAGGAGGCATAAGAGGCGTGGTTTCAATCCCTGGGCTGGGAAGATCCCTTGGAGGAGGGCATTACCACCCACTCCAATATTCTTGCTTGAAGAATCCCATGGACAGAGCGGCTTGGCGGGCTGCAGTCCATGGGGTCACAAAGAGTTGGACACAACTGAAGTGACTTAGCATGCATGCACAAGCCCAGCTCTGATACCCTGTCTCCAAAAGAGCTCCTATATCTGTCTTCTTGCAGCACTGGCTGTGAGAACCCAGGCTGCCCTTACAAATCCCTGGGCTCCTCCTTGGGCACCCAGGGCCTTCAGTCCCTCACTCTTCTGGGTTCAGTTCATTCCAGGAACCCTCACATTCTGAGGGCTGGTGCTCAGCTCCCCTCCTTCCTTAGCCAGGATAAAAGAAAATGCTCGATGGGGTGGGCAGGTTGGGGGAGGAGGCCTAAAGAACTCTCTATTATTATCAATAACAGTAGCTCTGTGACTATAGAGTTACATACTGATAACTGATCATCATTGCAGCAGCTCAGTGCCGGGTACCAGCAGGAGCATTCTGGTACAGCAGCTATAATTTTGATGATCCATGCAGGCGTTGTTAACTGCTTTCACATTTGAGAATCAGAGAAGTTCTGAGACCTACCTAATTGGATCTGGAGGAGCAGTCCCATCTTCTTGGAAAGCTGCCCCTAGCCAGGTACATGCCTGTCTTTCCCTCAGGCCTCCAACCATCTGCTGTCCTGAGTCCCGCTCCATTGCCTCCCAGTTCCTTCACCCATCTAGTGCTCCTAACTCCCACAGTGGGGCTGGTCACCTTCTGTGCCCCTCCCCTCCCCAGTCTCCTTCCATCTGCTTGGCTGTTTCTCCCAGGGGCCTTTTCGAGTGATTGCTTCCCTGCTCCTCCAGGCAAGACACAGGCATCAGCATCAGACTGACCTGGGCTCCAAGTTTGCTGTGCTGCCTGCTGACTGTGTGTTCCTGGATAAGTCACTTTGCTTCTCTGAGCATGATGTCCTCAGCTATGGCCGGTACATACAGCTAGGTCACGGGGTTATTGGGGGCAAAGCTGAGAGGAAGCTCCTCAGGCATTAAGCTGCAAATCTGCCTTGAATTCTGTGAGTCACCCCCAGACCCTTCAGAGAAATTCCCTCTTTTGCTTAAACTGGCTTGAGTTGGACTTTTACTTGCAACCAAAGTCTTCCCTGGTGGCTCAGATGGTAAAGAATCTGCCTGCGGTGCTGGAGACCTGGTTTCCATCCCTGGGTTAGGAAGATCCTATCCCCTGGAGAAGGAAATGGCAACCCACTCCAGTATTCTTGCCTAGAGAATTCCATGAACAGAAGAGCTTGGTGGGCTACAGTCCATGGGGATGCAAAGAGTCCAACACGACTGAGCAACTAACGAACCAAACCAAAGAAAACTGAAAAACTTCCCATTACTTCCTGGATAAAGTCCAACCTTCTTAGCATGATGTCTAAAGTCCTTCACAATTTGAACTCAACCTACTTTAAAAAAAAAAGAAAAAGAAAAACCTGTAAAAACTTTATAGAAGAATTTAAACACAAAAAGCTGCCCATTTTAAATATACAGTAGAATGCATTTTGACAAATATGTAGTCACCCCCACAGTCTAGATTCAGAACATTTCCACCACCCCAGCAAGTTCCCTCTTGCTCCTTTTCAGTTCATCTGGCCCCAGCCCAGTGCTGATCTCATCTCCATCGGTTAGTTTTGCCTATTTTATTTTAGTTTTGCCATTCATACTATTGTTGTTCGGTCGCTAAGTCGTATCTGACTTTTTGCAACCCCATGGACTGCAGCACGCCAGGCCTCCCTGTCCCTCACCATTCATATAAATGGCATCAAACAGTGTGTTCTCTTTGTGTCTGGCTCCTTTCATTCAGTATCATGTTTTTGACATTTCTATGTAGTGTTAGGCATCTTGGCCGTTTGTTCTCTTTTCTTGTTGAGTGGTTGTCTTCCTTTGTGAGATGTATCACAGTTTGTTTATCTTCCCCCTGTTCCCCCTATTTGCATTTCAGTCCACTTTCTTCAACCACATCCCCGCTGTTCCTGGCTCATTGCACCTGTCTAACCCTCTGCCTGCTACATTCCAGCGGTCTCCTAGACAGCCTTGCTCTTTCACATTCTTCCACCTTTGCTTGTGCTGCTGCTTGTCTGGAATGAGTTGTTTCTGCTCCTCTGCCTGGTAAAACACCCCTGCCCCCCAGCCCCAGGGTTAATTCCGCTTTGGTGAGGCCTCCCTGGTCCCCTCCTTGCCCTGCCCTGGGCGCCTGGAGCTTCTCTTTCCGCTCTGGTGACTGTGATGGTGTTTATGGGGTCTGCTGGCAGGTGATGCCCACGTCTGGTTCTTGTGCCAGCCTGAACTCCAGCGGAGGGAACAGTGCCTTAGTCATTCCCCATCCCACGGATAGGGCCCAGTGCCTGGAAAACAGATGCCTGGGGTTAGTTGAGAGAACATGTATTAACTACCTTGCCTGAGTAACAGAATATGAAAAATCAGGATGTGAGTTTCACTTCTTTGAATATTCCCAGAGGGATGAGGATGAGGGGCAGGGCAGGCCACCTCCCAGAAGGGGCCAAAGCCGTCCGGGGAAGGATCAGAAAAACTCGGAGAGAAATGGGGGAGCCAGTTCTTGAGTCTGGTTCTTCTTGCCTGAGCTTGGCAGGGACATCCAGTACCCTTTTGCTCAAGCCGGAGAAGGCGATGGCACCCCACTCCAGTACTCTTGCCTGGAAAATCCCATGGACGGAGGAGCCTGGTAGGCTGCAGTCCATGGGCTCACGAAGAGTCAGACATGACTGAGCAACTTCACTTTTACTTTTCACTTTCATGCATTGGAGAAGGCAGTGGCAACCCACTCTAGTATTCTTGCCTGGAGAATCCCAGGGACGGGGGAGCCTGGTGGGCTGTCATCTATGGGGTCGCACAGAGTCGGACACGACTGAAGCGACTTAGCAGCAGCAGCAGCAGAGACTCCTTCCAAAGGGGGCGGGCCTAGCTCTCTCCTCACAGCCGGTGGAGCTGAGAGCTTCAGACTCAAATCTTTTGCCTTAAGGAATCTCTTTGATGATGTGGGTATCTGGGCTAACTTGTGGGAGGCTGGTGGGACTGCTCCCATGCCTGGGACTCAGTAGCTCAATCTTCTTGATGTCCTTCCACCCTCTTTGTCTTGACCTCACTCTTAGGCCACAGGCTTTGACCTGATCTAGCTAAGCCTTTTGACTGGATCCCAAAGCAGAGTGGGGGTGCAGGTGTTCTAAAAACAGTTCTTGTTTATGCAAAGGGGAGTGGTCTGGAAAATCCCAGACGGGAAGCCCTCAGGGTCCTGCTTTAGTTCAAGAAGTCACTTAGCATTTTTTTTTTGTTTCCCGTGTGGCAAAAGTTTTATTACAGTGAAAAAGGGATAGAAAAAGCTTCTGACACAGACATCAGAAGGGGGCAGAGAGTGCTTTTTTACTAGCAACAAGCTAGTAAAAAAATACTTATTTGGTCACGCCGGGTCTTAGCTGTGGCACATGATATCTAGTTCCCTGACCAGGGATTGAATCTGGGCTACCTGCATTGGAAGCATGGAGTCTTAGCCACTGTACCACCAGGGAAGTCCCCACTTGGCATGTTGATTACACAGTGTTTATGGAGCACCTGTCTGCCTGCAGGGGTTGTAGGCACTGGGGCACATCATGAAATCAATAAAGTTCCTCTTCTAGGAGCTTCAGTCCCACTCACACTCTTTTATTGGGTGGCTCAGAGAGTAAAGAATCCACCTGCAATTCAGGAGACTGGGGTTCCATCCCTGGGTAGGGAAGACCCCCTGGAGAAGGGAATGGCTACTCACTCCAGTATTCTTGCCTAAAAAATTCCATGGACAAAGGAGCCTGGTGAGATACAGTCCATGGGGTCACAAAAGGTCAGAGACAACTGAACAACTATCACTTTCACTTTTAAAGGTTTCATTGAGATATAATTCATATATCATAAAATTCATCCATTTACTGAATACAATTCACTGGTTTCTGGCATATTCACAGAACTGTGCAGTTGTCATCCCAATCAATTTCAGAGTATTTTTTTTTATCACCTCCCAAAAGATACTCCATGCCCTTTGGCAGTCACCTTCTATCCTTCCCAGCCCTAGACAGCCAGCAGTCAACTTTGCAAGGTTAAGTTCTTTACAACACACATTCCTTTTATAACTGAAAAACATACCATTTCATGGCTATACCACATTTTGT
This sequence comes from Bos taurus, assembly GCF_002263795.3. Taxonomy (NCBI): domain Eukaryota; kingdom Metazoa; phylum Chordata; class Mammalia; order Artiodactyla; family Bovidae; genus Bos; species Bos taurus. The sequence goes on along the minus strand of NC_037346.1, from coordinate 43,802,196 downwards.
TTATCCATCCATCAATTGATACATACGTGGGTTGTTTCCACTTTTTGGCTACAATGAATAATACTGCTATATGTGGACCCCAGGTTTTCATTTCTTTTGAGTCTACACCTAGGAGTGGAATTGCTGGATCATATGGTAATTCTTTGTTCAGCATTTTGAGGAGCTGCCAGACTGTTCCCCACAGGGCTGCTGCACCATCTGTTCTATGCACTCTCGCTGAGGGAGGCCCCCCTGGGCCAGACCAGAGTGAGAACTAGTGAGCTGACTGTCATCTTTCCTGTAAGACAAAATACCAGTAATTTCCCAACCAGAGTTTAGTTTCCCAGCCTCAATTTAAGATGATATTATTTGCATTCTTGTCATTCGAGTATTTAGTCTACTACTGAGGGCTCAATATATAACCTACTTGATTTCTTAACCTGATAGCTACCTTCTCTCATAAACCACCACACACAACTGTTTCCTCCAGAACCTTCCATCTTGGGCCACATTCTCAGTCCCAGGGGATGCCCGGTTCTGGCTTCATTGTCAGCGTGAGCAGTGGTGAGATGCCCACGTGCCTGACTCCTGAGGCCTGTGCAGGCAGAGGAGGAGGAGGAGCTGGGTTTTTTAAAAAATATTTATTATTTATTTTGGTTGCATTGGGTCTTAGTTGCAGACTGGTGTGCGGGCTTGGCTGCCCAGCTGTATATGGGATCTCAGCTACCCCACAAGGGATTTGAACCCGCATCCCCTGCATTGCAAGGCAGATTCTTAACTCCTGGACCACCAGGGAAATCCCTGGGTTGTTTTTTCTTTTTTTTAATTGTATTTTATTTATTTTTTAAGAAGTTTTTTATTGTGATAAAAGTCGCATAATGTTAAACATACTATTTTAACCATATTTAACTTTACGGTTCAGTGGCACTAAGTATGTTCACATCGTTGTACAACTCTCACCATCATCTATCTCCCAAAATTGTCACCTTCCTAAACTGAAACTCTGTCTCCATTAAACACTAACTCCCCATTCCCTCTCCCTTCTCCCTTAACCTGGGCCCAGCCTCAGGGATCGACCAATGTACTTTCTGACTCTATGAATTTGACTATATTCTAGGTACTTTAGTACCTCGTATGTGTGCTGTGCTTAGTCACTCAGTCATGTCTGACTCTTTGTGACCCCATGGACTATAGCCTTCCAGGATCCTCTGTCCATGGGATTCTCCAAGCAAGAATACTGGAGTGGATTGCCATGCCCTCCTCCATGGGATCTTCCCAACCCAGGGATCGAACCCAGGTCTTCCACATTGCAGGTGGATTCTTTACTGTCTGGGCCACCAGGAAAGCCCAGTACCTCGTATAAGTGGAATCAAACAGTATTTGTCCACACCCAGTGTGTGTTGGAATGCATTTTTAAGGTTAACTTAATATATGGAGGAGTTTGGTCCCTGGGTTGGGAAGATTCCCCTGGAGGAGGGCATGGCAACCCACTCCAGTGTCCTTGCCTGGAGAATTCCATGGATAAGAGTCTGGCTGGCTATAGTTCATAGGGTCACAAAGAGTTGGACACAACTGAAGCGACTTAGCACACAGCACACTATATGGAAGAGGAGCTATTTTGACCGAATCTTTGCTGGCAGAGAAGTCCCTCCTATCCTTCATCCCCAGACCCGAGAAGAGAAGGAAGACAGCTCCCTTATCGTAGTATCACAAACGAACGAATGCCTAATGTGTCTCTTTCCCAGCCCCCCTCTCCCATCCAAATAGGGGTGCCTCTAAGAGGAACGTTAGCTTCACATCAGACCCAGGAGAAGTGGGAAAGAATTTGGCACCGACTTAATAGAAATGTCTGCTAAATAGGTAAACAACAAGGACCTACTCTAAGGTACAGGGGGCTGTATCCAATATCTTGTAGTAACCTATAATGGAAAAGAATAGATTAGAACTGAATCACTTTGCTGTACGCCGGAAACTAATACAACAGTGTAAATCAACCACGAAAGTGGAAGTGCTAGTCTCTCAGTCATGTCCGACTCTTATTGACCCCATGGACTCTAGCCTGCCAGGCTCCTCTGTCCATGGAATTCTCCAGACAAGAATACTAGAGTGGGTTGCCATTCCCTTCTTCAAGGGATCTTCCTGACCCAGGGATTGAACCAGGGTCTCTTGCTTTGCAGGCAGATTCTTTATTGTCTGAGCCACCAGGGAAGCCCATACCTCAAATTTAAAAAAAAAGTCTGATGAAACATGAAAGTATATATTCTTAAAATTCACAAAAAGAAACATCTTTTTTAACCAATTCAACATAATTAAGATTTATACAATTTTCACACAAAGCAGGATACAAAGAGAAACTTCTTTCATCATGCAGATATCGATCAACCATTTTTGCATGTCCCTTTGGAAGGAGGGCTTCCCTGGTGGCTCAGACAGTAAAGAATCTGCCTGCAATTCGGGAGACCTGAATTCCATCACTGGGTTGGGAAGATGCCCTGGAGAAGGGCATGGCTACCCACTCCAGTATTCTGGCCTAGAGAATTCCATGGACAGAGGAGCCTGGCGGGCTACAGTCCATGGAGTGGCAAAGAGTAGGACTTTCACTTTCAGTTTTGGAAGGAGGGGGACAGTCTTCCTGAGTGAGGGAATAGAGTTGACTCCTCTTGAGGGCATCGGCTCTGCCCCTGCTCTCAGATGCTGTGCCAGGGACAGTGAGGACCAGAGACCCTGCAGCCCCCAGCTGGGTGTGGCCAGAGACCAGTCGTGGACCTCTCTGGGCTCCTGAGTCCTTAGACACCAAACTTAAGCTCCCCTCACAGGGTGGGCACTAGAGAGCACAGAGGGAAGCATCAGTTCTGGGTGGCCTCCTCTTCTCTTGGTTCTGGGGGTCCATTCATCTCCCTCTCCTGGGTTCCCTCAGCTCTTCCTGCTGTCCCCAGTGCCTGCCACATTCACAGCTGCCTTCTCAGGAGAGAGGCTTTGGGGGTCATCTGTGCATCTAGTCACCTGGCAGTTCTCACCTGTCCACACCATAGTTCCAGTCTCACACCCAAGGGCCTCAGGCCACATCTCCTGCCGACAGTCCCTACCTCGAACCTATTCCCAGCCTTGGCTGTATGTTGGAATACCCTGGGAACTTTTCAAACTTCTTTTGTGTGACCCCGCCCACAGAGCCTGCATGCATGTTAGCAGAGCACCCACTTGACGTCAGGCGCTTCACTAGGTGCTGGAATTACAGCGGTTAATAAGATGAAATCAACATCTTCAAAGAACTTTACAGTAGTAGGAATAGGTACTTATTTAGTGGAATAATTAATATTTCAAAAAATATCTTCAAAGAACTTTACAGTAGTGGGGGGTGGCAGTGGTTTATTCGCTAAGTCGTGTCTGACTCTTGCAACCCCATGGACTGTAGCCTGCCAGGCTCCTCTGTCCATGGGATTCTCCAGGCAAGAATACTGGAGTGGTTGCCATTTCCTTCTCCAGGGGATCTTCCTGACCCAGGAATCGAACCCTGGTCTCCTGCACTGCAGCAAGATTCTTTACCGACTGAGCCATGAGGGAATGGAAATAGGTACTTATTTAGTAGAATAATTAATATTTCAAACAATATCTATCAAGAGTCTACTTTTTGGAAATCCCTGTTGGAGAGAAGGTTTTTATCTCCTTTATGAGCAGAGTGGAAGGTGATCTCTTTAGATACATAGATGGATGGAGTCGGAAGGGATTTTAGTTAACTAATCCTCCCATTTTACAGATGAGAAAACCAAGGCCAAATGGCCATGTTTTCTGTGTATGAGGTGGAAGGTGTTCTCCAAAAACTAGAAGACTCTTGCTTGCAGTATGGTATCCCTGCCAGGTGCTCTCGAGAGCCGCTAAGCCTTTCTCAATCCAGTACCTGATGCCAAGTTAATAAAAGATTTAAGGCGCATTAGTATTATAATCAAGTTTAGATAAATTAAAGATTAGATTAAGCTGTGATGAATAACAGCTAAGGATTAGCAAGGAAGATTACAATTGCTTTTAAGTATTTATTTCTTTTAAGGCTGATAATTATATGAGTGATCTTAAACTAAGTCCAATTTAAATGTTATTTAAGTTCAGCTCTTTTTGTGACTTACCATGTTTTTGGAAATTGAAGAATAATTGGTGAGAAACCAAGCAAATCTCTTTACTAACCAAACCTACTAAGCCTGGCTCTGCCACTTGCTTGCTGGGTGATATTGGGCAAGTCGCTGAACTTCTCTGGCTTTCAGTTTCTTCATTTATAAAAGGAAGCTAATAATAGTAGCTATGAAGTGAGGAGCAGCATACCTACAGCAGAGCCAAGATGCTGCTGCTGCTAAGTCGCTTCAGTCGTGTCTGACTCTGTGCGACCCCATAGACGGCAGCTCACTAGGCTCCTCTGTACCTGGGATTTTCCAGGCAAGAATATTGGAGTGGGTTGCCATTTCCTTCTCCAATGCATGAAAGTGAAAAGTGAAAGTGAAGTTGCTCAGTCGTGCCTGACTCTTAGTGACCCCATGGACTAGAGCCTACCAGGCTCCTCCATCCATGGGATTTTCCAGGCAAGAGTACTGGAGTGGGGTGCCATTGCCTTCTCCAGAGCCAAGATGACCTGGGGTCAAATACCAGTTCTACCACTTAGCAGTGTAATGCCTTTGGGCAAATTGCTTAACCTCTCTGTGTGCAGTTTCTTCATCTGTAAAATGGGGTGATAGTATTCCCCACCTCGGTATGTAATTATGAGGATCAAAGAAATGAACACATATGAAGAGACAGGAATTGTGCGTGCTTACATATAGCAGCTCTGGTGGGGATGATGTTTAGAGCACAGAGCATCAGCCCACAATTGCAAGATAAAATTTTGAATTATGAGCAAGCTTTCTGAACATCGAAGAATGCAGATCTAACTGGTGGGGTGAATTGTGAGGAGGCAGGTGCTTCAGACTCAGAGGAAAAAGATCTCTCTCATTTCTCCTAAACTCAGCCTCCTTTCATTCCTTAATCTTTGACCCTTCCACCTTCCTGCCTTGTCCAGGGTCTGCAGGGGCACTCCAAGGCCCAGTTGGCGTGTGGGAGTCTCCAGCAATGGACACTGGATTACTGGGGTGGATAGCAGGACTTCCTCCCATGCCCAGAGCCTGCACTGCCTTTTGTGAAGTTAAATAAAGTGAAAGTCGATCAGTCGTGTCCGACTCTTTGCTAACCCATGGACTAGTCCATGGAATTCTCCAGGCCAGAATACTGGAGTGGGTAGCCTTTCCCTTCTCCAGGGGATCTTCCCAACCCAGGGATCGAACCGAAGTCTCCCATGTTGCAGACGGATGCTTTACCATCTGAGCCACCAGGGAAGACTTTTGTGAGCTCGTCCCTACTCTATCGATGGACTACTTATGCCTGGTCCCCTTGCATGGTGCCTGAAGCAAAGCTCTTGCCACCTCGGTTGGGTGCTGGAAAGAGGATAAGTGTAGTGGGTGGCACAGTTAGGACTGGGCAGGATGCCACTAACAGGTGGGTAGGAAGGAAGAGGACATGCTGTCCGTAGTAGATACCTGGGGCTCCAAAAGCCCTGGGGGGCCCACCGTCTTCCCCAGGAGGACCCGAGGTCAGTTATGGGCATGTCAGACAGCCAGAGACAGAGACTAACCACCCACTGCTCAGCTGGCACCTAGTGAGAGCCTGCTCAGACCTACTCCCAGGAAGGAACCATAGTTATAAGGCATTTTCTGTGTGCCTGGTACTGTGGCATCCATTCTGTGCCCTCTCCCAAGGTGGAGGCTGTTATCCCTATTGTGCAGATGAGGAAACTGAGGCTCAGAGAGGTTATGTAACTGACCTAGGACACATATACCACATGACAGAGCCAGGATTTCAACGCAGAGCTCTCTACTTCCAGAACATCCCACCCCATGGGGTTGTGGCAGAGTAAAGCAAGGAGGCAGGGCAAAGTGCAAGTGTTGGGCCAGGGGTGGGGTGGGGGGAGGAGGGCAATGCAGCAGCTTCTGGGAGAAGTTTTGGATCTCTAGACCGGTATCTAATGTGGGGGCAGGGCCGGTTGGTGTGTGGCTGGCGGGTGATGATGATGGTGGAGGGGGTTTCAGGCTGTCTGAGGTTGTGATGGGAGTCAGGGCCCAGAACACTTGGTTCTCCAGGGAAAATTTGGTTTGATCCTGGACGGGTGGGGGCGGGGTACAGCTAGCTGTCCAGATGCCCTGTTGAGGCTTGGGTTATGCTAGTGCTGAAGCTGGTATCTGACTCAGTACTAGTGAAGCTGGCACCCTATCTGGAACAGAATAAGAGCCTCCTTTCTCATAGAAATTTGGTTTTCTTTAGAAATTTGGTTTTCGAAGTGGGGAATGCACCTAGGGGTGCATCAGATGATCCTTTAGGGTATGGTAAGAAAATACTGGAACTTCTATTTATAGTCTAAAAATAATCATTAGAATTTTTGAATGTGATTTTTAATAGTAACTATGTATATTAAAAATCACATTCAAAAATTCTAATGATTATTTAGTAGCATACATATAGTAATATGGCTTCCCTGGTGGCTCAGACGGTAAAGCGTCTACCTGCGATGCAGGAGACCCGGGTTCGATCCCTGGGTTGGAAAGATCCCCTGGAGAAGGAAATGGCAACCTACTCCAGCACTCTTGCCTGGGAAATCCCATGGAGGAAGGAGCCTGGTAGGCTAGAGTCCATGGGGTCGCAAAGAGTCAGACATGACTGAGTGACTTCACTTCACTTCATATAATAATATATAAATATAAGTATACTTACAGTGATGGTTCCAAACTTTTTTGTTTTTACTGAGAGATACAGACAGTAGAAAAGGCTTCTAGAATAAGACTGGTGAATTGCTGAGGTAGTGGGCTAAGGGATCGGAGCCGGTGGGTGTAGAAACAGAGACGCGGGGTAACTGTTGGCGGCCCCTGCTGGTCATCACCGGAAGTGCAACATCACTCAATTACAGAACGGGCTCTTTTAGGGCTTCCCTGATAGCTCAGCCGGTAAAGAATCCGCCTGCAATGTGGGAGACCTGGCTTCGATCCCTGGATTGGGAAGATCCCCTGGAGACAGGAAAGGCTACCCTCTCCAGTATTCTGGCCTGGAGAATTCCATGGACTAGAGTCGGACACGACGAAGGGACTTATTTCACTTCACTTCTGCTGAAAATTTATAACAGCTGCTCCGAGTTTTCTCTCTTTCTGTGCGTTGAATCCCAAAGCCTTGGAGCGAATATCCACCAGAGGAATATCTCGATTTGAGGGTAAGCAGAAACACTGCCGGCACCGTTGTGGCGCAGGCAGGGAAGAAGACAGACCTCAGAGGAAGAGGACTCATTCCTCTCACTTTTCCACCTGCCTCCTCCCCACCCCAACGCCTCATTTCTCCTTACTCTCCACGTTCCTCCATCCCACTGGCAGAGGGGGCAGCCTCTAACTGCCATGGAATGCATTGTGGACCCCTCAAACCCGCTTCCTACCCCAGCTACACTATATCCCATCAGTAACACCCTCATTCCTTTGGGGCCCTGCTTAGAACACAGCACGTCTATTACGACATTCAGTTGTACCGCTAGAAAGTGATTTCTGTGTCTGACATTCCCCCTTCCGGACCTCCACCTTCAGGAATCACTGATGCTGGCCCTGTAGCTGGTATCTGACAGTATCAGTGAGGCTGGCACCCTATCTGGACCAGAATAAGAGCCTCCTACTCTGTATCAGGAAATGTTTCTCCTCTCTCTGTAACCTCATGGGGCTGTTGTGAGAATTAAACAATTTATCAATTGTAAGGTCTTGAACAGATGTGAGGAGCTGGCATTCTATAAGGCCCTTATAAGAGAGATGCTTGCTGACTGACTAATGGGGGTGGGGGGAGGGACTGCGAGGAGGCAGCTGGTAAGAGTAATGAGTTAGGCTCCATTTCCTAGAGGGCCAAAATCAGGGATCCTCGTTCTGGGGATCTTGAATGAAACTAAAAGTTTGCTGTATGTTGTTATGGGGTAATAGTTGCCTGACTGAGAAGTAATTAATACTATGGAGAGATTCAAGATGCTTCCATTTCCCCACCACCAAATAGCCAGGTGGACAGGCTAGAGTGGAGAGTAGCTTTCATGACGGGAAGGGGACTTCTTCTCTTTTTAAAAAAATTTATTTGGCTACTCCTGTTCTTTGTTGCAGCATGTGGGATCCATTTCCCCTACCAGGGGTCGAACCCCGGGCCCCCTGCATTGGGGACGCAGAGTCCTAGCCACTCGACCACCAGGGAACTCCCAGGGACTTCTTCCTAAATTGAATTATGAAGATCTTTTGGCTTGAAGGCAGAAGAGAGGGCAGAAAGCATTTTGCTCCGGCAAGTTCTTTGGTTGGAGACGGAAGCCTGTAATTCCAGTCCCTGCCATCTGGGGTCGCTAACTAACTTTCCTTTCCTTGCTCAGTAATAAGGGAGGAGACCACCGAGAAACATCAGGACTTTCTGTAGAGCTTGGCAGTGGTTTTGTGGCTTGTGTTTGTGTGCTTGTTGTTAGTCGCTCAGTCGTGTCCGACTCTTTGTGACCCCCATGGATTGTAACCCGCCAGGTTCCTCTGTCCATGGGAGTTCCCAGGCAAGAATACTGGAGTGGGTTGCCATTTCCTCCTTCCGGAGATCTTCCTGACCCAGGGATCGAACCGAGATCTCCTGCACCGCAGGCAAACTCTTTACCTATACTCAAACCTGGCTTTTCCCGATGGCTCAGTGGTAAAGAATCCGCCTGCAATGCGGGAGACGCAGGTTTGATCCCTGGGTTGGGAAGATTTCCTAAAGAAGGAAATGGCAACCCACTCCAGTGTTCTTCCCTGGGAAATCCCATGGATAGAGGAACCGGTCGGACTACAGTCCACGGGTTCGCAAAGGAGTCGGACAAGACTTAGTGACAAAACAACAACAGTACTGAAACGTATGATCGCCGGAGCCCAGTGCAAGCTGAATCTCCTGCAACAAGGGGACCAGTCCCCCCTGCTTCCAGGATCAATTTCCAAGTCAAACCCATTTCTGAGCTTTCCAAGCAAGTTTCCAGAATGCGGTGCATTTCTGATCTTAGGAGACCTGCATATTCTAGAAAGCAGTTGGAGAGGGTGCAAGGTGGGGAATACCGCGGCCAGAGTACTACCTCGGCTGACCCACCGCGCACTTGGCGAAGCGTAGTCTTCCCGCTGAGCTTTCAGTATTCCACGGCTAGAACTAAGTGCAGGTCTACAGTGGAGCCAGAAGCTGGGGTGAAGGCGGGCAACTGGGTTTGTCTTTACTTCTTGAGATGGAACTACGAAGAAGGATGGCGAGTCACCTTGTTCTGTATTCCGTACACTGGGGTATGGACCAGCTCTCCGGTCCAGGCTTGAAATACGGTCTCAGCGCCCCCCACCCTTTTTTTTTTTTTGCAAATTCGCCTAGCGAGTCTGGGATCTAGGTATCCACCAATGAATCCTTAAAAGCTGCTTCTGAGTTTGAGGTCCTATGGGGATGGGTCTCCTGCTCCTTGAGGGTTCTCCCTAAACTCCTCCTGCTCCCTTACCCAGTTGGGAAGCAGGATAATGAGGAAAGGTGAGGCAAGCCTTGAACTGGAACGCGGGTCTAAAGCTGAGAGAAGGGGGCGGGTCTCTTACCATCGCCCTTTTAAGGGAATCGCTGGGCGCCGAGGGACTAGTGGGTACAGGTCCCAGTCCTTGCTTCCCTGGGTAGGAAGCCAGCTGCGGGTGGGGGAATCGTGGGCTGTGTAGTGTCTCCTAAGTCACCACCTCCCCGCCTACCCACTAGCTGCTCGGAAAGGGTACTTTCCTGCAGGTGGTCCCGCGGCGTCCTTATCCCCCTCCCTCTCCCCTTCTCTCTCGGTTTCCGCCCCTTCGCGCGGAGGAGGCCTGGCCGCTTTAAGAGCCGGAGTAGCGATTGACAAGCAATAAACGCCGAGCGCCGGGCTGCGCGGGAGCCACCCGGAGCTAAGGGCCTCTCCAGGCGCAGGTAGGCGCCCCCCGGCCCCCGGGCCAGCACCCACCCGAGGGCCCTCTTGGTCCTGGTACGGCACCTGGGGCCCTTTCTCTGCGTTACACCTCCCCTGGCCTCTTCCCTCTGGCCCCTCCCCTCACTCTCACCCTCCCGCCCCTTTTCTCCCTCTCACCCTCCCGCCCCCACTCCCCTTTTCTCGGGGCTCCGAGAGAGAGATCAGACCTCGCGGCCCGTGGACACTGGCCCCCCGCCCCTGCGGTGAGGGCTCCTAGGTGACGTCAGGCACAGAGCCTGGTGAGCTGTGCGGGGGCCCGAGTGTCCGTGCGGCTTCTCCGGGGACTGTGCGGATTCTGGGGACTTCGGAGCCGGGCATTACGTAAGAACCGCGTTATTAGCTCTTCCAGGGGTGGGGGCGCAAGACGGAGGTTGTGTGGGTCCCCTTGGCTGCCCTGCCACCTTGGGAGGCCAACACCTCAATCTCTCCTGGGAGGGGGTCCTGCGAAGGGGGAGTGCTGCTGCTTCGCCTCCCAGGTTGTAGAGGGGGCGGGTCTGGGTCGGGGGCCAGGACTAGGATCTGGAGACCTGGGAAGGGGTCGGTGACAGGAGCGAGGAGTCAGGGCCAGAAAGTTAGGTCAACTCAGAGTGGGAGCGTGAGGACGCGGGCGGGGGTGGGGTTGGGGGGCGGTGTGCAGCCATTCAGTGACCTCATCCCCTAGTCTCCGCCGGGCGCGCACGCAGAGAGACTTCTTTGATGGCTCGCAACACACCCCCCTCCTCCCAGGTCCTAGCGCCCAGCGTTTTAGGGCTGGGCTCTTGGGGCCGGGGCACTCTGTTCGTCGGTGCGTGCAGGCCCGCTTGGCCACTAGACCCCATCCTGCAGTCTGTCTACCCCTCTCCACGACCTGTAGATCTTCAAAGCTCCTTTGTCAGACCTTTCTCCTCTATATCTCTTTGTACGCGTATTGACAGAGCTTGGAGGAAACCTCCCCCTTTCTCGGTGGGCCCACATCGGCTACCGACCCAGGGTGGTGTGGATAGCCTGGAGATAGGGGTGAGAGGGCACGTGGGCCCAGGGTTTTGGAAGCTGAGGTGCGAGTTCTCAGATGCCTGGGCTCCGGACCTTGACTCGGAGCCAGGCTGGCTTGCCTGGCACTGCTGTTCTCCTGTGGGCACAACCGGCCCCGCCCTCCCAGAGGCTTGGGTGGGGGTAGGGCAGAGCTAGCCGATGCCCGTGGGAACGACTCCTCAGGGAGAAAACCCAGGCAGGCTGGGCAAGACTTCTGGGGACCGGATCCTCCCTGCCTCTTCCCACCCTCCACCCTCTGGGGAAGGAGGACTTGGGAGAGTAGTGCCAGCTGGAGAGAGCTGCAGGTTCCTGGTCCTCAGGACCCGGGACGGGCCAGGGGTGGGGTTGGGGGGTGCGGAGAAAGGGATTCCTCTCTGATGCTCTCTAGGAATAGGGGTGGCAGGAATTGTGCCCAGGGCACTAGCTGGCACAGTGGATCCTGGGCATTGCTCCTAGTCTAGGTGCTAGCCTGATAGGAGATGTCCTTCCTTTCCCCGAAAGCTCCTTTCTTCCTTGTCCTCAGGGCAGATCCAGGAGGAAGGGGAGTCATCCTTCCACTTTTGTAATTTCTGCTACTTGAAATTACAAGTAGCAGGGAGCACAGATGACCTGCTCAGGCCTGGGAAGGTGATAGGAAGAGAGAGGATTTCATTAAAATCAGGTAGTGGTCCCTCTAGGGACCTTTTTAGGGGGAGGAAGTGAAATAGTGGCTCCCCCACCCCCAGGGCCCAGTAGCATTCAGACCTAAAGTGGGCACTGCCAGATGCTTTCTTCCACTCCCCCACCCCTGCTGGGAGCCACCGCGCCTCCTGTTGTCATGGCAACCGGGAATTAGGGTTTTCTCCACTGGCACAAGCCCAGAAAGGCAAAGGGATGAAGGATGGTGGGTTACCCACCTGCACCCTTCCTTGGAGAATAAAGGATCCAATGCCATTCCAGGAGGACCTGGGATGGAAACTGGGTCTGTAAATTCCGTGATGGGTTTTGCCCAGAGCCCCCTGCTCTCCTTGTCCCAGCTCTGGGCTAAGAAGGGGTAGAGGGAGAAAGAGGAAGCAAGAGAGGCCCTAGTGAGGTATGACATCATTTCTGCCAGACAGATGAACAGATGTTTGTAGAGCATCTTCACTGTGCTGGGTCTAGGATCCAGAGGCAAAATAAAACAGATGTGATTCTTGACCCATGGAGCTTAAAGTCAGGGAACACCCATTTTCTTACTTTTTACCTTTTTACTTACATTGGACTTTCCCCCATCCTCTCTCTCTCAAAATAAATAAATAAAATAAAAAAGACAGATGGTAGGCAGAAATTTTTTTTTTTTTTTGAGTCATAAAACCTGGAGTTTCATTGTGGCTCTCCTTTTCTTTAAAAAAAATATTTTTATTCATTTATTTGGCTGCACCAAATCTTAGTTGTGCATGTGGGATTTTTAGTTTTGGCATGTGGATTTTAGTTCCCTGGCCAGGGATCAAACCCAGGCCCCTAGCATTGGGAACCCAAAATCTTAGCCATTGGACCACCAGGGAAGTCCCCATAGCTCTCTATTAGCTTTGTGACCTTGGACAAATCAACTAACCTCTCTGATCCTCTGTCTCCTCCTCCTTGGAGAGATGGGTGTGTCATCCCTTCTTGCCTCCCAGAACTATGGGATAGTTTGGAGTCAGGGCAGTGCCCTCTCCCCTACCCCACTGGCTCCTGAGGGGGAGGTCCTTCCTAATTCCTTCCCCATTATTTTGCCCTTCTGCCTTCTCAATCTCCTCTCTCCCTTCCTCCAGGAGCCCTTGCTGATTTCACCATGCCGGTTGCAGCCACCAACTCCGAGACTGGTAAGAAGTGGGACAAGGGATGTCAGTTATATCAGTGGTTCAGGGGATTCCAGGCAGGTTGGGGAGCACATTCAGGCACTGCCACAGCTCCCTGTAAGAGCAAACTGACCCCTGCTGCAGCTGCTCCATCCAGCTGCTCAGCCATTCCTCCGGGCAACTTCTATCACCCTGCTGCACCAGCCCCAGGGTGGGGCTGGAGACGGAGCACAACTCACCTCCATGGAGGGGGATGCATGCTCTGGAGACGTCCACAGTGCAGTGCCCCCCAGATAGGTAAAGTGGACCAACACATGGGAGTGTGTGTGTGCTGGGCTGTGGAGAATGCCAGGTCAGGAAGCCTTGGCTTAGTTCTGTAGGAAGTTTTAGGGCAAGGTTGTGGGCCACCCAGACAAGCTAGGAAGCCTCAGGAACAATCTGCTTAGATTCTTGGAGGCTGTGTCTCTTCTGTCAAGACGTGATGTGAAACTCAAAGGCTATAATAGGGAAAGCATGTTACCATTAGGGATATTCACAGTTATTATGCTGTGCTGCTGAGTTGTTGTTACCTCTTTAACCTGTGACCCTGAATCAGTCACCTCGCTTTGAGGACCTAGGTTTCCCCATCTGTAGAATGAGGTGATAGGACAAGATCAGTGTTTTTAACTTGTATTGGTCCTGGATCCTATTGAGAATCTGATGCAAACCGAGGGCCTTCATCATAGACAAAGGCTTCTATGCACGAAGTCTGCATTCCACTCCAGGGGTTCAGGGGTCGCACCCTGAGTGTATGCAGAGACCCACCAGGTGAAGTGCCCTGTACTCAGGCTCTCAGAGGGCCCTGACAGTTGTGAACTGTTCTTGTTTTTCTCTGATTGATCCCCGCTTGGGTGCCTCCTGACCTTGTAGCCCCTTCCTTCTCTCTAGGTGCTGCTATTGCTTCTGCAAGATGTTCCAGGCCTCCCAGTTCAGTTAGATTGACTTCTCTGTGCCCTCCCCTCTGAAAAACTGAAGCAGGAAAGTGAAGGCTGCTGTGAGGGGCCAGAACTAAACTGTGACACCCTTGTCCCCCAGGAAAGGCCTCTTCTCCATGCAGTGGCCAGACTGTCCCAATGTCCCCTAGCTGCTGCAGCCTTGGAGGGTTCAGTGCATTCCCCACTGCTCCAGCCTGCCTGGGCCCCTCTGTAAGCTGCTTAGGGGTTAATTAAGCCCATCCCTGAGCCTGTGATTAAAGGCCTGTCAATCTGGGGCTGTCCAGTAAACCCATTAATGGTGCCTGGCAGGGGTGTAGAGGGAGGGGAAGGCCCAGCGCTTTGGTTTCCCTGCTTCAGGCCACTTGATGGGCCCTGGTGGGGTGGGGGACAGGGTAGGGAGTGGAGTTCAGGAGATAGGTGTGAGGGTCTGCTTCCTCTGAGGACTCCTGGGGCACCTGCTCCCCTGGGTGTTGTGTCATGGGCTTTCTGTATCCAAAGGAAGAAAGTTGCTTAAAGCAACTTAAGCAAAACTTGGAGGCTGCGTTTCTTCCTCTGAAAAGAGGCAATGGGCGACTCAAAGGCCAGAAGCTTTGTCTTTCCCTCAGGTGGCCCTCTGTGCCTGCCCCGGGGTTGGGCAGGCTCCTGGCCTCAAAACTCTAATGGTGGCTTCTGCCCCTTCTCATTTGGTGGTCATTACACTTCCCACGGGTCTGATAGACAGCTGTACCCTTGCCTCTAAGGTCAAGTTCACCACCCCCCCTCCTTCTCCTTTACCTTCCCCCAGAGATCCTTGCCTTGGCCTCTGCAGAAATTGAAGCTAGCAGGGTCCTTCTACCCTGATCCACATATCAATATGGCCACTATCATCGTGAAGGGAGCGAGATGGTGTGGGTGTTTTCCTCTTGCAGAGAGACCCTAACTCCATTCCTAGTAAGGTGGAGGAGCTCTTTCCCTGAGGGTTGGAGATGCATGGGTGTTGGCATGGGTGAGAGTCCTTGCTCCTGGTCTCCAGACCTGAAGCTCTGCCTCTGCACCGGGTTCCCTCCTTTCTTTGAATTAAGGCTGGAATGTGGGGCTTTCAGGTGGAGCTGTCCCTTTAAATCTCTGGTTTAATGTTCTAGTGTGTAATCCTGCTTGCTGCCATGGCAACCAGGGTGTGCTGTGACCCTGTGCCACTCCTCAGGGAATGGCAGTCTGGTGGCAGGAGCAGTGCCTAGTGGTGGCCTCAAGGGTGCAGGGTCTCAGAGGAAGGAATGGTGGCTCTGGGCTGGGGTAACTTTCAAAACCCCTCCCTTCCTGCCCACGCTAGTCTCTTCTGAATGAATACTCCCTCACCTTTTCCCAAGTCCCCAGTACCTAAGTCCCAAGATGCCTGACTTGTCCACAGCCATCGCCCCCTGAAGCAAGTGGTGGGGGGCGCGGGCGCACTTGGAGATGGGGATGGAGAAGCTACTCCTGAGATGTGGGGTCTGAGGGCCGTGCCACTGCCTCCTCATGAGAGTCGTTCTTGGGGGCTTCCTTTGACCCTGAGGGAGTCACTGTAAAGAAAACTGGGTGAGGGGACCGAGAGGAGCGGTCGGAAGTCGGAAGTCTCGAGGAGGAGGTGGCAGGCGGTGTAATTGAGGAGGGACTTCTAGAAGAGAGGGACTGGAATAAGATGGGGCCAAGTCCCCATCCACCTTGGGTTTCTGGGAGGGGAGGGTCTCTGAGCACCGCTCCAGTCTTGATGGGGGGCAAGCTTAACAACACCCCCACCCCCACGCCCCGGCCAGAAACCTTTCCTCAGCCGCCTCCTTGCCTTTTAGTGATAGGTATTCAAACAGGGGAATCTGGCCACCGTGGGACGAGGACCCTTCCACGGCCCCCTCCCAGCTCTTTCACAGCTCCCTCCCGCCTGTCTGCTCCCAGTCTGGGCTTTGGCCAATCAACAAGGCAGTCAGGCGGCTGAGCCTTACAATTGGCTGATCCTGCAGAGGGCGCTCCCTGAGTCCCACCTCCTCCAGCGCTGCCCACTTCTGGCTGGGAAGGCTGCGGTGGCGTGGAGGCTACTCCACAGCCCAGGTCCCGGAGGGAGTCAGCCATGGCCGGCAGCCCAGGGAGCGGGGCCTCTTTGGAGGGTATATCCCTGGGCTCCTCTGAGGAAGCTGAGCTCCGGAGGGAAGGTAGGGAAAGGTGGAGTGGCGAGGCTGGGGTCTGGTCTTGAGGGGTTTAGGGCATCTGGAGAGGGTACCCTAGGAGCGGGCTCTCCGAAGCCTAAGGGTCTCCGGGCGCGGTCCCCCAGGAGAGCTGACCTGTACTGAGGGCACCAACTCCCTTGGCTCAATCCCCTCCCATAGCTGGCAGGCTGGGGAATCTGTGTGTGAAGATGACAGGAGAGGAAGGGTCCCAGGATATCCTGGCAGAGTGGGAAGGGTTCCTGCCCTGGCCTCTTTCTGAGTCCACTAAGGACCTGGCAGGTTCTGACCGATGCCAAGCCCAGACATGAGCAGGAGGGGTCTGGAGGGCAGGTATGAATGTCATTTGTGGAAAAGGTGGGGAGAATGAGAGGGAAGAGTGTGGAAGGCCAAGGGTCCCTGACCAGTGGCTACCAGCTTCCAATCTCAGAGCCTCCTGCAGCCCACCCCCATCCCTTCCTGGAGGAGGGGGTATGGCTGAGAACAGTGAGAGGTGCCAGGGACTGTACCCACCCTCCTCCTTCCCAGCTTGGGTGCTGTTATGCAGATGTAGGCGTGGGTGGCAGGGTGGCAGAGTAATGATACCCCCTGCCCATCTCTGCCCCCAGCTGGGCACACTCTGCTTCTGCCTCCCTTCCCCCAGAACCTGCCACAGCCAGTAGCTCCCACCTCTGCTGGTGGGGGAAGACAGCCCCTACCTGAGGCTGAGCCCCTCAGCAGTGGCCCAGCTTCAGGTGTTCTCCCCTTGCTGATGTCCCATCCCCAGCTGAGGGTTTGCTGATCCCTAGGATGATTTGGTCTGACCTCTGCCCCTGGGTGTCCACAGTCATCCCAAGCCCCAGAGTGCCTATTTCCCCCAGCTTCTACCAGTGTCCTGGGCCTCAGCCTTGGCTTCCTATGATCTATATTAATTTCCAGGTCATTGTCTTTCAGAGCTGAAGGGCCTGTAGATACCATCCAGTTTAATCCACCCATTTTACAGGAAGGAAAGACTGAGGCCTGCGACAGACAGTGACTTGTGCAAAATCACCCTGAATTAGTGGCACAACTGGTAGTGGATGGTGGGTAGGCCCTGACCTCCTGCTTGGCTGTCTGCTGACTCCAGGCTCACACTCCAGGGACATGTTCCAAGCGCCATCTCTCTCACCCCTGAGCCTGCCACGTGCAGGTGGCTGAGTCCTGTGGCTTCAGCCCATCCAGAGATTGAATGCTGTGGTTCTCTGGTTTAGGGCAGAAACTGGAACCTGACATCTGCTTCCATTTCTCCCCTGCCCCCACCTCAAAGTCCACTTCCTGGTGCTGGGAGCCCTCCACCTCCCAGGCTAGTATTACCTAGGGCCTAGAGAACAGGCCAAGGAAATTGCCCTTCCCCTCTTAGGGCCTCTGCCACAGGCATTCTAGGGCTTGGAGTGCCAGGCGGGGAAGGATGTGCTGCGGGGAAGGATGTGCTGCGGGGAGGGGCTGTCTTCTGTGGGATGGAGGGTAAGAGGGGTGGGGTTTCTATGGTGTGTTTGGGTCCCCTGTGCTCAGCTGGCGCCTGTGTGTCTCACTGTCTGCTCCTTCCATCCAGCCATGCAGCAAGTCCTGGACAACCTGGGATCTCTCCCCAATGCCACGGGAGCAGCCGAACTGGACCTGATCTTCCTTCGAGGCATTATGGAAAGTCCTATAGTGAGATCCCTGGCCAAGGTAATGTGCTCCAGGGAGGTGGACACAAGGGTGCTGTGCCTGGGAAGGCATAGCAGGGGGTGGGATGTTAGCCACAGGGAGCCCTGGGAATGGGACAGGTGGCACTCGAGACCCTGGGAGGGGGGTATGCATGGACATCCATGCCCGGGTGATCAATCTGAACCACTGCAGGTGGTGGGGGCCCACCTCCATTCCTGACTGTTGAGTCCAGAGACGTGCCCATGTGGATGGATGTTTGGTGACTGCCAGGTTATGGAGGGTATGCTTGGTTGGGAATGAGCATGGCTGTGCTGTAGAATCTCTGAGGTTCAGCCTGCTTATCTTTCTGCCTCTGGACACTTTGTGCAGACATCTTTCTAAGGTCACCTGCCACATACCAGGCAGGGGAGAGACTCACTGAAAGAGAAAGTTACAAACCACTTTGGTAATGACTTTGATAGAGGCAGATGCATTAGGTGTTTGGGGAGGGTAAAGGATGCCTGACCCAACCCAGGGTGGGCAGGGAAGCTACCCTGGAGGAAGGGTCACTTGTGTTGAGTCTTGAAGATTGAGGAGGAGGGGCAGTGCATTCCAGGCCACAAGAAGAATTTCAACAGGAACAGAGGTGAGAGAGCTAGAAACGTACAGGGGCTGTAAGTGTTGAGAGCTAGAAATGTACAGGGGCTGTAAGTGTTGATGTGAGGCTGGAGCTTTAGGTGTGAGACAGGGAGTATGAGCTGTGGAGATGTTGGCAGCTGTTGGCAGCTGATGAAGGGCCCTAGGAGCTGTGCCTGGGGCTTAGGCATCGTCCTGTGATGCCCTGTGAGCAACTTGGAGCCTTTTGTGGATTTTAAGCAGGCATGTGATGATGGCACATGGATGTTTTGGGAGCATCCCTCTGGTAGCCATAGGGAGGACGGTTGGAGGGTCATGACTGGAGTTGGAGAGACCGGAGTCGGTGATCATCCTGAATTAGATCTGTGGTAACAGTTCTTGAGAGAGTTCTTGATTTATTTCTTGATAAAAGAAATATTTAGGAAATAAATTGGCAGTACTTGATGCTTGGGTGTGGACGGTCAGGGGTGGGGGTAGCCAGGCACCTGAAATTCTGTACTGGGGAAGGGCTGGTGCCACCTTCAACTGTGACAACAAGCAAGGATGGAACAGGGGAGGGGGCGACCCCTTTGCTGGGGAGGAGGAGAGGAGGTGAGAATGATGCCAATAGCTGTGTTGGAGGCAAGGCTGGGAGTTGCAGGGAATCGTGTTAATTGCTCAGATTTCTCAGTGGGGTGGGCGGTCTTCAGCTGAGAATTAAGGATCAGGGATTGAGTGGAGTGGGGGTGGAGGGTGGGATTTGGAAGTGAAGGGTCAACTAATAATTACTAAAGGGGAGAGAGGGACCCTACCGAAAGTCAGGGAGCAGGATCAACAGGGCCCCAGATCATCAATCCAGGGTGGGGATGATTCAGTCCAGAGACACTGAGGGTGGCTTTGGTCCAGGGCTTGTGCCGGATGGGGGCTGTAGGAGGCTGAGGTGCAGGGAGAGGTGAGAGTGGCTCAGAGCATCACCTCTGGGGCTGAGGCTGGGAGGGGAGGGGAGAGTGGCCAGGAAGAAACAGAAGGGCGGGGAGAACGTGGAGGCAAAGACCTGGGGGCTCTCTGGGGTAAGTGTCTGGGGAGAGAGTGTACAGCTGGAGGAGGAAAAGGCCAAGGTCAGAGAGGGAGGTGGGAAGTGAAAGGTTTCCAAGGAGGACAGTTCTAGGGATAACATTTTGAATGTGGCTATGGGGGGGCAAAGAGGCCATCAGTGTTAAAGAATTCTAGGAATGGATGGGTTGGGTGTGGGATGGCGTGTCTACACAGGCATGAGGGTGGGGAGACACTGGAGGCAGCCCCAGGGTCTCCGGTAAATGGTGGTGGGTGTGACCAGGAAGTTGGATGATAGTGGGGGGTGGGGCAGTACAGCTAGGTGGTGGGTCTTCCACAGGGTGAGGTGGGGACTCTGTCACAGGACAGCTGTGGCCTTTTCTGACATGGGGCTTGGAAGGGGACCAGATGCTAGTGGGAGGTTCTGGGGAAGAGAAAACCAAGCAGATTGGAGGAGATTGGAAAAAGGTAGGTTGCCTCTTAGTCAGTGGTTAAGGACTGGACTTATGTATTAAAAATCAAAACGAGGAGTTATGCATGTTTCAAACAGAGAGAATATGAGCTCCTTGAGGACAGCGATGTTGGCTTTGTTTACTACTGTGTTCCCAGAGCCTAAAACGGTGCCTGGCACATAACAGGTCCTCACTGAATGTTTGTTGAATGAATGAATACAAGAAAGTGTGCAGAAAAAGCACGTAGTACCCACCTCCAGGATGTGAATGCTGATCACATTTGCTTTAGTTCTGGCTCTTTCTTTTTAAGAAATAAAAAGTGTGTCCAGTAAATGCCTCTCCCCTTTTCCTCATTTCCACTGCTGTCCCTGCCCACGGGTGACCCGTGGCTGGAGTTGATGATACCATGCCCCTGAATATTTGCCCATCTTGACTACATATGTATTTAGATGTAAACTACGTGCCCCTGTTATATGTGTTTTTAAACTTTACATAATGGAATGATAGTGGAAGCAGCGATGGTTTTTGAGATTTCTAGTTCATATAAGTGATATAGTTACTGACATGCATAGAGACATAGATTCATTTGGACTGTTGTGTAATACTCCAATATGTGAACAGAGCCTAGTGTATTCGTTTTCTGGTTCCCCTACTGAGAGACAGGTACACTGTTGCTGACTTGTTGCTGTTAAGCACAGTGCGGCAGTGAACATCCTTACATCCCTCTGCTTCTACACGTGAGTTAGAGTTTCTCTAGGGTGGACACTTCGCAGTGGAATTGCTGAGGACCTGCATTTGAACCTCAACATCTATAACCTTCCAAAGCTGACTTCACAGTTGAATTTATTAAACCACACCATCTCTGAGTCACACTAGCTATTTGCTTCTACAGCGTGACAGCCAGTGAAATAAGGAGGCTCTCTCGGGATGCAGAACCTCAGGGTTAGAAGGTTCTTTAGCCAGAACCCTCCAGAGGGAGATGCGCCCCTACCCCATCCCCACCTCCATAGCATTCCTCTCTAGTGGCCTCTTAGAACCCATCTGACAGCTCTCCAAAGGTGAGATTGGTGGCTGGATGGCTCTGTCATTCACTTGGTCATTCCGTCATCTGTCCTCTGTTCAACAGATATCTCTTGCATGCTCACCAAGGCCAGGGGCAGTGCTAGGGCGGTGGCAATGAAACGTCAGATAGTTTATTCTTCTCCTGAGGGAGCCCAGAGTCTGTCAATTTCTCACTGAGCTCAGCAATGTCCTAGTCCTGGGACCACAGCCTGATGGAAAAGTTACCAATGTACTGTCAGTTTACATAAGTAAACTTCCTTCTCCAGGAATGTTCTCTCCATCTAGCTGTGAAACAAACAGGAAATGAATCTCCATAAGGGAGCATCTGAGTTCAGTAAGAACTTCCTTGGTGGCTCAGACAGTAAAGAATCTGCCTGTAATGTGGGAGACTTGGTTTTGATCTCTGGTTTGGGAAGATCCCCTGGAGGAAGGCATGGCAGTCCACTCCAGTATTCTTGCCTGGAGAGTCCCAATGGATAGAGGAGCCTGGTGGACTATGGTCCATGGGGTTGCAAAGAGTCAGCTCAGGAAAAATCCCTCTGACCCCTATATATGTGACCCTTTGCAATACAACTTTGCCAGTCCTCTCATCAAAAGGTAAACTTTCTCCACTCTTCAATCTGGGCTTGACCACATGACTTGCTTTGATCTACCAGACCTACATCTTACTCCTTCTCATACATATAATGATTACATATACACAGATCAATTTCTAACCTATTAGACAAAGTACTTTATCAAAAATATAGCAGCAAAAGCTTAGAAGCCCAGAAACCCACAGGAGTAGAGCCCAAGTAAAACCGACGTGGTAGTTATTCACCTCCTTCCCTTTCCCTGATGACACGGACTTGACTGTCCTCTCCGGGGAGGTGCCAGACAATGCGGGAGGGGCTGCCTTGGGTAGATCTGGAACCAGGGAGGAGCAGGCCCTGAGGGGACAAGCCCAGAGAGTTAACAGGCGCTGAAGGAAGTCAAATCTGGCAGGCAGATCGGAAATCCAGAGGGTTGGCTATGGAGAGCAGGTGGCAGTCCTGGCAGGTGGGTGACGTCTGGGAGCTGACGTGGACCCAGTAGCAGGTGTTCCAACAACAGGCAGGGCCACGATGAGGAATCAAAGGCAGATGACATTCAGAAATTTAGGCAAACGGTTATCAGTGGGGACAGCTGCCAGTTGGGAGGCCTGTGAACTAATCCACATGAGATGAAGAAGAAAATAAACAGCGTTTGAAGTCCGATTCATTGACTGGCTGTGTGACCTTAGTAGGGCTGACAACCTCTCCGAGCTTCAGCCATTACTTCTGAGAAATGGGGATAACAATACTTACCTCTCAGAGTTGTGGTCAGGAGAGGGGGAGGTCATGAATGTGGAAGTGTTTGGCCTTTGGACTGGAATTCAGAGGGAAGACCCAGTCCTGTGGTGGTGGTGGGAAGGTGAGACAGCTGGCAAAGAAAGGCAGGGTCTTAAAAGAATGAGGGGCCAGGAGGGTCACCAAGATGGAGACTCTGACCAGGGGACATGGTGGGGAGCCCAGTGCCTCAGTTAGCTTTTGCTGTGTAACAAACTACCCCACAGCATAGTGGCGTGACTTGTGTCTCATGATTTTGTGGATTGGCTGGGTGGTTTTCTGGTCTGGGCTTGCTCAGTTGGGATGGGGTAGGACAGCCTCAGTCACGTGACTGGTGACGCAGCCGGGAAGGCTGCACTGTCTGGGACAGTGTGGTCTCTCATCCTCTAGGAGGGTGGCCCAGGTTGCTTCACATGGTGGTCTCAGCTGTAATGAAAGACCAGCCTCCAGTCCTAGACCCTTTTCAAGCCTCTGCTTTTACATCTCATTGGCCAAAGCAAATCACGTGGCCAAATTCAGGTGGAAGAGTCCCTTTACCTTCTGGCTCACCATGCTTTCAGATTTTGAATTACTTTCAATTTTGAATTACTTTCAATTTTGAATTACTTAATTATGAGCCTGGGCGTCAAGTGGGAATTCCGTCTCCTGATGAGAGAAGTTGGAGTGGAAGGGTGGAGGGAAAAGTTTTCCGAAGAAAGGCTGTGGCGTGTTTCTGCATTTGCAGTTCACATCTGGCTCTGCATGGGGAGCTGGCAGATTTGGGATTAAGAACCAGCTCTTCAGCCGGGTGTGAACCTGGCCCAACTTTCTGGTCTGTAAGGAGCTTGAGGGTGTGCTGTGCTGAGGGTGATTTTTCAGAGCAGAATTAAGCAAATGGTTACCAGAGAAATTAAAAACTGCTTTCCTGGTTGTGGGCCCTCGTGCTCCTAATATTGTAGTGTGTGCTGTGCAAGAGAACACTTTCTAAAAACCGGTGCCCAGATAGTGGCACCACAGCTGTGGGGGTGCTCAGGAAACTTTGACTTGCATCTCTGCTGTATACCCAGGAGTTGTGAAAAGGAATTCATTTTACCTGCTAGAGCCTCAGATTCTTTATTGGGAAAATGGCCTTTATACTGTTAATCTTACCATCATTTTGACATTTAAATGAGATGTCTATTGAAGTATAATTGATTTACAATATTGTATTAGTTCTAGGTTTCAGCAAAGTGATTCAGTTTTATCTATCTCACTATATATGTCTCTAATTCTTAATTATTTTTCATTATAGTTATTCATTACAAGATATTGAACATAGTTCCCTTTGCTATGCAGTAAATCCTTGTTCTTTATTTTTTGCATGGTAGTGTGTGTCTGTTAATCCCATAATTCCCAATTTCTCTCTGCTCCCCTTCCCCTCCAGCAACCATAAGGTTGTTTTCTGTGTCTGTGAGTCTGTTTCTGTTTTGTAAATCAGTTCATTTATAGGATTTTTTAAGATTCCACATATAAGTGACATCATCTAGTATTTGTCTTTGTCTAACTTCACTTAGTGTGATAATCTCTAGATTTATCCATGTTGCTGCAAATGGCATTGTTTTGTTTTTTTATGGCTGAGTAATATTCTGTTGTTTATATGTACCACATGTTTATCCATTCATCTGTTGGTAGACCCTTACGTTGCTTCCATGTCTTGGCTATTGTAAACACTGGTTACTAATTTAACTCCATATGTCAGAGAACATATTAGATATGACTAAATGTTTAAGAAATGGAGTCATTTGAGATTTGTTTTATGATCCCAAACATTGTCTGTTTTGGGGACTATTCCATGTGCGGAGAAGGCAGTGGCAATCCACTCCAGTACTCTTGCCTGGAAACTCCCATAGATGGAGGAGCCTGGTAAGCTGCAGTCCATGGGGTTGCGAAGAGTCAGACACGACTGAGCGACTTCACTTTCACTTTTCACTTTCATACATTGGAGAAGGGAATGGCTACCCACTCCAGTATTCTTGCCTGGAGAATTCCATGGACAGAGGAGCTGGGTGGGCTACAGTCCATGGGGTTGCAAAGAGTCAGACACAACTGAGCCCTCAGTACTTCCTATGGCTCAGCAATTCTGGTTCTGGGAAAAACTCTCACGTTTTTGTGGAGACACAGAACAGAGTGTTCATAGTAGTTTTGTTCATTGCCATTTGGAATGGTAAAAACCTGAAATGACCCAGAGGCCTCTCAGAGAGAGAGGAGATGGATCAAATATGGCATAGTCACATGATGGAATATAATATAGCCATTAAAATGAACAAACTATTGGGATATGGGAAAAAAGAATGGATCATAGCAAAATAACATTAAATGAAAAATAATATGCTGGTAAGTCACTTTAGTCGTGTCCGACTCTGTGCAACCCCACAGACGGCAGCCCACCATGCTCCGCCATCCCTGGGATTCTCCAGGCAAGAACACTGGAGTGGGCTGCCATTTCCTTCTCCAGTGCATGAAACTGAAAAGTGAAAGTAAAGTCGCTCAATCGTGTCTGATTCTTCAAGACCCCATGGACTGCAGTCTACCAGGCTCCTCCGTCCATGGGACTTTCCAGGCTAGAGTACTGGAGTGGGTTGCCATTGCCTTCTCCGGGAAAATAATATTAAGTGAATATGTTTTCACTTAATATGAAAAATAAGAACAAATCTTTGCAAAAAATAGTAAGTGAAATAATTTTTTACTTAAGTTAAAAAAATCAGGCATTTGGGAATTATATATAGCACAATTCCCTTTTTTTAAAGGTAAAAATAACTAAAAACAGTACTTATTTTAGGAATATATTGAATATGTATAGATACAATAAAACTATATAAAATGAGAAGCCAGGGCATGATGAACACAGGGAATCAAGATGTGGTTTCTGAGTGGGGGAAGTGGGTGGATGGGTGTGGGGGACATGTGCTTAGAGGTAGGATAGTGTCAAGATCCTTATTTATGGTTTAAGTGGTGGGTTCTTGCATCCTTGTTACATTATTACAAAAGTACCCAGTTTCAGTTCAGTTCAGTTCAGTCGCTCAGTCATGTCCGACTCTTTTCGACCCCATGAATCGCAGCACGCCAGGCCTCCCTGTCCATCACCAGCTCCTGGAGTTCACTCAAACTCACGTCCATCGAGTCAGTGATGCCATCCAGCCATCTCATCCTCTGTTGTCCCCTTCTCCTCTTGCCCCCAATCCCTCCCAACATCAGAGTCTTTTCCAATGAGTCAACTCTTCTCATGAGGTGGCCAGAGTACTGGAGTTTCAGCTTTAGCATCATTCCCTCCAAAAAACACCCAGGACTGATCTTTTTTAGAATGGACTGGTTGGATCTCCTTGCAGTCCAAGGGACGAGTCTTCTCCAACACCACAGTTCAAAAGCATCAATTCTTTGGCACTCAGCCTTTCTCACAGTCCAACTCTCACATCCATACGTGACTACTGGAAAAACCATAGCCTTGACTAGATGGACCTTTGTTGGCAAAGTAATGTCTCTGCTTTTGAATATGCTATCTAGGTTGGTCATAACTTTCCTTCCAACGAGTAAGCATCTTTTAATTTCATGGCTGCAATCACCATCTGTAGTGATTTTGGAGCCCCCAAAAATAAAGTCTGACACTGTTTCCACTATTTCCCCATCTATTTCCCATGAAGTGATGGGACCAGTCGGAGATCCAACCAGTCCATTCTGAAGGAGATCAGCCCTGGGATTTCTTTGGAAGGAATGATGCTAAAGCTGAAACTCCAGTACTTTGGCCACCTCATGCGAAGAGTTGACTCATTGGAAAAGACTCTGATGCTGGGAGGGATTGGGGGCAAGAGGAGAAGGGGACAACAGAGGATGAGATGGCTGGATGGCATCACTGACTCGATGGACGTGAGTCTCAGTGAACTCTGGGAGTTGGTGATGGACAGGGAGGCCTAGCGTTCTGCGATTCATGGAGTCGCAAAGAGTCGGACACGACTGAGCAACTGATCTGATCTGATCTGATGGGACCAGATGCCGTGATCTTTGTTTTCTGAATGTTGAGCTTTAAGCCAACTTTTTCACTCTCCCCTTTCACTTTCATCAAGAGGCTTTTGAGTTCCTCTTCACTTTCTGCCATAAGGGTGGTATCATCTGCATATCTGAGGTTATTGATATTTCTCCCGGCAATCTTGATTCCAGCTTGTGCTTCTTCCAGCCCAGCGTTTCTCATGATGTACTCTGCATATAAGTTAAATAAGCAGGGTGACAATATACAGCCTTGACGTACTCCTTTTCCTATTTGGAACCAGTCTGTTGTTCCATGTCCAGTTCTAACTGTTGCTTCCTGACCTGCATACAGGTTTCTCAAGAGGCAGGTCAGGTGGTCTGGCATTCCCATCTCTTTCAGAATTTTCCACAGTTTATTGTGATCCACACAGCCAAAGGCTTTGGCATAGTCAATAAAGCAGAAATAGATGTTTTTCTGGAACCCAGTTTAATAGCAGCTAACTAAAAAGAAGTCATGCAGGAACCAAGGATGAGAACATATGAGCAAAGGATATGATTAATCCAATTCTGAGTTCTGAAAGTCCCAGAAAAGAGTGTTGCAAATTGTGATATATGTTGGGTGTTCTCAGTATTGGTCAATCAGCCTGCTGGTAGTGTTTCTTTTGTATAGGAATGATTAAATGTTTCAAGTTTCCTCTGGCCCATGAAGGTTGAGCTTGGAGAGTTGTGTTCTGTCTGTGGGGAAGATCTCCAGGGCCAGCCACAGGGGTGGGAATGGATCAGCCTAGGGAGAGGGGTCATTAAGTAAAAGATGGGAGGTAATGACTTGGAAGATACACTGTCTTCCTGCTTGGTTAGGTGAGGGCTCCTCGGGAAACCTGATGCCCGCATCCATAGAGCAGAAGATGCTAAAGCTAAAATGGACAATCTCTAGGCTGCTCATGTCACCTGGGCCAGAGCTAGCCCCCATTAACTGGAAGGAGCCTGGCTGGAGTCGCCATGGTGAAGGGGCTGCAGGTCTGAGTGCCTTCGTTTATTCCTGAAACACGGTTCCTGGGGCCCTGGGCTCTTAGCATTGTCTAGACACTGGTAACAGAGCCAGGGCCTCCGTGGGTTGTGCTGAGTTAATGACTGAAGATCACACAGCGTTTGGTAGGAACTTCTGGGGCATTTCTCTGCCCTCTGGCTTCTGAGGATCATCAAGGCATAACGGTCTCCGAGTACTACTTCTTTGCCCCTTCAGTTGTCTGTTTCCCCAGCAGGAACGCTCTGTCCAGCCGGGCTGTGGGAGTCACTCTGAAAGGCCGCCCTCCCAGAGGAGGATGATTTAGGGGGCCCCCCTAAATGGGAAGCTGTTTCCCTGGCCTGTTTGGGGTAGAGAAGATAGAAAAGGAGCTAGCCTTTATTGAGCAACTGCTGTGTGCCAGGCACTGTATCCATCTCATCAAATCCTCAGAGTATCCTTATGAGATGTTGTTAAAATTTCCTCATCTCATGGGCTTGAAAAACTTTCTGTTATGGAAATTTTCAAAACTGTTTCCAGAACCCCCATCATCCATTGCCCTACTTCAACATTGAACAACTCAAGAACAATCTTGTTTCATCCATACCTCCACCTCCTTCTCTCTCTCCTGAATTATTTTGAAGCAAGTTTCAGACATAATTTTATCTGTATTTCAATATTTGTAGTTAAAAGTTCTTAAAAAATATTTGCACTACCATTATTACATGTAGAAAATTAAGCAATAATTTTCTTACAGATTTTTATTAAATGGTGTTGTAATACCTGGACAGTCATTTGGAAAGATATCAAAGCAGATCCATACTTCACACCATTCATCAGAATAAACTTCCAAGCAGGTCAGAGATCGAAAAAACAAACTATATACATCCTAGAAGAAAACACGGATCTGTGTGTAAAGGAAAGCCTTTTTTTAAAACTATGCCTTGAAATTTGGATGCATAAAATATTAATAAATTAAACTAAATTAAATACATAGTTTTTGCAGTGACAAAAAAACATAAGCTGAGTCAAAAGATAAATGACAAACTGGGGGAAAATATTTGCAAGAGGTATTACAGATAAAGGGCATATCTTCCTAATATAGAGACTGTTTTAAGAAGTGAGAAAAAGAAAAACAAGATCTGATGGAAAAATTGGCAGGAGACGTGAACAGACAGATCACAGAAAAAGATATACAGATGGCCTTTAAACATACGAAGAGATGCTCAGCTTCACTCATAATAAGCAAAATGCAAATTAAGCCCCACTGTGAGATGGCTTCTCATCGATGTGGTTGGCAGACATTCAAGGGTTTGATCACACGCTCTGGTGGCAAGGCTTCAGGAAAGTTTCTCTTCTAATGCTGCTGGGAAGACAAAGTGGCACCAGCCCCATGGAGGGCAGTTTGTCAGTATCTAACAAAACCGCATATTTATTTACTGCTTGACCCAGCAAGACTTCTAGGAATTTACATGAACGATCTACTCCGCGAATATAGAATGGCTATGCCAAGGCTATTCACTGCAGTTTTATTTGCAATAGTAAGATATTAGAAACAACCTCCATACCTATGGAGAGTAGTTGAACAAATTATGGTACTCCAGTCATGAAATCACACAAATGCAGTGATTAAAAGATAACAATAATAAAGGAAGATCTCCATGGAGCAGCACAGAGTGATTCCAGAGCATATTGTTAAATAAGAAAACAGGGACTTCCTTGGTGGTCTAGTGGTTAGGAAACCTTGTTTCCATTGCATGGGTTTGATCCCTGGTTGAGGAGCTGAGATCCTGCATGCTGTGTGGTGCAGCCAAAAAACAAGAACAAACAACAAAAAGAAACCCAAACAGCAAACCAAACCACTTAAATGGACAAAAACCCCAAAGTATCAAAGAGTACACATACCTTTTATATAAGAGAGAAAGGGAAATATTTATTTATTTTTGTAGGAAAAACACAGACTGAATAAACTAGAAACTAATGAAAATGATGTCTTTTAGAGTGTTGGTATGAATGGGGTAGAAGGGATGAAGATGGAAATAAGACTTTTCGAGTTTACTTTTTATATAGATTTAAGATAGCAGCCATGTGAATGTTGTACATATTAAAAATAAGATTAAATTTCAAAAGAATGAAAAAAATCTAACCCTGAAATTAAGTGCAGATAAGTGAATCTATTCATATATCAAATTGTTAGCAGAACAGAAAAAGGAATTAAGTAACTTCACAAAATTCTGACTATATGCCTTAAGTGGGATATTTACTAAGCCTGTAATATTTAATATTAGTAGCCACTAGCCAGCCCCATGTGGGTACTTATTTAAATACTTTACTTAAATTAAAATACTTAAGCTAAATGCTGATATAAAATTAAAAATTCAGTTTCTTAGTTGTACTAGTCGTATTTCTCAACAGCCATGTGTGGCTAGTTGCTACCACATAGACAGCCCAGATATAGAATATTTACATTAACATTGTAAGTTTTTAAAAACTATTCTGGGGACAAAAAGAATGCAGATAAGTCTTGATTTTTTACTTGGATAAAATATACAGAAGGTGATAACTAAGGTGACAGGTAGCAGTAATAGTTTAGCAATTCTGAAACTTTCTGAACATTGAAGGACAGAATAAATAAGTAAATATATTAAAGTTCTTGGGAGAAAATTCTCACCAAAGGAGAAAGGAGATACAAATATGGAATGGGAGAAGGCAAGGAAAATCGTGTAGAGTTTGATTTTAATTAGAACAGTCAGTATTAGCTAATGTCTACTGAAGTAATGACACCCAGAATCAGTGAGCCCTGAGTGCCCAGATCTTGGTTTCTGAATACCATTCCCCAGCAAAAGGAATCAGGTTTCCTTGGGGAAATCGCTGATTCCACATCTGGAGTAGGGAAAGTACAAGGTGAGCTGGTGATGGAAGGAAGAAGGCGCTCATAATGGGAACAAGTCAAAAGGCATGCTGCGGGCTCCCCTGGACAAATTTGGGGTAAACTGAGACAATGAAGATACCAATGATGATGGATTAGAACACACTGAATAAAAAAGTTCATAGTGATGCAGAACGAGAGAGAAGGAGGAGGAGTGGGAGGGGAAAGGAAAAGCTCTTACTTATAATAGAGTGCCAGCTAATGCATGTGGAAGGAATAATGGGGTTAGATAATGACTATTTTGCAACCCCAACATAATAACAATTGATTCAGGCAAAAGCCATAAATGGAGACTAAATCCATTAGTGAATGATTAATGGGGAACCGAATAGTCACATGGTCTCAAAGTGTGGGGAAACCTTAAGATCACTTATACAGAACTCTTGCCACAAAGATTAACTTGAGTCTAAACATGTAGAAACAACAGATAAATCCAGCTGTGGGGCACTCCACAAACTACTGACCTGGACTCTTTAAAAATGTTCTAAAGGGTCTGTTCTAGGTTAAAGGAAATTAAGAGGATGTGACAACCAAAGTTAACATCTGATCTTGATTAGACTGTGGATCAGAAAAATAAAGCCCTATAGAA
Organism: Bos taurus; assembly: GCF_002263795.3. Lineage (NCBI taxonomy): Eukaryota > Metazoa > Chordata > Mammalia > Artiodactyla > Bovidae > Bos > Bos taurus. The sequence goes on along the minus strand of NC_037346.1, from coordinate 43,771,546 downwards.
TATTTTTAAGGCAATAGTGACATGAACATGGACTATCTATTAGATAATATTATATTGGTGTGCAGTGTTGAGCTTCTCGCCTGTGATAATGGCATTGTAGTTTATATACCAGATCTCCTGTTCTTAGGAGGTGCGTGCTGAAGTACTTTGGGGTGAAGCACTTTGTCTCTGCAACTATCTTCCAAATGATTGAGAGGGCAAAGAAAGTCTCCATATATATCCTTGAAAGGGACTCTTTTCTTCATACTTGACATAACTCTCCCTGCTGGGCTGGTCACTGGCAGAGACTTCCTTTTCCCTTTTCTCATGGAGCCCAGAGTCAGTAGAGCAACAAGTAGGTTCAGAGCCCTCTCCTGGTGCCATGTCCTGACATCTTGTCCCCTTCCTCACTGGGAACACTGAGCTCAGGGCTTGGAGACCCACGTATGAGTCCCTGTGACCTTGGACAAGCTACTTCACTTCCCTGGCTTCCTTATCCTAGACCATGGGGTGTCCAAGACCCCACCCTACCATGATGTTGGGTGGGAGAAGCTGTCCTTGAACTCACATACTTATGGGGTTCTGGTGGCTGGGGACAGTTTGATGACTTTAATGGCTCTCTGTGGCAAGAGATGGAAATGAGGTGTTATCTTTTGGATTCTCTCTTCCCTAAACTGGGTCCCAATCGCTCTTGGGGGAGAAAGGAGATAGCAGGGCACATGTGCATATTTGTGAGTGTATTTATATCTCAGTGAGTGAGGCTAATACCACGAGCAGTGCTGTGGGTAGGGTCTAAAGTCCGGATCCAGGGGTGGGAAGATGCCTGAGAGTGGAAGACAGGGCACGGTTTGGTACCCTGGGGCCCTTGGGGAGGCATCAGACCTCACCTGTTCCACCCCTACCGTCAGGCCCATGAGCGGCTGGAGGAGACGAAGCTGGAGGCAGTGCGGGACAACAACCTGGAGCTGGTGCAGGAAATCCTGCGGGACCTGGCGCAGCTGGCGGAGCAGAGCAGCACCGCGGCCGAGCTGGCCCGCATCCTCCAGGAGCCCCACTTCCAGGTTTGGTCCTCCCCCAGGTTCCTGGAGTGGGGCCGGCAGGAAGTTAGGACTGGGGTGGGAAGGGACCTCAGGGCACTTCCCCATGGTTCCTCCCCTTCCTCCCACCTCTCCAGTCCCTCCTGGAGACGCACGACTCTGTGGCCTCAAAGACCTATGAGACACCACCCCCTAGCCCTGGCCTGGACCCCACATTCAGCAACCAGCCTGTGCCTCCTGATGCTGTGCGCATGGTGGGCATCCGCAAGACAGCTGGAGAGCATCTGGTGAGGATGCCCCACCGCGCCAGAGGGGGAATCTTGGGGGGGAGGGTGTTGAGAGTAAGCAGCGGGATCAAGTCGGGTCAGAGAAGGCCTGAAGACAAGGTCAGCTTTGTCCAGGGTCGGGCGCACACATCTCTGTTCTGCCCAGTTTTGGTCCTTTAGTGCTCCTGGAGGTGAAGAGTTGGGGAGAGTGTGGCAGAGAAAGTGGCCGTAAGGGTGGGGGTGGAAGGGTAGAATGGAGGGGCTCTTAGGACACGCATTTGAAGATTCTGACCTGGAGCAGTTGGGGCTTCACATACCTGCCCTCCGTCTCCCAGGGCGTGACATTCCGCGTGGAGGGTGGCGAGTTGGTGATCGCGCGCATTCTGCATGGGGGCATGGTGGCCCAACAAGGACTCCTACACGTGGGCGACATCATCAAGGAGGTGAACGGGCAGCCGGTAGGCAGCGACCCTCGTGCGCTGCAGGAGCTCCTGCGCAGCGCCAGCGGCAGCGTCATCCTCAAGATCTTGCCCAGCTACCAGGAGCCCCATCTGCCCCGCCAGGTGGGCCCCTGCACCAAGCTCTACCCCCAGCGCAAGGCCCACGGGGTGGCTGAGCCTCCCAGCTGCCAGGGTCACTGGCCTCAGGGTGGGAGCGGCTCCTCCCCAAACAGTGTGCTCAGAGCAAGAGGGGGGCGGGACCTGGCAGATCCAGCCACCTACAGGCCTGTGCACCTTGTGAACACGCTTGCATACTTGTCCTAGTCTTGAGCACTCATGCGCATGTACAAGGGAAATACGCACATCTAAAGCCTGGGGTACCCAAGTGTACAAGTGAATTCCTGCATTGCCTGCAGCCCACTATGTGCCTATGTGTATGCAAGGGTGCTCAGCGTCGGGTGGTCTCATGTCCCATACAGCTGCCTCCTGGCTGGTGGATTGTGGAGGTCTCGCTGCTCTGCCCATCTCTTCTACTGGTTGTCTGGCTTTTTGTCAAAGCCCTCTCCTCTTGGGGAGGAGAGGGTGTAGGGGGGACAGAGGGATCCTGCATTAGGGTCACGCATACCCCAGGCCTGAGCAGATCCCCTGTGCTTCTGAGTCCTTTTGTTCTGGATGCAAAGGGAGGTACTAGGGAGGTGGGCTGGGCAGGCCTTCAGGCATCATGCCTTTAGATGGGCAGTGCCAGGCTCTCATCTTTGTGAAAAGAGGGGGACTGTGTGATACTCCCAGCTCCCACTCTGGGCATAGGGGATGGCAACAGAACAGGGCTCCAACCCCTCTAGCTTTCCCCTGCTTCTGCCCTTAACTCTTCTCGGCAAATCCCTGGCCAGGTATTTGTGAAATGCCATTTTGACTATGACCCAACCCGAGACAGTCTGATCCCCTGCAAGGAGGCAGGCCTGCGCTTCAGCGCTGGGGACCTGCTTCAGATTGTAAACCAGGACGATGCCAACTGGTGGCAGGTGAGTACTGGTCGCCCATGTAGTTTCCCCAGGCATAGCGTGTCAGGGAGGTGAGGGCTCACTTAGGCAGATCTCTGTCTACGGTCATTTTAGGCATGCCATGTGGAAGGGGGCAGTGCAGGGCTCATCCCCAGCCAGCTGCTGGAGGAGAAGCGGAAAGCCTTTGTCAAGCGGGACCTGGAACTGACACCCACCTCAGGTACAGTCTTTCCCCAAGACCCCAAATCTGAGATCTGACATGGCCCTGCCTGGCCTCACTGGTCCATCTCCTTATGGCCAGGGACCCTGTGTGGCAGCCTTTCAGGAAAGAAAAAGAAGCGAATGATGTATTTGACCACCAAGAATGCAGGTGGGTGTTGGGTGCCCCTTTCCCCCTGTCCGCCTCTAATGCCCCCTTTTCCCCACCAATAACTGGTGCATCTCTTGGTTCTGAGGCTGCCAGTCCTGTCTCTAAGCCCTGCTTGGTTTCTCCCTGCTGCCCTTGGCCCCAGCCCTCTTACCCTCGGCCTCTCTGAGAGCCCAACCGCACCCCCTCCACCTGATGAGCAGTGCCATCTCCCTGTGTCCAGAGTTTGACCGCCATGAGCTGCTCATTTATGAGGAGGTGGCCCGCATGCCCCCCTTCCGCCGGAAAACCCTGGTGCTGATTGGGGCTCAGGGCGTGGGCCGCCGCAGCCTGAAGAACAAACTCATCATGTGGGATCCAGATCGCTACGGCACCACAGTGCCCTGTGAGTGGGAACCGGGTCCTGCTGGGTGGGGGGTTGGGGGCGAGGGAGCAGGGGCAGCCCTGAGGGCCAGGGCCGGTCCTCTAAACGGGCATCTGCCCCAGGTGAAGTGATACCTTTGGGCGAGAGGTGTAGGGTATGCGCCCTCTATGGGTGAGCGTGGGAACTGCAGGCTGGGAGGGCGCAGAGAGCTGTCTCAGGACCCATTGGCCAGGTGGGCGGTGCTAGCCTTGCCTCTTCTTCCCTCACATTTCACTTGCTGAAAGCCCATAGTGAAACAGAGCTATGAGCTGCACGTGGGCTTGTATAAGACAGGGCTTCTTGGTGACAGAGGCAGCTGGGGTATGAAAGCTCCTGGTTCCTAGAGGCAGGAACCTGAGTGCTGACCCCAGGTGTGCTTGGCCTTGCTGTGTGGCTTTGGGCTGCATATTGCCCTCTCTGAGCTTCAGCCCTGCTTCTATAAACACTGGGTTAGAGCAGTGATCTCTGCAGGTCCTCTCAATATGGACATCTTGAGTCTGTGGGTGCCATTGCTGAGGGTGAGGGGCAGGTGTGCAGGAGGGCACAGGGCTTCTTGGCTCTCAGAGAACACGAGCCCTTAATGTCTGAGGTGATGCATCCTATCTGTGCCCATCGGCCCCTCCTTCCCCCTAGACACGTCCCGGAGGCCCAAGGACTCAGAACGGGAAGGCCAGGGTTACAGCTTTGTGTCCCGTGCGGAGATGGAGGCCGACATCCGTGCTGGGCGATACCTGGAACATGGTGAATATGAGGGCAACCTGTACGGCACACGTATCGACTCCATCCGGGGCGTGGTGGCTGCTGGCCGGGTGTGCGTGCTGGATGTCAACCCCCAGGTACTGCTGGCCCGCTCCTTCCCAGCCTGCTCAGTACCTCTCTGGGTACTCTGCTTGCCCCCAGTATTTCCCCATGTATTTCCACACATCCGAGTATAACCCCTCAATTACTGCTACGGCCACAGCCCACCCAGAACCCCTTTCACAGCCTCTTGCACTCCCACTCTTCTAGCTTCCTCCAGTTCACCCCATCCCAGCCACCAGCCAGCTGTTCTGCCATTCACTCCCAGGTTTCATGTTCTAGAAGCCCAGGTACCTCATTCTCCTCTGTTCCTAGGTACCTGTCCTCACCCCATCACCCCAGATGTACATGGGGATAAACCCCCGGCCCTCATCTTCTGCAGGCAGTGAAGGTGCTGAGAACAGCTGAGTTTGTCCCTTATGTGGTGTTCATCGAGGCCCCTGACTTTGAGACCCTGCGGGCCATGAACCGGGCGGCGCTGGAGAGCGGGGTGTCCACCAAGCAGCTCACGGTGAGGGCCTCTGAGGTATGGTGGGAGGGGCCTAGCAGCTGCCTGGGGGTAGGGGCCAGGCAGAGCTGAGAAAGAGAAGGAGATGGTGTCCGCAAGGGGAGAGGCGCCCACCCAAGGCACCCACCCAGTGAGGTAGGACTAACAATTCTCACTTTATAGGTGTGGACATGGAGGTCTGAGCAAGGAAATGAAGGGACGCAGCTAGTCCGGGGCACGGGAGCTTCTGCTAGGCCCTGCCCAGTCCACTCTGTGGGAACAGAGGGCTGACTCTAGGGAGCCCAGAGGGCTGGAGGGCAGAGGTGGGCTGTTGACGGCTGGGGAAAAGGCTGAAGGGAGGGAGGAAGCTAGAAACTGGAAGGCTGGCTGGAGGGACCAGGTAGCATCAGGGAGGAGGCAGTGCGTGGAGGAGAGGCTTCAAGTCAGGTGTTGCACGACTCCAGGGCACCCCTTAGCTCCCAGGGACCCCTGGGAACAGTCTTCCTCTGCAGGTGCAGGGTTTGCAGAGAGTTGAACCCAGGGGTCCCTCTGCTGGCCACACCTGGTACTGCAGCTCCCAGGCTCAGTTTGGAGCACTGTGCAGGCCCAGGAACAAGGTCTGGGCTGGGCTCCCCAGGGCTGCAGCACCAAGCCCCCGCCCGGCTACAGCCCCTCCCCGCCCCCAACCCCGGCTACAGCCCCTCCCACTCCCCCACCCCCGTCCCCGGACACAAGCAGGGCCTACTGGAGCCCCTCAGACACAGCTGGGCCAGTCCTTGAGCTCCTGCCTGGGGTTATTTAAGTCAATATTCAAGTTCTCCTCCCACCTCTGCCCTGCCAACTTGGATTGGGTCTGGGACCAGGTTTGTCCTGGGCCACACAAGGGATGTGCCCCTCAGGCTGCCTAGATAAGGGGGCCTAGTCAGACCGAAGGGAGGACTGGTTTTGGAGTCAGGCAGACCCTATGCAGCCACTGGCTGGCTGTGTGGCCTCTTTGTGTCTGAGTTTTCTCTGTTGTAAATGGGAACAATTAGTCCTACTCGCAGAGCTGTATTGAAGATTACTACAGAGCTGTAGTGAAGTGTTCAGTGTTGTGCTTGTCACTTCCTAAAGGTTATTTCCTTCCTTCCTTCTATCCACCTGCCTGTCCATGGTTACAGGAGAACAGCCATGGGGCATGCAGGGAGGGGCTGCTGCCTCCCAAGCCAGGGGCTCTGAGCCGCCATGGTTGGTACTTTGGGCTCTGGGGAAGGGCCTAGATGATGCAGGCTCTGGGTCCCCTACGTGGAGGGCGGGGGGTGGGTATCTGGGAGACACTGAGGGGTGGTAGGCCCCCTTGTGCCGGCAGGAGGCGGACCTGAGGCGGACAGTGGAGGAGAGCAGCCGCATCCAGAGGGGCTACGGGCACTACTTCGACCTCTGCCTGGTCAACAGCAACCTGGAGAGGACCTTCCGTGAGCTCCAGGCCGCCATGGAGAAGCTGCGCACGGAGCCCCAGTGGGTGCCTGTCAGCTGGGTGTACTGAGCCTGTTCACCTGGACCTCAGCTCTCTGGGTCATAACCAAACCCTGAATCTGTCCCCTTCCCACCCGTGACCCCCAGCCCCCATCCTCAGCTCCCGTCCCTGGCGCTCTGGCTCTTCCTGGGTCTCGGCCCTTCATCTGGCTTTAACGCAGAGGCGTGTACTGCCAGGGAGGTGGGTGTTAGTGGGGTACCCCTGTGCCCAGGTGCTGCCCACTCCCTACATCCATTGGCCACCAGATATCCCTCTCTGGGGGCCAGACCGTGCCCAGGAGGGTGTCAGAGTCACCTCCGTAATGCTCAGTCCAGAGGAGAGAAAAGCTGCTTTGGGACCACGTGGTCATAGGTACACTGCCCGCCCCCCTCCCACCAGTCCCCTCTCCAATCACTTTTCCTCCTCTGGACTGGCCCCACCACCTCCCCATTCCTAGGCTCCTCCTACTTCTCACCTCTGCAGCCTAGGAGCCGGCCTTAGGCTGGTTCCCTGTGACCAGGGTGGGTACATGACTCCCTGGCAACCAGGCAGGCCCGGGTGGGGGTGTCAGCCTGGTGCCATCCCAAAGGTTGAAGGAGCCAAAGCACCAGCTAGTTGCCACAGCCAGGGACCCGTGCAGCTCTCAGCCCCTTCGGAACGGGGCTGGGTCCCTGTCCTTCCCTCATCCACAGCTTTTCACTGCCGAAGTCTCTCCACAGACTTCTCCAAGGTGACCCTGACAGGGCAGATCTTGCTCCCTGCAGGGCAAGGCTGGCAGGGGCCGTGGGCTCAGCCCAGGCTGGGGTGGGTTGGAGGCCAAACCCCGTGAGGAGAGGAGCCTGCAACTTCTGACGGGAGAACTCCCGGCCCTCCGTGGCCCGTGGCAGGGGTATGTCTGAGCTCCCTCTCTGTAGTTGTTGTCCATTTTGGTGTCTCTGGCGGGTCCAGGTGGCATGAGGGCTGCCTGAGGGCTGAGGCAGGGTGAGGGCCGGGCCATGAGGTGTGGGCTCGGAGCACATTTGTGCCCCAGCAGGCTCCCTGCATGACTCCAGGGGGCGCCATTCACCTTGTAGTCGGCTCAGTTTCTGTTTCGCCTTGCAGCGGTGCCTGGTCTGTTTCTGCCACTGATGTGTGTGTCAGGCTTCGTTTTGGGAGAGGGAGAAGCAAAAGGTAGTTTTGCTTTGGAGGTTACTCTCTGGGGGCCCCCCTTTTTGGGGCTCACCATCAGCTCCCATTTCTTAGGAGACCCTTATCCCAGATTCCAGAGGCTTGGCCCTCCCCAGATATCTTCCTCCAACTCTCCTATTGTCTCCTGATCCTAAATGCCTGCCCTCCAGTCCTCAGGGAGGGCGACTGTGTAAAATAGGAGAATCCCTTTTAAGAAAAGAATGCTGTCCTCGACTTCCCCCCGCATCTCATCCCTCATCCTTCTCTGTGACCTTTCCTGGGGGTGAGCCTGTCCTTGTAGGGGACCTCCCCCACTACCCCTAGCCCCAGCCTTTGTGCTCCCCGGTTCTTCCGAGTGTCTAGTCCGTCTTCGCTGCAGTGTCAGCCCAAGCTGGCCCCTGAACCACTGTGTGCCCATTTCTTAGGGAAGGGGAGGGAGAAGAAACAGAATATTTATTACAAAGTTAGAAATATATTTATTATATTAGGGATCTCATTTGCATTTGCCTAGGTATACAAGTGAGATGTGACGGTCAAGCCTGCTCCCATCTCATTTGCATAGCTCTGCATCCACTATGCACCTCTGCTTTCCTCTTTTCCCTTTAGTCAGCGTTCTTTTAATTTATCCTTCATTCAGCTCTCCCTTGCTTCCCCCTCACCCTTAGCCCAAGGAGACTGGGAGTGGGAGGAAAATGGGTGTTCTCCTGCTGGCCCGGGGCCATGGCGCCCTTTGTCCATCCATCCCCACCTCACCCAGAAGACTTGGGAATAGAGGCAGCCACCCCCTTCCCTTTGGTAATGCTCCAGAGCTCCCTGATTAGAAGACCATCCTCTTGGATGGGAATGGGCGCTGGACATCATGCTGAGGAGTTGGTACCTGGTTCTTCAGGGTGAATCTCCATCTTCACTTCTGGTGATGCCTGAGGGTCAGGGCTGGGCCCCTCCTTTCCTGTCTCCATCCCTCTCTGAACAGCTTCCTTCCTCCCCTACCTCAGCCCTGCTCAAGGGACCAGGGCTGGGTTGGAACAGGTGTGTGTGCTCATCCTCCCCCCCTCCCACTGTGGACGCTTGTATTGAGGAACCTCGGGATAATGAGGACCCTGTCCACACCCAGTCCCAGCCCAGCTGTCCTTCCCCCGTCCCATCCCTCAGCCATCTAATCCCCAAGCTTTCTCTCTGACTGGTTTTCTTTCCTTTGATTAAATGTGAAAGCAAAGGTTCTAGGCTCCGTTTGTCTTTTGTTGGGATCGAGTGGATGGCTTCGGGAAAGGTTTAGAGTGGGGGCAGCGCAGCATAGATGATTCTGGAATGGAAGCTGGAGTGACATGTCTTGTGTTCTGTGATGTCCCACTGTTCCACACTCCCCAGCCCCAGAAGATGCTCTTGTTAAAGGCTTGTATCCAGGAGTCTATGAGCATCCATGAGGGCCAGGGAACTCAGGGAACCCATAGCTAATCCACTCAACTTTACCCAGAACTTGCTGTGTGGTCTTAGGCAGGTTCTTCTCCTTCTCTGGACCTCAGGTTCATCCTCTGTAAGGTGTCATGGCTTCTCCCGGGGTAATGCTAGGATTGGTTCTAGGTGCTCAGCAGCAGGGGCCATAGAGAGTGGTTGAAATATCACCCCAATGTCTCCATGGGTGTGTGGTTGAGGGGTCAGCTTCCTTCCCACCTGAGTTCCTCAGGGGATCCCAGGATGCTCACTGAACATTCTCAAGAAGGGCTTTGGCTGTTCCCTTCTATGATAACCAAATGTTGAACTGGCTCCCTTCCTTTGATTTCTCCAAAGCATCCACTCACACAGGGACTAGTGTGGGGACAGCTTGACTGGTGATTTGGAGGCAGCCATGGGGCCTCATTTCACCCGCCTAACAGCTCTGACGAGAATTGAGAACCGAATAGTAAACACTCCAATTCCAAAATGTCCCTTGACCATTCCCAGCTCAGGGAGTGTTTTCTTAGCCAACTTTTCCTCCTTGGGTCCTCCCTTCATGTCACTGGTCCCTCTCCTGCTTCTTTCTCTCGCTGTGGACAAACTTCTTCCCGTCTCCTGGGGGCACCCCTGGAAACTCAGTCCTTCTTTACTATACCAGCAACTCTGCACTTGTATTTCTGTCCACCTCAGTGGTTCTCAACACTGGCTACCCATTAAAATTGCCTGGAGAATTAAATAAACAAACAACAATTGTTTGGATGCCAGTTCAGAGCAATTAAATCAGAAATTCAAGAAAGTCTATCAGCTGTAACTAACAATCAGAACATCACAGCTTAATAGTTTAACAACTTTATTATTCATTTCTTGTTCACATCACATCTGATGGAGATGGGGTGGCACTCCTAACGATGATTCAGGGATCTACTCTCCTGGGAAGCTGGGAAATGTAGTCTTTCTCAGTGCTCCGGAAGAGGAAAGAGGGTCTAACCAGCCTCTCTGAGGCTGAGAGTGGAACCTGGGATGCAGTATGTTTTAAAGTGCCCCAAGTGATTCTAAGTGAAAGTGTTAGCTGCCCAGATGTGTCCGACTCTTTGCAACCCCATGGATTGTAGTCCATCAGGCTCCTCTCTGTCCATGGGATTTTCCAGGCAAGAATACTAGAGTGGGTTGCCATATAGTGATTCTAATGTGTAGCCAAATCTGCCAGCCACTGCCCGTCTATTTTGCCCATACCCTTCAGGTGGAGGGAATTTCCTTTTAGCTCCAAATTGGCACCTAAGTATTTTCCTAATAAAGACAGTTGCATTTCTTTCTTTCTTTTTTTTAAGTTGCTCAGTCATGTCGACTCTTTGCAACCCCATGGACTGTATAGTCCATGGAATTCTCTAGGCCAGAATACTGGAGTGGGCAGCCTTTTCCTTCTCCAGGGGAACTTCCCAACCCAGAGATCGAACCCAGGTCTCCCACACTGCAGGCGGATTCTTTACCAGCTGAACCACAAGGGAAGCCTGACAGTTGAATTTCTAAAGGGAATTCTGCTGCAGTTTTGTTTTGTTTTTTAAATCCTTTTCCCCTCTTGGCACAGTAGCCTGTGCTTTGACGGGCAGAAAGGATTCTTATCATATCGTGTGCTATGCTCAGTTGTTCAGGTGTTCAACTCTTTGCAACCCCACAGACTGTAACCTTCCAGGCTCCTCTCTCCATGGGGTTTTCCAGGCAAAGATACTGGAGTGGGTTGCCATTGCCTACTACAGGGGATCTTCCTGACCCAGGGATTGAACCGGTATCTCTTGTGTCTCCTGCATTGGCAGGTGGATTCTTTACCACCAGCACCACCTGGGAAATTCATAATCATTATAACTAGGCTCAAACACATCTTCATTAATCAAAATAGGAACCATTACATCCAACACATTTTTGCCAATGAGAAATAAGTGTATTTATTCCTGTTGCATAAAACTCCCTGCTTCAGGATTCAGTGAACTCTTGGAAAGTATTTTCTGCCTTCTGCTCGTTGTGGAAATGTTTTCCCTGCAGAAAGTTGTCAAAATGCTTGAAGAAGTGGTAGTTGGTTGGCGAGAAGTCAGGTGAGTATGGCGAATGAGACAAAACTTCGTAGCCCAGTTAGTTCAACTCTTGAAGTGTTGGTTATGCAATGTGTGGTCAGGTGGTGGTGTGGAGAATTGGGCCCATTCTGTTGACCAAGGCCAGCTGCAGGCGTTGAAGTTTTCAGTGCATCTCATTGATTTGCTGAGCATGCTTCCCAGATGTAATGGTTTCACCGAGATTCAGAAGCTGTAGTGGATCAGATAGGCAGCAGACCACGAAACGGTGCCCATGACTTTTTTTGGTGCAAGTTTGGCTTTGGGAAGTGCTTTGGAGCTTCTTCTCAGTCCAGCCACTGAGCTGGTCGTCATTAGTTATCATATAAAATCCACTTTTCATTACACGTCACAATCCAATTGAGAAATGGTTTGTTGCAAAGAATAAGAGAAGATGACGCTTCAAAATGACCCTTTTTTTGATTTTTAGTCACCTCATGAGGCATCCACTTATGGAGCTTTTTCACCTTTTCAATTTGCTTCAAATGCCAAACGACCATAGAACAGTCGACATTGAATTCTTTGACAACTTCTCGTGTAGTTGTAAGAGGATCAGCTTCGATGATCTTCTCAATTGGTTGTTGTCAACTTCTGATGACTGGGCACTGTGATTTTCATCTTCAAGGCTCTTGTCTCCTTTGCTAAACTTCTTGAACCATCACTGCACTGTACATCCATTAGCAGTTCCTGGCTCAAGTGCTTTGTTGATGTTGCATGTTGTCTCTGAGGCTTTATGACCCAGTTTGACCTCAAATAAGAAAATTTCCTGAATTTGTTTTTTGTCTAACATCATTCCCCTAGCCTAAAACAAATGTAAAATAAATAGCAAGTAATGTCATTAGCAAAAAAAAAAAAGACCCATAAAATGAGAAATGCACATTAAAATGATGTATAACATAACCACATTTATTCAAGAATGCATTTCAATATCAAACAGCAAAGTTCAGCAATGCAAATCCACAATTATTTTTGCACCAACCTAAAGTTGGAGAAGGCAATGGCACCCCACTCCAGTACTCTTGCCTGGAAAATCCCATGGACGGAGGAGCCTGGGGGGCTGCAGTCCATGGGGTGGCTAAGAGTCGGACACGACTGAGCAACTTCACTTTCACTTTTCACTTTCATGCATTGGAGAAGGAAGTGGCAACCCACTCCAGTGTTCTTGCCTGGAGAGTCCCAGGGACGGGGGAGCCTGGTGGGCTGCCGTCTATGGGGTCGCACATGACTGAAGTGCCGTCTATGAACTGCCGTCTATGGGGTCGGACACGACTGAAGCGACTTAGCAGCAGCAGCAACAGTAAGGAACGTTTCAAGTCACTCTCTTATTTTTTTTTTCTGAGTCTTGTTTGTTTCTTCTAGAAGGAGGAGCTCCAGGTTCATTTTGTCAGAGTATTCCCTCTTCCAAGTGGGATCTTAACTGGAATTGCATTAAAACAATCCACAATGACAAACCTAGATAGTGTATTAAAAAGCCAGAGATGTGACTTTACTGACAAAAGCCCGTATAGTCAAAGCTATGGTTTTTCCAGTAGTCATGTACGGATGTGAGAGGTGGACCATAAAGAAGGCTGAGTGCCAAAGAATTGATGCTTTCAAATTGTGGTGCTGGAGAAGACTCTTGAGGGTCCCTTGGACAACAAGGAGATCAAACCCATCAATCCTAAAGAAATCAACTCTGAATACTCATTGGAAGGACTGGTGCTGAAGCTGAAGCTTCAATACTTTGGCCACCTGATGTGAAGAGCCGATTCATTGGAAAAGACCTTGGTGCTGGGAAAGATGGAAGGCAAAAGAAGGGGGTGGCAAAGGAAGAGATGGTTAGATAGCATCACTGACTCAATGGACATGAATTTGAGCAAACTCCAGGAGATGGTAGAGGACAGAGGGACCTGGCGTGCTGCAGCCCACAGGGTCTCAAAGAGCCAGACATAATTTAGTGACTGAGCAACAATCTAGGAGGAATTAGGGCTCTTTAGTCTTGCCATCCAGGACTGTGTTCTGCCTCTCCACATATTCAGGCCCCCCTCTAGCCCAGGGTCCCCAGCGGCCTGTCTGCTAGGCAATGCTGTTTAGATTGGCATATTTCCAGGCAGTGGCAATGTGATAAAAAGGACAACACAGTGACTTTCTCATTAAAGAAAATTCATTCCTCTCAAAGAACTGCCATTTTGGGAATTCTCTGGTTGTCCGGAGAATCTGCCTGCAGTGCAGGAGACCCAGGTTCAATCCCTGGGTTGCGAAGATCCCCTGGAGAAGGAAATGGCAACCCATCCTAGTGTCTTTGCCTGGAAAATCCCATGGACAGAGGAGCCTGGTGGGCTGCAGTTCGTGGGGTCACAAAGAGTCGAGCATGACTGAGCGACTAACACTTCACTGGTTGTCGAGTGATTAGGACTCGGTGGTCTCACTGACAAGGGTCTGAGCTCAACCACTGGTGGGAGAATTAAGATCCTACCAGCCTCACTGTGTGTCCAGAGAAACAACAACAACTGTCCTTTGTCCCAAGATTCTCTCTCCTTTCCCTACTCTTTGGGATTAAAATGGTCTTCCTTTTATAAAAGGGCTCTGACATTAGAATTTTTTTTTAGAAGTTCGTCCACCAGGAAAGTCCCTAGAATTATTTTCTTATTTCTGAATGCTTAAGTTGAGAACGTATATTTTGGAAGTTTTGCTGATCTGTGAAATCTCAAAGTTTGGATTAGATCCCTTTCTAGGTTTAGTTATATAGGTGTCCTGCATTTTGTTGAGTATTTTGCACTGGAGTTGCTATTGTGCAAGATTTCCCCCCCTATCATATCTTCTAATAAATTATCCATTTCCTTAAAAATTATAGCATGAACTTTAAGTCCAGTGGTCACCCATTATCTGTGGGGGATACGTTCCAAGACCCCCAGTGGATGCCTGCAACTATGATAGTATTGAACCCTATATATACTGTTTTTTCTTATATATACTTACCCATGGTAAAGTTCAAGTTATAAATTAGGCACAGTAAGAGATCAACAACAACAATAGTAAAGTAAAATGATTTTAACAGTGTACTGTAATAAATGTCCATTCTGATTCTGTAGATCTTGGGTGGGACCAGAGATTTTGCATATCTAAACAGTTCCTGGTCATGCCCGTGTGCTGTTCTTCATGGAACACATGTGAATTAGCAAGTGTTCAAAGCAGAGGGCTCAAACTCAGTTGCATGTTAAAAACCACTTTGGAGGTGGTTTTAAGTACTCATCCTAATGGGCCTCCCAGTTGGCTCAGCGGTAAAGAACCTGCCTGCCAATGCCAGAGACACAGATTTGATTCCTGGTTTGGGAGGAGCCCCCAGAGAAGGAAATGGCAGCCCACTCCAGTATTCTTGCCTGGGAAATCCCATGGACAGAGGGCTATAGTCCATGGAGTTGCAAAAGAGTCGGATACAACTTAGTGACTAAACAATAACAACTGTAATAAAAGTTATGTGAATGTGATCTCTCATATACACAAAATATATTATTGTATGAATTTAATGCCTTTTCCATCTTAACTGAGCACTTATCACGCAGTGTGGCCATAACTTTTGCACTTTGAGGCGCGAGAGCAAAGCTGGAACAAATTTCTTTTTCCATCTTCACCATCTCTGGGATAGAAGGTTCATTCTTACTGTAGATCTTAGCAACCACAGTGTTTGATTTTTTTCTTTCCTTTTAAAGTTGAGCACATTCACCTTTTCACTTAAAGGAAGTATTAATGTTTTACAGCTTCTCTGTGGCAAGCCTGAATAACCAGCATCACTTCTTGGTGTTTTGGGGTGATTTTGAGAAAAATAAACACAAGCAATGTGGTAGCAAGGCAGTCAATCTAATTTAGAAGGCTACTTAGTAACTATCAGCTAAGATACTCTGGGACAGGCATCATCACTCTTCTCAAAATGGCATGCAATTGAAAACTTGAAGATTGTTTATTTCTGGAGCTTCCCATTTAATATTTTTGGACCACGGTTAACCACAGGTGATCAAAACCATGGATAAGGTTGGGGTGGATGTACTCATGCAGCAACCATCTACTGAGCACCATTGATCAAGGCAGGGTCCCTACATCCAGAGGCCCAGAGTCCAAGGCAATAGATAGGAAGAAGGTCCTGATTAGCACTCTGTAATGAGAAGCTGTTATGGGAGTACCCAGAAATGGCTACTCAATTAACCCATGGGGGCATCAGAAAGCATTCCCAAGAGGTGCTGATGCTGGAGTGAACTCTTAAACATATGGGGATGTTTACTAAGTGAATGAATGAATGAATGCTTGTTGTATCCTGGAAAAGGATAAGTATTTTGGTATGTTTGATATTGAATTTCTTCTACTCCAGAATCCTGGCTCCGAGTGTGTATGCACATATGTGAGGGGAGGGTGGTGGTCATGGAGTTTTTGCTTAAGGCACAGGTCACTGATTCCCCTCTACCTTGCAGTCACAAATGTCCCTGTTAGGGAGTGTCCCTCCCCTCAGTTTGTCAGCCCGCCCTGGTTTGGGGCCAGACTTAAGACACCCAGACTTCCTGGATTAAGATACTGCCCCTCTTACTGCCTGTTGGGGTTAAGGTGTGTCTCCATATACTTACTTAATGCAGAAGATAAAGCTGTGTTCTTCTAAGAGAGACACAGTGGGAAGAAATGAGACTACCCATAAGCCAACCTCTGAAATGTTACACTGCCTTCAGCTCTCTTTTCTTTTCTGCTGTACTGGCTCCTGGGCCAGTGGATCCACAGCCTCAGTTAGCTTGCATTCTTCAGTTATACTTTAAGAGTCCCAAACCCTATCTGCAACTGCTCATGAGACATATCTCCATGTACATGAACTTCTTTTTTTTTTTTGTCGGCTGTGTCTCGTGGCATGTGGGATCTTACTTCCCCGACCAGGGATTGTACTCATGCCCCCTGCATTGAGAGTGTGGAGTCTTGACCACCGGACCTCCAGGAAAGTCCCTAGAAGAACTTTAGAATTGCTAAGTCCCTTAGAAAATTTCCAAGACCCAAAGCCACAGTTTCAAGTGCCTGCGGTTCACTTTCTCTGTGACCCTCCAAGAACCCTATCAACTCCATCTGGACTCTGTGGTCATTGTTTATATGGTTCCTGGCCTCCCCATAACTAAGAGTTCCTAGAGGGCAGAGGCCAAGCTTTCTTGTCCTTTGGCACAAAGCCTTAGTATATACAATTATAATCAAGCGAAAACTACTTCTTTGAACAAATAAAAACAATCGGCTGACATCTGTAAACATTTTCTTCCCTTAAATATTCATGAGTTGGGCAATGATCTCTGTCCTTTTGAACAGGAAAGGGTTTCATAACATGCAGTGTGATGTCTCTCTTTTACAGGGAGGAAGTAGACCCGGGGTGTGTAAGTTCTGAATTCTGAAACTTCTTAGGAACAGAGGCTTCATTCTTTTTATTACCATATAACTTAATAAAACTTCAGCATAAATTCATGAAGAAGGACTTAGAAACACCTTGAAGTATGACCTTTCTGGGACAACACAAAAGGATAAAGGTAAATTTGGCCCCAATCAGGTAAACTTTAAAGGCACATAGAAACACTCCCAGCTACATCCCCACACCTGGGAGGGGTCCAGTCCACTAGACAGATGTTTCAATCTACTTGTTCATTTCAATAATGACTGTAATAGTTATGACTAACAGTAGCCATTTTCAGGACTTCAGCCATGAGTAAACTAGAAAAATTATTCTAGGCTAAGGAATCAAGCAGAAAAGCTATCAGGATGTGAGCCCTGAGGGAAAGTGTATGGACAGTTGCCTAAAGATGGAGCTGATGATTAAGAGGGTTCATTGAACCCACTTAACCAAGGACATCTTTCAGTTGGCAGGAGTCCACTCGCGGGAGCAGCGGAATGTCCTCGAAAAATGCCATCCTGGAGCCGCAGTGCACTGTGGGAACCAAATATGCCAGATGTGAGGCATGAGTGTACACCTCTGACCGCCGTCCCCAACCAAGGAGTAGGCAGTGTCTGGGTGTTTATATTTGTCTCCTCTGTTATTTCATGCGTGCAAGTCTTGGCACAGTGCCTGACAATTTCACAAATAATCTGAGTGTTTCAGCCTGCTCCCACCCCTTTTTATTTTTATCAGGGCTTGGTTTCCCTTCCAGAAAGAGATCTTCCTTTCTCTCTGCTGTTTCCCATAAACCTGCCCTCATGCTGTGTAGTGTTAGTACTCAAGTGTTGGTCTGTGGACCATTTCACTGGCAGCAAGATGAGAAAATTAAGAACAAAAGGAAAGTTTATCACTAAGCTGAATATATCTACTTTTAAGGATTATCCTTTGCCAGAGTCCAGCTCCAGCAGCCAGGGATTCAACCTGAAGGGGTGAGCGGTGTTGGTGAGAAACTGAGGCAGCCTCTCAGTTTTCTTGGACTGCCTGTTTATTTCAAGCTTATGATTCTCTTTTATACTTTTACAAAAGCATTAGGGCAGAGGTTTGATATTTTTAGTTCCCATTGACCCAGATTTATTTTTCTCCAGAAATCATTGTTGCTCCTCAAAAGGAGTTCCTTCCTCAGCGATTCTCTTATCTACTTTCTCTCATGTGTCCTTGTGAATACACTGTAACTCATGCTAATGTCTGGGCTGCATACCACATTCCTCAGTTTAATTCTTATCTTTCTAAGTCCTGTTTGCCCCTAGTATCCTAAGCTCACTATTTCTTAGAAAGGGCTTCTAGCTAATAATATCTCTAAAGTCCCTAATTTCTATAAGCTACAGTAGAATATGCTAACATTACAGCAATCCTTAAATCTTTAGCTTCTAACTATTTTAATTATTCCTAAGCCCTAAATTCAGCAAACTCCTTTGCCATAAACACTTTTCTCACAAATGGGCTTCAGATAGCAATCCCTCCCATGGCCTCAATCTGCAGCCTGCGTGCTCACCCTGGAACAGTCTTTTGCAAAAGTCCTTGAACAAATGTCAGTGATTAACTTTATGAATTATTCTCTGAGCACAGCTGCAGAAGGCTTTGTGCCTTCTCATGCTCCTCTCAAAAACAACAAGCACCTTAATATTCTTTTCAGTCAACTCAGCCGAGGAAAGGAAAAAACAAGTCAGAATCACAAAGCCTAACTCCTTCATTCTGGAACAAAGGGAGGGGGTTTAGGGCCGTGCCTCCATTTTGTCAGTAATGCCTAACGCGGCTCCCGACAATCCTTTACTGTGATGTGGTGATTATGAATTTTATTTCATCACACACTGATGTTAAGAAACACCCCATTATTTTTCTAACCTGAATAAAATCTTTCCCTGAACCCCTGCTCATCAGAGTGGAAAGAAATGAGATCTCAACCCTATTTTGGAGAGTTTCTTCACTTTCCTAGAGTTGCACAAAAATTAAAGGACCTAACGTGGTGCCCAGAAAATGAGAGTCAGGGTTTTAGTTCAGGTGGAGTGAACAAGGTACCTAGGGCTTTTATTTATTTATTTAATTTTTTAAATTTTAGAATGCTCTTTATTTTGACACTTACAGGACATGGCTAAGGCATGTTCACAAGCATCTGTTAGAAGTTATGTGCAAAACAAATTCCCCTGGGACTTCCCTGGTGGTCCAGTGGTCCAGAATCCCCACTTCTAATGCACTGGACATGGGTTCAATCCCCGGTACGGGAACTAAGAACTAAGATCCCACATGCCTAGGGGCAACTAAGCCCACATGCTACAGTGAAGACCCAGCACAGCCAACAAAAAACAACCTTCTCTCACTCTCCAGCTGCTCTTCTTTCCCTTTGTACTTGCTGCTACAGACCGGTCCCTATGTATCTTCACAGGCTTTCCCAGTGGCTCAGTGGTCAAGACCATGCCGGCAATGCAGAAGAGGCAGGTTTGACTTCTGGGTTGGGAAGATCCCCTGGAGGAGGAAATGGCAACTCATTCCAGTATTCTTGCCTGGGAAATCCCATTGACAGAAGAGCCTGGCAGGCTACAGTCCAAGGGGTCACAAAGAGTCAGACACGACTGATCATGTACACTCATGCATGTATCTTCATATCTACAAATCCTCAGTTGTTTTGAAAATGCAGACAAGGTTTTAGGGATCTGATTCAAAATATGAATTAAGCTTCTATGCACTAAATCACTATGACATCAAAACTCAGGGGAACCTTGTGCTTTTAAACAATGAGATCCAGTATGAAACAATTTTTATTGCATTGCTGGGATTTGTGGGAAGGGAAATCTCAAAGAGGCCACAAAACAACACAGTCCTCTTAGGCATGGCAAATGGACAGGAAAGGTGGAGTTGTGCTAAAGGCAAATGCCAATATTAGCATCACATTTGGTAAGCTAGATATTAACCCAGGGTCAAGGTAAGGCAACCTAAGATTCTGGTATATTAGGGACCTGGTCCCAAGTTGCTATCCTATTCTGGACCCCTCTGGACAGAAGCAAATGCAAATTGTTTCTGGAAGAAAGTATCCTCAATTTCAGCCTCCAGATTTTCCATAGATTCATCCAAACACAAGCTCACAACGTGAGATCACAAAACACAGAGAAACAGACCACCATGAGCAACAGTCAACATAAACAATATATTTATAGGTCCAAGGACTTCTGATATTAGCCACAAAATGTAAACTAACCACATGTGTGTAAATGTTTAATGAAATAAAAGATGGCATTATAAAAATTAACAAGCAACAAGACCCTAGAATGGTCAGTTTTGAAGGAGAACCATCCAGAACTTATAGAAATAAAAGAAAATACAATGATTAAAACAAAAGCTAATTGGAGGGAGCTAACAGCAAATCAAACACAACTGAAAAGAGATGAATGAGTAAAAAAGCTGCTGTCTTAAGTATGGTCCTTGGATTAGCAGCAGCATCACCCTGGGAACTTGTTAGAAATGCAGACTCTCAGGCCCTATCCAAAACTACCGAATCAAATTTGAATTTTAGGGACTTCCCTAGTGGTCCAGTAGCTAAGACTCCACACTCTCAATGCAGGGGTCCCGGATTCGATCCCTGGTCAGGGAACCAGATTCCACGTGCCACAGGTAAGAGTTCACATGCTGCAACTTAAAATTCTGTGTGCCCCAATGAAGGTCGAAGGTCCTGAGTGCTGCAGCTGAGACCCGGTGTAGCCAAACAAATATATATTTTTTAAGGATTTTGTAGTTTAACAAGATTCCTTGGTAATTAATAGGCATTTTCAAGTTTAAGAAGTACTAAACTAGAAGATAGAGCTGAAAAAATAAGACAGAATGAATAACAGAGAGGTAAGAAGGGAAATATGAGAAGGTAAAAGCAGGTATAAAGGTAAGGTCTAAAAATTTTTTATCCTGATCAATGGAGACATTTTTAAAAAGAATGAAGTACAAAAAAATTTGAAGATAAATATTTTTCCAGAACAGATGAAATATATGAGCCCACAGATATAAGGATTTGTACCAAACAAGAAAAATTTGGGGACTTCCCTGGTGGTCCCTGGCTAAGGCTCTGAGCTCCCAATGCAGGGGGCCTGGGTTCAATCCCTGGTCAGGGAACTAGATCCCACATGCCACAACTAAAAAGATCCCGAATACCACAAGAAAGATCCCAGGTGCTGCAACTAAGACCCAGCTCAGCCAAATAAATACGTAAATATACATATTTTTAAAATTTGAAGTTTGCGGCCAGGAGTAAAACATCAGGACACCAAAAGAAATAGAAAAGCAATCTGAGAAAAAAAACATCACATTACTCAGTCTGACACCAGCAACACTTACAGCTAGAAAACAATAGTATTTCCAGAATGCCGAGAGAAAATGGATGTAAACCTAGGATTGTACACCCAACAAAATCCTTCCAAGAATTTTGATGGAGTTTTTCAGATAAAAACTGACAGACTTTACCATTTACATGATGTTTTAAAAAGAAAAGCTAATATGTAAGAATCCAAGTTAATGTTGTCTATGTAAAATAGCAATGAGCAGTAATGTCTAGTTTGTACCTTCCCACAAAGAAAATTCTAGGCCCAGATGTCTTCACTGATGATTTCTACCAAACATATAAAACATTTACCAATTATACATAAACTCTTCCAGAAAATTGAAGATGAGGGACCACTTCTCAGCATCAGTTCAGTTCAGTCACTCAGTCACGTCTGACTCTTTGCGACCCCATGAACCACACCATGCCAGGCCTCCCTGTCCATCACCAACTCAAACCCATGGCCACCCAAACCCATGTCCATCGAGTCAGTGATGCCATCCAATCATCTCATCCTCTGTCTGTCCCCTTCTCCTCCTGCCCTCAATCTTTCCCAGCATCAGGGTCTTTTCAAATGAGTCAGCTCTTCGCATCAGGTAGCCAAAGTACTGGGGTTTCAGCTTCAACATCAGCCCTACCAATGAACATCCAGGACTGATTTCCTTTAGGATGGACTGGTTGGATCTCCTTGCAGTCAATGGGATCTCAAGAGTCTTCTCCAACACCACAGTTCAAAAGCATCAATTCTTTGGCGCTCAGCCTTCTTTATAGTCCAACTCTGCCATCCATACATGACCACTGGAAAAACCATAGCCTTGACTAGACGAACCTTTGTTGGCAAAGTAATGTCTCTGCTTTTTAATACGCTATCTAGGTTGGTCATAACTTTCCTTCCAAGGAGTAAGCGTCTTTTAATTTCATGGCTGCAGTCACCATCTGTAGTGATTTTGGAGCCCAGAAAAATCAAGTCAGCCACTGTTTCCACTGTTTCCCCATCTATTTGCCATGAAGTGATGGGACCGGATGCCATGATCTTAGTTTTCCGAATATTGAGCTTTAAGCCAACTTTTTTACTCTCTTCTTTCATTTTCATTAAGAGGCTCTTTAGTTCTTCATTTTCTGCCATAAGGGTGGTGTCATCTGCATATCTGAGGTTATTGATATTTCTCCCGGAAATCTTGATTCCAGCTTGTGCTTCTTCCAGCCCAGCATTTCTCATTATGTACTCTGCATATAAGTTAAATAAGCAGGGTGACAATATACAGCCTTGACGTACACCTTTTCCTATTTGGAACCAGTCTGTTGTTCCATGTCCAGTTCTAACTGTTGCTTCCTGACCTGCATACAGGTTTCTGGAGAGGCAGGTCAGGTGGTCTGGTATTCCCATCTCTTTCAGAATTTTCCACAGTTTATTGTGATCCACACAGTCAAAGGCTTTGGCATAGTCAATAAAGCAGAAATAGATGTTTTTCTGGAACTCTCTTGCTTTTTCGATGACCCAGCGGATATTGGCAATTTGATCTCTGGTTCCTCTGCCTTTTCTAAAACCAGTTTGAACATCTGGAAGTTCATGGGTCACGTATTGCTGAAGCCTGGCTTGGAGAATTTTAAGCATTACTTTACTAGCATGTGAGATGAGTGCAATTGTGTGGTAGTTTGAGCATTCTTTGGCATTGCCTTTCTTTGGGATTGGAATGAAAACTGACCTTTTCCAGTCCTGTGGCCACTGCTGAGTTTTCCAAATTTGCTGGCATATTGAGTGCAGCACTTTCACAGCATCATCTTTCAGGATTTGAAATAGCTCAACTGAAATTCCATCACCTCCACTAGCTTTGTTCATAGTGAAGCTTTCTAAGGCCCACTTGACTTCACATTCCAGGATGTCTGGCTCTAGGTGAGTGATCACACCATCATGATTATCTTGGTCTTTAAGATCTTTTTTGTACAGTTCTTCTGTGTATTCTTGCCACCTCTTCTTAATATCTTCTGTTTCTGTTAGGTCCATACCATTTCTGTCCTTTATCGAGCCCATCTTTGCATGAAATGTTCCCTTGGTATCTCTAATTTTCTTGAAGAGATCTCTAGTCTTTCCCATTCTGTTGTTTTCCTCTATTTCTTTGCATTGATTGCTGAGGAAGGCTTTATCTCTTCTTGCTGTTCTTTGGAACTCTGCACTCAAATGGGTATATCTTTCCTTTTCTCCTTTGCTTTTCACGTCTCTTCTTTTCACAGCTATTTGTAAGGCCTCCCCAGACAGCCATTTTGCTTTTTTGCATTTGTTTTTCTTGGGGATGGTCTTGATTCCTGTCTCCTGTACAATGTCATGAACCTCCAATCATAATTCATCAGGCACTCTGTCTACCAGATCTAGTCCCTTAAATCTATTTCTCACTTCCACTGTGTAGTCATAAGGGATTTGATTTAGGTCATACCTGAATGGTCTAGTGGTTTTCTCCACTTTCTTCAGTTTCAGTCTGAATTTGGCAATAAGGAGGTCATGATCCAAGCCACAGTCAGCTCCTGGCCTTGTTTTTTCTGACTGTATTAAAGAATATAATCAATCTGATTTCAGTGTCAACCATCTGGTGATGTCTGTGTGTAGAGTCTTCTCTTGTGTTGTTGGAAGAAAGTGTTTGGATTTCCTGCATAACATCAATTTCTGATTAAAAAAAAAACACCTCAGTAAGCTAGGGCTAGAAGGGAATTTTCTCAATCCAATAAAGGGCCTCTATGAAAAGCATATATATTATATGTGTTCTTTTCAGATTCTTTTCCATTCTAGATTATTACAAGATATTGAACGCTGCATAGTTCCCTGTTATCTCTTTTCTATATAGTAGTGTGTATCTGTTAATCCCAAATTCCTAATTTATCTCTCCTCACCCTTCCCCTTTTGTAACAGAAAGATTATAGAAAATCTCTTCAGTATGCTTCAATGGATTAGGATCACAGCATCTAAATCTTTGTAGAGGGTAGTTTAGGGAAGGACCTAAATCTTAAATCATTTATTTTCACCATCAATACTCTTTTTGGTGTTAAAATATTTCTCTGAAAGAATCAAATGAGATGATAAGGGATAGTTTATTATTATAGTTCATGTCCCGATTTGACAAAACAGAACATGAGCCATGTTGATGTTCCCCTAATTTTTACCTCTCAGCAGGTTCCCAGGCTGGAAACTCTTCCTCTCAGGATGGGTGAACAGTGGCTGGTTGCAATTCTTTTGTTCAAGGGCCTCTTGTAGCTCACAGAGCTGAAGATTTGAGTGTACAAATATAAAACCAAGGTATATCAAGATGAGGGACTGCAGAGTGACAGCTGGTGAGGAGCTGGACTTCCTCCCCTGCCCAGGCTGGCTCTGTGACAGTGCTGGGAGCTAGGTCAGTGTGGCAGGGTCTGTGAAGGATGCTCAAGTTTCTAATAAATCCATAGAAACTTGGCATCTTGAGGATGTCAATCCTAGGCTACCTTGGAGAGAGTTTTACCTCTGAAAGACATAAACTCTGGGACTTCCCTGGCAGTCCAGTGGCTAAGACTCTGAGCTCCCAATGCAGGAAGCCCAGGTTTGATCCTTGGTCGGGGAACTAGATCCCACATGCCTCAACTGAGAGTTTGCTGCCACAACTAAAACCCAGTGCAGCCAAATAAATAAATAAATATATTTTTAAAAAGACATAATGGGCAAGGGGTGGGCCTGGGATGACTTGGCTGAGTCTCCACCAAAGCTCTGGCTGCTGTAGGTGACAGGTTGAGAGGACAGGAAGGTTCTTTCCCTCCTGAGAAGCCCCCATTCTCACCAGCCTCTAGCTGATTGATCATGGGGGTAGCCTGCTTTGGAGGAAATTTTGAGGTCTCTCTGAGACCATCTGTAACTTACTGCTTCCTATCTCCCCCAATATTTGGGCACACACTGTGCCAGGATCCTGGACAGAGTCCCCAGAGCTCAGACCTGGGGGTCCCTTTCCACTTGGAAAAGGTAAGATGTGCTCCCCAGGTGACACCCACCACTCCCACCCTGCACTAGCTGCCACTTACTGGTGAGTTTCCTTAGCATCATAAGATCGGCTCCACCTTGCCCAGCCCCCTAGTCCCTCACTTCTGGGGCATTATAAGTGGTTTCTCCTCCTATAGCCACAGGGGCAGGGGTGGAGGCTGTTGAGGACTTTGAGAAATGCTGACTGACAGACCCTGGTGGGATTGAAACGGGTTCTACTATTTCTGAAAGCTGTTCAGCGATGAGTATCAGTAATTTAAAAAATATTTATGCGCTCTGACCTGGCACGTCCATATAAGCAAATCCTTCTGAAAGAAATCTCCAAATGCAGACAAAGCAGTGTGCAAAAATTCACCACGATGTTATGTATAATAGCAAAAATAGAAACAAGTATCTAGTGAGAGAGAATTAAAATAAATTGACATGAAATATTATGCAGCCAATAAACTTTAATTTAGAAAATGTTTGTAAAAACCTTATGCAAAACATGAATGCTTAATGATATAATAATTAAGTGTGAAAAACAGGATATAAAATTGTATGACAAAATAATTTGTAAAAACACATCGGCAAGTGATGTGGAGGAAAAAAACTGGAAAGAAACAACAAAATGCAGTAACGATGGTCTCTGGGTAGCCATGAGACAATGAGTGATATGTTTTTTCCTTTTTATCCCTCCATATTTCTAGGTTTTGTATACTGAGCAGCTCCTGGTTCATTTTTCAGAGAAAATAGAAAAAGGAAAACAAAATAGTAGTTCTGTTACTTTACCTCCCCTTCCCTCATTCCAGGGGACTAAATTCAGGGTCACTTTCATGTTCCCCTTAGGGTCCTGTCCTATCCCCTCCCTTGCTTTTATTTACTTATTTATTTTAGATATTTTAATTAATTAATTAGGCTGCGCTGGATCTTAGTTGGGACATTTGGTATCTAGTTCCCTGACTGGGGATCGAACCCGGGCCCCAAGCATTGGGAGCACAGACCCTTAGTCACTGGGCCACCAGGGAAGTCCCCCTCCTCCCTGTTAGATATCCACCTCCATCTGCGTTCTGTGT
Organism: Bos taurus; assembly: GCF_002263795.3. NCBI lineage: Eukaryota > Metazoa > Chordata > Mammalia > Artiodactyla > Bovidae > Bos > Bos taurus. The sequence goes on along the minus strand of NC_037346.1, from coordinate 43,745,802 downwards.
CTTCCTACCCACCTCCCAGCTGCCAGAACCCACAGGCAATCAATCCTTTCTTGACAAGGAAGGAGTCAAGATTTTTTCCATCCTCCTTCCAAAGCCTGGAATGCACGCTGAGTAGGAAGACTGATTCTGGACTCATGCAACAGTGAACAGTAACTTGCAGTAAGCAGCAGCCAGCAGCAGCTGGCTTAGTTCCCTGACCAGGAGTCCTAACTGCTAGACTACTGGCCCTAAATCCCCAGTCCTTGCCTGCCTTGACAAGAAAGAAATCTGAAGAGGAGGCAGAAGGTAAAGAGAAAAGTAAACGTTTATTGGAAAAGCAGAGTACATGCAGAAGGAAGCATGGGCGAACTCCGAGAGTCTTGAGAGCTGTGCCTTTGGGAAGTTTAAATTCTTTATAAAGAGGCAGTTATCCAGGTCTTTTTCTTCCCTCTGGCCAACTGTCTTGTTTGTTCCCCTGGCTAATTTGTCTCAGGACCCTCCCCTAGGTGAGCACGCACCCCTCAGCCAAGATGGATTCCAGCCCAGAGGCCTATGGAGTGACCTCCCTTCCTTTTGCCTCCCTTGCCCCATTCAGATTCAGATTCAGTTCAGTCGCTCAGTTGTGAGCGACTCTTCGAGACCCCATGGACCATAGCACGCCAGGCTTCCCTGTCCATCACCAACTCCCAGAGCTTGCTCAAACTCATGTCCATCAAGTCAGTGACGCCATCCAACCATCTCATCCTCTGTCCCCTTCTCCTCCTGCCTTCAATCTTGCCCAGAATCAGGGTCTTTTCCAATGAGTTAGTTCTTTGCATCAGGTGGCCAAAGTATTCAGCATCAGTCCTTCCAATGAATATTCAGGACTGATTTCCTTTAGGATGGACTGGTTGGATTTCCTTGCAGTCCAAGGGACTCTCAAGAGTCTTCTCCAACACCACAGTTCAAAAACATCAATTCTTCTGTGCTCAGCTTTCTTTATAGTCCAACTCTCACATCCATACGTGACTGTTGGAAAAATGATAGCTTTGACTAGACAGACCTTTGTTGGCAAAGTAATGTCTCTGCTTTTTAATATGCTGTCTAGGTTGGTCATAGCTTTTATTCCAAGGAGTAAGCGTCTTTTAATTTCATGGCTGCAGATACCATCTGCAGTGATTTTGGAGCCCCCCAAAATAAAGTCTGTCACTGTTTCCATTGTTTCCCATCTCTTTTCCATGAAGTGATGGGGCCAGATGCCATGATCTTCATTTTCTGAATGTTGAGTTTTAAGCCAACTTTTTCACTCTCCTCTTTCACTTTCATCAAGAGGCTCTTTAGTTCTTAGCTTTCTGTCATAAGGGTGGTGTTATCTGCGTATCTGAGGTTAAAGGAGGGGGAATATGGGATCGCTTGATCTTTTGCTCCAAGGTTTAGTCCCTCTTTGTTCTTAACAAGACTGCTATCTTAAAGTGTCCACATGAGACAAATCCTAGCTATTTACCCTGTTTCTGTTGTTACTTCCATTTCAGAGCACAAACAGGAGTCTGACTATAAATGCCTAACCTGGAGCTCACCTCTTGCCTGTCTCAGGAAATGCAAACTGGAAGCTAGTTGAAAGTATTCAGCCTGAAGCCCATCTTTTTCTCGTCCCCAAGAAATCCAGATAGGAAGAAGCCAGTTGTAAATGCCTAGCCTGGAGCCCATCTTTCTCCTACCTCAAGATCGGATAGACAACCACTCCTAGCCAGTCTTGGGCTTGGCCTTTCCGATGTGCACTGGACCTGAGCCTGGACTCAGGCAGGTCCAGGAAAGCCTCCAGCTGGGCCATGGTGTGGTGGGCAGAGCAGGCCCTATAGGGGGAAGGGGGAGACTCCACACACCAAATGTCGACTCTCTAAGCTGGAGGGACCTGAGAGCTCAACCAGCCCACTGGTGCTCAAACACCAGCGTTAGAGCCACTGGTGCACTTGGAAGAAATGCATAGTCCCAGGCCCAGCCTCAGAGATGGTTTTGGTAGTTTATTTTCTTCTTTTTTTCAGCAGTACCATGCCAGTGCCCCTTGCAGTAGAAGCATGGAGTCCTAATTACTTGACCACCAGTGAAATCCTGGTTTGGGCAGCTCTTGATGGGGCCCCATAATCATCTTTTTAACCAGCTTCCTGAAGGACTGGGATGCAGGTGGTTCACAATTGGCTTTGAGAAATTAGGATCCAGGCTAACCCCACAGGCTCCCTCCTCCTCACCAGCTTATGTGGGAGAACTTAGCCCTGAGTCTGAGGATGGAAGGAAGGGAGGAGAAAGTGGCGTCTGGAAGGGAAATTAGGAGGGACCTGTGACTGGGCACCCAGGCCTAGGGGACCCCCCCATAGCAGATACAAATTTCGACCAGACCCTCTGAGCCCTGCCTGACCCCTCGAAGGTCCAGTGGCTATATGCTTTGCCCAAGGATGTGACCATCTTGTAGAGGTCCCAGTTTCCAGCTGGAACTGTGAGGCCACCGCATCAGGCTCCAGGGCTGACGAAGCCTTCAGGGTCAGCTGAGATGGGCAGGAGGAAAGCTTGGGAAGGGTCGGGGAGAGACCTGGACTCTGGCAGGAGGATTCCGAAGTCATAGCAGAAAGCTTGTCCAAGTTAGTGCAAGTTCAGCCCTTCCAGAGATTCAAGGAGGGCGTGTGGTGGCTAGACTGAGCTGAACTTTGAAAAGCCCGGCTCGTCCCCCGACATGGGGAGGGTAGAGGCTGGGGTCATGTCTCCCTTAGGGTCCCGCCAAGAGGCTTCGTCATCCTCTGAAGTCTGTAAAGACAACAGTATGGGGTAAAAATCGGAGCCCAGCTGGGGAATCTCCAGGCAGCTACCGGGTCCACTCTGGCCTTTCTCACAAGCTCTGGGCCTCTGCCCATCTAAGAGACGTAGGACTAACCACTCCTTCTCCCCAGGACCCCCGAGGCTTTGTTTCACAACCCCCATTTCCCCATTCCCTGGGGGAGCATCCTTATGGGCTCAGGCCCAGTTCTGACTGCAGACATGGGAATCCTGCCAGCCCAGAACTTTTTAAGTTGTCACTCCCACCATGCTACTCAAGAATTTTTCTGGGTCAGGAAAAAAAGAGGATGTGAAGTCAGGAGCCCTGGCTTCCCAGGTGAAATGGCCAAGACTCTGGTTATGGTGGGGGCGGTTGGTGGACGCTGAGAGCAGGGCCCTCCCCCACTTCCCTGCATTGTCAGAGTGGAGCCAAGCTAGGCAGCTCCAGGCCCCCAGAGCCCTCTGTCCACACCTGGCTCAGGCACCAGATCTCCGTGTTGGAGCTGGCGGAGGGCTAGGGGCTGGCAGGAGGCCCAGTGGGCTCTGCAAGCTTGATCACAGTGGACTCCGGGACCCAGCTGTTCCCCAGCGCCTGAAACACAGATTCAGTCAGAACAGCCTGTTCTCGGCGGCCACAGGGATGGGCTGCAAGCCGGAGAAGCAGGAGGGACAGGCAGCGGGTGAGCTGTGGAGTCAGAGTCCTTACGGTCAATTTACTACGTCTCAGTATGACCTTGGGTGAGCCACCTAACTTCTCTGGGGCCCAATTTCCCAAGCTGTAAAACGGGGAGTGAAATATTCCCCTTAGGAAAATAATAAACATTTCTGATAATGTTTTATCACACTCAGCAACTGGGAACTCCTGGAGTGATTAATTTGTTTCCATGATTGTTATTTATCTCCTTGAAGCAGGAAGACTGTGCAGGCTGCAGGCTTTTTGTCATAGGCCAGAGACAACAAAGTTGGACACGTCAAAGACTCACCGAATAACAAACAGCACAGGAAAGATTCCTTAGGAATCGTCCATCTGAGCAACCCCTCCTTGATCAGATGAGAAAACCGAGGCCCAGGGAGGAAAGATAGGTAGTCTAGAACAAGTGAGGCAGCCCATCTCCTGACACTCAGCTGCTCCCATGGGTCCTCAGGTCTGAGTGCTGGGCCCCTCTACCTCTCACTCTGTTGCCCAGCAGCTGGGCAGAGCAGAGGCTGGAGCTGGCAGAGGCCCCCAGCCACTTCTCCTAAGGGTACAGCTGCCCAGCAGATCCCACAGTCTGATGGGCACTGAAGCCAAGGAAAGAAGCTCCCACTTCCTGGATAACTACGAGATGGCTCATCTCACTTGTTCTAACCGCAGTCCCGAGAGATGGGAAAACCGAGGCTCAGAGAGGTGATGTCACTCACCAGACGTCACACAGCAGGCGAGTGGCTGAGCCGGGCCTTGAATCTGTGACTATCTGACCTCAGATCCAAGCTCTTGCCTATGCTATGCTGCCGTCCTGGCAGGGCCTCATGCACACTTCTCTTAGTGACAGTGTCTCTTGTCTACTAACTGGCCCCGGCTTTGAGCAATACCCTAGCTGTGGGGGGTGGGGAGGGGTGGACGTGTGAGCCACCTCTAGTGACACCTGCAGGCTGATGGGGACAAGGTAAGAGTCAGAACAGAGTTTCTCAGGTGAGATGTGACTGGGGGATGAGGGCCTGAAGGCGTGGGGGAGGGGAGAGATGTCACAAATGCTGCCACTCGTGGCCCTTGTCCACCCCAGCCCTGCCTGCGGCAAGGACATGGCAGGGCTGGGCTGGACCAGAGAGCTCCCGAGCTCACTTCCATTTCCCATGAATCCCATACCAACAGCTTTGGGATTTGGTCAAAACCCAGCCACTGCTGACCACTGGCCATCAACAGCTGCAGAAATGTCACCTACTCAGGGGTGACTGAATTTGAGGAAACAGCTTCAGGGGGTCAGAGACCAAACCACATATTTGGGCTGTGGCCAGGACCACTGCCCTCTGCCCCAGGAGCATCTGCATCTCTCAGTCGTCCCTCTGCCCACGCGGTGGACCCTGGGCTGCTCCAGCAAGCGTGGAGGCATTTTCTGGATTGTATTATACAAGATCTATATGAGCCTCTATTTCTGCATGTGTGCTAAGTCGCTTCAGTTGTGTCCAACTCTATGCAACCCTATGGATTATAGCCTGTCAGTCTCCTCTGTCCATGGAATTCTCCAGGCAAGAATACTGGAGTGGGTTGCTGTGTCCTCCTCCAGGGGATCTTCCTGATCCAGGGATTGAACTCACATCTCTTATGTCTCCTATATTGGCAGGCAGATTCTTTCCCACTAGCGCCACTTGGGAAGCTTCTAGAAAAACAGGTAGTGAGGCAGCATGGAGATTCTCCCTCCAGCCCAGCCTCTCTTTCTGAGTTGCGGAGGGCGAGCCCCAGGATGTAGAGCCAGGAGGAGGGTCCTGGCGGTGGCCATGTCAGCCCCTGCATCTGTCTCCATGACCTCTCCCTCACTCCCATCCACCCCCGTTTGTCTCGTTGAGCTTCCTGAGACAACAACAGCTGCTTCCTAAGCGAAGGACGGCCCAGTGCCCCATCCCACCGCAGGCTCTCCCTGGGGGGATCCGGCCTGAGTCCTTTGTCCTTGCTGGCGCCAGGAAAGAAGGCAATGGCAGTCCCCCTTTCCTGCTCTAGTGTTTAAGGGAATCAGAGTGGAGGCATCTCAGTAAACAGCTGAGGAAGGAAAGATCAGGTGGGGTGGGTGGGGGGAGGCACGTGGGGCTGCTGTCTTCTAAGGGGTGGCCTTCTCTGTAGGGTGCTGATATGGAAACCGGGGGTCTCTCCTTGCAGGGATAAGAGAGGGGCCTGGCAGCAGGTAGCCTCTCTCCAGGAAAATGGGCACAGGGACCACCACCCCCCATTCTTCCTGCCCCCTGCCCCCTCAGTCTGAACGTCAGGGTAGCATACTGCCTTGGTCTCAGAACCAAGGAAAGCTCAGAGAAGGGTGCTCTGGAAAGAGGAGAAATGGAGGTCAAGACCTCTAGAGCCACCCACTGCCTGCAAGACGTTTTCCCTCTCTGGGCCTCAGTGCTCTCTTCTGCAAAAGCAGATTAGCATCTATTGGTAGTCATATTCCAGCGTGCTGTCGGAATCCCCCAAGGCTTTGTTTAAAATTCAGGTTCCTAGCCCCACCCCTCGGAGAAGGCAATGGCACCCCACTCCAGTACTCTTGCCTGGAAAATCCCATGAACGGAGGACCCTGGTAGGCTGCAGTCCATGGGGTCTCGAAGAGTTGGACATGACTGAGTGACTTCACTTTCACTTTTCACTTTCATGCATTGGAGAAGGAAGTGGCAACCCACTCCAGTGTTCTTGCCTGGAGAATCCCAGGGACGGGGGAGCCTGGTGGGCTGCCGTCTATGGGGTCGCACAGAGTCGGACACGACTGAAGCAACTTAGCAGCAGCAGCCCCACCCCTAGAGGGTTTGGTTGGGACTGGTGTAGGAGAGAATGTTTCTAATAGGCCCCCACCCCCACCCCCACCCCCAGGTGTTTTGAAAGGGAGTTTGTACCAAACTTAGAGAAAGGCTGGGTTAGATGATCGCAAAGACCCGCTGTGGATCCAGCTCCAATGTTCTCTGATGCTACAAGGACAGGAATGAGAATGGAGCCCTAGGCCAGAAGCAGAGACCTGCTGGCACCTGATGGGAAGTCAGGGTGAGTCTTGACTTCTGGCCTCAGGGGCATCTGAGCTTGGGCCTGCCTCCTTCCTTACCAAGTGGGAGAGATGGACCTTGTCCTTCTTCTGTGTCTCCGAGGCCAGTTGAGCTGAAAGAGACAGGAAGGAACACCTTGAAGCCGGGAGCTGCTCCCACAGAGATGGACAGCCCCTTGCACCTGGGGCTTCCCAGGCAAGAAGATTTGGCAGAGAAGCCCAACCCCTTGGCAGTGACCCTGACTTTTGAGATCATTACATGGAAATCCCAGTGTGTGCGCCAGAAACTGGCTAGGGAAGTGATTCTGTGTGCTCAGGTCATTGTTTCTTAAACCTCAATGTGTGTATAGGAAACTTTTTTAAAATGCAGATTCTAATTCAGTAGGTTGAGGTTGGGGCCCTAGAGTCTGAATTTCTAACAGGCTACCCGGGGGTGTCACTGCTGCCAGGTGGGGACTGCAATTTGAGAGGCAAGGGGCTACGAGGCTCTCAGGTGTGATTGGAATGTTTTCACCCCGTGGGATCCTCCCAACTCCTCTGAGGGGATCTAGGGACATGGGCAGAGTTGACATTTCTTCCTGGGGGCCACACAAAGAGGAGGTAGGTGGCAGGCCCATCGTTTCCCACCACGGCCACTTGCACTGGCACAACATTGCCAGTTGGCAAATTTGGCTTCCTGGCTGTACTGCTTCCCAGCTATACCAAGGGCAAACTGCTTAACCACTCTGTGCCTCAGTTTCTTGCCCTATAAAATGGGATATTTGTAGGTATTGTAATGCATGCGTTCATGCTAAGTTGCTTCAGTCATATCTTGACTCTTTGCTACCCTAGGGACTGTAGCCTACCGGGCTCCTCTGTCCATGGGATTCTACAGGCAAGAATATTAGAGTGGGTTGCCAAGCCCTCCTCCAGGCGATATTCTCGACCCAGGGATCAAACTCTTGTCTTCTGCAGTCCTGCCTTGCAGGTGGATTCTTTACCGCTGAGCCACCAGGGAAGCCCAGGTTTTGCAATAAGTAGTTCCGAACTCCACAGTATTGAAATTAAAGGAGATTAAAAACAACATAAGCCACACCACAGTGCCTGGCACAAGGCGTCTCCCAGTACTGTTATTTTAGTTAAACCTTCTTTGTCTGTCCCATCCACCTCAGGAGCTACACATGGCCACTGAGCACTGGAAATGTGATTACTTTGAATTATACTGGGTTTCAAAGACTCTATATGAAAAACTGAATGTAGAATATATATAATTAGTATTTTATATTGATTCCATGTTGAAATGATAAAGTTTTAGATGTATCATGTTAAATAAAGTTTATTATTAGAATTAATGTCACTAGTTTCTTCTTTATTGTGTGTGACTATTAGGGAAATCTTTAAACAATTTATTTATTTCTAATTGTAGGATAATTGCTATACAATATTGTGTTGGTTTCTGCCATACATCATCATGAATCAGGTACACATATGTCCCCTCCCTCTTGAACCTTGCTCCCACCTCCCACTCCATCCCACTCCTCTAGGTTGTCACAGAGCCCTGGTTTGAATTCCCGGAGTCATACAGTGAATTCCCGCTGGCTATCTATTTTACATATGGTAGTGTATATGTTTCCATGCTACTCAGTCAGGGAATTTTAAACCATACATGTGGCTTGTATTCTATTTCTGTAGGCCATATATCTGGGGAAGCTGAGGCTCAAGGAAGTTAGGTGACTTGCCCAAGGCCACACAGCTAAAAAATGGCAGAGCTGGGAATTTGAAGCCAAGCCTTGAAAGGGGCTGAGCATCTCTAGAGACGCAGCAGCAGGTGTAGGGCCTCAAGGTACATCCTGTTCAAGTGCTCCGGCCCGAACTCCACCCTGTAGTCAGTCCTCACACAAGGTCAGAACCTGCAGAGACTGGACATGGATGGGTTCATGGGATCAACAGGGAGCGACGTGGCTGATGAGCTTGACCGGACAGATCAAAGCAAGATGAGAGCAACCCAACGTCTTGCTTCCCCATTTGAATTGCTTGTGGACTGCCCCGTGGGTCCCTCAGAAAAGAGGAGCAGGGCTCCTGACACCCACGTCTGAGATGCACACACTGAGCCCCACAAGGTCTCTCTGGGGTCATGGGGGGATTGTGGGTCTCAGGGAGACCCCTGGCTGAGAGCCCTTCACCCCTCCCGTCCACATGGCTCACCTTTTTCTCTCCGTTGAAACATGTAGTTGCCGAGGGCGGCCAGGCCTGTGGCCAGCAGAAGGGCTAGCAGCACCAGGACTGGGGCCAAGATCCGGATCAGTGGGATGGACACCCTGTGGGTGAGATGGAAGGAGCCTGGTGGCTGTCACCAGATGTCAGTGAAACACTGGGCATTCTTATTCTGAGTTCTGGTCACATCCCTCATCTCTCCCAAGGAGATCAGAGAGCACTAGGGACCAGAACATCCGGTTAGTCCCAATGGAAGGGGCCTCAGACCCCATCGCCAACCCCAGGAGACACTTTCAGCAAGATCTGAACCCGTGAGCAGTTGCCTGGCTACCAGTAATGGAGTATGCGTGCGTGATCAGTCACTCAGTTGTGTCCAACTCTCTGTGACCCCATGGACTGTAGCCTGTGAGGATCCTCTGTCCATGGGATTCTCCAGGCAAGAACACTGGAGTGGGTTGCCATGCCCTCCTCCAGGGGAACTTCCCGACCCAGGGATTGAACCCACATCTCTTATGTCTCCTGCACTGGCAGGCAGGTTCTTTACCACTAACGCCACTTGAGAAGTGTAGTTTGTATACAACCCCCCAAGAGCCAGTCCTTCCACCTGGGAATCCAGCTGGGTAAGAAAAAGTCATTTTGTTTGGTTCCATGTTTTCATGCTTGGCATAGGGCCCAGTGCAAAGTGTTCAGGCAAAAGCTGCTGGACTAGGGTGGCTTTCCCTAAAACTGGGCAGGGAGTGAGGTGGGGACTGGCGGCTATGGGGGCCTGCATGTCCAAGGCAACAGGGCTGCTGGCCCCTGTAGTGCTGGGTAGGGGGTGGGATGGTGCAGAATCTGCCCTTCGTGAGCAGCTGCAACGCAGAGGAAGGAGTACTGGGTTCTTATTGGATCAGAGGCACCTTATAGTTTAGTGCTGACCTGAAAGCTGGCTTTGGTCACCTAGGGCTCACCTGGACTTGGAGCTGCTGCTGGGGACAAAACTGGTGTCCTCTGTTGAGGTGGAGTCCAATTGTGTGGCTGGCTGGGAGATCCCTGCAGGAGGAGAGGTTGCTGGGTGAAGAGAGGTCCCTGCGTACGGAGAGGTTGCTGGGTGAGGAGAGATCCTTGCAAATGGAGAAACTGCTGGGTGGAGAGAGGTCCCTGCATACGGAGAGGTTGCTGGGTGAGGAGAGATCCTTGCAAATGGAGAGGTTGCTGAGTGGAGAGAGGTCCCTGCATACGGAGAGGTTGCTGGGTGAGGAGAGATCCTTGCAAATGGAGAGGTTGCTGGGTGAAGAGAGGTCCCTGCGTACGGAGAGGCTGCTGTGTGCTTGGACAGGGAGGTCCCTGTGAACGGAGAGGCCTCAGCCTCTGTCTTCCCCAGCTTGGCTGTGGTGACTGTCAGGAGGAGACCAGGAGAAGGTACAAGTCCAAAAGCAGTGCCTCGGCACCTTCCCTGATCCTTGATTCCCAGCATCCTCAGACCTCTGACCCTTGACCCCTGAGCCCTAGTCTCCCTAGGACTAATTTCTCAGAACCTCCCCAGCTACAGGGCACCCCAAACAGAGGTCTCAATGAAATTGTTTTGAGGACTTCCCTGGTGGTCCAGTGGTTAAGAATCTGCCTGTCAGTGCAGGGGACATGGGTTCGATCCCTGGTCTGGAAAGATCCCACGTGCCTCGGAGCAGCTAAGCCCTCGAGCCACAACTACTGGGCCCACACGCCTGTGCTCCACAGCAAGGGAAGCCACCGCAATAAGTGTAGTCAGAAGCCCGTGCACTGCAACAAAATGTAGCCCTTGCTCACTGCAACTAGAGAAAGCCTGGGCATGTCACTGAAAACCCAGCACAGCCAAAAAAAAAGAAAGAAAGAAACTGTATTGAACAAGCAGGTCACACCTCAGGAACACCCCACTTTTGTGTTGCAGTCTGTCCTCTATCGTGGGGAGGTGCAATTTCCCTGCCCCCACCTCCATGACCTTGAATCCCTCCCAGGGAAGGAGGGATGTCTGTTACCTGGAAAGACAAGCAGAGAGACTGACATAGTCTTATCGAAGCCCAGTCTTTTGACCCCACACAAGTACTTCCCCCTGTCCTTCAGGGTGAGGTTCCTCAGGATGACCGTGAACCTGTTCTCCCGCGGGTTGTCGTGGACCGACACCCTTCCTTCCTGGCCGTATTCTCCAGAGAAGACAGTCCCGGTGCAGCGGGAGATGAAGAGCCCGGCCTCTCGGCACCAGTACTTCTGGTGCTTCTTTAGCTCCTCCTCGTAGGTGCATTGCAGGGACACGGTGTCACCTTCGAAGCCACTGATCTCCTTCGGGTTCACCACCGATCCGTAACCTGAAACCACAGCACATGTGAAGGCTGGAATTCCCTGATTTAAGTCCCAAGGTCAAGACCAGAAGGTTTTCCACGGTTACTCCCTTCTTGGGGCAACCCTGGTAAGAACTGGTACTCCACTCTGCCACTGAGGGACCTTGGGGCAGGGCCGTTACTGTTTCCCTAAACCTGATGTATTGAAGGCTGGTGATGGGGAAACTCTAGATTCAGACAGCCGAGAGTTTGAATCCCAGCACAGCTGCTTAGTAGCTGTGTGATCCCAGGAAAACTGCTTGACCTCTCTAAGTTTTCTCACCTATAGAAAATATGTCCTATGTCACTGAATTAAGATGTTTTCATATGTAAGAGCTACCATGATTTCATATAACATTAAAAAAAAGTCAATGGAACTGACATCAGTTATAAGATACATCCTAAATTTTATGTTAAAAAATTTAAAAAAAGAAAAAGAAAAGCAGGCTTGTGAATTGATGAAATGGAATAATTCTTCATCTCTCAGGGTTGTTGTGAGCGCTACAGCAGAAGTTCAAGAAATATTTACTGAGTTTAGTATAACGGGTGTCTTCTCAGCTCCCTGGTTGGCACCGAGTCGGGAAATCAAGACAAAAGAGGCAAAGCTACGCTCACAGCCACTCAGCCATGAGGGGTCCAGGACCCTCAGGTCTGGGCGAAGACCGGGCTCTGGGTTCCAGGAACAGCAAGTGGCTCCTCTGAGGGTGGAGGACGAGGAGTAGGGTGGGGCGAAGCCTGGAAGGATCAGGCGGCGGGGCTGCGTCACAGCCACAGCGAAGGAGGTCCCTCTAGCAGACCCAGGGGGCGAGCTTGGGGATGAGCCCCGCATCCCTCCACCCTCGCCCCCATCTCACCTGGGAGCACAAGGCAGCCCCATAGCATGAGGAGGGGCCGCATGGTGAGCGCCGGGCCGCTCGGGAGCGCACGCACGGCTGGGCAACTGGGAGCTCCTCTCTTGGCTACACGGGGCTTTAACTTCCTCTAGAGGCAGATGGAGACCAGGAAGGGAGGGGAGGAGCCGTGCGGGTCTTGGGGACGCAGGAGGCGCCTCCGCTGTTCCCTCTACTGCCCCTCAGCACGCGCCGACCCCACCCCTGAAAGCCCACGGAGCGCTTCTCCCAAACTCCCTCAGGAGATCTTAACTCCAGAGGACCTGTGTGTAGAATTCAGGAAGACCGTGAATCCGGGTGGGAAAATGGTGCATCTTTACTTTCACTAAACTTGAAGTAACATTTATCTTTTCCTTAGGAGTCGTGTTTGCCGTGCTGTGCTGTGCTTAGTCACTCAGTCGTGTCCAACTCTTTGTGACCCCATGGACTCTAGCCCGCCAGGCTCCTCTGTCCACGGGGATTCTGTGACTGTCACCAATTAAAAATCATGACACGAGCACTTCAACTTGTCACCGATAGCGTGAAATACTGTGTGTGCACCCCCCCACTTAGTTATTAGATCTGCCACGACAGTAAGTTATTTAAAGTGCTAATGAAAAAGCACATTTATTATAGCGTTACATAATTATAAATATTTTAATAACCTCTTCAATATTATTGGTTTTCTTCTAAACGTATATTTTGTTTTATACGTTTAAAAGACCATTATTCTCAGACGTGGTGCATAAGCTTCAACAATGGTCCATGGTACAGAGGGTAGGGGGCTCAGAGGCAGTGCCAACTGCCCCTTGTCCCCATCGCTTCCCGAAGGGCGCAGTATCGCCCTTGGCCACTAGGCGGCGGTGCAGACGGAGGTGAGGGAAGCTGTCCGGCTGGGCTGAGCCGGGTACTTGGAGCCACCTGCAGGCCACGCAGAAAGGCTGGGCTCCCCAGGCGCTCTGAGTTCTCTTGGCCTTTTAAAAAGTGAGCTAGAGGTTTCCCACGGTGGAACCAAATCCTTGAAAGGGAACAAAACAAACATGCACGCTGGAGGGAGTCCTGGCATATCGTTTTCCCAAAATAGCTCTGTCGGTTGTTTTTTCTGACTCCAAAGTCATACATGTTGTAAGCAAAATTTTACATAATGCAGAAATGTTTAAAAAGAAAAAGAGAGAGAGAAGAATGGGAGTGTTTGTTATTCCCCTCTTTTCTTAGAAAACCACTGTTAATGTTTTGGCATATGTATTTCCATATGTACAGGTGGAACTTTTACCCACTTGCTGGGCTAATATTTGAAGCATCAATTAACTCAGTGGTTCTGGGAAGGGAGATTGTGTGTGTGTGTGATTCTGGTGATGTGGGAGTTACGTTTTATTTTCTTTTATTTTTCATTGAAGTATAGTTGATTTGGGGTCTTCCCTGGTGGCTCAGTGGTAAAGAATCTGCCTGCCAATGGGTTCTTGGGTTTGGGAAGATCCCCTGAATAAGGAAATGGCAACTCATTCCAGTACCCTTGCCTGGGAAATCCTATGGACAGAGGAACCTGGTGGGCTATAGTCAATGGGCTCTCAAAAGAGTTGGACCACAACTTATCGACTAAGCAACAACAAAATAGTTGAATAACAGCGTTGTGTCAAATAGGAGATATGTTTTAATTTCACAACATTGTAGGGGGAACTGCTGGCATTTAATGGGCAGGGACAGGAGTTCAAAAGGGTAAGAATTCTGTTATGGTCTCAGACTACGAAAGGTAATCACAGTTTTAAAAACACAGATCAAAATAATTTTAATTCTAGTGGTTAATAGTGTATCAGCTCTTTTTTGGGGGTGGTCCTTATACAGAATAATTTCTGATCTTGTTTACCTTAAATCCTAACTTATTTGTTATAAGCAGGGGCAAGCATCTGACACTTGATTGTGTTATTCCAGTGTCATGGGGCCTCAGCATCAACACTTTGAAAAAGGTGAAGTGAAATCACTCATTCATGTCCATCTCTTTGCAACCCCGTGGACTGTAGCCTACCAAAGTCCTCTGTCCAAGGGATTTTCCAGGCAAGAATACTGGAGTGGGTTGCCATTTCCTTCTCCAGGAGATCTTCCTGACCCAGGGATTGAACCCAGGTCTCCTGCATTATAGACAGATGCTTTACCATCGGAGCCACCAGGGAACTCAGCACTTTGAAATATGTGTTACTTGGTTACAAATTGTTTTCCTTTGATTTTTTTCCCCGCTTCTACTACAGCCCAGGCATTATACTGTCATTTTTTAAAATTAGGTGTGTGAGAAAGCATGTTATTTATGATATTTTGGGAGAGTAAAGGCAGTGTGGCAAAATTTTTATTTTATGGAAAGGGAATGGCGTCTACTGTGCGCCCCCCTATTCCCTTCGTGTGTATTATGATGTCCTTCCCCTCCACCCCACCATCTCCACACTTAGCCAGGAGAGAGGGAGGTCTGACAACTCCGTTAGAAATAGATCCTGCAGGACTTCCCTGGTGGCCCAGTGGTTAAGAATCTGCCTGCCAATGCAGGGCACGTGGGTTCGATCCATGGTCTGGGGAGATTCCACATGCCATGGAGCAACTAAGCCCGTGTACCACAACTACTGAGCCCGGGGTCTAGAGCCTGCAGGGTGCAAGAACTGAGCCTGCCTGCTGCAACCACTGAATCCCGTACACCCTAGAGCCCGTGCTCTTCAACAAGAGAAGCCACCACCATGAGAAGCCTGAGCACGGCAACTAGAGAGCAGCCCCCACTTGCTGTAACTAGAGAAAGCCTGCACGAAGCAACGAAGACCCAGTGCAGTCAAAAAATAAAGAAATAAATTACTTTCAAAAAAGAAAAAGATCCTAGGGAGAAGACGCTGGAGTGAGGCACTGGTCTGGGTCCTACACCTGATCCTGCCCCATGGAGTATGGGGGTGGACAACAGATACGAACCCCCCATACACAATAGGTTTGGAGATCTGAGAGGAGAGGATACTTGTGTCCTGCTTTCCTTCCTGGAGCACTTGGAGGTGCCCTCCCGTCCCAGGATAGGAGAGCAGGGGGCAAAAGGGTTCCTGGACCAATGGGCTTGTGGCAGCCTCAGTACATCCTCACGACATCCATAAGCCCAAAGATGGTTTGGCCATGCCTGCTGGTGCCATGGCTGGGGTGAGGGGATGGGGCAGCTGCCACGGGGAGGAGGAAACAGCCGCAGTGCAGCCCATCAGAAACTGGGGAGCCCAGTGGATGCTAGCACTGGGCAGACAGTGAGGAAGGCTGTCCTCTAGTGCTCTAGGCCCTGATGGTAAGTAAAGACCTCCAGGTTTAGAGTCCCTTCCCAGGTGGTGCTAGTGGTAAAGAATCCACTGGCCAATGTGGTAGAGAGTAACAGACCCAGGTTTGATCCCTGGGTTGGGAAGATCCCCTGGAGGAGGGCATGGCAACACACTCCAGTATTCTTGTCTGAAGAATCCCATGGACAGAGGAGCCTGGCGGGCTGCAGTCCTTAGCATTGCAAAGAGTCTGACGTGACTGAATCAACTCAGCACACACACACACAAGGGGAAGGAAGGAGCAGAGAAAACTAGAAAGAGACCGAATTTACCCTGAGTCATCTGAGAAAACCCAGACTGAAATGGAAGTCCCAGTTGCCGGGCAGGATTTAGAAAAAGCCTGTTGGCAGGGCAGGCAAAATCTGGCCCCAGAAGGGCCTGGCTTGACACGTGCCACTTTGTCAACTCCATCCATTCCCTCTGGTTTGGACTCTCTTTGGACTAAGTCACTCTGTTGGTCATTTGTTCCCCTTGGATCAGGGCTTTCAAGATCAGCGCGATTGGCACTTGGGGGCAGATAATTCTTTGTTGTGGGGGGTCGGTAACCTGCGTGTAGCAGCATCTCTGGCCACTACTCACTAGATGCTGTCAGTCTCCTCCCTGTCCCCCAAGTATAGGCAATCAAAAACTCTCTAGACATTCTCAAATGTCTCTCTGGGAGGCAAAATTACTCTGGGTTGAGAACCACTGTCTTAGATGATGCATGAATCTTTGAGAAAAAAAAAAAGAGCTGAAGTGTGTTTACACAGGTGCAGTAACCAGGTTTTAGATGTAGGAGAGTGAGCTTTCTAATCCTGAACCTCAGAGTTAGAAGACTGTAGTCACAGGCAGAAGAAAGAGACGGAAATGGCAACCCACTCCAGTATTCTTGCTTGGGAAGTCCCATGGACAGAGGCTGTCAGGCCTACAGTCTATGGGGTCGCAAGAGTTGGACACGACTAAGGGACTAAACAAGAGTCACAGGCAGCCCAGAACACACTCTCTGCGGGCAAGCCAGCTCTAAGGAAAAAGTAAAGGAAAGAGGGCTGGCTGACACATGCCTTGTTCCTCCTTCCAATTCACCAGTCAAATAAGTGAAGGTGCGGAGAGAGATCGAAGGTGTTATACCCAACAAAGATGACTAAGCCAGAGGCTAGAGAGAGCCTGGATCCCTGAGTCACCACTTGGAAGAGAGCTGATGCTCTTTCAAGCCAGCAGCAGACTTGGTGTGAGCAAAAGATAGACTTTAATGTGTTTAGCCACACATTACATGGTTAAAGAAGTTGTAGTTTGTTTGTTTCTAGAGTGTGTGAAGTGTCAAAGTGTTAGTGGTTCAGTCGTGTCCAACTCTTTGTGACCCCATGGACTGTAGCCCGAAAGACTCCCATGTCCGCTGAATTCTCCAGGCAAGAATACTGGAGTGAGTAGCCATTCCCTTGTCTAGGGGTTCTTCCCAAACCCAGGGATTGAATCCTAGTCTCCTGGATTGCAGGCAGATTCTTCACCATATGAGCCACCAGGGAAGCCTTTGGGGTGTAGCTTAAGCCAACACAAAGTTTTTTGTTTTCTCACATACGTTTCATCCTCTATTCCACTTACTGCTCCCTTGTCCCCAGCCAGTGGCAAACTCAATTGTTCAACTTCCTCCACTGTACAAATCTGAAAACTGCTTATGTTGACTGTTTAAAGGATTTTCTTTTTCATTTCTAGGAATGCCAGTGAAATGATGGGGGAGAGCAGCAATGTAAGATGGAAGTAATTAGGACCATCCTCTCTCAGAAGCTGGATGTAACAGACATATTTTTAAATATTCTCAAAAACACTGAAGGCTAACTGCAATGTGGTATCTTGGATTGGATCCCAGAACAGAGAAAGAATATTAGAAAAGCTTGTTGTTTAGTTGCTGAGTTGTGTCCAACTCTTTTAAGACCCCATCGTTGGTAGCCTGCCAGGCTCCTCTGTCCATGGGATTTCGCAAGCAAGAGTACTGGAGTGGGTTGCCATTTCCTTCTCCAGGGGACTTCCCAACCCAGGGATTGAACCCGTGTCTCTTGGATTGGCAGGTGGATTCTTTACCACTGAGCCACCAGGGAAACATTAGAAAAGCTAGTGAAATACTATTAAAGTCTGGAGTTTAATTAATAGAAATATATCAATGTTAATTTCTTAGATGTGACCAATGTACATGGTTATGTAAGATAGGGAAACACACATTAAGGGAAACAGAGTGACTGGTATTCAGGGATTATCTGTACTAACTTTGCAAAGTTTTTGAAATCTAAAATCATTCCCCAGTGTGAAGTTTATTTGTTAAAAAAAAAAAAAAAAAGGCAGGCAGTGAAGACCTAACAAGAGCATGAGGGATTACCAAGCTGAGGTCTGCAAGTAGAAAACCCAGAAAGATGAGCTATGCAGGCAAGGTGCCTTTGTCTCTGGGAGCATTTACTGATCTAGAAGTGAGCTAAGAGTGTAGGGCCCTCTAAAGGTGAGGAATTTGTTATGTGTGTATTTTTATCACTCAAAGAGTTGCACTTTGGGAGAAGGATGAATTGCAAATAAACCAAGCCACCATGGACTTCACTCAGCTTCCTGTCTTTTGGGTGTCCTAGGAAACTTCAGGCTTTGAACTTGAATTTTAAATGGTCCTGGTCTAACAAGGGCTTAATCTCCAAAATATGCGAACAGCTCCTACAACTCAACGATGAAAAAAACAAATAACCTAATCAAAAAGTGGGCAGAAGACCTTAACAGACATTTCTCCATAGAAGACATACATGGCCAGTAGGCACATGAAAAGGTGCTCAACATCACTAATTATTGTTCTTGTTGTAGTTTTAGGCACTAAGTCCTATCCAACTCTTTTGTGATCTCATAGACTGTAGCTCACTAGGCTCCTTTGTTCATGGGAATTCCTAGGCAAGAATACTGGAGTGGGTTGCCATTTCCTTCTCCAGGGAATCTTCCCAACCCAGGGATCTAACTCACATCTCTTGCATTGGCAGGCGGATTCTCTACTGCTGAGTCACCAGGGAAATCCCCACTAGTTATCAGAGAAATGCAAATCAAAATAATGAGCTACCACCTCTCACTAGTCAGAATTTGTTATTGTTCAGTCTCTAAGTTGTGTTCAACTCTTTGCAACCCCATGGACTGCAGCACGCCAGGCTTATCTGTCCTTCACTATCTCCTGGAATTTGCTTAATTCGTGTCCATTGAGTCGGTGATGCTATCTAACCATCTCATCCTCTGCTGCTCCCTTCTCCTGCCTTCAATCTTTCCCAGCATCAGGGTCTTTTCCAATGAGTTGGCTCTTCCCAATCAGGTGGCCAAAGTATTGAAGCTTCAGCTTCAGTCCTTCCAATGAATATTCAAGGTTGATTTCCTTTAGGATTAATTGGTTTAATCTCCTTGCTGTCCAAAGGACTCTCAAGAGTCTTCTTCAGCACCACAATTTGAAAGCATCAATTTTTCAGCACTCAGCCTTCTTTATGGTCCAACTCTCACATTCACACATGACTCCTGGAAAAATCATAGCTTTGACTATATGGACCTTTGTCGGCAAAGTGATGTCGCTGCTTTTTAATACGCTGTCTAGGTTTGTCATAGCTTTCCTTCCAAGAAGCAAGCGTTTTTTAGTTTCATAGCTGTAGTCACCATCTGCAGTGACTTTGAAGCCCAAGAAAAGAAAATCTGTCACTGTTTTCACTTTTTCCCCTTCTGCTTGCCATGAAGTGATGAGACCACATGATCTTTGTTTTTTGAATGTTGAGTTTTAAGCCAGTTTTTTCACTCTCCTCTTTCACTTGCATCAAGATGCTCTTTAGTTCCTCTTCACTTCCTGCCCTTAGAGTGGTATATGCATATCTAAGGTTGTTGATATTTCTGCTGGTAATTTTGATTCCAGTTTGTGATTCATCCAGCCCAGCATTTCAAATGATGTACTCTACATATAAGTTAAATAAGCAAGGTGACTGTATATAGCCTTGATGTATTTCTTTCCCAATTTTGAACCAGTCTGTTGTTCCATGTCCTGTTCTAACTGTTGCTTCTTGACCTGCATATAGGTTTCTCAGGAGACAGGTAAGGTGGTCTGGTATTCCCATTTCTTTAAAAATTTTCCATAGTTTGTGGTGATCCACGCAGTCAAAAGCTTTAGTGTAGTCAATGAAGGAGAAGTAGATGTTTTTCTGGAATTCCCTTGCTTTTTCTATGATCCAACGAATGTTGGCTATTTTATCTCTGCTTTCTCTGCCTTTTCTAAACTGAACTTGTATATATAGAAGGTCCCGGTTCAGGTTCTGCAGAAGACTAGCTTGAAGGATTTTGAGCATAATCTTGCTAGCATGCGAAATGAGCTCAACTGTATGGTAGTTACAACATTCTTTGACATTTCCCTTCTTTGGGATTGAAATGAAAACAGATCTTTTCCAGTCCTGTGGCCACTGCTGAGTTTTCCAAATTTGCTGACATATTGAGTGCAGCACTTTAACAGCATCATCTTTTAGGATTTTAAATAATTCAGCTAGAATTACATCACCTACAATAGCCTTGTTCGTAGTAGTGTTTACTAAGGCCCACTTGACTTCACACTCCAGGATGTCTGGTTCTAGGTGAGTGACCACACCATCATGGTTGTCTGGATCATTAAGACCTTTTTGTATAGTTCTTCTGTATATTCTAGCCACCTCTTTTTAATCTCTTCTGCTTCTGTTAGATCCTCACTGTTTCTGTCCTTCATTGTGCCCATCCTTGCAAGAAATGTTCCCATGATGACTCCAGTTTTTTTTGGAAGAGATTTCTAGTCTTTTCTATTCTAGTGTTTTCCTTTATTTCTTTGCATTGTTCATTTAAGAAGGCTTTCTTATCTCTCCTTTGACCCATCTGTCTTGGGTGGCTCTGCATCCCATAGCTCATATCTTCATTGAGTTATTCAAGCCCCTTTGCCATGACAAGGCTGTGATCCCTGAAGGGGACAGTCAGAATGGCCGTCATTAAAAACTCTACAAATAACAAATGCTGGAGAGGATGTGGAGTAAAGGGAAGCCTCCCACACTGTTGGTGGGAATGTAAGTTTGTGCAGCCACTATGGGAAACAGTATGGTGGTTCCTCAGAAAGCTAAAAATAGAACTACCATATGATCCATCAATCTGACTCCTGGGAGTATATCTGAACAAAACTATAATTCAAAACGATACACGCACTCCTCTGTTCACAGCAGCACTATTCACAATAGCCAAAACATAGACAAGCTAAATGCTCATCAACAGATGAATGGATAATGAAGATGTGGTGCATATATACAATGAAATACTACTCAGCCATTAAAAATGAATGAAATAATGTCATTTGCAGCAACACGGATGCAACTAGAGACTATCACACTCAGTGAAGTAAGTCAGAAAGAGAAAGACGAATACCACATGATATCACTTATATGTGGACACTAAAATATGGCATAAATGAACCTATCTGCAAAACAGAAACAGACTCACAGATGTAGAGATCAGACTTGCGGCCGCCAAGGGGGAGTAGGGAAGGGAGAGGGATGGACTGAGAGGTTGAGGTTGATAGAGGCAAACTATTACAGTTATAGGGCAGAGAACTGCTATATCCAACCTTCCGGGATAAAGCACAATGGAAAAAATATTTTTAAAAAGAATATATGTGTGTGTGTGTGTATATATATATATATATATATATATGTATCTGAGTCACTTTGCTGTACAGCAGAAACTGATACAACGCTGTATTTCAACTATACTCAAATAAATATAATAAAATGGTCCTGGTCTGTTAACACCCTCCTGGGCCCCTGCCTCTAAGTATCATAAAGATACCAATGAAGCATTCTTTCTGGAAGAAAATAGCATCAATATAAGCCTCCAATTATTAAAAACAAAATTTTTTCAAATAAAACCCAATATATGATCAAGGATAACCAGATGTATGAGGAGACAGGACTCCATAAATGAGAGTGTGTGGAGACAGCTGACAACAGAAAGAGACCCCTGGAGAGTCCAGATATTAAAAACAGGAGGAACAGCCTTGACACAACCATCCTCACTATGTTCAAGGAGGTAAAAGTCAGGCTAGAGATTTTTGGCAGGGAACTGGAAAGTATAAAAAATGACAGCAGATTTGAAACAGAGCAGCATAAAATTCTAGAACTGAAAAAACACAATCATTTAAGAATTCAACTGAAGAGCTTCAAATTAGACACAGCTGAAATGATTATAGTGTAGAAAGATTATAGACAGAAAAACGTATCAGAAGAAACGATCCAGGATGAAGCAGAGAGAAACAAAAGGATGGGAAATAGAGAAATGAGAATATGGGAAATGGGGGATCAATATGTTTTATTGGAGACATGGGAAGAAAGAAAACAGAGGATGTCACACAGGGAGTAATGTTCCAAATGTGAAGAAACACACTCTGTGTTTTGTTTTGTTTTAGATTTATTTATTTATTTTTTGGCTGTGGTGGGTCTTCGTTGCTCCACACAGGTTTTCTCTAATTGTGATGATCGGGCTACTCTTCATTTCTGCGTGCAGGTTTCTCATTGAGGTGGCTTCTCTTGTTGCAGAGCTCGAGCTCTAGGCATATGAGCTTCAGTAGTTGCGGCTCATGGGCACTAGAGTCCTGGCTCAGTAGTTGTGGCACATGGGCTTAGTTGTTGTGGCGTGTGGTATCTTCCCAGATCAGGGATCGAACTTGTATCCCCTGCAGTGTAAGGCGGACTCTTAACCACTGGACCTCCAGTATTTTTCTAACAGGTGTTTGTTGCTTATAGTACGTGAGATGCTAAAGCCTGTGTCCTGGGGCATGACCTGTTTCCCTAGGTCCAAAGGAGGTGCAATACGGACATTAGAGGGCTGACGAAGGTGGCACAATAGAGCACTGGGGGCAGGGTATTCTTTTCAGTAAGTAGCATTGGGACATGTAGGGAAAATATGAGACTTGATTCCTGCCTCCCATCATACACAGGAGTCAGTCTAGGCAGATTACAAGGCTAAATGTAAAAGGAAAAATGATGAAGCTTTTCAAAGCTTATAGAACATATCTTCATGGCCTCAGGGTAGAGAAAGAGTTCAACCAGACACAGAAAGCGCAGACCACAGAGGAAAAGATTGATAAATCAGACCATGTTAAAATGAAAAAGTGTTCATCAAAAGATGCCATGAAGAGCAAAGAGACACACCCACAGAGTGCCATGCACGTTACATGCATGTGTCATGCATGTTCAGACAACATAGATAACGTATTAAAAAAAGATAATATTGAGTAAAAGAAGCCAGGCATATAAGACTGATTTCATTTAGATGAAATGTAAAAACAGATATATATACTTGGGCTTCCCAGGTGGTGCTAGTGGTAAAGAACCTGCCTGCCAGTGCCGGAGACATAAGAGATGCGAGTTCGAACACTGGGTCGGGAAGATCCCCTGGAGGAGGAAATGGCCTCCCACTCCAGTATTCTTGCCTGGAGAATCCCATGGACAGAGGAAATTCGCGGGCTACAGTCCGTAGGGTCGCAAAGAGTCAGATGTGACTGAAGGGACTTAGCACACATGCATGCACGAATATATACTTACATGGAAAAACTGGAAAGCAGAAGTGATTCCTATAAAAGTCAAGGTAGGAAAAAAAAAGTCAAGGTAGGGCAGTGGCTGTCTTTGTGGGAAGATGTTGTGATCTCTGGAGGTCACTTGGGGACTTCTGCGGGGTGTGGCTACATAGATGTTTACTTTTTATTAATTTGTGAAATTGTCTTGTCTAAACTTTGTGTTTTATTGGAGATGGAGTAAAGAAACCAACAAAGAGGAAAAGTTGTCAGAAATCTCCAAAAATATAAAGGGGGGCTTCCCTGATGGTCTAGTGTTTAAGAATTCACCTGCCAATGCAGGGAACATGGGTTCGATCCCTGGTCTGGGGATCCCACATGCCGTGGGGCAACTAAGCCTGTGTGCCACAACTACTGACTGAGCTAGTGCTTAGAGCCGGTGCTCCACAACAATAGAAGCCACTGCAGTGAGAAGCCCACGCACCACAACGAAGAGTAGCCCCCGTTTGTCACAACTAGAGAAGCCCACGCATGGCAACTGAGACCCAGTGCGGCCAAAAATAAATAAATAACTCCTTTAAAAAAAAATCTCACCCCCACCCCCGCAAACTTACAGTACTTTCCCTAATTCTCACTGAGATGTAAATTGACTGAGCCCACCCTTTATTCAGACCTTCTGACTCACTCTGTTGGTAAGCCCATGTCTGGGCATCAGCCCATTTCTCCTCTTGGAATTATTTCCTGTTCCCTTCAGTGTCTGGGATGAATGCCAAACCAAAGGATGCAGATCTGTAGCCTGAAGCAGATTTTTTGTCACCTCTTTGAGGACCAGGGACCACTGAACAGTGTACTTCCTGTACTTTTCTCTTTTTCCAAAGATACACCCCCCAAGTCATTCATTCCTCTGGCATCAAGCTCATCTTCCTGTTTCATCTGTAGCTGCCCTGGCTGGAGCATCCGGACCAAGTCCTAGGTGGGTGACCCTGCTGGGCTTCGGATCATCTTGGCCAACACTGACCTGAGTCACCTTTTCTGTCCTGGAGCTCAGCCCTCTCCTCAGCTCTCCAGCTCTAAACTCTCATTCATCCAAACATCTAACACTATGTTAATTTCAGGTGCACAACATAGGCATTTGATATTTTCATACATTACAAAATGATCACCATGATAAGTCTAGTTACCATCTGTCACCATAGAAAGTTATTACAATTTTATTGACTATATTCCCCATACTGTACATTTCATCTCCCTGACATTTATTTTTTACCTGGAAGTTTTTACCTCTTAATCTCTCTCTCGCATATTTCATTCATTTTTCCACCTTCTCCCTTCTGAAAGTGAAAGTATTAGTTGCTCAGTCATGTCTGACTTTGTGACCGCATGAATTGGAGCCTGCCAAGCTCCTCTGTCTGTGGAATTCTCCAGGCAAGAATACTGGAGTGGGTAGGCATTCCCTTCTCCAGGGGATCTTCCCAACGTGAGGATCGAACCCAGGTCTCCCACAGGCAGATTCTTCACCATCTGAGCCACCAAGGAACCCCAACTCTGGTATCTACCTATTTGTTCTCTGTATCTATGAGTCTTTCTCTGTTTTAGGTTTGTTCATTTGTTTTGCTTTTTAGATTTCACATTCAAGTGAAATCATATAGTACTTGTCATTGTCTGGCTTCAACTTAGTGTAATACCTCTAGGTCCATCCATGTTGTTGCAAATAGCAAGATTTTATTCTCTTTATGGCTGAGTAATATTTCATTATATATTATATATATATACATATATACCACATCTTTGTCCATTCACCTATCAATGGACACTTAGATCGCTTCCATATCTTGGCTGTTGTAAATAATGTTGCATTCAATATAGGGGTGTGTATATCTTTTTGAATTAGTGTTTTTTTCTTCTTCAGAAAAATACCCAGAAGTACAGTTGCTGGATTGTATGGTAGTTCTGTTTTTAACTTTTTGAGGAACCCCCTTACTGTCTTCCATACTGGCTGTACTAATTTTCATTCTCACTCACAGTGCATGAAGCTTCCCTTTTCTTTTCATCCTTGCCAACGTTTATTTGTTGTTTTTTTTATAGTAGCCATTCTCACAGATGTGAGGTTATATCTCATTGTGGTTTTGACTTTCATTTTGCTGATGATTAGTGATGTAGCGTCTGTTCTCCTGTGCCTGTGGTCATCTACATCTTGTTTTTGGAAACATGTTTATTCTAGTTCTCTGCCCATTTTTTAATTGAGGTTTTTTTTTGATGTTGAGTTGTATGAATTTTTGATATATTTTAGATATTAACTGCTTATCAGATGTATCATTTGCAAAAGTTGTCTCCCATTCAGTAGGTAGCTTTTTGTTGATAGTTTCCTCTGCTGTGAAAAAGCTTTTTATTGTGATGTAGCCCCATTTGTTTATTTTTGCTTTTGCTTCCCTTGCTTGAGGAGACAAATCCAAAAAAATATTGTGAAGACATTTGACCAGTGTCAAAGAGTATGCTGCCTTGGTTTTCTCCTGGGAGTTTGATGGATTCATTTGTCTTTAATCCATTTTGAGCTAATTTTTGTATCTAGTGTGAGAAAGTAGTCCAGTTTGATTCTTTTGCATGTAGTTACATTATTTTTTTTTTAGTAATTTCTCTCCCCCAACTTATTTATAATGTCATCTTTCTTAAAAGTTAAATTACCATATACATGAGGACTATTTCTGTACTTTCTATTCTGTTCTATTTGTCTAGCCGTTGATCGTTTCTTCCGCACAAAGTTTTAAAAAATAGTTTTCATCTCAGAAATGTTTCGTATCTGAAAGGGTTAGTGCCACTCCCACCCCCAAGTCCAGTCCCATAACTTCTCCTTTTCAGAATTTTCCTGCTGTTCACCAATGCTTATATTTCCTGATGAATTTTTGTACCATTTAATGAGTTCCTTCTGCAAACTCTCTTTATATTCTAATTGAGATTGCACTGGGTTTAGAGACTATCTGGGAATGAGTTGATGTATTTATGGTATCGAACTGTGCTTTTCCCTGAGTTGCAGTTTGTAGTGTCTCTCCTTTACCATATATCAATAGGTCTTTTATTAATACTTTTCCTGTGCAGTTTAGAACTTGGTATTTAATCTAATCTTGGTTGATTACATATTTTAGTTTGGAATTTTTCTTTCATTATGAATTATAATTCTTTTTGTTCATAGAAAAGTCATTGAATTTTAATATCTACTTTTAGTCAATTCCCTTGGTTTTCTACACATAACATGTATCATCTGTGCTGCCTCCTTCTTTATAGTATTTATGCCTGTTATTTCTTTTTCTCATTTACCCATATTGGCCAACATACCAAGAGTGATGTTAAATTATTCTGGTGATGGTTAGGCACCTTGAGATTTGATTATTACAGTCACACACATTTGGGGTTGATATATTTTCTTGATTAACTGATCCCTCATCAGTTTATCCCTTTATCCCTGGCAGTAGTCCTTGTTTTGAGGTCCACTTTACTTTATATTGGGGCTTCCCAGGTGAAGCAGTGGTAAAGAATCCACCTGCAAATGCAGGAGATATGGGTTCGATACCTGAGTGGGAAAGAGCCCCTAGAGAAGGAAATGGCAACCCACTCCAGTATTCTTGCCTAGAAAATCCCATGGAGGAGGCTAGTGGGCTACAGTCCATGGGGTTGAAAAGAGTCGGACACAAATGAGCGCCTAACACTCTGCCTTATATTAATGTAGTCACTTCAGCTTTCTTACTCCTTATTCAATTTTCAGCACTTCCCAGCTAAGTCTTTTTTTATTCATTTTCCTTTAACATGTGTGTCTTTGTGTTTAAAGTGAGCTTCTGCTAGCTAACATTTGGTTAAGTCTTTCTAAATCTATCTTGACAGTCTCTGTCTTTTATTTGGAGGATATAGACCATTTACTTTTTACAAAAACAACTTTGAGATGTAATTTACATACCATAAATTTCATGCGTTTAAAGCGTACAATTCAATGGTTTTTTATATTCACAGTTGTAAAACAATCACTATAAATCTAATTAAACCATTGTCATTATCTTAGGACGAAACTTCACGCCCATTATCAATCCCTCCCAACCTCTCTCCTCCCAACTTTCTGCCTCTATAGATTTGCCCGTTTTGGAATTTTCATATTATTGAAATCATACAATATGTGGTCTTTTGGGACAGGCCTCTTTCACTTTGCATTATGTTTTGAGGTTCTTCCATGTTGTGGCACATATACTTCACTTCCTTTTTTAAAAAGTAATTAATGAATTTTATTTTGGGGTGTGCTGGGTCTTTGTTGCACGCAGGCTTCCTCTAGTTGTTGCCAGCAGGGCCTACTCATTGTTGTGGTGTGTGAGCTTCTCATTGCCGTGGTTCTCTTGTTGTGGAGCGGCTCAGGAGCACAGGTGCACGGATTTAGCTGCTCCACAGCATATGGAATCTTGCTGGACCAGGGATCAAACCAGTGTCCCCTGCATTGCAAGGTGGATTCTAGTGGTCCCCACTGGACCACCAGGGAAGTCCCATGCTGCTGCTGCTGCTGCTGCTAAGTCGCTTCAGTCGTGTCCAACTCTGTGCGACCCCATAGACGGCAGCCCACCAGGCTCCCCTGTCCCTGGGATTCCCCAGGCAAAAACACTGGAGTGGGTTGCCATTTCCTTCTCCAATGCATGAAAGTGAAAAGTTAAAGTGAAGTCTCTCAGTCGTGTCCGACTCTTAGCGACCCCATGGACTACAGCCTACCAGGCTCCTCCATCCATGGGATTTTCCAGGCAAGAGTACTGGAGTGGGGTGCCATTGCCTTCTCCTTAATTTCCTTTTATTGGTAAATAATATTCCATTGTATGGTTATACCACATTTTCTTTATCCCTTTATCAATTGATGGACCTTTGGCTATGATGAATAATACTGCTTCAGCATTCTTGTATAAGTTTTTGTGTTTTCATTTCTCTTGGGTATATATGTAGGAGAGGATATATATTTTTGAAAGTTTTTGTTTGTTTGCTTACCTTGCCACACACCTTGTGGGATCTAAGTTCCCCGGCCAAAGATCAAACCCAGGCCCTTGGCAGCGAGAGAGCAGACTCTCAACCACTGGACCGTGAGGGAATTCCCTGAAAGATATATTTGAAAATCATATATGATTGCCCTTGTAGAATCTATGGACATAATAATATGAAAATTTCACTTTTTATTCTATTAATGGACTACCTTATATGGAGTTAACAGATTTTCCAGATATTAAGCCATTTAATTTCCAAGTATTAAAACATTTTTAGAATACACTCAACTTGAGCTTTTGTATTATTCTTCTGGTGTTTTGGTGACATTATCAGCTAATACAGTTTTTAAGTTAGTTGCTCAGTCATGTCCAACTCTTTGTGACCCCATGGACTGCAGCCCACCAGGCTCCTCTGTCCATGGAGTTCTCTAGGCAAGAACATTGGAGTGGGTAGCCATTCCCTTCTCCAGGAGATCTTCCCAACCCAGGGGTTGAACCTGTATAGCAGGCAGATTCTTTACTGTCTGAGCCCCTAGGGAAGCCCAATATAGTTTTTAGGATTTTTTTTTTTAAATAAATAAGACTGGTGTCTAGGGTTGATGTATTTGATGTATGTGTGTATTGCTTTCTTTGGCAGGTTTTGGTATCAATGCTATGCCCACTTCATAAAAAGAATTTTGAAGATTTCCTTCTATTTCTATGTTCTAGAAGAGTTCAGGATAACTGTTCCTTAAATGTTTGGTAGAGTTCTTCTGCAGAACTATCTGGTGCTTCTTGAGGGAACAATTCTTTGACACCTCCTCTTAAAGTCAGTCTGTTAGTATTTCTGGGGGTAATTTGTATAATAACAACAATAATAATAATAGTAAACTGAGTTTCTGGGCCAGCCAAGTCAAAGCCTCTGAGTGCAGTGACAACATCAAGATCACAACCCCACAAGAATCAAACAGTATGTATTTTTCATGTCTTCCTTCTTTCATCCAGTATAATTTGCTTGGCAGTCACCCATGTTGTTGCACTGTGGGGATAATCTTTGAATAATGTTGATAGTCTCTTTTCACTGATGAGTCAATAAACCACTGTAGGATGTACCACTATTTATCCAGGCACTTGTTGATGGACATCCTTAATTGTTTCCCTTTTTTGGCTATTCTGAATAAAGATGTACTGAATAAAGATGTACTGAATAAAGATGTACTGTACAGGTGTTGTAGACAGAGATTTTATTTCTCTCAGACAAATATGTCGAAGTGGAATTGCTGGATCATGGGAGAGATGTATGCTTAACTTTTTGAAGAAGTTGCCAAACAGCTTTTGGAAGTGACGGTACTGTGAAATACTTGTAACATAGCAGTTTGGGTTTTAAATTCTCCCCATCCTCACGTGTTCCTCATTCTAACCCTCCAGTGTATGCAAAGTGGTACCTGCATGTGGATTACTCTGCATTTCCCTGAAGACAAATAATGTTGGTTGAGCACTTTCTCATATGTTTGCTTATTGGCTGTTTATACATCATCTTTCGTGAAGCGTGTGTTTATATCTTTTGCCTGATTTTTCGTTGGGTTTTTTGTCCTTTTTATCATGGAGTTGCAGGAGTTCTTTGTTCAGCGTACAAATCCTTTGTCATATATAAATTATGAGTAGTCTGCTGCTTGCCTATTTATTTTCTTGACAGTGTTTTTTTGATAAACAGAAATTCAAAATTTTGCTTGTCAGATTTGAGTCCGTGCTTTTTATGTCCTTTCTAGGAAATCATCGGCTTCCAAAAGATTGAGAAGATATACTTCTATGTGTTCTTCTAGAAGTTTTCTCAATTTAGTTTATGTTTATGCCTATGGTCCCTCTCAAATTGAACTTTGTACGTGGTATGAGGTTGGGCTTGACTCCTCCATCCCAGAATATCTAGATTTTTCTGGCACATTTTTTGGTGCTCATGTCAAAAGTCAGCTGACCCTATACCAGACTGATCCTGATATCTCTCTGACTAAGCATCCCTGGTAAAAACGTGTCTCAAGTAGTCTTTCCATACTCAAAGTGAGGTCCTAAGACAAGAAGCATCACATCACCTGGTAGCTTGTTAGAAATGCAGCATCTGGTGCCACGCCAGCCCTACACAACCCCCAGAGGATTTGTAATCACATTACATTTTGAGAAGCACTGGTGTAGATAATTTTTGAGGAAGGAGGGGAAATGTGATCATGACATCTTCTGCCACTGACAGCCTCCCCAGGCACCGCGGGCTGTGGGGGCCTGTGGATCCATTTCCTTTCCATGATGAAGCCCTAGACGGACTCCTATGCTTAACCCCTGGGTCCACGCTCGGGGTACGTGCTGCGTGCTGGGGGCGTAGGGGAGGGGGCTCAATGGCCCACTCCTCACTCTCGAATACGCACAACCACCTGCTCACTCATCCCGCAGCTCCTACCCTTTCCTCCAGACACGTCCTTTTCCCTGAGCCTCAGTTTTCCTCAATCACATAGCAGAAATAATAATGGTCTGTAGCTCAGGAGTTAATGCGATTCGAAGTGGTTTGAGGAGTATCTCGGGCACAGACACAGCACAATAAAAGTCAGTGATCTTCAGGACTATTTCAGAGCAGGTCCCCCAGGAGAAGCCCCTGCACACGAGCCGCCGTTTCCCGGCAGATCCACCCCCGCCTACTACAGCCGGGCAGAATCGAGCCTTGCAGTCTTCCCGACTCGACTTCTCTCTCCTTTCTCCGCTCCCCCAGGGCCCCGTGCACCGATAAATCTTTCCCAGCATCGTTGTATTGTTACAGCGAGTTGCCCTGGCGTCTGACCGGTCCTCCTTTCCGGGCCTGGGAGTCTCTCAAATCCAGTATCCCTGCCTGGGTGCTCGCGGAACCCCCAGCCCCTGGCACAGCGCCTGGCACTTGGAAGGCGCGCAATAAATGTTTGCAAAATCGAAATCTGTGTTAAGCAAGCGTCCACCTTTCAGTACTCGGTTTGTGTGTGTGTGTCGGGGGTGGGGGGAGCGGGGGTGGGTAATGTGCGGGCGACGGGGGCGGAGGGAAGGTTGGCTGTGTGCCCTGGTTGGGGACACAAGGCAGGGAGCTCCTCGAGGCTCGGGTGGGAGGATACGGAGGAGGGGGTACAACGCAGGAGAGCGAAGCCCAGGCCGGCAGGGGACTGGCGGTGCCAGACGCGGCGGGCGCCCTCCGCCCCTCCCCCTCCCCTTCCCCCCGCGCGCCCCCTTCCTCCTCCTCCCCTCCACGCCTCGCCTCCTCCGGCTCCGCCACCCCCGCCCGCGCGGCCGCGGCAGGGAGGGGCCGGGAAGGCGGAGCCAGCGGCCGCCGAGGCTCCAGGCACCCGCGCGGCTCCGGGTCTGGAGCTGAGATCCCGGCTCGCCCAGGTAGGAACCGGCGCGGGCGATGGACCACGGACTCAGGCCCGTAAGGAGGGGAGGATGGGCTAAGACCCGCCTCTCCTGCACAGGCAGCCTCGCAGCCCAGGGAACCCCCCCGCCCCAGCTTGGTGAGAGCGGGGGTGGGGGGGACTCAGTCCCCGCCCCTCCGTCCCTGGCCTCCTCTCCGCGCCCACCCCCTCCTCCATGCGCACCGCTCCTTTCCTGCCGGCCCGCATCCTCCGAGACAGCCCCCAGCGTCCCCCAGGTCCTGCCTCGCCTTCTCCCAGCCGCGCTCCTTGTTGGTCCCACAGGTTCCTTCCCAAAGCGAGCCGGAGTCTGTGCTTGGCTGCCTGGGGGAGTTGGGGGCACAGCTCGAAGGAGCCAGAGGGTGAGTCTGGCGTAGGGGGGCGGGGCGGTGGCTGGAGGGCCGGGGACCATTCTTCTGCGTCTTGGTGTCCGCGGGACTCGGGCGGGCGCTGTGGGGCTGGCTCCATGTTTGCGGAATGAATGAATCATTACTCTTCCTTATCCCCTTCTGAAGGAGGACTTTTTGAGATCCACGTGCTGCAAAACACGTAGGGGGGCCTGCCGAGATAGGGCTCCCCCCGCCGGCATAGTAGACACGACTCTCCTCTCTCCACCTCCTCTTTACGCTCTATTTTGGGGGCAGGATCGCTTCTGGTTGGGGCTTGGGAATGGTGGGAAAGGAGGGGCTTGTAGGCCCAGCTAGGTACTTGTTGACAGTCAGGAGACTTGAGAGAAGCCCCTTAGAAGGCCACAGAGGAGGGGCGAGCTGTGAAGGACAGCACCCGCTGTCAGGCAGGGACCACTTCTCACCTGATACCCGCCTGGAAGGGCCAACGGAGTATAGATTCTGATCTACAATTTACTGAACGGCCCTCCCCACAGCCTCTGTTTCTTCATCAGGTGAATGGAAATATTAATGTCCGTTCCTCAGGGCTTTGAAGAGATTAAGAAAAATGTCATATGAAATCGCCAGGACAGTGCTTGACACATTGGGAGCACAAAGCAAGCTTGGTTTTCTTTCCTTCCTCTCTGAAAAAACTGAGTGGAGAATTTGTTCCCATCCCTTCTGTCCCCGAATTGGTAATGGACAGTCACAGTACATGTGTAATCACTGTTTGTTGATTGAATAAGCTTGCCAGAGTTTCACATCCCACCCCATCCCCTCTTTTTCTCCCAGAATCCACAGACAGAGATCTAAGCGGCACAGACATGCCGGTGCTGTCTGAGGACTCCGGTGAGTGTCTCCCGGGGCCGGGCCTGCCACAGTCCTGAAGACAAGAGCCTGCCCAGCAACCCGGGGCAGCAAAGAAAGCAGCTGCTACCGGTGTTGGCTCGGAGCCCTGGGAATGAGAGCCGGGGGGGAGAAAATGTGCCCCCGGCAGGGCTGACATACTGTTGGAAGGTCTGCTCGGGGTCCCGTGGGGCAGGAAGTAGCCACTGCATTGGCTCTACTGTGTTTTTCTCACTCCGTCCTCAGGTTTGCATGAAACTCTGGCACTACTGACCTCTCAGCTGAGACCTGACTCCAACCACAAGGAAGAGATGGGCTTTCTGAGGGATGTTTTCAGTGAAAAAAGCCTCAGTTATTTAATGAAGGTAAAGTCCTTTCTGCCCCAGGAAGGTCTTTGCCTTATGCTGCCCTCTGAATGACCTGGTCTGCAGCCCCAGGCATCCTCACAGCTGTGGGTGGGTTGTGTGACATCCAGGGTACATCTGGACAGTTGTCTTGGGAGACCCCAGCCTGAGTTCGGCTGTGTTTGCAGATTCACGAGAAGCTTCGCTATTACGAGAGGCAAAGTCCAACCCCCGTCCTGCACAGCGCTGTGGCCCTCGCCGAGGATGTAAGCCCCCAGTTTCTCCTTCTGGCCTCAGCCCCTCTCCCACCCCTAGCTGCTTGCCATTGCTTAGCAAGGGACCATCAGGGCTCAGGAGCCCCAAGGTGAAGAACGTCTCCTCCCCTTCACCTCTTCCCTGGGCCTCCTGATAGGCAGGGAGAAACTGGTGAGCCTTGGACAGGGCCAGGGGCCATGGCGACATGGTGACACCCACTTACTGTGTGTTCCCGAGAAAGTCAGTTTTCCCAGCTGTGATAAGAGCAGTTCCCAAACAGCTGAGGGCTGGCGACAAGAATAGGTCAAACATGCACACTGCATATCTGTGCTTTGTGAGGCCCGATGTGAAGTCCTGGGTCCAGGGACTTGCATCTTCTTGTTTTTTGTTGTTTTGGCTGCTCCTTAGTGGTTTGTGGGGTCCACCAGGGATTGAACCCTGGGCTTTGATCGCTGGGCCCCAGGCAGTGAAAATGCCGAGTCCTAGCCACTGAACTGCCAAGGAATTCCTAGGCTTCTTGTTTTTTAAAGGAATCCTTCCTTATTTCTTGTGGACCTGTCCTAGTTGATTACTGAAGCCAGTTTCTGAATAAAATCATGTCACCCCAGCAGATAGCCTAGCGAGGGATGGGGGCAGATTCCCTGCCTTTCTTGCCTGTGAGATGCCATTAGGAGCAGGTTAGGTTGTCAGGCTCCTAGGCGCAGCACTGCCTCTAATATTAGCTCTGTGACCCTAAACAAGTCATTCAACCTCTCTGAGCCCCAATTTCCTCATCTGGAAAATATGGTGAGGGTAGAGACAACAGAGCTAGATAAGCCCAGGTTCAAGTCCTGGTGGTGCCATTCACTACCTTGGGGACCTTGGGCAGAATATTTAATCTCTCTCATTTACTTCTCACCAGTGAAATGGCCAAATAATAGTACCTGCTCCATCTAGTTTGTTGTGAGAGTTAATCCATGTGAGGCAAACAGCACCCAGGAAAGCCTTCATAAATTAGCTCCCATTAGGATTAGCCTGTAGAGGCTTCTCATGCTCTCTGATCCCTGGAATGACTTCCCTGGGAGCCACAGATCTGGAGTGACTGAGGGTCCAACGCCCCCTGGTGCTGTAGTCGTGGCTGGGGGGCCCAGGGAGCAGGGTTTCCCCTTGGGTGACTCCCAGGAGGCTCGCAGCAACTGCAGCCATCTGTGGCCTTCTCTCTCCTTCCCCTGCAGGTGATGGAGGAGCTGCAGGCCGCCTCCGTGCACAGTGATGAGAGGGAGCTGCTCCAGCTGCTGTCCACCCCCCACCTCAGGGTAGTCACGCCACAGTCCCTGCCTACCCACGCATCTGTGTCTCCCGGGATGGGGATAGGAGGAGTGCTTGGCCATGAAACTGAGGAAAGGAGATTTCTGAGTTAGGGTTCCTCAGCCTAAGTGTCTGGGGAGGTCATCTCTCTGGCATGAGATCTGGGACCCTGAACCACTGCCCCCTGGCTAGGTCCCCTGGACCCCCATGTGCTTTGGAGGCTAGCCCTTCTGTTGTCTTGCTTTCATGATAGGCCATGCTCATGGTACACGACACAGTCGCTCAGAAGAATTTTGACCCCGTTCTTCCCCCTCTGCCCGATAATATCGATGAGGATTTTGATGAAGAATCGGTGAAGATTGTCCGCCTGGTGAAAAACAAAGAACCCTTGGTATGTGGTCCTCACCTCTCTTCCCCACGCTCTCCCTGTTTCCCACCCACCCACTGAGAAACCCAAGAAGGGACCCCCCCCACTGCAGTCTTTGGAGTAAATGATGGCAGCTTTGTCAAGGCCGCCACTAGTCCCTGTGACACCACTGTGTGCAGAGTACTCCTTTCTCTGGGTAGATTCAGCCTCCCTTTGCTGTGGCCAAGCTCCTTTGTGCAGTTGAGAACCTGTACAACTGTTCAGGGCAGCCCTGATCATCATGCTCTGAACAAGAGGTTGGCAAACTATGATGCAACAGCCAAACCCAAGCCAGTCAGTGTTTGTAAATGAAGTTTTTTTGGTGCCTGGCCATCCAGTTCATTTACATGTCTAGGGGCCCCGCCTTTACATGGCAATGGCAGACTCAGTGGAATCCGTGTTGCCTGCAAAGTGTAAAACATTTATACTTGATCCTTTCCAGAAAAAGTTGGCCAACCTCTATTTTGAATTCTGAGGAAACCCAGGGTAGCAGCCATTCTTCTTTGCAGCTGACAGATTGTTATCATTGGTCCCGGTTCAGCATTGATTTACCGAGCTAAGGGACAGATTTGTTTATTAGATGGAGGGAAGTAGCAGCAGTCCAGAGAATTGAGGGCGTGCCCTAGAGAATACCACAGCTGGCCTTCTTCACTGTCAACTTTCACCAAGTGACCTCAGATGAACCGCTTCTGCACACTGGCCAGAGTTCTCCTCTGCTTTTGATTCTTTACTTTCAAAATGGGGGCAGTCATCCATCTACTCGGGAAACACACCGTGAACCCTTCTGTGTGCCAGGCACCATGTTAGGTGCGGGCAGTTCAGAGAGGGTTAAGACTTCCATGGGGTTCCCCGGTGGCCCAGTGATTAAGACTCTGTCCTTCCAATGCAGGGGCTGCGGGTTCAATCCCTGGTTGGGGAACTAAGAGCCCACATGCTCCATGGCAAAGCCAAAAAAATTAACAGACTTAGTCATCACCCTCTGAAAGTTTATAGAAGGTAGTAACTGGGGTGTCCTGGAAGAGGTGATGCCCATGCTAAATTTTTTTTTAAAAAGAACAGAATTTTTCCAGAGGGAAGGGGGAGAAGAAGGGCATTCTACCAGTAGAACTGCATGAACAGAGCCATGGGAAGGTGAACGGCATGGTAGATTCAGGGAACTGGCCAAGTTGGAGGTCAAGTGTGACAGAGGTGAGGCCAGATCATTAGGAGAGCGTAAAGACTGGATTGTCACCCACAGTTGCTTGCCTGGACTCTGAAGGTAGTGGGGAGCCACTGAAGGGTTTTAAGTAAGAAATAAAATGGTCAGATTTTCAGTTTGAAAGATCATCTTGGCTATGAAGTAGAAAGTCACCTGGAGGGGGAAACAGAGGACTTATTTGAGAGTGGGGGCCAAATACATATGGTTCAGAGACAGAGCTTGACCTTGGTTTGTGGGAAGAGGGAAGAGGAATCCAAGAAATACATCAGAAATAAAATTAATGTCACTTTGTGACTGCCCCAGCTTGGGCAGGAATCTGAGGAGGCATCTTGGATATAAAGTGAAGGTGTCCAGCTGGGATGACAGGTGGGCAGTGGGACCATGATTCAAAAGGGGGAATAAAGAGAAACTTAGGATCCATTGAATTCAAGAGGCATGGGTGCCCGCAAGTGGAGATGTCCAGGAGATAAAGGCTTAGGTGTGTAGAGATGCGGACTTGGTAGCTGCCAGCATCCAGAAGGGGTTACAATCCCATCTGAGAGGCTGAGACCGCCTGGGTGAAGCGTGTATGGAAAGAGACAAGGAGAGGACACGGGCCAAGTGCTGGCCCTTTAATCAACATTTAAAAGATAGATATAGGAAGACTCAGCCAAGGAGACCAGTTGGTCACTGAGAAGTACCGTGAAAGAGGTGTCACCAGGGCCCAGGCTAAGAGAGCATTCCAGGGAAAGGGCAAATCAGAAGATCAGAGAGAGGAGACTGAGTGTGGCGATTGAGATGGCAGCTCGCGGGTCGCTGGTCCTTTTGCTGGTGCACTTGAGGCGGGCAGGGAGTGAGTCAGAGCAGATGCCTCTTTGAGAAGCTTGTTCTGAAGGAATGGAGACTGGCATCCACTGGATGGGGCTGCCACATTTTTAATGATGGGACAGGCTTGATAATATTTTTAGAACCAGGAGAAGGAGCCACTGGGGAGGGGGCATTGAGAATGCAGGAGAGGGAGGGAGGGAGATGGAGGGACCAGCCTATCCAGGAGGGTCCCCTCCTCTGACTTGGGGAAAAGGAGGAGAGGGTGGACAGAGATGCTGGCAAGTTTGATGGTCTGAGGGGCAAGAAGCCACAGGGTTCTTAGCTGCTGGTCTCTCTTTCCAGCAACATTCATTTTATGGACTTCAAATGAAGTCAGTGATAAAGCGTGCCAGTGTGTTTGCACTTACAGCCAATAATTAGTGGTTAGCATGTCTTGCCTGGAGAATCCCATGGACGGAGGAGCCTGGTGGGCTGTAGTCCGTGGGGTCACTAGGAGTCAGACACGACTGAGCGACTTCACTTTCACTTTTCACTTTCATGCATTGGAGAAGGAAATGGCAACCCACTCCAGTGTTCTTGTCTGGAGAATCCCAGGGACGGGGGAGCCTGGTGGGCTGCCGTCTATGGGGTCGCACAGAGTCGGACACGACTGAAGCGACTTAGCAGCAGCAGCAGCATGTATTGAACACTTGTGCTTAGTCACTCAGTTGTGCCTGACTCTGCAACCCCATGGACTGTAGCCTGCCAAGCATCTCTGTCCATTGGGATTCTCCAGGCAAGAATACTGGAGTGGGTCTCATTCAGGGCATCTTCTTGACCCAGGATCGAACCCAGGTCTCCCGCCTTGCAGGCAGATTCTTTACCGTCTGAGCCACGAGGGAAGCCCATGTATACTGGAGTGGGTACCCTGTCCCTTCTCCAGGGGATTTTCTCAATCCAGGAATTGAACCAAGGTCTCCTGCATTGCAGGCAGGTTTTTTACCAGCTGAGCTACCAGGGAAGCCCATATTGAGCACTTACTTTGTACTAAGTGCCTGGCCTGTGATATCTAATGTTAACCTTGCAACAACCCCAAGAGTCAAATGCTTTCCCACACCCCAGAGGAAACAGTCGCAGAGAAGATGAGGGGCTTCCTTGCTAACAGAAGGCCATTGTTCTTAGTAAATGACAGAGTGGATTCAAACCCAGGGCCATTCAACTCCTGACTGCTGCCCTGCCCTGCCACAGCCCAGCCTGCCTGGTGCACGAGAGCTTGTTAGTGCCCTTCTCATCCTAGACATCATGTCTGCCGTGTTTTGGGGGCCAAGTCCTGGTCCCAAAGCTCCGCCTGGGGCATAGTTGGTTCCCCTTGGCAACAACAGAAGGCCTGGTAACCCTGTGATTGGCTCAAGGCAGGTTGAGAATTTGCTGGCACGTATTCTCCTCATGATTAAATGTCTTTGCAAGAGGCAAGGGCTGTGATGTGATAGAGAAAACACTGCATTTGGCATCCCAGAAAGCTGGGTGACCTTGAAGGTGCTTACCTTCTCTTTGCCCCTGTCGCTTACCTGTCACATGAGGCTGTGACAGCATTACAGTCGTGCTTTGTTTAAAGTGCTGTGCTATACTAATTTGAGATGTTGGTTTTATTTTGTCCTCAGCATGGCAAGGTGCCTGCTGGGCTGTCCCCCCTGGGGTGGCAGAGGGAGGAACAGGGGTGGGAGGGGGAGGCTCTCTCTGGTCCAGAGAGTCAGAGTCTGAGATTTGGGGCTGCTTCTTAGGGGCCTGCCTGCTCTGTCTCTGATGCAGGGGGCCACCATCCGGCGGGATGAGCACTCAGGGGCTGTCGTGGTGGCCAGGATCATGCGAGGGGGCGCAGCAGACCGGAGCGGTGAGTGGCATCAATGCTGGCCTGGCCACGGTCATGGCCATGGTCCCCCCAGCCTTCCTCCTTTGGTCATGGGTCTCCTTTCCTTCTCCCATTGGCTCACCTGTTCGGGATGTGCTTTACTTTCTGGGAGTCGGACTGGAATTCTCTTCTCCTTCCTAAGCCCAGTAGAAAATTTATTTGTTTGAAAATAGGTCAGGCATGGAGTCCTTTGAGGGTGATCAGGAGGGTTTGTGCATTGGCTTAGCCTGGGGATTGAGGTAGTTGAGCTTGGTAGGTAAATCCTAACTAGGGAGCAAGACACCCTTTCCTGACACCCCAGCTGCCTTAGCCAGCCTCAGTTACCATGGGAAGGGTGTTCATGTTCCTGGTTTGTTTGAGTAGAAAACAAGTTAAGAATCACTGTTGTGAAACAGACTCACGGATTTAGAGAACAAACTTATGGTTACCTGAGAGGATGGGCAGGAGAGGGGATAGGAAGTCTGGGATTGACATGTAAACACTGCTGTATTTAAAATGGATAACCAGCAAGGACCTACTGAATATAGCACAGGAAACTCTGCTCAGTACTCTGTAATATCCTACGTGGGAAAAGAATTTGAAAAAGAATAGATACATGTATGTATGTAACTGAATCACTTTACTGTACACCTGAAACTGACAACATTGTTAATCAACTATACACCAATATAAAATAAAAAATTAAAAGAAAAAGAATCTTTGGTGTGTGGAGGAACTAAGTTGGGAGGCAGATCTCCTGGTGTAGGGGAGTGTTGCCCCCAAAAGTCTGGAGACCATTGTGGTGGGAGCCCTAAGACCAGTGCCTCCCATTAACAAGCACGGAAATGGCCCCAGTGTCTTGTTAAAATGCAGATTCTGACTCAGCAGGTCTTGGATGGGCCCAAGACTTCTGCAGCCCTTCCTGCGTCCTGGGTGATGCTGCTGCTTCTGGACTGGTGTCCATGTTGAGTGGCAAATAGGGCCCCATATGCAGAGTTGCTTATCATTAAAGCAGAAGCCAACAGACAGGTGTGTCTAACACTCCTGACTCCATCTTCTCTGGCGCCCTTCAGTTTTCATGTAAAATTGGAGAAGGATGTCCTTGGAGTTATGTCTGTACACCCAGGAAGGGGAAGAGTTAATGATATTTTTAAAGAAGCAGAGGTGACAGCAGAAAGAACATGGGCTTTCTATAGCCAAGTAACTGCATCTGTGCACTGGCTCCATTATTTCTTAGCAGTGTGGCCTTGGGCAAGCTGCATCACTTTTCTGAATCTCAGCTGACTGTTTGTAAACTGGAGGGTTTTGCCAGGCTGCTGTGAGGCTGTGATTCGAGGTGAGCCACCCAGCACACCTGGGGATAAGTTCATTCCAGTCCCATCCACTACCTTTAAGCCTTGAATCTCCCCTGCTTGGGTTCTGTAGGCAGGTGCCAGAGGTGCCTAAAACTTCGCGCTCTGGGAACCTTGGACCCCTTGCTGTGCTGACGGTCAGCCCCTGTGTCTCCTAGGCCTGGTCCACGTTGGAGACGAGCTCCGGGAAGTGAACGGGATCACAGTCCTGCACAAGCGGCCCGACGAGATTAGCCAGATTCTGGTCTGTGCCGTGCGTGAGCCGGGGGTGCGGTGGTTCTTCAGAGACCCAGAGCAGGGCACTTCCTGGAGCCAGGGCTGATCTAGCCCAGTCTCCCTGTTTTCATGGGGAGACTGCAAGCCTGGTGACCTTACAGTGTGCCCTGCACTGGGGCGGGGGTGGAGGGTGTCGGGGACAGGAGGAAGGGAGTGCCCAGACCATCTGCCTCTCTCAGACCCTGTCTTCAGCACAGCCATCCTCCCTACCCCCAGCCTTGTTTCCTGAGGATCCTTCTAGAAGACCCTCTTGAAAGGGTCCCCTCTTCCAAAGAGCTGAGGAATATGAAGTAAAAGGCTGTAGCGCAGGA
This sequence comes from Bos taurus, assembly GCF_002263795.3. NCBI lineage: Eukaryota > Metazoa > Chordata > Mammalia > Artiodactyla > Bovidae > Bos > Bos taurus. Next base: position 43,705,344 of record NC_037346.1, on the reverse strand, counting down.
GAGCAAGGGCTTTGGGGTCAGCTGGTCCTGGGTTAGAATCTTGTCTCCATCACGTTACAATTGTGCAACCTTGGTGGTGGTGGTGGTTTAGTCACTAAGTTGTGTCTGATTCTTTCGTGACCCCATGGACTGTAGCCCACCAGGCTCCTCTGTCCATGGGATTTCCCAGGCAAGAATACTAGAGTGAGTTGCCATTTCCTTCTCCAGAGGATCTTCCCGACCCAGGGATTAAACCCAGGTCTCCTGCATTGGCAGGCAGATTCTTTACTAACTGAGCCACCAGGGGTGTCTTGTGTAACCTTGATGGACAAGTCATCAAATCATCAAGTTTTGATTTCCTTCCCTGTACAATAGGGGTAGGGATGGTTTCTCAACCAAGGCATAGTTATCATTAGGATGTAAACATCTGGAAGAGGGCATTGCACTTCACAACTGCGAGGGGATTCTAGGGTAGCCAGTGCTGGGATGGAAACAACCTTCTCAGTCCATTCTGGGAATGGAAGTCAAAACTGAAATTATAAAAAGCCCCTGTCATAGTTCTGACCTCTATAATCCTCAGGCATCCTCTTCCAGCACGACACTGTTTGCTAACTTTTAATGGTTTGGGGGGGGCGGAAATGAGATGAGATCTCAAGTTCGGAGGCTCACTCTTTAAGGCCCCCGCTATAGGGGACCCTGGTTGCAGGCAGACCCTTCAGTCTTTCTGCCCCCTCTCCTTTTCCCCTGGTTCTGGGCACCAGCCTCCATTTTCCAGAGTGAGGCGGGATCAGGGACAGCATTGGGTGAGATGTGCTTTAATGGGCCGACACGTGCTTCCCCATGGGCCCCCACGTGGGGTGCAGCATCTGTCTCTGGTAGAAGGGAGGGGGACCCGAGATTGGGGAAGATGGAGTGGCCTGAGACTGGGGAAGATGCAGGTCAACAGGGAAGTGCTGGTTGGGAACCAGCCCCAAATCAGGCAGGAAAGAGGAAAATGAAATTGAACGATGATATGAAAATAACCCAAGAGAAAAGAAGGGCAGTGCTTGGGGGCACTAGAGGTCAGAAGGGAGAGAGCGAGCTGTATCTGTTGTATGCATTGTTCTCAAGTTCTCATTTAAAATCTTCTGGGGACTTTCCTAGTGCTCCAGTGGTTAGGACTCCACGCCTTCAATTCTCCAGGGCCAAGGTTCAATCCCTGGTCAGGGAACTAAGATATTGCAAGCTGCGTGGTGTGGCCGAAAAAAAAAGAGAAAAGTGTTCTATCCCTTTGTCCCATAAAAATGCTTCAGTTAATTCATCTGGGTGCCACCACTGAAGGGCAGGTCATAGGGGAGGCTGCACGTCCAACTTTCCTTCTGCATGTGAGTTTCCAGGTCTGGGAGGTAACATGTGATGTCCTGGAGGGTTAGACCTGGGAGATGATATGGTCATGTGCTGTCTCCTTTCAGGCACAATCCCAGGGATCCATCACCCTGAAAATCATCCCAGCCACCCAGGAGGAAGACCGCCTAAAGGATAGCAAGGTATGGCGGAGCTGAAGGCAAGGGAGTGGGCAAGGCGGGTGGTGGGGGTGGTGGGACTCCAGTCCTGTCTTTGAAACAGTCACTTGGGAAGAGATCATCCATCTGGTCCTCGGAGCAAGTGCTCGGTAGAGACCTGCAATTCAGTCACCAAGTGATTCATTTGTTTGTACCCCATCTCTTCTAAACAGGATTTGACGTAGCTTACTAATAAAAGACAAGAGTCTTCTAATTGAAGTAGAAAAGCCAGGCCATGAAGAGGAGGAGAAGATACCAAATGTTCCGGCTTCAGGCCCAATTAAGTAACTGCCATTTGTTTAATTCCTAGTGGAGCCTACCTTTGGTGGGCACCTGCTCTGTGCCAAGCGCCCTGCCAGATGCTGGAGACCAGGATGATTAGTAGCTTAGAGGTTGCCTGGTTCAGTAGGGGAGGCCGGGGACCCAGTGTCTCCTTGTTACGTGATAAGTGCTTCAGGAAAATTCTGTGCAGAGTTCTCAGTTCAGTCGCTCAGTTGTGTTTGACTCTTTGTGACCCATGGACTGCAGCAGAGTTCTAGGCACTTTCTTTTTCCCTTCACTGGGTCCTCGTTGCTGCATGTGGGCTTTCTCTGGTTGCAGTGAGCAGGGGCTGCTCCCTAGTTGTGTTCACAAACTTCCCATTACAATGGTTTCTCTTGTTGCAGAGCATGGGGCTCTAGGGCTCAGTAGTTGTGGCACATGGGCTTCCCAGACCGGGGATCGAACCCGTGTCCCTGCATTGGCAGGTGGATTCTTAACCACTGGACCACCAGGGAAGTCCCTAGGCACTTTGGAAGGTGGTACATAATAGGAGGGTTGGCAGTGAGCCTAGAAGAAGAGGGAGAAGAGAAGGGCGGGCAGAAAGGTCTGCATAAGCGGCGGCTCACAGACATGGCAGGGGAGTATGAGATCCATGAGAAAGTGCATTGTGTGGGGCTCCAGGAGGAGGAAGGGGGTGTGCTGGTGAGGTGGGTTAAGGCTCTGTCTGAATGGCCTTGAATGCTTTGTTCAGAGTTTTGGCATTTGCCAGTGACCCCAGGAAACAGCAGAACAGGGTTGGGGAAGGGAAGGTAGCCAGTGCAACAAAGGGTGTCTTCTCAGCAAGTTACCACCGCAGACAACCAGAACTTAATCCTGCTTCAGAATTCGGCGTCCCCTGTAGACCATGCCTCCTCCATTCCTCCTAACAGCTGGGAGAGCTGGGGAGGATGGGAATCTAGATACCAGCTCTCACCAGGCTATACCCCAGGGGTTAATTCCCAGCAGTTCCTCTCTGCTGGATTAGGGGAGAGCAGATCCCAGTGGCTGGAGGAAGTCATTAGGCAGTCAGGGTGGGGTGCACTGAAAAGGTGAGGCCCCCGGGGAATATGGGAAGGCACCCCACAGGCCAAGTAACAGCCTCAGAGGCAGTGAGAAGCTCCTAAAGGTATTTAGTTTTTTGGTGTTCTTTGCTTGTTTGGTTCTGAGAGGGAAGTGATGGAAATCACATTTGTGTTTTACAAAGCTCCCTAGGGCAGTGAGTGGAGGAGGGTGGAGATGGGGTTGCGGGCACCTGGTAGGAGTCTGTTGTAAAAGCCCAGGTGAGAGATTGTTAAGCCCTGAGCTGACGTGGTGGTAGGGAGGATGGAAGAGGCATTACTCTGACTTCCCAGTAAACTTGGATCTGAACTTTCTGGCAGCCAAGGCAAAAAGGAGAACATAATGAATTACATACTTCTCTTGGAAGATGGAAGGAAGCATGCTGATTTTTTCAAGAAAACTAATTTTCCACCCCTACCTCCCAGAACCAGGAGCAGGAAAGATAGGGCATGAAAACACTTGGCATAGAGTAGATGTCAGTAAATATTTTGATGAATGGCAATTAACAGCAGACAATGTCTTTGATGGTTTTTTTTACGCAAATGAAGAAATCATCTTCATATGACGATTTCTTATTTGCACCTTCAGTTGAATCCCAGGGCACACATAATACCTGATGGAAGGTTGTTCTTCCTGGGACAAGCTGGTATGATCTCCATATGCAGCTTCTGCAGGTTCTAACTTGATACAGGAAGAGGATTTGGTTTTCCTGGAGGACAAAATGGGTAGCCTATCTCTTAGTCCATCCTTTCTGAATATTTTTCTTTTAGCTAGACGCTTGGTCAGGGCTGGCCGCCTTTTGAGTGCCTGGGAGCCTGGTGACATGTATGGCTAAATGAGGGTCCCTGTCCTCATAATATTAATATACGGCCAGAAAATTCATACTGTCGTCTAACTGAATCTCTTTTGCTTGGCACCTAAAGGATTTGGATTTGTCTAAGGAAAACCTCTCGCCTTTTTTCCCCCCTATTTGTTGTTGAAGCAATTGGGCCATAATGATTTGGAAGTAGGAATAAATAAATCCATGCCACTGAATTATAGAAGAGAATGAAGAAATGGGACCAAATGCTGTTCCCATCCTGTTCTCTAGAGGGATGGCTTCTGGGTACAGAAGAGAGCTGGGGGTTGGCCAAGTATGTGACTGATGAGACAGGGCTGAGCTGTCAAAGACATGACTGTCAATTACCCACTGAAAAGTGATGATGAAGAATTGGTAACAGTAGTTTCATTGATATTTATGTTCTTATCAAAACATCTAGACTACTTATTTAACAGATGGCTGCTGACATCATTAGCGGCAGTTAGCATATCAGAAATAACATTTGAGTTAGAAATTGTGCTTGCCTTTGCTTTTTTGCTCCCAAGACTAATGGTTGCTTTGTGTAGGCTGAGAGGCTATTGTAAGGTTAATAAGAAGATGTTTAGGTTGGAAAGGGAAATCCTTGAATCGTTTTCTGATTCTTTCTTTTTTAAATAGCTTAGCAAGTTGATGTTTTTTAAAGCATTTATTTATTTATTTGACTGCACCGGGTCCCAACTGCAGCGATCGGGATCCTCCTTCCTCTCTGCAGCCTCATGCAGGAACTTTAGTTGTGGCGGGTGAACTGTTAGCTGCAGCGTGGAGAATCTAGTTCCCCGACCAGGGATCGAACCCGGGCCCCTTGCATTTGGGAGAGTGGAGTCTTAACCACTTTACCACCAAGGAAGTCCCCATTTTTTTGATTCTTGATGGATTTCCCTTAAAAATGATTGAAGAACAGTAAGAAAATAGGTGTGGTGGGTTTCTGATTAGCCTTCTATTCTTGACACTGCTTGTTCTTCCTAATTGTGAACAGCCTTCTTCAGCTTTCCATGTGGCATAGACACGTCAGTGCTTTCAGGCCGTCTCACCTAGCTCCTCCCCTGCAGGTGTTCATGAGGGCCCTCTTCCACTACAACCCTCGGGAAGACCGGGCCATTCCCTGCCAGGAGGCAGGACTGCCCTTCCAGCGCAGGCAGGTCCTGGAGGTGGTGAGTCAGGATGATCCCACGTGGTGGCAGGCCAAGCGAGTGGGGGACACCAACCTTCGAGCTGGCCTCATCCCTTCCAAGCAGTTCCAGGAAAGGTGGGTCTGGGGCGTGTTGTAAGGGGGTGTGGTTCTAAAGTGGCTGGAGGCGTAAGTACATGGCAGAGCCCCATATCTCTGCTAGCAAACCCCGGGGTGGGGGTGCCCACGGAGCGTCCTTCTGTAAGCAAAGTACCAATTGTGCCTATGTTGGTTCTTCTCTCGTCATCAGTAGTGATGGCTATTTGAGATTTTAGTCAGTGTATATAAATCTGTACTATATTAAATTAATGTATATTTTATAATGCCTACTTGGGCAAGTTGAAAAATAAAGTGTAAAAATACAGGAGAGGAGGATAAGGAAAAGAAAATTACCCAGTCTCACCACTATCTAAACAGCATAATTTCTTTCTTTCTTGTGCCTGTTATGTGAGTGGTGTGTATAGAATTTGAGGTCTCGCCTTTTCTTTTTTTTGATAACTTAACATTTTGACATGAGCATTTCTAACATTACTATAGAATAATAGTATTTATTCCATACTATTAATTAATAGTGAAGAGTGTCAAAGTGAAAGTCACTCAGTCGTATCCGACTCTTTGAGACCCCGTGGACTATGTAGCCTGCCAGGCTCCTCTGTCCATGGAATTCTCTAGGCAAGAATACTGGAATTGCCATTCCCTTCTCCAGGGGATCTTCCCAACCCAGGGATCAAACCCAGGTCTCCCACATTGCAGGTGGATTCTTTACCATCTGAGCCACCAGGGAAGCCCAATTAATTGCAATATAATATTAATTAATGGTAATATAATATTTCATCAGGAGATGTACTATTTATTCACAGGCAGCAACTATGGTTTCTGCCCTGCAGGAGCTGACAGTTTAGCTGAAAAGTCACAAGTGGTTCAGACGAACACTTCATATAAATGTGATGGGTGTGAGGGTGGAGGATACCAGGTCTTAGCAGGAGCACTGGCCCTAGTCAGGGCTAGCATGAAAGGCTTCAGGGAAGAAAGGTCATACCTCAAGTGATTTCTCTTCTTCCCTGTGGCTGTACTTTGAAGCTCTCTTCAATGTTTCACTGCTACAAGGCTGTAATAATTATCTTGCATATAGTCTGGTCCTCACATTTCAAATTGATTCCTTAGGCTAGATTTCCAAAAGTGTAAACCCTGAGGGTGTGGCATTTATGCCTGCAATGCCTCTCCTGAGATTTGTAGCCCTCTTCCATTTTAGGGGTGTGGAATGACGCTGTATCTACAAACCTCAGGATTCATCCATTTCAGTGGCTCTCCTGGTGTGGTTCCCAGGTGTATTAGCATTCCCTAGGAATTTGTTAGAAAAGCCAGTCCCTGCCTGGGCCCTGCCCCACATCTGCTAAATCAGAGACCCCAGGGCCAGAGTCTGAGCTCTATGTTCTAACAGATATTCCAGGTGATTCTGAGGGGCTGGGGTTTGAAGACTGCTGGTCTGTTTCCTCAGGGCAGCCTCAGACCCAACTGCATCTTTGGCTTCACAGGTTGTGGGGGAAGGTGCTCTAGCTGCATTTAATTGTGGAAATCTAGATACCTCCAGGAGCCCTGGGTATCAGCTCAGAGATGAGGCCTTGGAAGCTGCTTCTAAAGTGCCAGGCTGTGTCTGAGGCTATGGGGCTCTTCTGTTTGATGGTCGCCTTCCTCATCCTGTTTGCCATGTGAGGCTCCGTGGAAGTCACCTACCCACCCCTGCTGCTTCGACTCCAGGCCATGCCCGGTGCTGGAGTGTGCTAACCTTTACCATTAAACACAATGTTTCTCTAAAAATAAATAAATAAATAAAGTGCCAGGCTGAGCTCTCCACTGGGCTGGGGAGAGGGTGGTTAGGGCATTAAATTAGAGTCACTTTCACCCTCGACTTCTCCTAAGAGTCATTCTGCTCTTTTCCGGCTTCCTCAGAGATGGAGAGGCCGGGTGACTATGGAGAAGGGGCTTCCTTTCCTTGAGAATCAGCTTTGGGAAAGTAACAACCAACCACTGACCATGGATACTGGGCTCTGCCCCCTCTGTGTGTGAATGACCATCTTAGGCTGGGCAAGCATCTCTCAGAGCAAGAAACTTAGTTTTTTCCTCACGAACCTGTGAGCACCTGTGCAAATGTCCCTCTGCACTGGAACTCAGTGTGAAGCCAGGAGGCCCTTGGAGTGCCAGGCTGTACCCCACTGTGGGATCTAGGCCTTGGTTTCCTTGAGTTTTCCAGAAGGTTCCCTCTGACTGGTTCTCTCGTCCAGCTCATTGGCCTGCCCATCTCCTTTTGTCCCCATAGGCGACTGAACTACCGGAGAGCCACAGGCACCCTGCCGAGTCCCCAGAGCCTCAAGAAGCCCCCCTGTGAGTAGTCTGGCAGGATGGCGCTTCAGGGAAGCAGTTCAGGGAGGAGCTGGGGTTAGGACCCTAGGACCCTGGGACGTCATGTGGGGAAGAAGCAAGCGCTAGGCTGGAGCGGGTACTCCTGTCTGAGCTCTGAGGCTTCCTGAGGGAGGAGGGGCTGGGGAGAGGGGTCAGGAGGAGAAATGGGGGTAGGTGGTGGGGAGCTATTCCCTGGAGAGGAGCTACTATATTGGGGGCCCATAGATAACACTGCAGGGCATGATGATGTCGCTTCCAGAATCGTGTGCAGATCGTGGGTGTTGTGTTGTGTCTGTGAGAGGCTCCACGGCTTTCCTTAGATCCCCAAGGGGCCCCCTGACCTTGACAACATAAGAACCACTGATGCTGGAAGGGGTTAGAGATGGCTGTGAGTGATCTCACGCCTCTGTGTTAGCAGCCAGATTTGGTAAATAAAAGAAAAGGACTCCCAGTTAAATTCAAATTTCAGATAAACAATGAATCAGTTTTTAATATAAGTATATCCCATGCAATATTTGGGACATTCTCATGTAAACACGGCTACATTTAAAATGGTTAACCAACAAGGACCTGTTATATAGCACATGGAACTCTGCTTAACGTTGTGTGGCAGCCTGGATGCGGTGGTGGGGGAGTTTGGGGGAGAATGGCTACGTGTATATGTATGGCTGAGTCCCTTCGCTGTTTACCTGAAACTACCACAACATTGTTAATCAGCTAGACCCCAAAACAAAATAAAAACTTTAAAGCTTGGAAAAAGAAAGAAAGTAATTTGGGACATACTTATACTAAGGAATTATTTATTGTTTATCTGAAATTCACATTTAACTTAGTGTCTTGAATTTTACCTGGGAATTTTACTCTGTGCAGCCCTTAACTTTTACAAAACACTTTCACTTACCTTCTTGCCTTGTAATTGTCACAACAGCTCTGGTTCATAGTGGAGTCAGGGTCATCCTTTTTTCCAAGATAGTTAAACAGAGGCTCATGAGGTCAAGGAAGTGGGGTTGGGAACAGGGTTCCAGAGCCCCCTGGTTAGAGCCCTTGGTGGTGAAGAAACGTCAGGGGATGGCCTCTCTAGCCTGGGGTCAAGAGTGGGGCTCGGAACCAAGTTGGGGGGTTAGAACCACACCAGGTGACTGGAGCGCAGCTGGCCGGCTGCCCTGCTCCGTGCTCTGCCATCACCTGCATCTGTGCTCACCCAGGCGAGTCTCAAACCCCAGAAAAGCGGGAGCAGGTCCCGGTCTGCCGCAGACACCCTTTAGCGAGCTGCTCCCTGGGCTGTGTGGCTGCCTTTCCAGACTTGCTCTCAAGTCGGAGGGGCTGCTGAGTACGTTGGCCCTGAGGCTGCTTACTTACGCCAGTAATGAGCAGGCTTTCTTTGGGCCGCTAATGAGAAACACACAGGAAGACTAATTAGAGCAAGTCTTGGTTAATAATGCACTGCAGCTCAGATCACAGGCTTGCTGGAGGAGAGAAAGAGGGGACAGATGGAGGGCTCCTGAGGACCCAAGGCTGTGGCTGCCTCTTGGTGGCAGGGCCTCCCGGTTCCCCTCTGCTAACCCTGCTCCATCTGTCTTTTGTGCAAACCGCAGACGATGAGCCCTGTGACAAAGGTAGGCCTGGTATTTGTCCCCTGTGCGCATGGACAAGGTCCCTTTTCTGTAGACTGTCTGAACAAGCCCCTTCACCCCCTCCTCCTGGGGGGGCGGTGCCCCTCAGGCACCCCTCCTGGCACCTCTCTCCCGGCTCTGCCAGCTGGACCAATCTGCTCCTTCAGGCATGCAGAGCTAGTGGGGACATGGGCCCAGCCCTCCCCGGACTCCGACTGGGCTGGTCACGTGACCTGCCTGGGCAGCGGGCAGGAGATAGGACGGCAGGGCTTGGCGAGTGTATCTCCTCTCCTTATCCTCACGGGCCCTAACTCAGAGAGGCTGGAATGGGGCCTGCTGACCCCGAACCCTACCAGGTCTAGAAGGGCTGTTTGTGGTCTAAGCATGGAGCACTGGGTGAAACAGAGGAATTTGTAAACCTAGGGCTGACTGGAACATGGCATTTGTCCCAAGCCCCTCTGAGACTCCATCCCAGAGGATCCTGCCTGGCCACCCACGGCTGGGTGCCTCTGGGCTGGGGCATGTGTCCAGCCTGGCTCACTGGCCTCCCTCTCTCTGTTTGGTTCCCAGAGTCCTGTGACTGTGAAGGGTATTTCAAAGGATACTATGTGGGTAAGTAATGGGGGCTCTCCTCCGCCCCTGCCTTAACACCCTTCCCCCACCCATGCATAACTTAGCCCATCGCGGGCTCTTGGGTCAGGGAGAGGTGACTGAGACCCAGGAGCCCCTCAAGAGCAGCTGAGTCTGTGGGACCCACATTTCCCTTCAGTCTCTGTTAGCCAGAGGCCAAGCTGAGCCTGCCCTGGTCTTGGGGTCCCCAGCCTGCCCCCAGCTTTCACCCAGCCACTGGGAGCAGCGCCCTGGACAAGGACCCCTACCTTAATACCAATTTTATTATTACCATAACTCCAATTGTAGTTTATTCAGTGTTTCTTCCACCCCCATACGGCAGTGGCACCTTTTACCAGTCTCCGAAGTAACTTTGCTTCTTTTATTTTGGTAAATCTTTTCAAAGGCCTTTAGAGACAGGCGAAGGGTTTTTAACCTTTCATTCAGGAGTAACTTCAAGCTTACTGAAAAGCGGTGAGAATTGTGCAGAGAACTCCCATATACTCTACATCTCGGTTCACCAGACGTCAACACTTTGCCGTGTTATCTCTATCATTCTCTTTTTCTGCATATACACATTTTAAGACTTTTTTTTTTAAAGGGTATTTATTTTTGGCTGCCCTGGGTCTTCATTGCTACACACAGGCTTTCTCTAGTTGCGGCAAGCAGAGGCTACTCTCGAGTTGTGGTGCGAGGGCTTTTCATGCAGTGGCTTATGCTGTTGTGGAGCATAGGCTCTAGGTGCATGGGCTTCAGTAGTTGTGGTGCGTGGGCTTAGTTGCCCCGAGGCATATAGGATCTTCCCGGACCAGGGACTGAACCCATGTCCCCGACCTTGGCAGGCGGATTCTTAACCACTGTACCACCAAGGAAGTCCCGCATATACACGTTTAATCCTCCACCCTGAGTCATGTGAGAGCTAGTTGTGGCCATCATGTCCCTTCACCCCTAAATAGCTCAGTATGTGTTCTCTAAGGACAAGGACATTTTCTTATAATCCAGGGCTATTATCAATTCTGGGAATTTCTTTTATATATATATATTTTTTTAATTTATGCTGTTCATATCAACATTTTCGCCATTGTCCCAATTATGTCCTTTAGAGCATTTCCCCTGACCCAGGATCCAATCTAGGAGCACCCATTGCTTTTGTAGATTTGTGTCTCCTTTCATGGATAGGGGAACTGAGGCTCAGAGGGGTGATGACTTGCCTGAGGTCAGTCACATGCCAAGTAAGATAGTAGCCTTGAACCCTAATTTTGGGTGCCTAGTGGTCCCCTTTTCATCATATTACTTGTGCATCCTGCAGCAGGATGTGGTTGGGAGAGGCCAGTGGGTCTCAGTCGCACCTCCAGGTCTTACCAGGTGGAGAAAGTCTATAGGGAGATGCTGGGACAAATACCACAGTGTCCCCCTGCCCTTCTCTCCAAGCTGGTCTTCGGAGGAGCTTCCGGCTGGGCCGTAGAGAGAGACTGGGAAGCCCACAGGAAGGAAAGACGTCTGCAGTGGCCGAGTCTCCGGAGCTGCCAACTTACGAGGAGGTGACCAGGTACCAGCACCAGCCTGGCGAGCGGCCCCGCCTGGTGGTTCTGATTGGTAGGTGACATCTCCAGAGAATGGGCTGGTTTCCTCCCTGGCGGGGAAGGGAGGGAGCCCAGCTGGAACCTGGCAGCCTTCCTCTTGTTTCTCAGGGTCTCTGGGAGCCCGACTACACGAGCTGAAGCAGAAGGTGGTGGCAGAGAACCCTCAGCACTTTGGTGTTGCCATTCCACGTAAGAGGGTCCGAGTGTGTGTGTTTGTGTGTATGTTCATGCATGCACATATGTGTGCACATGAAGATTTCTTGGGGCCTTGACTCCAGCAGCAGTAACTTTTATGCTGGGTTTTGAAGAGTAAATAGGAGTTTTCCAGGCAGAGAAGGATGAGTTCTCTATATCAAGAGAACAAATGCAAAGGTTTGAAGGTGTGACCCAGAGTAGCAGTGTGAGGGAGTGAGGAGCTTAGTGTGGGTGGCTGGTGGTGTATGAAGCTGAATGGGAGGCTGGGTTGATCAAGAGGGTCTCATATACTCATCTAAGGTGTTTGGAATGTAATCAGTGAGTGAATAAAAGTATTAATGCAAGGACATGATCACAAGTGACCCTAGCAGCTTTGCCAGAGGTTGGACAAAGAGGTCACACATTAAAGTGCAGAGCATCCCCTGGGTGGCTGCCCTCTGAGACCCCTTCTTTTCTTTCAGAATGCTCTAGAAAAAGCTGTGTACTGCTTTGAGTGTGTTCCTTGTTCTATGGGGAATCTGATTTTCCCCAGAGGTGTGCACCTTGATTCTATTATGGAAATCAGAAAACACTATGCTTTAAAACTGTGTAAGAGCCAGCTGTGCAGAAACATCCAGTCCATAAGGGGACTGTCTGTCTTCATGTCTCTTTTCCTCTCAAAATGAGAAATAATTGAATAAAGAATTAAAAGCATACAGCAGGGTCATCTGAGTTTTTGCCTCTTTGGCTCTCAAAAAGAAAAACAATTAGGAGGGACTTCTCTGATGCTCCAATGGCTAAGACTTTGAGCTCCTGATGCATGGGGCTGGGTTCGATCCCTGGTCAGGGAACTAGATCCCACATGCTGCAACTGAGAATTCGCACGCTGAAGTGAAGATAGAAGATCCTGTGTGCCACAACTAAGACCTGGTGCAGCCAAATAAATAAATTAAAATATTTTTAAGAAGAGGGACAATCGGGAAATTAAAACTTAAGAGGACTAGAAATTCCTTTAGCAATTCTTTAAAACCTGCAGCATCAGTAAGGCAGTTTTGCTGAGTGGTTAGGGGCATACACTTGGCCTGAGACAGAGTGTGTTCAGCCTGGCTTTGCTCCCTGCCAGCCTTTGGACCTCAGAACAGGGCTTAACCTCTGCACCTCTTAGTTTCCTCACCTGCAAAACTGGGGCCTCCTTTTGCCTGCATCACAGAGCTGTGCAGATCAATGGCATACCTGCACACAGGGACCCTTGATGAAGGGAAGTGGGTGTTTGTGCACAAATCAGCGATGAACCTCTGAAAGGAACGAGAGCACAGCCTCGCTGTGACATGACATCTCTGCCCAGTGGTCCTTCTGTCTTCCACAGATACCACCAGGCCCCGGAAGAGCCATGAGAAGGAAGGAGTAGAGTATCACTTTGTCTCTAAGCAAACATTTGAGGCTGACTTGCATCACAACAAGTATGTCATCTTGATGGGCCAGTGGGACCTCCGTGTAGCTGTGTGTCTCTTCATCTGGCCAATCTTCCACTTGACCTCCTGGGAAGGCTTCCTGGAAAAGGCAGAGGAAGTGGGGCGGGGACAGGTGGGGGTGGTAATCCTGGCGGGCCATTGATAGCTCAGTTGATAAAGAATCCACCTGCAGTGCAGGAGACCCTGGTTTGATTCCTGGGTTGGGAAGATCCACTGGAGAAGGGAAAGGCTACCCACTCCAGTATTCTGGCCTGGAGAATTCCATGGACCGTATAGTCCATAGGATTGCAAAGAGTCAGACATGACTGGGCGACTTTCACTTCACATTTACCTTCGGTGCGAACTTAGGTGAGCTCGGGAGCTGAAAGTTTCTTTTTCCCCTGTGGTGGTTGGTGTTCTAGGTTCCTGGAGCATGGTGAATATAAGGAAAACCTCTACGGAACCAGCCTGGAAGCCATTCGGGTTGTGATGGCCAAAAACAAAGTTTGTTTGGTGGACGTGGAGCCAGATGTGAGTTCCTGGGGCCAGTTAGGAATTTCCCATTAATGGAACTTGTAAACTGGGGGGCTATACATTTTACAGAACATTCAGCCTCAGTGCAGGGGCTTTTTATTCCAGAGCAGTGAATGCTAACATCTCTTTGGGTCTCCTTGGAACTTCCCTTGGATCCAGTGGTTAAGACTCCGTGCTTCCACTGCAGGGGGTGCAGGTTTGATCCCTAATTGGGGAGCTAAGATCCTGCATGCTGCGTGGTGCAACTAAAGCAAACAAAACCCCAAACATCTCCTTGGGTATCCCTTTGACTAATGAAAGCTTTTGTACCCCGAAATGTGCACCTCTATGCAGAAACTCCCTTAATTGGAAGGAACCTCTTGGTGGCCCACAGACCTGGGATAGACTGCATACAGTAAATCATGCAGCAGATGATGACACCAACTTGTCCATTAGATGTGACAAGTCAGGGTTGTTGTTTAGTTGTGAAGTCATGTCCGGCTCTTTGTGACCCCGTGGATTGTAGCCTGCCAGGCTCTTCTGGACAGTCAGATATAAATGCACCAATGAAAGCTGGGCCACCCCGTTCCCAACTAGGACAATTGAAGTCAGTGGCTTAGAGGACCACTGAGGAAGGCAGTCAGGAGAGCAATTTGAAAGGGGAAAAGGGCAGATTTGACCTTGTGAAGTGTTTCAGAAACATTTCCAGTCTCCCACATCCTGCAGGGGCTTAACCATCTTTTTCACCTTGTCTTTGAGAAAAACTTCTAAGCTTTGAACTCAGTCTGGGCATTTCCCCCGCCCTGTGTGGAAACAGAGTTCTGATTTTATCACATAAACTGTAGGTTTTATTTTACAGAGCTAGACTTGAAACAGATTCCCCAAAGCACCTTATGTCCAGAAAGGAAAATCCTCACTAATTTGGACTTCCTGGGAGTTGGTAGTTGAAATTAAAATAGTCTGAATTTCAAAAATTTTTTGAGAAGTGATTTTATGATTTGGGTGGGGGGATGCAAACTGTATATACAGCAGTTTAATACCAGTGTGTCCAAATAGAGGCCCTCACATCATAAATAAAGTGAGCTAATTAACAGGACAATTTGCATACGGAAAACCTTTTAAAGTCTTTACAGTTTACTTCAAGGGATCTCTTAGTCTCTTCATTTGCTTAACAAACTTTTTCTTCTTTGAATATCATGAGGAGGCCTGTGTGATAGCACAGATTTTGCATTAGTCCAAATTGATGACATCTGACTAAATAGATAAACACATTGAATCCTGCTGGTTCTTCCTTCAGGAGTAGGCAGGCAAAGAAGGGTGTATGAAGGCTAATTAGAGCTTGGGGAGGGTGGGCAGAGCTAAGAGAGATGGCAGCTCTTGGAACTGAGGCTTTGGAACCTCTGTTCTCAGCGAGTGAGCCTCCAGGGCCCAGCTGAGCCCAGTGTCATAGTGAAGAGTGGGAAAAAGAGCAGGTGGTCTGCGTGGTTGAAGTCAACTGTCATATGACCATATAGTCAGGACCTTTGCCATTGGGGTGATGTGATGAAGCACATCGTTATTGAGCATTCGAGAAATACATTTCACAATAAAATATTCTCGAAGTATATAACATTCCTGAACTTTCTTTTTCAGGCTCTGCAACAACTGAGGACCTCAGAGTTTAAACCCTATGTTATATTTGTAAAGCCTGCAGTTCAGGAAAAAAGGAAGACGCCACCCATGTCTCCAGCTTGTGAGGACGCAGCAGCCCCACTTGTAAGTTTTCAAGTTGATCATTTCATCTCCTAAGGCCTAAAAGGGCCTGTTACAGCTGCATGTGGGCAGACGTACCTTCTGCATGAGACCATCTTTCCATTTTTGCCTGTTGCCCGGACTCAGATGTCATGTGATGATTGGAAGGTTTAAGTTGGGCAGCTGGAAGCGCCACCTGATTCACACAGGGGCGGTTTAACCAGGGTTTCCCACCCTCCACCCCCTCACATGAGCATCTTCTCAGAAAATAAGGGACTAACCTCTTTCAGGGACCTGATCTGAGTGTGACAAACCACAATAATTTGTTGAACTCCTAAGTCAAACCCGAATAATTTTTAATTGAAACACCAACTTCAGGTCCAGAAAGCTAATCCAAGATGGAGGCAAGGGGCAGCAGGGGGAGTCTTCCCTACATGCTGCTCAGGGCTGAGGCTCTCTTGCTGAAGCCGCAGGTGGTTGAGTTCCACCTTTACAGGTCAGGAAAAGGGTTCAAGGGATTGACGGCTGCAAAAAAAATGTCACACGTTTTACTCCATTACAGATTTACTTGAGTTCTTTCAAGAGACAGATATTTATTAGGAAGATAGAGGGATTTAGGGCCCCCCCCAAAAAAAAAGTCCCGTCTATAATTTCTCGAATAGATACTTGCTTCCAGGATGAACCGTGAGGGTGCCCGGGGGAGAGGAAACTCCAGAAGTGGTGGACAGATCTATAGGATGTGTATGTGTAAGACGGTGGGAAAAGCAGGATGTTAGATCCAAGGGCAGCAGTGGGATGCTGCAGGGTGCTTTTGAGTAGGAGAAGAGCCCTGCAAGATACCATAAAGAATTGGGAAGCTTGGCCCAATTTAATCTATTGGGTTGGCAAAAAAGTTCGTTTGGGTTTTTCCACAAGATGTTATGGAAAAATCTGAACGAACTTTTGGGCCAACTCAATAGTTTTTTTTTTCCCCCTCCTAGGGGGTTAGAAGTAAGGAGAAGAAATCATCTCAGCCTTCCTGTAGATGTCTACTGTCTTTGCGGTAGCAGGCAAAAACTGTTTCCTAGTGCTTTAGAACATATTTTCTGGAAGTATGGACACTGTCACTAAAGAAGGAATCTGGTTTTGATTGGTGACAGAAGAGGAGGAGGGAATATTCTGGAATATCCTTTTAGGGGGAGACAGCTCACCCCCCTTCCATGACAGAATAAAAACACTGAGCCCTAGAAGCAGAGGAGAGAAGGCAACAGAGGATTGGAAGGAGATAGAAAGGGAGGTGGGTGAATGCCAGTGATAAATTTCACTTTGCAGTTTTACTTAAGAGTGGATCCTGCCACTTTCCTGTCTTCCAAAACCCTAGTTCATTGTCAGTGAACTACTGGCTTGGAATTTTACTTACTAGAGGTATTTCTGAATGAAGATGCAGACACTTGCATAGGTTGGGGGAAGGAGGGTTCATTGGCTGTCTATGCCTTAGTGTTAGGTGTCAGGAAAGCAATCTGATAGAAGTCAGGTATCCTAAGGAAATGGCGCATTGGGTCAGGGTTGTCCCAGACTTTCTTAAATAACTCTCCTTTGTCTACTATGCAAGTGGTTGGTTCTGGTTTGAGGAAATGAAAAGAAGAACTGAGTTCTACAGAGTGAATTAAGGTATCCTCTGAGGGCATTCAAATTACTTCTTTTCCTTTTTACCCTTATTGATTCCAGAAATGCTTGCTTGGCTTTTGTATAGTGAATACTATTTGTGGTTCTTCCCTGTAATTATTTTAACCAAATTGCCATGCACCATAATTGTACTATTTTGGAAATACCTTCAGACAGGAAGTGTGATAGTGACATACATATACACGCAGATATAGACTCAGCATCTACCCAAAGCTAACACGTCCTCAGTAGATATCTTTTGAATGACTGAACAGTGATTATGGCTATAATTCATGAACTTTTCTTGGACGTTGGATAGGCTAGCATCACTACGCCCTGTTCTTGTGTACCCAGTTGGTTATTCAAGGGCCATATTCATCCACTTATCACCTAAAAATTAGAGGTTGCAACACTGCCCAAGACAAAGGTTGTAGGTCCATTATTGTCAGGAGGATAACAACCCACTTGTTCCGTAACTACTCCTTTTCCTTGCAGGATGAGCAGCAGCAAGAGATGGCCGCCTCTGCCTCCTTCATAGACCAGCATTACGGGCACCTGGTGGATGCTGTACTGGTAAAGGAGGACCTCCAGAGTGCATACAGCCAGCTCAGAGCGCTCTTAGAGAGGCTGAGCAAGGACATTCACTGGGTACCTATTAGTTGGGTCAGGTAACTGTATCCTAGAACATCCAGGTTGGAGGGGACCTGGAAGACCACCTGGCCTGGCCTACCCCATGCTACTATCAAGGAATCTCAAGTGAGAGGGGCAGAATTTTCCATAAACTCCATCCTCAAGAAGAGTCTCTCTGGGAAGTCTTGTTTGTGATTGTTTTTTGTCCATTGCTTTTCACTGCACTCCTTTGGAGCAGAAAACATGAGTCAAAAGGGGGTATATATCACCATATAACACATGTCATTCATTAAAGTATCACAGGCAAGTTGACCCTGATTCTCTGTACCAAAGTTGAGTAGCCACTGTCTTTTGGCGGGGGAGGTGGTGGTGAATGTATGCAGTACCAATTTGCAGAGGTAATTTAAGCTTTATAAACAGACTGACACTTCATTTATCGGGCTGTCCAGAGTTGAGTTGTTTTACCCAAGAGGACTTAACGTGCAATTGAAGTTTGCCTGTCTTCAGGCACTAAAATGTTGATCTTTTTAAAGGTTTTGAAAGTTTGTGTTTGCCTGGCAATGGAAAATGTGGTTCTCTGCCGTCTTGAATAGTGAGCATTCACAAACTTTTTTGACAGACTAAGGTATGCTTCCCTGTCACCATGAGTTATTGTACTATCTATGATACGGTGGTGTTTTCAGGGACTCGTGGAATGTAAGGCTGCTTGTGCCTTTTCTATATATCCCCAGACTCCAAAACTTTACCCTTGCTTGCTTTGATTTATTCTGTTCTGTCACTTGTCTCTCTTGTTACTGACAGTTGCCCTGGTTCTCACCTGTCCCTTCCTTCAGATTATAGGAGCTCCTGACATGCCAGGTCATGGAAAAACAGATGATCCCCACACCTGCACCCCACACCCCCATCAAATCTATGTCTAAACCACAATAAATCAGTCCTGACCGTCAAAATCTAAGTATGTAGACTCTGAGTGTGGGCCTGATGGGTTGTCTCTGAGCAAAAGTGTTTAATATCACAACAGATTTGTGATACAGCTTAGCTTCAGAGAATTGTATTTCTTTTTAATAGCCAATGTATATAAACCTTTATTCTGTGCCAGGAATCTATGCTAAAGCCTTTACCTACATGACTTTGACAAATGCACCAAGCCTGTGATGTAGTGTTCTTTTTCTTTTTGGCCACACACCATGGCTTGTGAGATCTTAGTTCCCCAACCAGGGATTGAACCAGTACTGTTGTCAGTGAGAGTCCTAACCACTGGACTGCCAGGGAATTCCTTGATGTAGGATTCTTATCATCCCTATTATACAAATGAGAAAAACAAGGCTAAGAAAGTTTAAATAATGTGTTCAAGTTCACACAGCTTTAAAAAAATGGCAGAGTCATAATATTAGAGTCCAACTCTAATACCAGTGATTGTCATTAGCCACTATACTGCCTCTCTTTTGTGGCCCCATAACTGAGGCTGCCTATTAAGCCATTGACTTAGAAGTGAGGAATGTGCTCTCAGCTAGAATTTACAATAATATGCAGTATGGCTGCAACTTCTAAGACTTGAAAGAGGCTGCTTACAGCTCTTGAAAGAGCTCTTCCTCATGAGAAAAAAAGGAGGCGAGGTAAAGTGCAAAGCACCAGGGAGAAGATCTGCTGCCTGTTTAGAAATTTCCATTTTGCCTTCTTACACAAGGATACCTTGTCCACTTTCTATTGGGTTGGCCAAAATGTTGGTTCAGGTTTTTCCATTACAATGTTGCAGAAAATCCCAAACGAACTTTTTGGTCAGCCCACATAGCTCATGAACCTGGTAGGTCCACGGAACAGGATCACATTCTTCAGACCTTTCTAGCAAAAGGATGAGGACCTCTTTGTATTTACAAAGCACTGGATTCTTACCAAGTTAAATTAGTCTTAGCTATTCCACATAGAACCCGTGGGGAAGGCAGCTGCTCTTTGAAGCTGAGTGGCACATACCAAGTTGTGTGTATTGTACAGGAGAAAGAAAAAGGTGAACATGTTAGTCGCTTAGTCATGTCCGACTCTTTGTGACCCCATGGACTGTAGCCCGCCAGGCTCCTCTGTCCATGGAATTCTCCAGGCAAGAATACTGAAGTGGGTAGCCATTCCCTTCTCCAGGGAATCTTCTGACCCAAGGATCAAACTCGAGTCTCCCACATTGCAGGCAGATTCTTTACCCCATTATACAGGAGAGAAGGATTAAAATCAGCCCTCAGGCAAAAAACATGTAAGTCAAAATTACTCTTGAAAAGTCCTCTAGGGTGGCCCCTTGGTGGAGATCCTAACCAACTCTTAGCAAGGCCCAACTGGGTGGTTTTTCCCCCATTGTAGGAGCACAGTGGTTGAATAACAGATTTTTTTTTTTTTTAATTTCAAACAACTCAGCATTTTCTTATTTTTAATATTTTCTTAATGATTTTCAGATGACTATTTCATCTCTTCATCTTTCTCTTCATGTGTATTGTGAAGCAAGGCATTAAAATGTGATGCCTGCTTTATTTCCTGTCTAAGCAACCTCCTCACCCCAAAGGCAAACTGTGTTGACAACTGCTTGGCTGCTCTAAAATCTGTGAGAGTAGAATGGATAGGGCCCCAGAGACAGGTCATTTGTAAAGTGTTTTTGCTGTTTGTAAAAATAAAACTGTTGTTTTTTAAAAAAAACCACAAACCTGTTTACAAATATATATTGGTGGAATATATATAAATTCATTTCCTAGTCCCATTCTAGCCAATAGCACATACGTTCTGAGCCTCTGGGCAAAATTTCTGCGTGTTTGTCTTTCTGGGCCTGTCCCTATTTTATACCTTCCAATATGTCCCTTTTCTCCCACTTGGGCCCTCAATGGCTGGTAAGGTTTCTGCTTGTGTCTCCAACCAGAGAGAATATGGTGAGCTCTGGAGGGCTTTTTTCTAGGTCAAGGATGTTAGACGGGCAGGGCCAATAAGCTGCCACCACCCACTCTTACACCCACGGCAGACATCACTAATTGATCATAGCACTCTCTTGCTGAATGTAGATATTGCTTTTGGATATTTCAGGATATAGTATCTGGTCTCAATTGAGCAGAACTGGCAAGTGAATTAATCTTGTTTGCCATCCTTGATGCAGCAATTTTTACCTTCTCTGTCATCTACTCCACTCCCTGCAGGAAGTGGATTTTTAAAAATTACAACCATCTGTCCTTCACAGACAATGCTTAGCTATGTTAAACACTGGCCGATTGTGCTTTTACCATTGAATACATACATGCTTTAAGGCATGTGACTCATCACAGTTTTACATCCACTTATGCAGAGTTACACCATTTATACCACCAGTCACAGGATCACGTGTGAAAAAAAAAGAAAGCATTTGTTGACTTTTTTATTAACTACTGACCAGCATATGCACAAAGCCCTCTTGAATCATATAGTTTAGAAACAATAAGCAGCATTTTTCTATCTGGTGGAGTCAATATGAATCTATTTTTTTCCCCTGTCCTCTGAATACAGTCTCCAACCATTGCTTCCTTTAAAAGTCAGGCTTATGGTTTCAGAGCAAGATGATGTAGAATCATTTTTTCCCTCCTTCTCAATTCTAAATCTGGCTTCCCTGGTAGCTCAGTTGGTAAAGAATCCATCTGCAATGCAGGAGACCCTGGTTCGATTCCTGGGTTGGGAAGATCTGCTGAAGAAGGGATAGGCTACCCACTCCAGTATTCTTGGGCTTCCCTGTGACTCAGCTGGTAAAGAATCTGCCTGCAATGCAGGAGACCTGGTTTCAGTTTCTGGGTTGGGAAGATCCCCTGGAGAAGGGAATGTCTACCCACTCCAGTATTTAAGCCTGGAGAATTCCATGGACTGTATGGTCCATGGGGTCGCAAAGAGTTGGACATGACTGAGTGACTTTCACTTTCAGTTTCAACTCTAAATGGCTTCCCAGGTGGCACAGTGGTAAAGAACCCACTTGCCAATGCAGGAGACACAAGAGACTTGGGTCTGATCCCTGGGTTGGGAAGATCCCTTGAAGGAGGAAATGGCAACCCACTCCAGCATTCTTGACTGGAAAATTCCATGGACAGAGGAGTCTGGCATGCTACATTCCATGGGGTTGCAAAGAGTTGGATACTACAGAGCGCACACGTGTGTACATACCACCACCACAACTCCAAATACAACTTAAAATCTTAGGAATTTATTGATAAAAGGACTCTGAAAGATGGAAAGAAAATGGGTTAAGTAGGGAAACTCAAGATTTGAGGAACAAACAATGTAGTGACTTTCCTGGGCTTTCTTTTCATTTCCCACACCCAACTGAGATATGGAAAGGCCTACAACCCAGAACCACCAATAGCAGAGACAGGGAAGGAAAAATTATGGAAAAAATGGAGGAAGGAAGGAAGAGAAAGAAGGGGGGAGTGAGGCAGGAAGAAAGGAAAAAAAGTTTGCTTTTTCTGCCAAAGGACAGGAAAGGGGAAAGAAGTCTGGAAGAGACCTACCAGGGAGCCCCAGCTCTAGCTCCACACCAGGATACCAGCAGGTGGCCCAGTTCATTCATAGCAGGAGTGAAGCCTTATGTCTCCCTGCCTTCCACCCAGTGACAAAAGGAGACCCAGGCCCAGCAATGCCTGCCCACCCCTCTGCAGAAGGTAACCCAGCAACACTGTGCAGCCCAGGGAAGCACATTCCCACACTGCAGAAGACACCAGAAGGGACTGAGTGGGAGTCCTGGCAGTACCCAAAGAACAAGCAGACGAGAATAGTATTGCAAAGGCTCAGAAAACCATACTTCATTGAAAATAAGACACATAAAAGAAGCAGAAATTTATACCAACACCTAAACTGGACTACTATCTGCTATAATAGAAGATTTAAATAGGATTAAGAGACCCCTAAGATAATCACCCAAATATCCAGAATATGAGAGAGAAATGTGGTGAGATATTACTCATCATAATACAGAACAAGAAAACTCCAATCAACCAATACCAGTATGATATGATTCAGATGTTAGAATTTATCTAATAAGAATTTTTAAAAATTATAATAAAAATGCTTTAACAATCAATAACAAATTCTAGAAAAAAATTTAAAAAGATAATCTTACAAAGAAATAGAAGTTATAAAAAATAACTATGGAAATGATATAAACATAAAGTTATTGAAAAATTGAAAACTCAGATGGACTCAGTAGTAGAGTAGAAGTGACAGAAGATCAAATCAGGGTATTGAGGACAGATCAATAAAATTTATGCCATGTGAACAAATAACTGGAAAAAAGCATTACAGACAAAAGAGTTAACACTTGTATCATCAGAATCCCATAAGGAGAAACTGTGGTGCCAGAAAGTACTCAAAGAAATAATAGCCAAAAATTCCCCCAGTTTAGTGAAAGATATAAATCTACAGATTCAAGAAGCTGATAAGCTCAAAATAGGATAAGCCCAAAGAAATCCATACCAAGATACATCATAATTAATCTCCTGAAAACTAAAGACTAAAGAAAAACCCCAAAACCAAAAACTTAAGAACCGGGAGAAACAACGGGAAGGAACACCAACGCAAATTCTATTTTAATATTACTTTAAAGGAAACTGTGCAGGCTTGAAAAAGTGACATGACATTTATCAAGTGCTGACAGCAGACTCTCAGTCTTTAATCCTAAATGTGATGAAACTATCCCTCAGGAATGAAGAGGAAATAAAGACATTCTCCAGTAAAGGGAAACTAACATAATTTCTTGAGACTAACTCTTAAAAAATGATTAACAAAATGGCAGAAGGCTGGGACATTCAGAGAGGAAAAAAACAACTGAATATGTAAGCTAGAAGTAAATAGGTTATTCTTCACCTCTTGACTTTCTTTATGCATATTCTCTGGATAACAAAAGTTATGTCACCATCTGATGCAGTGTTCAGTGTATATAGAGGAAATATATAAGATAATTACATTCTAAAAGTGAGGAAGATATTGGCAGAGTGGATTAAAAGAAAACATGACCTGAACTTCCCTGGTGGTGCAATGGATAAGAATCCACCTGCCAATGCAGGCGACACAGGTTCAATCCCTGGTCCAGGAAGATTCCATATGCTGTGGAGCAACTAAACCCATGCACCACAACTACTGAGCCAGAAATCCAGAGTCCAGGAGCCTCAACTACTGAAGCTCCACGTCTAGAGCCTGGGACCCACAACAAGATAAGACACCACAATGAGAAGCCCTTGCACCACAACAAAGAGTAGCCCCTGTTCTAGAGAAAACAACTAGAGAAAGTCTGCACAAAGCAATGAAGACCCAGAGCAGTCAAAAATAAATAAATAAATGATCCAACAATATAAAAGACGCTTACTCCTTGGAAGGAAACTTATGACCAACGTAGATAGCATATTCAAAAGCAGAGACATTACTTTGCCAACAAAGGTCCTTCTAGTCAAGGCTATGGTTTTCCCTGTGGTCATGTATGGATGTGAGAGTTGGACTGTGAAGAAGGCTGAGCACCGAAGAATTGATGCTTTTGAACTGTGGTGTTGGAGAAGACTCTTGAGAGTCCCTTGGACTGCAAGGAGATCCAACCAGTCCATTCTGAAGCAGATCAGCCCTGGGATTTCTTTGGAAGGAATGATGCTAAAGCTGAAACTCCCGTACTTTGGCCACCTCATGCAAAGAGTTGACTCATTGGAAAAGACTCTGATGCTGGGAGGGATTGGGGGCAGGAGGAGAAGGGGATGCCAGAGGATGAGATGGCTGGATGGCATCACTGACTCGATGGACGTGAGTTTGAGTGAACTCCAGGAGTTGGTGATGGACAGGGAGGCCTGGCGTGCTGCGATTCATGGGGTCGCAAAGAGTCGGACACAACTGAGCGACTGAACTGAACTGAACTGAACTGAACTGAAGATGTGTGGCACGGCCAAAAAAAAGTAATGCCTAACTTCATGACTGAGCGACTGATCTGATCTGATATGTCATCTACAAGTATACAAAAGTAGTTGGAAAGGATGGAAACATATGCAAACAATTTTTTTAAAAGCAAATTTAAAAAGGCTATATTATTATCAGATAAAGTAGACTTCAGAGAAAGAAAATTACTAGGGACAAAGAAGAACATTATATAATGGTAAAAGGATCACTCCATCAAGTAGATAGAGCAATCCTAAATGTGTGTGCAACAAACACCAGAGCTTTAAAATACATGAAGCAAAAACTGACATAGCTAAGGACTTCCCTGGTGATCCACCTTCCAATGCAGGGGACATGGGTTTGATCCCTGGTCACAGAACTAAGATCCCACATGTTGTGGGGCAACTTAGCCCACATACTGCGGCAAGAGAAACCCGCACACCTAAACAAGAAAAACCCTTGCACACCACAACAAAAAAAGCCCACATGCACCGCAGTGAAGACCCAGTGCAGCCAAAAAGAAGGAAAAAAAATGACAGAGCTAAAAGAAGAAATAGACAACTCTACGGATATAATTGGGGGATTCAACACTCTACTCTCAGCAACTGATAGGATTAGAACAGAAAGTTATCTAGGGCATAAAAGAACTGAACACCATCAACTAAGGATCTAATTGACATTTATAAAACAATCCCCTCAATGGCAGCACAATATACAGTCTTTTCAAATGCCCGTGAAATATTTACCTAGGTAGGCCATGTTTACAAAATTAAGAGAATTGGAAATCTAGGGTATGTCCTCTGACCATAATGGACTCAAAATCAGTCCCAGAAAGACAATAGGAAAATCTCCAAATCATTTGAAAGAATACCTGATATAACCTTAAAAGTTCATGGAAACTTCCTGGAGAACGGACCACTCTCTTGTATAAATAATGTATAGGTGTTATCCAGATAAAGACATAGAACTATGGATTTTCTGGCTAGAGGGGAAAACAGATGAATGGAATGAGAAGAAAACATGTCTTCTATTAGCTGAAAAAGGCAAGGAATGATGAGACGTAAGGTTGCAGGCTAATCATGGCATCCAGTCCCATCACTTCATGGAAAATAGATGGGGAAACAGTTTTTCTGGGCTCCAAAATCACTGCAGATGGTGATTGCAGCCATGAAATTAAAAGATGCTTACTCCTTGGAAGGAAAGTTATGACCAACCTAGATAGCATATTCAAAAGCAGAGACATTACTTTGCCAACAGTCTTGTCAAGGCTGTGGTTTTTCCAGTGGTCATGTATGGATGTGAGAGTTGGACTATAAAGAAAGCTGAGTGCCAAATAATTGATGCTTTTGAACTGTGGTGTTGGAGAAGACTCTTGAGAGTCCCTTGGACTGCAAGGAGGTCCAACCAGTCCATCATAAAGGAGGTTGGTCCTGGGTGTTCATTGGAAGGACTGATGTTGAAGCTGAAACTCCAATACTTTGGCCACCTGATGCGAAGATCTGACTCATTTGAAAGACCCCGATGCTGGGAAGGATTGAGGGCAGGAGGAGAAGGGGACGACAGAGGATGAGATGGTTGGATGGTATCACCGACTCGACAGACATGGGTTTGGGTGAACTCTGGGAGTTGGTGACGGACAGGGAGGCCTGGCGTGCTGTGGTTCATGGGGTCGCAAAGAGTTGGACACGACTGAGCGACTGAACTGAACTGAAGGGTGCAGGCATTTGTCATTTTTGTGGAATTCTGGTATCTGAACCTTATTGTAACTAGGGGGAAATTCCCTATTCTGGTGAGAATGAGAAGCAGAACCCATGTTCAGAATTGGAAAAATGCAAATACCCTTCCAATCTCCCTTGCAGATAAGGAATGGGTACATATGATCTAAGTTACATCAATTAGATACACCTTCACTGACTTGGAGTTAAGAGCTAGTGACACAAAGACTTCAGATCAATGAGAACTTAGCAGGTCAGGAAGATCCAGTTCCATTCCAGGTAGAACAGGGGCAACTGTGTGAGCTACAGCACCACAGACCAATTCTACACCAAGACCTGGGGCATTGTTCCTTGAATGTGCCGCTTGAAGCTCAGTCCTGCAGTTTTCTGGCAAATACTGTTAGCTATTTCATTCAATAAATTATACATTTTTTTTCACTAAAATAAGATGTCAATTTACATTGCTTGAAATAAAAATTTCTGTTGATAGAGGGTTCTGAGACAGAAGGAACAAGATCATGAGGGGCCCATATTGTGTATGCCACATTGAAACGTGTGGCTCATTCTGGAAAGAATGGCAAATCATTGAAGGTGTGAAGCTAGAAAGTGATCTGGGCATATTTTCCCATTAATAATACCAGTTGTAAATCACAAATGCCTAAATGGGCAGTAGTACATACAAAGACTGAGAGGATGGGTAGATTTAAAATAGGCAGGGGAGCGGAAAGGATGAAAGAGAGGGAGGAAAGGATGACTGCCAGGCTTCTCACCGGGATGTCTAGAAGAATGGCTCCTCAAAATGAGATGGACTGGAATCCGTTTAAAATTGAATTTGTATGTGCACACACTGATTTTTTTCTTTAAACTTTTTATTTTGAGGTAATTATACATTGACATGTGTGAAAGAAAAGAATACAGAGAGATCCTGTGTACCATTTACTCAGTTTCCCCAGGTGGTAGCCCTTGGCAAAACTACACACAGTATCACAGCCAGGAGATGGGCACGACAGAGCCAAGATACAGAACAAGCTCATCATTGATGAACTGAATGACAGCGAAACTTAAATGCTTTACACTGTGAAAGATGAAAAGACAAATTACAGTGAAAATATTTTGCAGATCACATGTCCAACACCAAGGACTTGGGTGTAGAATGTGTAAAGAAATCTCAAAATTCAATATTAAAGAGAGCAATCCAATTAGAAAATGGCAAATGTACCAATATTTCACCAAAGAGCATATGCAGAGAGCAAATAAACATATGAAAGATGTTCAACCTCATTAATTATTAGAAAAATGCAAGTTAAAACCACATGAGATGTTACTGCACATGTTATAATGCCCAAAACTAAAAATGGCGATAACATCAAATGCTGATGAGGATATGAAAAAGCTGGCTTACTCATTGCTGGTGGGAATATAAATGGTATAACCACTCTGAAAATGGTTTTGTAATTTCTCTTAAAATGGACTTATCACATAATCCCATAAGTACACTCTTGGGCATTTATCCCAGGGAAATCAAACTTATTTTCATGCAGAAACTTGTGCATAATAGTGGATAGCAGCTTTATTCATAATGGTCAAAAAACCAGAAATTACCCAAATATCCTGCAATGGGTAAATGGTTAAATAAACTGTGGTACGTTCATCCCATGGAATACCACTCAGCAATAAAAAGGAACGAACTATCAACACATGCAACCTGGATGAACCTCAAGGAAATTATATGGAGTGGAAAAAACAATCTGAAAAGAATGATTACATAGTGCATGACTCCATTTATGTAACACTCATGAAACAGCATAATTATAGAAATGGAAAACAGATTAGTAATTGCCGGGGTTTAGGGCTGGGAGGCAGAGGCTGGCTGTGGCCAAAAACGGTGGTAAGGTATTTTCCATAATGGTACAGTTAACTGTCTTGAAAGTGTTTGTATTAATACAAAACCACACTTGTGATAAAAACAGCATGGAGTTATACACACACATAACAAATGAGTGCATATGTAAGTGGTGAAATTTGTGTATGTGCTATAGATTGTACCAATGTCAACTTTCCTGGAGAGACACCATACTGTATTTAGATAAGATGTTAACATTGGGGGAAGCTGGGTGAGAAGGGTGCAGGAGGCCTCACCATACATTTATTTGTAACTTCCTGTAAATCTTTTTAAAATAAAACATTTATTTCTGATAAGAACATATAAGATCTCCTCTCCTTCCAAATAAACCATTTAAAAAGGCTCAAAACCAGCATGACCAATCCCAGAAGCCATGCAACATTGTCTTGTCATGTGTTTTGAGATATTTTTGACATTTTCAATCTTGCTTCTCCCTACAAATGAACAGAGTCCATGAAAATCTCACTGAAGCATTCTTTTCCAATCCTGGGTATTCACAGAGAAGCTAATGGTGTTTTTCCTCTGTGTTGTCTGAACTTTAATTTCCTCATGTGCTTTTTGTTTTCCATTTCCACAGAGCTGATCTTGTGGTTGAATCATCTCACCCAACCTATTCTTCCTGCTTGGGGTGGTGCTAATGGTGTATGCTTTAAAAAGCTGTCACTTTCTCTCTCTCATTAAGACTTTTCATAGCCCCCAATAAAAGTGCTGTTGGATCTTTCCTTCTGCCTGTCCCATTCTGTCTCCATTTGGGGATGGAACTTAATGCCTTTGGGTATTTTACATGTAACTTACTCATTTTATGTTCCAAGCTTTATTGTAGCATCCTAAGATTGAGCATTCAGCCACTTAGGAGTGCCTTGAAATCCTAAGCAGCTAAGAAATCCTAGGGCCTTCTCTTGTCTTATCCATGGTGAGTAACCTTGCATTCAAGGAGAGGAGAGGGAGAGAAATGGAGAGCCATCAATTATACAGAATTATTCTTTGAAAAGCCCACGTGTCCATTTATCCTTCTCCATAGGGGCAGCAGCAGGGCAGGGGAACTTAGTCATTACTAATAATATGAAATAATACAAAATGCCAACACAATAGTACTTTTGAACAGTGACAGAGACCCGTAATATAACTTCAACATAACATTAAAGCCACGAGACCTCCTGTTTATGTCTTACTAAAACAAATCACTTCCCCTTAGACTCACATAAAGCCTCAAAGCTGGTGACAAAAGGCAGTCATTTCCTACTTATATGGAGAGAGGAAACAAAAATGGAACTCTAGTCCCCGAATGGATGGCCAATCAATATTACAGAAGAGCAAAATTCACCCCTTGGTTGGGCCCCTCGTTCTCCATCTACATGGGTTTTAGGGCTTTGCCATCAATTGTGATCACCATGTTCTCTGATAAAGAGCAGCCATGTAGAGACATACCTATTTATCTCGGGAGAGAAGATATCTGGTTGTATTTCTGATATAGCGTCTTGAATTCTTGAAGGAAAAAAAAAATCAGAAAGATTTATGTCAATGCCCAGGTGCTGGTGTGAAAGTTGAAGTTCTAAATCCTATGGGTCTTAGAAAAGGCTTACAGACCAAAGCCAGAGAGTGGAAGTTTATAAAAACACTGCAGATGGCTTTTCCCCGCCTCTTGCAGGATTGTCCCTACATGAAACAAATCAACCACATACTGAATTGTATACCCTTCATCTTCTTTGCTTGCTCATTCAATCTAAATGAATTAAGGGATGAGGGAAGATGTTACCAGATATTTTCTGAAGCTGTCACATAATGGCTTTGCTATCAAGGGGATGTCCTTAGCTGGTGAAGGGTTTGCTCCTGTTGTTAGCTTTGTAGGCTCTGGGCAGTTTTTCTTTTACAGATTGTTACATTCCTCATGATTTTGTCCTCCAACAATTTTGTCCTCTCCTGAGACTGACTCCTCTGAACACAGCCAGATTCTGTGAGTGAATAAAGCTATCACAGAGTACCCACGTGCCTGCCAATCTAACTCCGACGACTTGCGGTCATAGTGTGGTTTGCGATCACCAAGCCTCTTCAGAATGCCCTGGTTTTCCACAGTGATTCTCACTAGCTCCCGGTTCCTTGTTTCTCTGTTTAAGCTGGAAAAAAAAAAATCCTAAAATAGGTGAAGAATAAAATTCTCCTTCCAGATTGGAGTGGGGAAGATGAAGTTATGATGTCAGAAATTCAGGCTGCCTGAGTGCAGGGAGCCTGCTGTTCCACGGAGCCCTGAGAACCTATTGAACCAGACCGCGTTCTGGGAAACATGCAAAGCTTTTTTAGGTTAAGGCCAGTGGTTCTCAGCCCTGCAGCCTACTAGAAGATTCTAGTTTATTGGTCTGGGATGGAGCTTGGGGATTAGCATTTTGCAATAGCTCCCCAGGCATTATTATATGAAACCAGGATTGAGACTCTCTGGTTTAGGTGATGAAGGTCTTGTCTACCCAGAAATCACAAATAGCTGGTAATAGTTTTGGTTCACCTTACTCCCCTCAGCTTTCAACCCAGTTTTAAATACACAAGGATCAGGAAAGACATCTTGACACTCTCCCCTACACACTGACACACAGATACACACTCATTTTCCTCACATACATTCCTTTTGTAGCCCTGATCAGACTGCATAATTATTTGCATAAATGTCCCCTTTCTGACCTTGTGTTTTGAGGTTAGGAAATATACATCTCATTTCACCTCTGTATTTCTGGTGCTCAGCACATAGTAGTTGCTCAGCAAATATTTGCAGAAACAATTTTAAGAATGCTATATTAAAATCCCAGTTATCATCACCATTTTACAAAAGTGCTTTTCTGTGACGAACTCTAAATAGGACTCCAAAGAGTCTCTTAGGGAACAAAAGTTAGCTCTTTAACGTTAGAGAAAGGTTCTTGTTTGGGGTGGTTTTCTTTCTCCTTAACATGGTCTCTTTGGTTATCCCTCAGGATAACTTTCCTTAAGTGTGCCTCTAGTACTAAAGCCCAGCAAGGGGGAAGTCAGTTTTGACTTTCAGAAAATGAAGAGAAATAATACTACCTCTTGGAAAAATATTCGTTCCAGCAATCCACCTTGGCGGGGCCTCGGTGGGCATTGGCGATTTTTTGACACAGTTGCTTGTTTTCGTATTCAATTTTGTCGATTCTCTTTTGTTCACCCTGGTGAGAAACCCCACCCCACCATGGTGACATCATCACTACATGATGCTCCCTCTCACAATGGTGAGTATCCCCCTCCTGTGGGATTATGGGAAAGGGGCAAACTGGGGGCTACAGTGGAGACTGGGAGCAGGGCTGAGGAATCCAGGGGTGGTGTATGGAGAGGAGGAGGAAGTGGTGGGTATTTAGAAGGCTCTGGGAAACTGGACCTCTTTGGGACATAGATAAGGTACATTTGCAGATGGCAAGAACAAATACCTGCAGTTTGCTCAATTTTAAGATGTGATGTGTGTGCGCTGCTGGAGGTTTGGTATCAACAGTAGGCTTCACTGGAGAGGAAGGAAGGAGAGCAATGTTACATCACAGGTATCCTCTTAGTAGCCTTAGAGACTCTGCTCACATTCTACACAATGACACTGATTAAAACATTGGAAGTTTGAATTCTGAACCAATTCAGTTCAGGGATTCTGGTTTAGTTGACTTTCCCAAACTGACATCATTTGAAGAGTTTTGAGCAGACATGAAAGCATGATGAGGGCTGAGAAAAATAAAATTTACAGACATAAATGTTCCTTGAAGCTAATGAAAGAGCCTTTCTCCCACCCTTTCCCAATATGACTAGCCTGGCTACTGGATGCTGCAGTCTCATCCTCTGTCTAGCTTTTTGGCTTTAAAGAGCATAAATGAGTGTTTCCATCAAAGGAACTCCCTGGTGGAAGATAAATTTTGTCACTGATGCTAATACCCTCTTGACCAGACTCAGCAGATAAGGCCATATCATTGCAAAGCTGTGTACTGCTCTGGTTCACCATCAATATCTCTTAAGGTGAGCCCTTTCAGAATTCTAGTCATAGTGTCCAGTTTAAATTGCCCCACATACCTATTTGTATTCTATTCTTATGAAATGCATAGTGGCCAAAGTCCAGCTTCTTCCTGAAGGATGTGCTCTGTCTATGATTAGAGACAATTACAGGGTAGGCCAGATAATCCAGGGAATTGTTCATCTTCTCTTCCTAGTCTCACTTCTGAAATGAGGCACCCAGGCTCCTCTGTGAGGTACTTAGCTGTCCATGATGGGTTGTCATAGTTACTCAGTTATGACATCAGGGACAGGTCCCCGGGGAAGAAAGAGGAGCAGTGGAGCATGCCTGGTTGTCCCTGGGCTTCTCTTTTGAAAGTTAACCTATGTCCCAGTCAAGATGAGGACTGAGGCTCAGAAGATTTCCCACCTATCTGGAATGCAGGTGCCACCAAGGGCAGCAGGAAAAAGTGTGTTGTCTGGAAGGGGTGGGAAGGCATGGGGTGGGGGTGGGAGGTTGGAGAAAACCAGCCTTGGTTATACACCTTGGGCTGTAAGTTTAGTCTCCACTGCAATGGTTTCCCTGAAGGTGTGAGACTACAGCTGTTGGAGATATCAATACAAGACCCTTAATGATAATTTGATTCAATGTCATTTTGCAGGTGAGGAAACTGAAGTCCAGAGCAACAACCAAACTGCTCTAGAGAAAATTAGTGGCAGAACTGGGCTCGGGATGTGGGTTTCCTGAATTCCCAGCACCACAGTTGCTCTTTGGAGGGTGGGGAGATCTGCCATTTCATGTCAGTGGAGGAGAATGGTCATTTGCTGGTAACCGGACCTCAGTAAATGATGAGTTGCTGACATCATGTGGCTTGTAGTGGGCTGGCAGCTGCTCTAGGAGGTGTAGCCCCTAGTGGGTGCGCTACACGTTTGCTGATGGAGAGGGAGAACCCCTACCTAGTGCTCACTATGTAAAGCTGGGCGCTTTCCTGGAATGTTATATTGAATCTTTCAAAAGGCCCTAGGAGTTAGGTGCTTTTATTACCCCCATTTTTTTTCAACAAACAGGCTCAGAGAGGTTAAGTCACTGCCCAGGACCAGAATGCCATGCTTGCTTGCATAGAGCCCAAGCTTTAGGCAGGATGCCGACTCTTACTGAAGGCTGGAAGAAATGAGCCCTAGAGCTGGGCTTCTCAGCCTTTAACCTTCGTAGGGATCCCCAGAAGGGCTTGTAAAATGCACATCCTCATTTAGCAGGTCTGAGCTGGGCGGGGTGGGGGGGCGGGGGAGATTTTACATTTCTGACCAGCTCCCGGGTGAAGCCAACGCTGCTGGTCCGCAACAGGCAGTCAGAGCTCACAGTCGGAACCCGGGTGTCCCTGTAATCCTGAGAAAATTAAGCGACACTTGGGTGTACCCCCGGTCAAGAAAAACTTTTATTACGCCCTGCATTTAGTCCAGTGTAGTTACTGCACGTCCATGCTTCAGCGGGGGGCGGGAAGAGGACTCTCCGAAACTCCAGGGTGGCAGCATTTCCGCCCCGGACTCAGGCCCCGAAGTCTTTCCCCGCGTCCCCCGGGCACCAAGCGGCGCGCATACTTGCCGGAGCTGAGCGCGCCTGGACGCCCGCGCTTCGCCGCTTCCCGCGCCTTGCGGGCCCGCCTCCAGGGCGGGACGGGGCGGGTCCCGGCTCCGGAGCCCCCGCCCAGCTGACCCGGCCGCTCTCCCCTCGCTCGCGGCTGCCCGGGCGTGCAGGGCCCTGCCGCCGCCATGTCGGGCCCGTTCGAGCTCTCCGTGCAGGATCTCAACGACCTGCTCTCGGATGGCAGCGGCTGCTACAGCCTCCCGAGCCAGCCCTGCAACGAGGTCACCCCCAGGATCTACGTGGGCAACGCGTGAGTCGCCTCTCCCGGGCCCCGAGACGCCCCTCCGACCCCTCCCCGGGGCGCCCCGCCCACCCGAGGGCTGGGGTGGGGGCGTCGGCGGGAGCGGGTGGGGGGAGCCGGGGCGGGGTCGCTCCTCCGGAAGCCGGGGCCGGGGCTGGGCGGGGGCTGGAGTCACCGCCCACCCTTCGTGCATGGGGCGGAGGGGCTGGACCCCGCCCCGTCCCCGCTCTGTCCTTCCCTTCCCTGGGTGGTGGAGACCCGGTGCCGCTCGGGCAGCCGGTGTCCGGCCCGGGGCCTCCACCCTCTAGGTGCTCGGCCTTGGGCGGTGTCGGGGCGACCAGGTTCACTTAACAGGTGGCCCTCTGTCGCCCGACCGGTCTCCGGCCCGCGCGTCATGTGACAGCTGCCTGGTTCTGCAGTGAGGTCACCGCGGAATGTCTGTCTTCGCTGCCATGGCAACGGGCTGACGTCACAATTCGGGCGTGGAATTTTCCCGGCGAGGCAGGCTTAGATCGGAGAATTGACATTTCCCAAACTTGGGGGTTCAGAGATCTGGGGACAGGTTTCCTCGCTCCTCCCCCTACCTTCCACTTAGGGTTTGATTTATCTAGAATTCTGGAACGACCCAATGATAAACCCCCTGAGGACCTGGGCCATCACTTAGCAAAGGCTGCCGACCTTTTCGCCACCAGGAAATGCATTTATTATTTAACACTTAGGAGTTCTTACCAAATCGATTTTCTCATTTTCTCATAGTCAAACTACTAGTAAGAATTTCTCAGTAGCAGGAGAGAACTAGTGATAGCCATTCTGAGAGGTGTTGAAATCTCAGCCAAAAGTAAAAAATAGATTCCCATGCCTGTGTAGCCTCCGGAGGGCACAGGAGGTTGGGTTGGATTTTCATGAGACCCTGAGGCCCTAACCTCCGTGGGCCCAGAGACCGCAAGTCTAACCCGGTTTTCTCCTTTTTCACAGGAATAAATGGTGGCCCAGAGCAGGTGAGGGCTTGTGAGGTTAGGGTCAATATCTTGTTCATGTCTGTATCCCAGGTCTTGGACTAGGACCTGATGCTTACTTTGCCAAGGACTGCTGCAAAAATGGGGGTCATCACAGCACTAGGGGGTCTAGCAGTCAGGTCCCAGCTTCATGGGGGCCAACCTCGTCCATCTGTCACTCATTCACCATATGGAGCATCACTGGTGTCAGGCACTGAACAAAGTTCATTCACAGTGTGTGTGTTAATTGCT
Source organism: Bos taurus (assembly GCF_002263795.3). NCBI lineage: Eukaryota > Metazoa > Chordata > Mammalia > Artiodactyla > Bovidae > Bos > Bos taurus. The sequence goes on along the minus strand of NC_037346.1, from coordinate 43,670,479 downwards.
CAGTCGTGTCTGACTCAGTGCACCTATGGACTATAGCCCGCCAGCCTCCTCTGTCTGTGTAATTTCACAGGTGAGAATGCTGGAGTCGGTAGCCATGCCCTTCCCCAGGGGATCTTCCCAACCCAGGGATCAAACCTGGGTGTCCCTCATTACAAGCAGATTCTTTACCGTCTGAGCCACCAGACAAGCCATCATTCACAGTAGTGATGGTAAAGTTGTTGAATGTTGACTTAGTATTTGAGAAGGAAGGTGAATGGCAGTGACTCTTCAAAGTTAGTTATTTTAGATCCTTTTTAATGAGCAACTTTACAGTTGTGTGCAGTGTCCTGATAGCTAACGAAGGGTACCAGAGTCCTCAGTAATTGCCAAGTTCTGAGAACAAGCCCCTTTCCATCCACCCAGGCAGCAAGGGGCCTTGGCACTCTTGGAAACCCTGCTGTCTTGGGCAGTTTGGCTCAGTCAGCTGTCACTACTTCCAAGGTGGAAACCAAAGATGTGAACATCTGGTGGTGGTCAAGGGTGGCACGTGCCAATGGCCACTGTAGAAAACACATCCCTTGCCTTTAAGCAAATCTGACCTTGACACAGACAGGGGCATGGGGAGTGCTCCACAGGGAAGATTGACTGAGTACCTATTTCTCCCCTACCGCTTGCAGTCAGAAGTGCTTTAACAAAATCAGGGCCCCTGATCAGGGCTCACAGGGCAGAGTGAAACCTGGAGGAGCCCCGTTTTCTGCCTCGTGAGATTTGTGGTTGATGTGGGCATGAGAAGCAGAGTGAGGGGGAAGATAGAGCAGGCCTTGTGTCGGGAGAAAAGAGGCCTCCTCCCAGCCCTGCCATGCAGCAGCCCTTGAGAGCATATGCATGTCCTTCGTCTGTCCTGTCGGGCCAGAGTTGAAGCTCTGTCCTTCCTTCCTCCCAGGGCTGATGTGACAGGCAAACAAGATCACGCAGGAGAAGGCCTTGTGTAAAGTGTAAACTGCTGTTTGAATTGGGACGTTGTTGTGAGATGAAATAAAGCAGCCCTTTGACTATTCAGATCGAATGTTTTGTAACCTCTACTGGCTCCCCAAGTGCTTACTCACCCAGGATAGCTTCAGAGACGTGGCTAGTGGACTATGGCAGGAAGGTCCCTCTAGGGGATGGAAGGGGGCTGCTGCACTCTATAATCCAAGGAAGAAGGCTGCTGGGCTGTGCTGATTTCATTCTTCACTGATTCACCACATACTCCTTCAGTACCTACTGTGTGTGCCAGGTACTAGAGCACATGCAGGGCATACGGACATGAAGCAGACATGGTTCCTCCATCAAGGAGCTCATAGCCTGGACATCTAAACAAATAAGCACAATCAAGCATTAGGATAGTGGCCCTGATCACGGTGTCAGGCTCTGTCTATAGAACAGCTCATTTAACACTAACAACAGCCCCAGGAGTAGATACTGTTATCATCCTCATTTTACAGATAGGGAAACTGAGGCATGGAAAGGTTAAGTGACTTGTTCAAGCTTAGTAAGTGACAGGGCTGTCTGGAGTCTGGCTCCATTTTTAGCTTCTTGGTGATATCACCACCCACAGGATCGAGAGCACGATGCTGGATGAAGGGGAGATCAGGAAATGCTGCCAAGGGAGGTGAGATATGAGAGGGTGCACCTTTATGAAGAAGGTGGAGAAGGACATTCCAGGTAGCGGGAATAGTGTGGGCATGAATGCACGCAGGCTATTTGTGGCAGGTAGTTGGAGCTGGCTGGAGTGAGGGCAGAGGGTCATAAGCTGAGGCTGGAGAAGCCAGCAGGGGCCAGAGCACGGAAGGTTCCTTTCTGAGCCAAGAGGCTTAGGGTCTTCTCCATCTTCCTCCCCTGAGGGCTGCCAGGTAGTCAGTTGATCCTCCCCTGCTGCTGTTTCCTGTCCAGGTCTGTGGCTCAAGACATCCCCAAGCTGCAGAAGCTGGGCATCACCCATGTCCTGAATGCAGCTGAGGGCAGGTCCTTCATGCACGTCAACACCAATGCCAACTTCTACAAGGACTCCGGGATCACCTACCTGGGCATCAAGGCCAATGACACACAGGAGTTCAACCTCAGCGCCTACTTTGAAAAGGCGGCAGACTTCATCGACCAGGCTCTGGCTCAGAAGAACGGTAAGGGACCTGCCACCCAGGAAACGGTGGGAGGCAGCTTTTTTTAAAATCAATTTTTATTGGAGTAGAGTTGCTTTACTGGGAGGCAGGTTGAACTTGATTTTTTTAGAAAACAAGCACATGACAGGCCTTTTCTTGGAAAACCTGATGTTTTCTGGCTCTTGTGTGAAAGGCTGAGAGCTTTGGGTCTCTCTCTGCTCACCTGGCTGCCTGTTAAGTGACCACACGTGACACAAGGCCTCGGCACCCTTGTGTTTGCATTGACTTTGGCTGAGGGTTGATTGCCAGCCCTGCTCCCCTATTCAGATAGCTGCAATAGTGAAAATTTATTATTTTCTGTGATAAGAAATCCCGAGGTGACCAGCTCCAGGGCTGGTTGATGCAGTAGCTCTCTGGTGGCTTCAGGACTCTTCTGCCACCCTCAGTGTTGGGGACTCCCCTGATGGTCCGAAGACGCCTGTGGTAGATCTGGTTACCACCTCCCAACAGGATAAAGTGCAGTGATGGATGAGGCCACCATCTCTTCCTCATGTTTCTCTCTGTTCTTCTTCTTTTTTTTTTAAATATTTACTACCTTATTTGTCTTCGCCGGGTCATAGTTGCAGCATGTAGGATCTTCAGTCTTCTATGTGGGGTCTTTAGTTGCAACATGTGGGATCTTGTTCCCTGACCAGGGATGGAACCTGAACCCTGTGCTTTGGGAGCACAGAGTCCTAGCCACTGGGCCACCAGGGATGCCCCTTCTCTTTTCTTAAGAACAAATAAAACAGCCCATAGAAACCACCCAGTGGAGTCCCCCTCACCTCACTGGTGAGAGCTGGGTCACATGCATTACCTGGCTAGGGGAGGGGGGCAGCCCCGATTGACTTAGGCTGGGAGTCAGGAAACTTTGGCCCAGTTTTTAAATGCTTCCTGCAGGTCCAAAATATAAGGCAGGACCAAAGCAGAACTGCTGGAATGCTGGCTGTCAGGTGAGGCATGCCAGAGAGAAATCCTAGAAGGCCAGAGGGCAGACAGCAGCTGAGCAGGCTGGGCCGCTTGCCCTTTCTGCTTTTAGCTTGATTCTGTCAGCAACTGCCTTTACCTTCCTGCCGCTTCCTCCAGCCCCTTTCTTCTTCCTCACCCAAACCTGGCGAGGGGGAGCGACTCCCACTGAGGCATGATCAGCCCTGTCCCCCTGATTCTAGCCTGTCTCTGCTGCCCTGATGCTGCTTGTCCCAGCAGCCTCCCCACAGCAATGATTTCCAGCGGACAATTTACTAGCCGCTGGTTATCACACAGTTGGGGCCCAGGAGGGAGGTTTGATTGCCTGGGATATCTGCAGTCTTTATCATCAGGCCCTCTGTGGTCCTCCCCAGCCTCGTACACATCACATGCCTCCTCTCCAGCTATACTGAGCTCCGCTGTAGACAAGAATGAGGGACCCAGTGAAGGGGATGGATTTTGCTCTTCCTGTATATCCATTGGTCATTCATTCAGGGAACTTAGAGCTCCCTGACAGTTTCCTCTTTCCATGCAACTGGGTGACCTCCTGCCTTAGCCCATGTGGGTTGGGTCATTTGTCTGGAGGGATCTCTCTGCATCTTCCTGACCCATCCTCTGGCAGACCCTGCCTCATGCTTGAGCCCTAGACGTAGTGTCCATTCATCCATGAAGCCTGCCCGCGGTCTGAATCCACTGTGTCCATTGCCTGGCTCCCTAGCACCTGACATAGATTGGGCATGTAGCAGGTACACTGGAATACTGAACCAGTGACAGGAAAAAATTCCATGGGTTCTAATGCCCAGTGGAAATACTTATAGGATTGATTGGTCAAGTAAGCCAACAGAAATACACTGGCCTCCAACACTGTGCAGGGCTCAAGGGAGCTGGGGGCCCATCACTTTGGGGTGGGGGAATTGGCCAGGGACCCTCAGAGAAGGAAGCAGTCATTTCCAGCTGGGAAGATCAAGGGAGACTTCCTGGAGGAGGTAGTGTATGGGCGAGGCCTGTAAGGATGGACTTTGACCTCTCCCCTTGCTTATTGGCTCTATGAGTTCTGTGCATGCTGAGTATGTTCCAGGTTCTAGATAATGAGGCAGCTGCTCTGCAGAGGGTCCCATTGCCAGGATGGGAACAGGGAAAGCCCTACTCTGAATACTTTGGGTCCATTGGCCAGAGAGTGACTGGGCAGGGAAGTGGAGAACTCCCCACTTCTACCCTGAGAGCATTGGGAAAAATAAGGTTATGTTTTGGGGCTAGGGTCATGGGAATAGAACAGACTGTTTGACTCTGGGTCAGCAAGTTTCCTTCACAGTAATGCCCATGCAGAGGTGTTGGTGGGGAATCATTCACTCAGCTGATCAGCAAATATTTATTGAACACTTAATGTATGCTGGGAATTGTAGGGTATCCAGAATCAATACCCTATAGTCCTTGCCCTTAAGGAACTCACACTCTGGCAGAGGAGGGTTGGTCTGTGTGTGACCAACAGAAACACAGAGCTGGACTGCTACAGAAGAGGATGCACCACATGCCAGCAGAAGACTCGTAGTGTTGGCTCATATTTATTTATTGAATGTTCATGTCTGCCAGGTGCTAGTCTGAGGCTTTTATATATCTCTTCCCTGAATCTTCAGCCATCTTGGGCCATGGGTATTATTAGCTCAGATGAGGAAAGTGAGGCACAGTATTCTTAGGTGGGTCATAGGGTGATAACCAGGGTATTGGTCCAGGTTCTCCAGGAAAACAGAACCAATAAAATACACATATATTATTTATTTTAGGGGATTGGCTCATGTGATCATGGGGCTGGCAAATCTGGAAATCTGTCGGGCAGACTGGAAACTGAGGCAGGGCTTTGCAGACAGAATTCTTTCTTCTCCAGGAAACCTCAGTTTTTTGCTCTTAAGATCTTTAGCCGATTGGATGAGGTCCACCCACCTTATCAAGGGTGATCTCTTTTACTTAAAGTCAACTGATGGGAGGTGTTCATTACATCTACAAAATCTCTTGTAGACTAGTGTTTGACCAAGCAATTGGGTGTCATAGACAAGCCAAGTTGACACATTTAACCATCACAACCAGCAAGTTAAAATTTAAACCCAGATTCCCATGACTTCAAGGATTGGGATTCTCCATCCTTATGCTGACAAAGGAAATAGTTGAGCTGGGGTCTTAAGGATGAATAGGAGTTTGCCAGGTTGAGGAGGGAGAGGGTGTTCCAGGTAGGAGGAACAGTATGAGTGAAGGCACAGAGGTGAGAAATAGCCTGGGAAGGTGTCGGGGCCGCGGGCGGTTAGCCTGGTAAGTAACGCTTTGGTGGTAGCCTACCCAGCTAATGGTGACAGGTCCCATTTATATTGGAAAAAGATCCCTCCAGCTGTTGTGTAGGTTGCTGGAGGGTGAGGGTGGAGGGAAAGCTCAATTTGGAGGTGAAGGGGCAGAGGTGAGAGATGATGAAGACCTGAACTGAGCACTCTGTGGGAGGAGAGAGTAGGGATAAGAGAAGCCAAGGCTTCTTGCTCAAGGGGCCTTCCCACTTTAATAAAAGATTGGGGGAACCTTGTTGATGATGCTCTGGCCTCTCCTGACCATCCCTTCCTTCCTTCATCCAATGCTGGGGATACAACAGGGAGCAAAACAGACAGGCATCCCTGCCCTCGAGGAGCTTACGTTTTGGGGGAAGATGACAGTAGACATAAGTGAAAAAGATGTGTGGCCCCCAGGAAATGGGGATGACTAAAGCACGGAGCAAGGGGATGATGGGGTATAGAGAGTGGGACTGTGGCTCTTTAGAAGGTGGGCAGGAAAGACCTTCCTAGGACACTGGAGCAAACACCTGTGAAAAGAGGTGTTGCAGGCAGGCTCCAGTCCGTGGGGTCACAAAGAGTCAGACAGGCCTGAGCAACTAATACTTTCACTTTTCGCAGGCCAAGGGGCTGGCTGGCTGGATTGCAGGGAGAAGGGGAACAAGGAGATGATGTCAAAGTCAGGGGGAGGGGGCGGATCTAGTAATTTCCCTGGTGGCTCATACCGTAAAGAAGCTGTCTGCAGTGTACATTGGGTCTCCTACATTTGATCCCTGGTTCAGGAAGATCCCCTGGAGGAGGGCATGGCAACTCACTCTACTATTCTTGCCTGGGGAATTCCATGGACAGAGGAGCCTGGCAGGCTGCAGTCCTTGGGGTCGCAAAGAGTGGAACACAGCTGAACAACATGTACATACATTGTTTGATTCTCTGTGTTTGTGTTTGACATTCATGGTCCTTTTATTTTGAAATGGTTTTGTTGAGGCATTAATTGACGTTCCCTAAACTACACAGAGTTTGGTAAGTTTTGACATATGTATACATCTGTGAAGCCATAACTACACCCAAGATGGTGAGTTTATCCATCACCCCACGGATTTCCTTCACCTCCCTTTGTGACCTCTCCCTTCCACTCCTCTCTCTCCTCCACTCCCAAGTAACCACTGATCTGCTTTCTATCACTAGACATTAGTGTACATTTTGTAGAGTTTCGTGTAAATGGAGTTGCACAGTATGTATGCTTTTTCGGTCTGGCCTCTTTCACTCAGCATAATTCTTTTGTTTCTTCCATCCTGTTGCACGTGGCAGGAATGCCTTTGTAATGCTGAGTAGTGTTCTGTTGGATGGATGTCCCATAGTTTGTTTATCCATTTACCTGTTGATGGACATTTGGGTGGTTTTCATATTTTGCTTTTGCTTGAAATAGAAAATTCATGTAGGTTAGTACCAGATCGCAGTGTGTAGATCAATGCACTGCACACCACCCGTGTTTTGTTGTTTGGTTGCTAAGTTGTGTCTGACTCTTTGCGACCCCATGGACAGCATGCCAGACTTCCCTGTCCTTCACTATCAGCCCCCAGATCAAGAAACTAAACCTGATCAGCACCCCAGAAGCCCCACATGTTCCTCCCAGTGTTTCATCTCCCACCTCCACACCACTATCCAAACTTCTAAACGCATAGCTCAGTTTTGCTGGCCTTTTTTTTTTTTTCAGTTTTGTCTTGGCCACACCTCGCCGCATATGTGATCTAGTCCTCTAACCAGGGATTGAACCTGTGCCCCCTGTAGTAGAAGTCCCGTGTCCTAACCATTGGACCACCAGTAAATTCCCCTGACACTTCTACTCTGTGGGATCCTACACATCCTGTTTGTGTGTTTCATCCAGTTTGTATCTGGGAAGTTGTAGACTGTTCAGACTTAGTATTTATCTACTCTTCTGTTGACCAGCCTTTGGGAGTTTCCAGTTTGGGGCTGTTTTGACTAGTGCTGCCTATGATGTCCTGCTGGGATTCTTTTAGCAGACATGTGTATGCAGTCCTATCTGGTGTGGGTCTGGGATGGAATTGCCAGGCCCTGGGGGATGCACATGGTCACCTTGAGTAGATCCCACCACATGGTTTCCTGAAGCCATGATCCCCTCCCCAAACATGGTAGCTCAGCTGGTAAAGAATCCACCTGCAATGCAGGAGACCCTGGTTCAATTCCTGGGTCGAGAAGATCTGTTGGAGAAGGGATAGACTACCCACTGCAATATTCTTGGGCTGGTACATCCCCTCCCCTAACCACAGTAGCTCAGCTGGTAAAGAATCCACCTGCAATGCAGGAGACCCTGGTTCAATTCCTGGGTCGAGAAGATCTGTTGGAGAAGGGATAGGCTGCAGTATTCTTGGTCCTCCTTGGTGGCTCAGCTGGTAAAGAATCTGCCTGCAATGTGGGAGACCTGGGTTCGATCCCTGGGTTGGGAAGATCCCCTGGAGAAGGGAATGATTACCCACTCCAGTATTCTGGCCTGGAGAATTCCGTGAACTGAATAGTCCATGGGGTCACAAAGAGTTGGACATGACTGAGCGACTGTCACTCTTTTTCACTTTCCCCAGCCACAGATCAAAGTCCTAGCTATGCTCCACATCCCTGACAGTGCTTTGTGTGTTTTATATTCATCTTTGCCATCTTAGCCATTCTGGTGGGCCCAGGATGGCCTGGCAGTGTAAGTTGCATGTGCATGTCCTGGGAAGAGTTTGGACTGGAGTTGAGGCGTGGCGGGCCAGCCCCAGCTCATCACGTCCCCGTCTCTCACAGGCCGAGTGCTGGTCCACTGCCGTGAGGGTTACAGCCGCTCCCCGACCCTCGTCATCGCGTACCTCATGATGCGTCAGAAAATGGATGTCAAGTCCGCCCTGAGCATCGTCAGGCAGAACCGTGAGATCGGCCCCAACGACGGTTTCCTGGCCCAGCTCTGCCAGCTCAATGACAGACTCGTCAAGGAGGGAAAATTGAAACTCTAGGGCGCCCCCACTGCCTCTTCTCTAGAGGTCAGACGGGGGTGGGGGTCCCTGGTTGTGATGTCACAGGCTGCCATGTTTAGGAAACACAGTGTACCCTGCTCCCAGCATCACCAGGCACTTGCCCACACGTCTGTCCCAGCACGGCCCTGGGCCGCTTTTACCCTGGGGAGCATATAAAGAAGTTTGCTGAGGAGGGCGTCCTGCTCCCTGGCGTGTCCTGCACCTGCAGTTTATCACCCTGACGTCCTCACCCTGAGGTGGGGGCCCAGAGCGGGAAGGCCTGTGACAGGTGTGCTTCTCCTGGACGACCCAGGGCAAGAGGTCTGTGGAAGTGCAAGGCCTGAGATGCTCACGGGGGCCCTCCTGACCTCCCCCGCCCCCTATTCCGAGCCCCCACCCCTGAGCCCTTTCCTGAATGGGGCTCTGTAAAGGAACTATGCAAATGTGGGCCCCTCTCCCCCCACTGTGTCTGTCTCCCCTGAATCCTCACAGCCGTCCACGCCCTGCTCACAGAGACACGTCATGAGGTCTGAAGCTGGCTGGGGTCAGTTATCCGTGGGTGGAAATGCTCATCAAGTAACTGCATTTGACGATTTCCTTAGGATTAACGATACTGAAACAAAGAGGCCCTTGTGTGGGCAGACACATCCCCCTTCTTGAAGGACTCTCCTAGATCAATAGTTTGAAAAATGTGACTCCTTAGAAGGCTTGAGTTCAGAATCCGCCTTTTAGGGATACTCGGCTCTCAGTCCCTTGGTCGTTAGAAGAGTAGTTCCTTAGGCAGGGTTTTATTTTTCTTTTTTAGAAAACAGGGTGTTGAAGTCCAGCCTATTTAAAAACCCCACCATTTGGAGAATTACAAGGGTTTTGTCCTAAATTATAGTGTTGGCGGGCCCAAGCCACTCGTGCTCACTGCTTTTTGTCTCAGTTGCTATTCCAAGAACAGGAGGAGGAAATTGGCCAATTATAGCACGTGTGCCACGTGTGCGTGAGAGAGCAACATAGCCAGTGGCTGGACAAACGGGGGGTTGAACGGCCCAGGCTCACACCCTGCCCACTCACAGGTAGTTCTTACAGCTCTCTGCTGCCAGAAAAGGTTCTGGAGCCTTGGGAGCAAAAATGATTCAGCCAGGCAGAAAGGAAACATGACGGAAGGTTCAAATGGCGCCTTTATTGATGGTAGAGCAAAGAAACAAAAAGAAACAGCCTTTGCAAGGACTTTTTAGGATGATGTTGGAAGCCATGAACACTCACACTCACACGTGTGTACACATTTGTCAGAATAGAGGAGTTTTGTTTTGAACACAGTCTTGTTAGCACTCGGCATAATTGTCATCAGGGCCAGCAACGCAGTGCCGTCGTCTTCAGGTTCCCTAATGGCAGAGAGGTGGTCCTCAGCTCTGCCCCCTGGCACTTAGCACATAGATGTTTGATAAAAGTTTGTGGAATTAAACTTTTTTTTTTTCTTTTCTTGAGCACCAAATATATGCAAGGCATTGTTCTGGTGGGTCTATCAAGCTCCCAGAAGCCTGGCTTGGTGGTAGGATCCCTTGCAAGGATTTGCAAAGGAGTCTTACCTGAAATGAAATATCAGGGACTTTTGTTGAATATTTAAAATTCAGTTTTAAGTTTCAATTCAGGCAGTGGTTCTGACCATGTGGAGGTGGGAAATGTGCCTTTTCGAGAATTGACCAGAAGCTTCCAGCTAGGTGGAGGAGAGGCAGGTATGCCTTGGGGCTTAACACCCAGGGGTAATGATCTCTATCTTGACAGAAGCAGCACCGCCCAGCCTGGATGTCCCCTTTGCTCTGTGACCGTAGCAGCCCTGAACAGACTAGAATCTGTCTTTTTCAGATACCAGGCTGCCCCCATAGACCCACCCAAGTGAAACGGCCTTTTCCCCCACTGTGTCCCTCACAGAGGCCAGATAACTCTTCCACTTCATCTAACTTGATCCTCACAATAACCTTATTAACTTGGTGTTGGGCTCATTCATGTATTGGTACCTTTAAGAAAAGGAACTGGGGTTCAGAGTGATTAGGGGTGGGGTGCTCAGGGCTTCCCAGCTCAAAGGCAGAGCTGAGGTGAAACTTCAGGTTGACTGCTCTCTGAAGCTGAATTCTTCCTCTCCTACTACACTCCTCCTCAAGAAATGAGCCCTCGGGAAGGTCTCAGTGCGCTGTGCATGCTGTTGACCCAGCCCCTGTGCACGAGGCCAATTAGCTTTGTAGCCAGAGGACAACAGGTCAAGCCATAGTGCCGGGGGAGGGGAGGGGGGCCTGCTACAGGAAAAATAAGAAGTGTGGGTCCCCAGTTGGGTTAGGATGTGTGGCTCTTCTCGGAAACACGTAGCATCCCTAAGTCAGAGCTTTCTGCTCCACTTCCGGAAGAGGCTCGAGAGCTGGGGCTGGGGTCCCTCTCCCATGCCCAGGCGGTGGTCCTCACACGAGACAGCCTCAGCTACTTAGGTCTGCTGACAGGACCTCTTGAAAAGCCTCTTTGTGTGGGGACATGTTGGAGAAAAGGCCATGGGGAGAATTACTGCCATCACTTTGGGGCTACTTTTCTGCTAATAACTTGGGATTTCTTCAGTCTTTAGTCCCAGAAACCCTATATTTCCTTCACGAAATGTGGCTCCTACTTTGAGTAAAAACAAAATCAACTTCTGTTGTGTAAGAGCCAACACATGCTCATCTGGACAGCTTCCCCCTCTGCCACCGGAAAGTGATGGAATAGGAACTCAGGGTGCCTCTATCCCCTCCTCTGACCTGGTCTCTTTCTTTGACTGGGAGAGCCCCATCTAGACCAAATGAGAGCACCAAATGGTTTTCTTCTCAGTTCTGAAGCAGTACATCTTCCACTGGCTTGTCTGTTTCCCTGCCACTCCAGGTTAGCTGGAGAGCAGAAATCACCATCTTTCAAGCAAGGGGACTAAACTTGAAGACCTCTAAGGTCCCTTTTGGCTCTGACACCATTGCGTTGTTACGAGAATCCCCATTGACTTGGACCGCCACCTGGAAATTATGGGGTGTGTAACAATGTGATGACCAGCAGGTGGCGCTGTGTTCCACTCATGGTGATGGATGCTTGGGCAAATGTTGGTGCCTTTTGTGTCACAATGTTAAGATGCTAATGTTTTAATCGAAATAAGCACTGATCTTAAAATATGAAGATGTTAGCTTTTCTCGTAGGAAATTTTCTGTCATAAAACCGGCATCAAGAATCACTGAAGAGCTGACAACGATGGTCCTTCCAAGTCAAGATTTTATCCTGATTGGAAAGGGAGGCCATCTCCGGTTGAGAGAATAGATTGGTTGGAAGCTTAACTTACCTGCTGTCAGCTTTTAGGGTAATTTGACTGTGAAAGCATCAATTTTCTGGACAGAAAAGGGAAAGGTATTAAACTGGTTTTAAAAAAAATAAGTTTAATGTCTGTCATATCACAAATTAGTGTTAAAACACTAAAACTGTAACCAAAATAAATGTCTTATATTATGAAGAAATGGTCTTTTTTGTCCTTCTTATCATAGTTGATTTTCTTTTATACTTTCATGCTTAGCTTTTATGTTTGCTTTTTCTAATGATCATCATTTAAAAATTCACCCTCCTGATCTAGTTATAGGTTCTGTGATGATTATATTCATGTAGTAAATATTTATTGAACATCTCTCCAGTACCAGAAAATTCCTGGCTTAGGAATAATCTTTTTATTTAATTTTTTAAAATTCCAGCTTTATGATTGTATAACTGATTGGAATATTCTTGATTGGAGTGGCCCACCAGTGTCAATGAGGCAGGTAAGATTTATGTTCCTAAGAAAGGGGGGATGGGGTGAGTCTCAGGGTCGCCTCCCATGAAGATGACTGCGTGGCATTTTAGGAGTTGAGTGATCCTGCAAATGGGCAGTCCCTAAACATCCCCTGCCCCTAGATGTTTTATAAGTTCCTCTATTAGCACTAACTCTTTTATAAGAAGCATTGCTTTTTTCCCCTCTGAATAAAAAACTGAGAGAAAACCGAGTGACTTTCCTCCAGACAGAAAGATCCTGGGCGGAAAAAGAGCCTCCTGGTCTCCAGCTCACCTTCTACAGCAGGAGGCAATTAGACTAGCTCAGTATTATCAAACCTCTTTGGCAACCTAATCTTCATATTTTGATACAAAAGCACTGATATATAAAATGGGTAATGTTTTTAAAGTAGAACTTAAACATTTTAATTAAAAAGGAAATACTGTATAGGAACAGTAATAAATTCAAACAATGCAAAAAGGTTTAGTAAACCTTACCCCAAACCTTCAATACCTCTCCCTCAGAGGAAGCCAGTTCTAAGTATATCCTTTTGGAAAAGTGCCGTGCATGTGTAAGCACACATGTTTGGATACGTGTGTGTTTGTTGTTATTGTTTAGTCAACTAAGTTGTGTCTGACTCTTGCAACCCCATAGACTGTAGCCTGCCAGGCTCTTCTGCCCATGGGATTTCCCAGGCAAGAATACTGGAGTGGGTTGCCATTTCCTTCTCCACGGAATCTTCCCAACCCAGGGATTGAACCCGAGTCTCCTCCATTGGCAGGTGGATTCTTCACCACTAAGCCACCAGGGAAGTACATGTGTGTATGTAGATATCCATAAATGGAAAATGTTCTACACTTTGATTGTTTTTGCTAAACAATATATTGTACCCTCTGTTTCTTATATTCCCATTCATTTTATCAGCTACCTAGCAGCCATTGTGTATGGACAAACTGCGATTTCTGTATACTGTTGTTTTAAGGGTCCAGTCTGCTTTAATGAGCACCAAATGTAAAATGAGACTCATGAGTGATAATCACAGTGTTTTATCTGCTTTGTATCCGGTTAATTTCTGTTGTCCATTGGGGTGGAACAGTGTCAGGCACAGCCTGCTACTCAGAACTAAGGAAGGATGTTCTGTGCTCCCTTGTGTAATTTCATGAGTGTGGAAATGTCCAAGCTAACTTTTTAAAAAAGACAGTCTCTGAGCTATGGCTTCCTGAATTGATGATCCCATTTATAAGAGGTCCAAATGCACGAAGACTGCATTTTTTAAGTCTACATCAAAATGAGTTAATTTGCAGGCAATACCATGAGTGGGTCATCTCCAATTCATTCAAAGCAGATGCATACCACACTGTTATAATGTGTGTATTTATTATGTTTTTATTTATTTACTTAGGCTGGCCATGGGGCTTGTGGGATCTTAGTTCCCAAATCGGGGATTGAGCCTGAGCCCTTGGCAGTGAAAGCACCAATTCCTAACCACTGGACCACCAGAGAATTCCCTATTATATTTTTAACTAATTAAAATGTACATGGTTTTTAAGCCGTGAACCATCTCTGTGGAAGCTGGGGTTCTGGGGGATCTAGTTTGAAGGCCCATGAACCAGAGGACTGCATATCGCGCCTGGGGGCCACCCTGAGGAGGAGGAGGAGGAGGGCAGAAAGAAGGGAAGGTGCCGGGAGCCGGCATATTGCATACTGAGTGCATATTGCATATTGAGTGCAGCACTTTCCACAGCATCATCTTTCAGGATCTGGAATAGCTCAACTGGAATTCTATCACTGCTGGGATCCAGCGTGAGGAGCTCCACCCATGACAAAGGTCATGAGGAAGGAGGCTTGGCATACGCAAAGGCGGGATCGAGCCTCAGGAGTCCCCCTGGAAATTCTCGAGCATTTACACCCAAAACCAGAGTCTGCCTACTTTCTGCTTTGTGCCTTCACCTACACCTCTGACTTTACAGGGGGCTGTCCCCCACTACCTCTCTGAAAAAAGAGTTAGCTTACAGCTCCAGTTAATAATTCCTGGGTGTGACAGTGTTTCAACCTACAAACTCCTTTGGAAATCCTCTAGCCTGCCTGAATAGGTTTTTCCGGCCACATGTGATTGCTCAGAGCCTCCCGACTGTGAGAGGCAGGAGATGTTCTAAACTGTCTAAACACAGATTCTTTTGAGTAGTTAAAAGATTGATTAGAAATTGTATTGGTGAAGGGATTTTCACTTGTTGGGCCAATGTTTGCTGCTAAGTTTCCATATCCCTTACTTGCTGTGTCCCTGGCAGTGTATTGATTAATATAATTGGTGTAAGTAGTAGCTTTAATGTTTGTAACCTGGGACCCTTGAGTTAATTCTTTTTCTTGTTATAGCCCACCACACCTTTGCTCTGTAGGAATGCAACTTTATCTAATGCTTTTGGAGGGTGGCTCCTGACCAATCACCTTTAGAGAAAAATAAGTTTTCTGAAGAAAGGGTCTTAAAATGTTAACAGGCCAGAAGATGATGCAAATCACCTAAGCTTTTGCATATGATAAGTTTGCAGGAAGAGAGCCTGGCTTGCTGCATGACTCTACCCCTTCCCCCATTATCCTCTATGCATAACTTAAGGTATAAAAACTACTTTGGAAAATAAAGTGCGGGCCTTGTTCACTGAAACTTGGTCTCACCATGTCGTTCTTTCTCTTACCTTCTGGCTGAATTATTCAGCCTCTTTTCTCCACTGAATTTCCTCACTGAGCCATCCTTATTTCAGCCTCTTTTCTCCACTGAATTTCCTCACTGAGCTATCTTTATTCTATTACTCTTTATATCCTTAATTAACGTTTAATTAAGCAGTTGTTTCCTGATCCTCGCCGACGCCGTCCCCGCTTCGAATTCCCTGGATCCACCGGGGCTGGACCCCGGCAGGAAGGAATCGCTTCTGAGGGGATAGACGTTTCTGAACGCAAAGGGTGACAGTCTTCTTTGGTCAACTTTATTAGTCAGGCCCCGCTGAACTCTTCTTCAGCTAGGCCTTCCTTGTCTTTTAGACTTTTATGGTCATCTCTATATTATTTCATTTTAGCAAGAATCCTGCCAACTCAGTTTAGCCTGAATTCCCCATCCTCCATATCTGGTCACCTTCAATACCTGATCAGGTGTCTCACCCCCCAGCATCCCCAGGTGATGTCTGACCACCCCAGCCTGCCTTCAGCAAGAATCTCATTAGGTTCCTTTCGCCAGAATCCTCCCTCACCCCCAATGTGTCCTCTTGGTAATTTTCCATTCACTGACCCCCCTACCCTGCTGTTTGGCTATAAATTCCCACTTTCCTTGTTATATTCAGAGTTGAGTCCAATCTGTCTTCCCCACTACCCAACCCCATTGCAGTGGTCCCTATACCTATTATGATGGTCCCCCGCTCCGTCTTTACCTTTCTTTCTTTTTTTTGGCTGTGCTGGGTCTTCATTGCTGCGCATGGTCTTTCTCTAGTTGCAGCGAGTGGGAGCTACTCTGTAGTTGCAGTGTGCGGGTTTCTCATTGCAGTGGCTTCTCTTGTGTACGGGCTCTAGGCGCACAGGCTTCAGTAGCTGTGGCACATGGGTTCAGTAGTTGTGGCACATGGGCTTAATTCCATGGGATTTTCCCAGACCAGGGATTGGACTGAGTCCCCTGCACTGGCACTCAGATTCTTAACCTCTGGACCATTAGGAAAGTCCCTTATTTATCATTTGAAACAAGGATTTACAGAGAAGGGCCTTCCTGCAGGCAAAGGGTGGCAGTTAGGTTCTGGGGATGACTCAGGGCCCCACCTTAAACAGCCTGGTCTGCTAGGCAGAAGGAAGTGGAGGTTTAGTCGTGTTGGGGCTGGGGAGCCACTGGCCTGTTCTAAGCAGGAGGGTGAATGACACAGGCTCTTTAGTGCCATCCCTCAGGAGCTGCTGAACCAAGTAGATTTCCACCTGTCCTGAGACCCTGCCCTCTACAGAGAATGATTTCTCAACTGTGAATAAAGACAGGGTGATTTGGACTTCCCTCAGGGCAGACACTGTCTATAAACAGAGATTGCCCTCCAAATCCAGATCCTCCATTTTTACCACTGATCTGTGGCAGCAAATCTGTTTAAAAATGCAGCCAAGGGACTTCTCAATGTCTAAGACTCCACGCTCCCAGTGCAGCAGGCCCAGGTTTGATCCCTGGTCGAGGAACTAGATCCCACATGCTGCAACTTAGAGTTTGAGTGCCACAATTAAAGAGCCCACGACCAGGAACAGAGATCAAAGGTCCCACGTGCCACAACTAAGACCCAGATCAACCAAATATATCAAAATAAATATTTTTTAAAAGACTAGAGAAACACAGTCCTCAGTTTCCATGAATTAGAGACAGGGGGCTTGGGAACCAAGTAGAGACTGAAACTACAGTGTTTGCCAACACTTTCGGATTAAGCATTCTACAAGCCTGAGGAGTCAGAGGAGCATAACTTACTTTCCAAATGTGGCCTGTCCTGCAAAGTCTGGTCCAAATGCCACGTCTTCCCACCCCAGCAAGAAGAGGTTGTTCTTTTCTCTAAAGGTCCCAAACACTTTTTCCTTTTAAAAGAATGTATCTGGCCCTTTCCTTAGTGTCACCAATCACTTTCTACTTGGTATTGGGGTTATGTGGATGAAGAATTTATTCCTTCCCTGATACTGGAGCTCCTGGGTGGGGAGTATGTATCAGTTCATTGTGCCTGAGGTCTTGCTTCATTAAATGTTTGACAAGTGAACTTAAGAATAGGCAGCTTGATAGAAACAAAAACCACTAAATCATCATGTAGAAAAACAGCCTTGCTAGAAATTCAACTACTAATAATTGAATTTAAATTATTAAATTCAATTTAAGGGACTTCCCTGACGGTCTGATGGTTAAGACTCTGCCCTTCCACTGAAGGGGCACAGGTTCAATCCCTGGAGGGGGAACTAAGATCCCACATGCTGCGTGATGTGGCCAAATAAATAAATTCAATTAAAAAAAATTTAACAGCCCACACTCAGGGTTGGCAGCCTTGTGGAAAAACATGCTGTTATGTATTGAATTGTTGATTGACTATGAATCCAAAATTCATATGTTGAATCCAAAGACCTCAGAATGTGACCTTATTTGGAAGTAGGGTTGTTGCAGATATAATTAGTTGAGATGAGGTCATCAGGGTGGGTGATAATCCAACATGACTGATGCCCTTATAAAAAGGGGGAATTAAGACATACGCACACACATGGGGAGAATAGCATGTGAAGATGAAGACAGAGATTGGGGCAAAGCTTCTGCAAAACCAAGAAATGTCAAAGACTGCCAATGAGGGGGTAGGCACAGAACAGACTCTTCTTTGAAGCCCTTGGAAGGAACCAACCTTGCTAATGCTTTGATCTCAGACTTTGGCCTCCAGAAACTATGAGACAATAAATTTCTGTTGTTTAAGCCACTCAGTCTCTGGTAATTTGTTTCAGCAGCGCTAGCAAACTAGACACATGCCCATTTGTATGTCACTATAGTGTTCTTGCCTGGAGAATCCCAGGGATGGGGAAGCCTGGTGGGCTGCCGTCTATGGGGTCGCACAGAGTCGGACACGACTGAAGTGACTTAGCATAGCATAGCATTGAGACTGGGGACTGTTTACTCTCTCAGACCCAGCATTCACTTCAGAAATAACCCTACAGGTAAAAAAATACTTGATGGAATCAGTCAGTTCAGTTGCTCAGTCATGTCTGACTCTGCAACCCCATGGACTACAGCACACCAGGCTTCCCTGTCCATCACTGACTCCCAGAGCTTGCTCAAACTCATGTCCATCAAATCGGTGATGCCATCCAACCATCTTATCCTCTGTTGTCCCCTTCTCCTCCTGCCTTCAGTCTTTCCCAGCATCAGGGTCTTTTCCAGTGAGTCAGTTCTTCTCATTAGGTGTCCAAAGTATTGGAGTTTCAGCATCAGCATCAGTCCTTCCAATGAATATTCAGGACTGATTTCCTTTAGGATGGACTACTCAGCAATAAAGAGGACCAGATTGTTGATACATGCAACAGCTCAGATGAATCTCCAGGGAATGAGGCTCAGTGAAAAAATCCAGTCCTAAAAGGTTGCATCCTGACTGATTCTATTTATATACCTGAAATGACAAAATTGTAGAAATGGGGAATAGATTCGTGGTGCCATAGGGTTAGAAGTGAAGGAGAAGGGCATGATTATAAAAGAGCAATGAGAGGCATCTTTGCAGTCAGAGTTGTTCTTTGTCTTGACCATGATGGTTGTTACTTGAACCAATACATGATAAAGTTGCATAGAACTAACACACACACACACACACACACACACACATACAAGTAAAACTGGGGAAATCTGAATAAGACTGGTAAACTGTATCAATGTCAGTATCCTGGCTTTTGCAAGATGTTATCATCAAGAGAAAATGGGCAGAGGGAACAGGAAATTTTCTCTATATTCTTACAAGTGCATGTGAATTTACCATGACTCCAAAATAAAAAGTTTAACTCAAAAAATGACTTTGTCCAAGGATGTTATAGCATCCCTGCTGAGGATAGAGGAACACCAGAAATAACCTAAATTACCAACGACAGAAGTCAGCTAAAACCCTGAGGGTTTAACTCTGGGGAGTACTGTCTAGCTCTGAACGATGACAGGTCTGTGGACTGAATAAATATAAAACTGAATCAGTGTTCAGTGAAAAAGCAGATGGCATCACAGCAGGTTCTCGCTGAGCCATTCTGTGAAAAGCATGGCTGTACCTTGGCAGAGAGTAATTCAAAAGAATGGAGCTAATTTACAGGTTCAAGTCCACTGGATCCTTCTTCTCTTCCTTCTCCTTTTCTCTCCCTCTCACTCTCTCTAAAACATTACTTCTGTTTCAAATGATGAAATCCTGAGCCTCGCCATTCTCTGATCGCTGGCTCCTCCTTCCGTCTCCAGCAGATGGCAGAAGTGTTACAAGGATGGTCCCCTCGGTCTCCATTTCCTAGGAATGAGCTTCAGATCCCAACAGCAGGTGGGGCTCCAGCATCAAGTCCCTCCAGTTCAAGGAATCCAGACATCAGAACTGCCCTCTCAGAACTCCAGAGCAAGAAGTCTGGCCACAATAGGGTTAACGGTCCACATTCCAGAGTCAGGGAAAAGGAGGCTGGAAGGTCACAGACAAGGGGAGAGGGTTCGGAGGGCCCCCTTCTCACAACACGGCCAGCTCTGTTGGGAGAGATAGATCACCCGCAACAATGGCCACAGCTGTTTTCATCTGCCCTGAAGGAAACTGACTTAGGAAGCAGGTATCAGAGGGGGCCCTTCCTGCAGGGGCTTCTGTCTGGCTTGTAAAACTGTCAGAGCAGCTGCATTTATGTGTCGAGTGATGGACGATGGAAAGGAGGGACAGACGGCCGCAGATGGACAGTGACTTACAAGTCGAGGCAGGTGGCAGAGGCTCTGCAGGTGGGGTGTGCTGATTCATTGCCCAGTGAAAATACCAAATACCACAGTCTACTTCCCAGCCTCCTTCGAAGCCTGGAGCGAGTGTGCCTCCTCAAACAATCCGTCTGCCACGAATGCTTCCGCGGGTGCTCCTTTCTTTTCCTGCACCTCAGGTGTGAATCTTCCTCCCCCTCCCCAGGCCCTCTTTCTTTTCCAGGGTGTGTGTGTGCGCTCAGTCGCTCAGTCATGTCCAACTCTTTGCAACCTTATGGACTGTAGCCTGCCAGGCTCCTCTGTCCATGGGACTCTCCAGGCAAGAATACTGGAGTGGGTTGCCATACCTTCTTCCAGGGGATCTTCCCAACCCAGGGATCGAACCCAGGTCTCCAGCATTGCAGGCAGATTCTTTATTGTCTGAGCCACCAGGGGAGACCAAGAATACTGAAATGGGTTGCCATACCTTCCTCCAAGGGATCTTCCCAACCCAGGGATCAAACCCAGGTCTCCCACATTGCGGGCAGATTCTTTACTATCTGAGCCACCAGGGAAAGGTAGCAATTCCTTCTGAGTTCTCTGTGGCTAGCTGGACTTGACACTGCTTCACCGAATGCATCCATCCCATGCTCTGCACCAATAAGGTTTTCCATACAGGACTCAAAGCTGGTTTTGAAAAATGTAATGGTCTGGGAACAAGAAAAAAAAATGTCAGCACTAAAAATGCTGGCTTCCACTTTTGCTAAGAAAAGGGATTTTGTGCTCTCCGCTTCTACCCACAGCCTGGCCCGGGAAATAACTGCCTTTGGCACATCAGCCTGCCAAGAAGTGCCTGTCACCAAGCACAAGATCCCCAAGGAGCCTGAGCCGAGGTTTCCTCCTTGTCTCCATCACCAGAGCCTGTTGACCTCTCACCCTGGCCTGGAAACCAGAATCCCTGCCCCCTCGGAAGTAGAAGCCCCTGCTGTGACCCTCCAGATTTCCCTCTTGCCTTCCAGAGGGAAGACAAGAGGGGCCTTCTTGGTCAGGATAATTGATGCTGAGCCATATGTAGACCAATGAGAGTTCTTAAAAAGCTGCCTTCTGCCTCTGCCTGGGTCCGTGGGGGCCAAATAGACACTGCTAGGGGCTATTTCATTTTGGCGGGGTAACAAATGAACTTGGCCTGAGAGATGGGATCAGCAGGGCTATGACCTGCAGAGGACTCAGAGCTGTAGTTTGCTTCATTAAGCTAGTGCCGAGTTTGTTTTGAGAAAGCCCGAGGGGCCCAGGGAGGTAGAGATGAGGAGCTGGAGCTCATTTTGATATCCGAAAACTGCAGCCGCCTGCATGTGGGAGGCGCTGAAAGCAGGCTTGCCTCACACGCCCCCCTCACCGTTGGTCACCTGGGAGCACCAGCAGCAATTTGGGAGATTTCTGAGCTCAAGGAGGAGTCTTTGGGGAGGGCTTGCCTGGAGCACACCCCGTTCCCTCCTCCTGGGCTGAGGGAAGCATGGGACCAGCCCTGCCCCAGCCTGTCCTCATTGGCTGGCATGAGGCAGAGGGGGCTTTAAAAAGGCAAACGTGTCCAGGCTGGGGACCGGAGCCTGTGCTACTAGGAAGGCCGAGTGCCCTCCTCCAGCTGGCACTATGCAGCTCTCTCTTGCCCTGTGTCTCATCTGCCTGCTGGTGCATGCAGCCTTCCGCGTGGTGGAGGGCCAGGGGTGGCAGGCCTTCAAGAATGATGCCACAGAAATCATCCCCGAGCTGGGCGAGTACCCCGAGCCTCTGCCAGAGCTGAACAACAAGACCATGAACCGGGCGGAGAACGGAGGGAGACCTCCCCACCACCCCTTTGAGACCAAAGGTATGTGACACAGGAGAGTATTTTTAGCATAAGGGTCCTGGGAAGGTTCTCTTTGGGACTGTTACCAGCACCAGTGGACGGACAACTTTGCCAGGAGGCCAGGGAAAGATGGCATGTCAGCTGTATCCTTGGAACTCAAGTGCGAGGGTGTGGGGCTGACAGGGTCCTGGGAGTGAACCAGAGCAGGAAGGAGGCCGCAGTGGTGGGTGCAGCACTGGGACAGGCTCAGGGACTCAGAAAGGAGATTTCAAAGAATCCCCTCCTGCGAAGAGAGGAGTAGGGTCCAACTGCTGACACCACTGGGGAGGGGATAAGGCAATGGAGCTTCGCGTCTGTGAGCACCCGCTAGATGCAGACTCTACATGGACTATGCCCGGAGCGTACCCCAGGGAACTCCCAAGGTCCTCCTCCCAAGGAGGCTTCAGAGATGAAGTGGCTTGTTAAGCCAGCTGAGATTTGAAGCCAGTTTGATCCAATTACAAGACAGCCCTGGCGGGGGACTGCGTGGGGGATGTCAGAGGCCAAAAGTCACAGCACATCCTGGCAAAGCAGTGAAAAAGGGACGCCAGAGAGGCACCCCTTCAGCCCCACCACCCATGATCTACCCCTTGAAGGAATGGGCGATGCAGCTACCTGGGTGGGGGCCCTGGAGGGGAAGCAGCATCCTTGAGGCCGGGCGTGGACACAGGTGGCACGCTCTGTCCTGAGTCCCCACCCTAGACCCAGCCTTGCCTCCTTCCTGGGAGGGAGCCTGACCCTAGTGGAAGGCCAGAGACCCCACCTGGGTCCCTTGCTGGGTCTGCACAGAGAAGCCTGCAGGGCAGCGTGTGCAGCTGGCTCTGCAGCTGGCAGGAATGGCTGGGGGCGGGGGCCGGAATGATGCTTCAGAGGAAGGCCCTCTGGCCACAGTCCAGGTGGGAGAGGAGTCCACGGCCCCGGCCCTGGGATCCCATTCTTCCCCACCTCCCAACCAGCCGGGAATGGGGGCTCTGCAGAGGGTATCCCAGAGGAGCCATGCCTCTCCCCTGCTCCTGCCCAGGGAAGATCAAGTAAACTCAAGAGATGGGCTTTAAGGAACCTAAGATGTCCACCTCTCTGGGTTCCCATGAAAGCCACAGGCGCAGAGGAAGCCACGTGCTCCAGAGTCACCCTGTGCAGAGGAAGCACCTGACCTAGGGGTACTATTCTGGGAAAGCCCCAAGCCTCCTTCCCTGGGCAAACAGGCCGCCCCCACACACCACCCCTGCGGGCCTAGGAGCAGGGGCAAGGGTGCCAAAGCAGACCAGAAACCAAAAGGCCAGCCAGGGGAGGAAGGCAACCCCCACACCCCCCGCTGCCGCGCTTGTTCTCCAAGGTAGGGGCGTGGGGGGCTGGCCTTCTCTGTCTCTTCTCTGGTTTTGGTCATAGGACTATTTTTCATCCCTTTGTGTCACACTGAAACTGTCCCTATGAGACCCTTGGAGATGGACAGGTGCTCACATGAGGACCAGCTGTTTGAAAAAGCTCCTACCAGTCTAAGTCCATAGTAGGAGACATGATCAAGGTGTCTTCAGGCATCAAGCCAGACCTTAGAGCCCAGTCTTCCCCCACCCAGGGAGCAGGTCTATGCCGCCATTGGGTGTCCACAGAACAGCACAGAAGAAGAGATGTGCCCAGCGCAGTGCCTGGTACACACCAGGTACTTAATAAATGTTTGTGGCAACTGAAGCTTTAGGTTTTCAGTCAGATCTCAGCCCCCTGACAGGGAAGGAACAGTAGTAAAAGTAGTAAAAGGCAGCCCTTTGGCCCCCCTCACCCCTCCGCCCAACATCCCACGGTGCCCAGGCACACAACTTCCACTTTGCGAGAGCCTGGAGGTGCAGGGGCCTCAGAGGCGCAGTCAGGAGACCAGCTCTGCCTTTCCGGAAAGAGCTTTTCCTTCTCTGGGCCTCAGTGATAATGAGGGGGTTGGAGGTGCTGCCATCGGCTCCTTTCAAGTCTAAGGGCTTCAGTCTCCTCTCCACCTCTCCTTCCATCCCTCTCCTCCTCAGTAGCTGCTCTGATTTATTACCATCAATTAACCCCTACTCCTTTCTCCATCCCCTCTGCACCCTGTCACCCCTCCCAACCTGCTAGAAAAGGAATTTGGGAGAAGTCAGAGCCATTCAGAAGGTGTGGCTAATAACTACCCTGCTGAGGCCAGGGGCCCTGTGGGACAGATGTGACTTAAGTCTGGTGAAGAGGGCCTCCTTGGAGAGGAATAATAACTGTAATAGCACCAACACTTCCAGCTCTTACTATGTTCCAGGCAGCGTCCCCTGAATTATATATGTAAAGGATTGGCTCACTGAATCTTCAAGTCAACCCATTTTACAGATAGGAAGCACACAGAGGTTAAGCAACTTGTCCAAGGTCACACAGTCATGGAACTGATATTCGAACTGAAGCAGTCACTTGGCTCCAAAGTTTTAGGGCGAGAGGGTGGACCAGTGATTTTTCCACCAGCTCCAGAATATCTGGGCCCTTCCCATAATAGACCTCCAGGGGCAAAAGCGTCTGGGGAGAGGCAGGTTTGGAAATGGCGGGCAGGGGTGGTTTGGGGGGAGCCGGGCCGGGTGGCCGCCCTCACGCGCGCTTCTCTCCGCAGACGCCTCCGAGTACAGCTGCCGGGAGCTGCACTTCACCCGCTACGTGACCGATGGGCCGTGCCGCAGCGCCAAGCCGGTCACCGAGCTGGTGTGCTCGGGCCAGTGCGGCCCGGCGCGCCTGCTGCCCAACGCCATCGGCCGCGGCAAGTGGTGGCGCCCAAGCGGGCCCGACTTCCGCTGCATCCCCGACCGCTACCGCGCGCAGCGGGTGCAGCTGTTGTGTCCTGGCGGCGCGGCGCCGCGCGCGCGCAAGGTGCGCCTGGTGGCCTCGTGCAAGTGCAAGCGCCTCACTCGCTTCCACAACCAGTCCGAGCTCAAGGACTTCGGGCCCGAGGCCGCGCGGCCGCAAAACGGGCCGGAAGCTGCGGCCCCGCGCCCGGGGCACCAAAGCCAGCCGGGCCGAGCTGGAGAACGCCTATTAGAGCTGGCCCGCCGCCTCGCGGGCGGCCCCCAACCCAGGCGCCCCAGGTTTCCGCCCCCTGCACGCGGTTTGATCGGTTGGGTTTCATTTTTAATAACTGCAACCCGGGGCCGGGGCGGGGTGCTGAGACCTTCCTGGCTGCAGGCCTTGTGGATCCCGGGGTCAGCAACCATCCCACCTCCTGCCTGCGCCGAGGGGGTCCCGGGGGCAGGGGAGGGCGCTGAGAGTCACAGACACTGAGCCACGCAGCCCCGCCCCGCCGGGGCCGCCTACTTTTGATGGTCCCACTTGAGAGGAGGCAGAAAAGGAAGCATTTCATTGCCCTGGAGTTTTAAGGGAGCAGTGGAGGGAAGCCCAGGAACTGCTTAAGAGAGTTCGATAGGATTCCCCCTCCCCCACCTCTCTGCCAGGCAAAAAAGCCTTGAGTGCCTTGTTGTGCCCAGAACACAAGACTGGGTCCCTGGATGGGGTTTCTAGTCCTGTCCCTGCCCCCAGGGTGCCAGGTGATCTCGGATGTTACGCTCTTGTCTTCCTGGACTTCGAATTCCTCTTTGTAAAATGGAAGTGGGGGTGGGATAAGCATCTGGAGCGATCTGCTGTCACATGATTCCATGGACTCGGGTGCCCTTTGAATGGGCAGAGGAGAGAGAGTTTGGATTGAATCATTGATGGGGTCGCTTCCAGAATTCGGAGTTGTAATCCTCTGATCTGACAGCCAAAGATGAAAAAAGGAAAAGAGTCTATTTATGGCTGACAGACTCGTGGGAGAAGCTGTGGTGTGTCCCAGCCTGGGATCCCAGATGTTTCGCTACCTCCACTTTCCATCAAAAAAGGACACAGAAACAGCACCATCCTTTGCAATAGAGAGGAAGGTCCCAAGGGTGGCAGGAGGCACAGAGATTACTCTCTGTACTCAAAGAGCACCACGCACCCCCGCCCCCAACCCGCACCCATCATGGCCAAATTTTAAGGTCACCTTCTGTAGAGAAGCCCAAGGTCACAGCACACTGGGCTTGTGGGCCCAAGGGAGCAGCCACCACCGGTTCAAAGACCAGAGGGTCCCTTTCAAGACCCTCGTCCTGCCTACCACTCAAGGACACATTTCTGTTTGGAAAAGAGCTTCTTACTGCTGTTACGTGTGATGGCATAGCTTACATTAAAATAATATTATTGGGGAAAAACTTACAAGTGCTGTATATATGCTGAGAAACCGCAAAGCTTAATAGCTGCCATCCAAAAATCTTTTGGAAAATCATTTCCAGGCGCCACTTACTTTCTATGCAGTTTTTAATTGCTTAAAAAAAATTTTTTTTTTAAACGGAAGCACATGCCATGTGAAAGCCTGCCCAGCTGGTTGTTTTTGCAATCTTTTCAAGTGGAATTTGTCCACAAGAATGAAAGTAGCAGTTTTTGTTTTTTTTCTAAAGAGTTAAGTTACATATTTATTTTCTCACTTAAGTTATTTATGCAAAAATTTTTCTTGTAGAGAATGACAACGTTAATATTGCTTTATGAAATACCAGTCTGTTCTTTCAGAATCCAGAAGCATTGTTAATAAAGACAACCAATTGTTGCGGAGAGGATGTGGTCTTGTTTTGTCAACCACATGTGGTCATTTCTGTCAACGTTAACATTCTTCTCTTGGTCACTAGAGCTCAAACCTGGGAGGCACCTTTGACAGTGTTATGGTGGCCCTTGTGGCAATTACATCCTTCCTTTGAAAGGTCATGTTCATCCCTTCCTTTCCAAACCTAGACTTCATCTCTTCACCTCGACCATTGTATTAACCTCAGCCTAGTCTCCCTTCTGCACAGCCTGGCCCCCACACTGTCTTCCAAAAACACTGTCTCCTCATGTCATACCTCTGTTCAAAAACTCCTCGGGACTTTCCCGGTGGTCCAGTGGTTAAGACTTCTGCTCCCAGTGCAAGGTGACTGGGTTCAATGCCTGGTCAGGGAACTAGATCCCACATACTACAACTTAGAGTTCGCATTCCATAACGGAAGATCCTGAGTGACACAATGAAAATCAAAGATCCCACGTGCCGCAACTAAGACCTAGTGCAGCCAAATAAATACAAATATTTTAAATCCTCCAATAGCTCCTCCTATCCAGGATCAAGTTCAGGCTTCTCAGTCTGACATGGAAGACTGCTTGATCCCCATCCCCCACTCTCCCAAACTCCCTTAATGACTCCCAAGTGGCCCCAGACTGTCCCAACCTGTAGTTTACTGCCCTCGTTTACCACCCCCAACAACTCCTGCTCTTTCTTTGGAGTTCATGTTCCTTGTCACCTCTTCCCTGAACCTTCCAGAAATATTCCAACTCCCGCTGATCCCCTCTCCCCAGATGTCCGGCCCCTTTGTCCCTGTTACTCCTTTGACTTCTGAATCTATGTCTTCCATTTAGCATTCCTTCATGGGTCACCTGTCCCACCCAGCCAAGCCATGTTTAGTACCAGAATAGACACAAAGTCAAGTGTCAGGACCAGCTCACAGGAGCTCAGTCAAGCTTTTTCCCAAATGTAAATCTAATGCCTCTGTGATGAAAATGTAAACTCTTCACAAGCAAGGACCATGACTTGGGCTTTTTTCAAAACTCTTGTCTCACTTCATAGTGCTAGGCACTAACAGAGGCTCAAGAAATACTCTCCCTTTGCCATAAGATGACCCTTTGCAAAGGATTGAATCCAGCCCATCTTGGGGTAACCCCACCCCAAGATCTTCCCTGTAATTTTACCCTTTAACTCCCAATAAGCCCTCCTAAACCCATTATCATCATCCGCAAGCCTTTGATAGGTGTCAGTGGATGCTGCTGCCTCCAGGCCCCAAGGAGACCTCAATGAGACCCTGCAGAGAATCCATGCATAGTGAAGAGAGTCCCAGGGCCCAGAACACGGGCTCAGGTGGGAGATGGATACATCGTTCAGCCCCCAAAGGTGATGTGGCACAGTTGGGTGGGCAATGGGCTCTGGAGCCAGGTTGGTGTTTGAATATGAGGACACAGAGGCACCAAGGGGTTAAATGGTTTGCTCATAGCCAGCCGTGGGCTCAGATCCTTACCCTGACACCCACTCGAGCTGCTCAGAGCCTGGTGGGCACGTGGGCAAATAATCAGGTCACACTGTTCTGTACAAAATGTTACAGGGACCAAGGATGGCAGGAATTTGCTCTGTGGTGGGTGGGAAAGGGATCAAGCTTAGGGAGGGTTTCAGAGAGGTGGGTTAGCAGTTCACCAGGTAGAGAAGGGAGAGAAGGCAATGGCACCCCACTCCAGTACTCTTGCCTGGAAAATCCTATGGACGGAGGACCCTGGTGAGCTGCAGTCCATGTGGTCGAGAAGAGTCGGACACGACTGAGCGACTTCACTTTCACTTTTCACTTTCATGCATTGGAGAAGGCAATGGCAACCCACTCCAGTGTTCTTGCCTGGAGAATCCCAGGGACAGGGGAGCCTGGTGGGCTGCCGTCTATGGGGTCGCACAGAGTTGGACACGACTGAAGCGACTTAGCAGCAGCAGCAGGTAAAGAAGGGAGCATGGACATTCTAGGCAGAAGGCACGGCCCCAGCCAAGACACTGAGGCTGAAGGTTCACGGGCAGAGGAGACTCAATTCCTTAATGTGTACTGAGTCCTTGTCATGTGCGAGGCAGTGTGGGGGAACAGAGAATTCAAACCAACCCCCTAATCCCGATTTAACACCTAGGGTCTGCTTCTGGGACCTGAAGATTTAGGAGGGATGACCCAGGCTATAATCCCATTACCACGAGGGGAAAAAAAACCCAAAGGCTAAATTGTAGGTCGGGTTAAGGGTTATTTATGGAAAGTTATATTCTACCTACATGGGGTCTACGAGCCTGGCGCCGATCAGAAACGGAACAGACAACAGGCTCAGTTGGGAGGGCAGCGTTGTGCTGTGGGAGTGCTATGTTCTAGGGGTGCAGCCAGACATGGGGCTTGTATTAATAGTCTGAGAGTCAGACAGACAGAGGGACAGAGGGAAATACTAATAGGTCTCTCTGTCTTTGTCTCTCAGACACACACATTTCTTGCTGTACCTATAAGTACAGACCAGCCCACCTTTGCACGAGGAAGTAGAGCAGAAGACTCAAAGAAGTCACAGGAACCCGTTTTCCTTGAAGCAGGCAGGACTTGGGCAGCTGGGGAGGGTGGAGAACCTGCAAAAGCCACCTGCGTGTGAGCTGAGCTCCCAGACGTGGCAGCTGGAGTGGTGCCGTATCCCATACCCCTCCTACCTGATCCCAGACTCAGGCTTGCCCTAGTTCCTGATCACTGAGTTCTGGGGCCTGCAGTCCTTCCTGCTCGCCCCTGCCGCTTCCTGGAGTGCATCCTCTGTGTTGTCCCTCGTCCATAGTCAGGCAGAGGGGGTTGGATCTGGCAGCTTTGACCAGTAGCCGAAGTGCCTTTAGTGGCCAGAGGGGTAGAAGGCAGGGGGACTGTTGCTCTTAATGCAATCATGTGCCTGGTTTGTCCAGGACACCTATGGGCTCAATGTAATTATTAATAGCTCCCCCTTTTAGTCTCAAAAATGTCCTGATTTGGACAATAAACTATCTGGCTCCCCTGCTATTAAGAGACACAACTTTCTATGGAGTGCCTGGAGTTACCCATTTCTAAATGCTGGTCCCTTGCCTGGGCTGCTCCCCAGGGCACCCCCAGTACCCAGCATGCAGTAGGCGCCTCATATGCATCATGGTTGCATAGTCGTTGTTCAGTTTCTATAGGATTTCTTTCCTCATGAGATCAGGTGAGCTTCCCAGGTGGTGCTAATGGTAACGAATCTGCCTGCCAATGCAAGAGACCTAAGAGCATGCGGGTTCGATCCCTGGGTCTGGAAGATCCCCTGGAGGAGGGCATGACAACCCACTCCGTATTTTTTTTTTTAATTGAAAGATAATTGCTTTACAGAATTTTGTTGTTTTCTGTTAAATCTCAACATGAATCAGCCATAGGTATACATATATTCCCTCCCTTTTGAACCTCCCTCCCATCTCCCTCCCCATCCCACCCCTCTAGGTTGACACAGAGCCATTGTTTGAGTTTCCTGAGACATACAACAAATTCCCATTGGCTATCTTTTTTACGTACTGTAATGTAAGTTTCCATGTTACTCTCTCCATATCTCACCCTCTCCTCCCCTCTCCCTATGTCCATAAGTCTATTCCCTATGTCTGTTTCTCCATTGCTGCCCTGCAAATAAATTCTTCAGCACCATTTTTCTAGATTCCGTATATATGCATTAGTACATGATATTTATCTTCCTCTTTCTGACTTACTTCACTCTGTATAATAGGTTCTAGGTTCATCCACCTCATTAGAACTGACTCAAATGCACTTTTTTATGGTTGAGTAATATTCATTGTGTGTATGTACCACAACTTCTGTATCCATTCATCTGTCAATGGACATCTAGGTTGCTTCCATTTTCTAGCTATTGTAACCAGTGACCAATGGGATACATGAGTCTTTTTCAATTTTGGTTTCCTCAGGGTATATGCTAGGAGTGGATTGCTGGGTCATATGGTGGTTTTATTCCTAGTTTTTTAAGGAATTTCCATATTGTCTTCCATAGTCTTCCACTTCAGTATCCTTGCCTGGAGAATCCCTATGGACAGAGGAGCCTGGCGGGCTAAAGTCTATAGAGTAACAAAGAGTCAGGCAAGACTGAGAGACTTACACACATGCACGAGATTAGGTGGATGGAATGGACTGGGATGTATGGATGATGGTGGGAGGAGGGAGAGGCTTGACCAGATTATTTCATATTGGGTTTCTGAGGATAAGACACAGCTCTTACCCTCAAGCAGTTTCTAACCTTGCTCCGGGTCAAGTGGAAAATGAGGGCACTAGGTACCATTGTGGAGTATGTGACCATTTGCCACCAGAGTGGCAGAGTCAGGAGGGGGTCGGGGGCTTGAGGAAACAAGGCAGGGGTGGGCTCCGTCTGAGCTGTGAAGGCTGTGAGGACTCAGAGAGAGGCAGTGGAAGCCAAAGGAGCTGGGAGGGGAGAGGCAGTGATGCTGGCATGGGACCTGGCACGCAGTGGGCTCTCTCTAGCTATGATTATTACATATGGAAGCAGAAGCCAGGAAGGAGAGAAGGGTGGGGGCTGGGGTAGATACTGTCTATCATGGCAGGAGAGAGGGGGCATCCACTGGCAAGGCGGAGGGGCTGAGTCCCCATAAAGGTGACACTGACTCATGGGGGAAAGGCAAGGAGCTGAATCGCAGGTGCCCAAGTGATATTCTGTTCTCCACAGCCTGGCAGTGCTGCTTTGGAGACCAAGTCCTGACTTTCTTACAACCTCCCTCGGCCCCAGGTCCCAATTTCCCTCCAGTTGCCTGGGTTGCCTGAGCTTGGGTTCTGCCCATCGAGAAGGCCAGAGCTGGCAGTGGGCAACTGCAGGTGGGAGACTAGTATCCCGGAGGGACAGTAGGAAAGAGAGATGGAAAAAGAGGAACCCAGACCACAAACCTCACTTGCTTGACACCTTCCTGAGGGCTGATCCTGCCAGCAGTTTGAAGGCCGAGGCAGGAGAGATGGGGACAGAAGAGGAAGTAGGAGAAAGGAGAAGATGGACATGGGAAAAAGAGAAATAATCATTCATTCATTCCACTGAAACTGACTGGGTACTGGCAGCATACCAGGCATCACCCTAGGCTCTGGGCACATGGTCGCCATCACGGAGCCTCTCAAAGCTCCCTACTGGCAGGGAGGTAGATGTTAGAGAACAAGGAAATACACAGCATGATGCCCAGGAGTGAAAAGTTCTGTAAAGAAAAATAAAGCTGGTGAGTAGACAGAGCACCGTGGAGGTGGCCAGGCCAGGCCTCCCTGAAGAGGTGGTATTTGAGATGAAACCCAAATGCAGTGGGGGAGTGAGCCACACAAGGATGGAGTGGGGCGGAGGGGATGTGTGTGCCTGGAGGGGAACGGCAAGTGCAAAGGCCCTGAAGGTATGGAGGGGGTGGAGGAGCGACACCACTAATTGCCTTGGGTGCCTTTCAGGCGTCTCCGTGCCAAGGCTGCTAACCCCTGATCTGGACGCCAGCACGGTAATTATAGTTATGGTAGGGAGAGGGGTGTATGTGTGTGTGTGTGTTTGTGTGTGTATAAAAAAGAGGGACTCTCTCCTTGTATGTTCTCCTGTCTCTGTATGTTAAAGACCAAGTGACTCCCAGTCAAGAATAATTTGCATATTATTAATTATGTAGAGAATTCTCTGGTGGTCCAGCGGTTTGAGCTTCCCAGGTAGAGCAGTGGTAAAGAATCTGCCTGCCGATACAAGAGATGCAAGAGATGCGGGCTCGATCCCTGGGCCGGAAAGATTCCTCTGGAGTAGGAAAAGGCAACCCACTCCGGTATTCTTGCCTGGAAAATTCCAAGGACAGAGAAGCCTGGCTGGCTAGAGTCCATGGAGTCACAAAGAGTTGGACATGACTGAGTGACTGAGCACATACACATATGGGACCTCCCTGGCAGTCCAGCAGGTAGACTTCACCTTTCAACGCAGGGGTTATGGGTTCAATTCCTGGTCAGGAAGGCTAAGATCCCACATGCCTAGTGGCCAAAAAGTCAAAACCGAGAACAGAACCAATATTGTAACAAATTCAATAAAGATTTTTAAGATGGTCCACAAAGAAATCTTTTAAAATTAACTATTAATTAATTAACTATTCAAGCCTTTATTCTTAAAGCACGAGATAGGTTTGATTAAAGTTGTGGGCACTGGACAGATGCCTTCTTTCTAGGACACACATATGTTATGAAATTCACATATAAGAAAGTCCTCAGCTTTCTTTTAGTGGATGGCCACAAAATTCAGCTGGGATTGGAAGCAAGGACTAGCTCGGCTTGGGAAAATGCAGGCGTGTAAATGTTGATTATTCTTTCCTGCCGTGGCTCTAACCCAGACATATACATGTGTGTAGAAGCATACATGTTTATTCTGAGACCCTGGATCAGGGGATGGAGATCTGAAGGGGAAGTAGGAGTCTAGAAATTAATTCCTTTCCAAAAGATTTGTTCTTACTTCTCGAAAATGGACAAGACTGTTCCCATCAAGGGCACACTCCTGTGGCAGCACCCACTACAAACCCCTTTCCTAGAACACTGGCTTTCACCCGTGCTGGTAAGTGTGCGTAGGACACTCTCCTTCCACGTCTCTGGTCTAGAAAGTCCTCTTGACTCTCAAGTCTCAAATGCTGCCTCCTTATGGGGGCAGACCACCATGCCATATACACACCTCATCACAGAACATCACATGGGCTGAACCTGGCTACCTCTTCTATCAAATGTGAGTCTATGGAGGGCAGGGTCCCAGGCTTTGCACATTTGTAGCCCCAGTGCCTTTGCACAGGCTTGGCCAGAGTTGATGCTTAATAATGGATATTTGGACAGTAGGGCACGATCTGAGCAGCAATGAAAACTCCAGCATCTTTCCAGCTGAGCAGCAGGCAAGAGCTCTGGGACAACCTTTCCAAAAGCATTTCCTTCATTCAAGTTCTGTAGCTTTGCAATGTTGTTGGGGGCAGCAAGGCCCCTCCCAAGAGAACCAAGGCCATGGTTGTTTACCCAGGAAATTATCAAGCATGCAAATTACAGACACCTCTATCACTTGGCCAACAATTTGGTGTTGTGGTGTGAGGTTATTTCTATGTCTGAAGAAAACAGCTCAGCTCTGACTAAAGAAATAAATGATATCATTTTTCGTTCAGGCAACCAGATTCCTTGGTACAAAAGGCTCCCTGGGGAGGAACGCCGGGACAGCGTGGCTCCTCTGAGGCTATTTACATCTGTCAGCTTCTCTAATCTCTGGCCTGCCTTCCTCTGCCTGTTTCCTTCCTTCACACAGAGGTTGGTGTTGAGCCCTGTCCTTGCAAAGAGAATGCCGGGGCCACCGGTCCTCACGTATGCACTGAGGGTGGGTGGGGTGTGAGGTTTTGGCCAAGTGGCATTTGGGGTGTTTTTCCCCCTTTTTCTTAGAAACCAGCTTCAATTTAAGATAATGACTCTCTTGGCTGGCTGGTAATCGCTATTTGGAGGGACTTATTTTTCCCTGTTCAATTTGGCTAGGAGAAATTGGATCTAAAGGGGAACATTTTCTAAAAATGTTGCTGGACACTTTGTAGGGCACCAAGGGTTGTTTCCTGGGTCACCTGTTCATGATAGCCTGGGTGTCTTTGTCTTAAAAGAAGAGCTGGAGTTGGAAACAGACTCCCAAGCCTTTTATGACCAATGGTGTCAGGATGGTTCTCTACAATGTCACTGACTCTGCATTGACTTTAATGGGAAGGGAATCTGAAAAAGAGGGGATGCTTGTATACGTATAACTGATTCCCTTTGCTGTACAGCAGAAGCTAACACATTGTAAAGCAACTATGCATCAGCAAAAATTAATTTAAAGAAATGTCACTGAAATCCTGGGTAATAAAGGCCCTGAGAAATCATTTGGTCCAGACTTTGCAGAAATATTCCAATTCCTGCACAGCCAGCTCCCATCTGCTCTCCAGCTCTCCCTCACCTCCACCTGGCTCCCCACTCCACCCACACTGAATTCCTCAAAAGCACCTGCTCGTAGCTTATGACAATGCTGTTCTGCCTGGAATGTTCTTCCTGAATTCTCTACACTCCAGTCTCAGGTCAGATGCCACCTCCTCCAAGGCCTGTCCTGACCTCCCCATCTGGAACAGGACTCTGCTGGTCTCTTTCCAAACCCTTCTCACAATGTGTTATTTTGCATTAGTGTCACGTCGCGTCTGCTTTGGCTGCCCAGTTGTAAGCTCTATCAGGCAGGGGCTGAGTTGGCCTGCTCCCCGCAGTGTCCTATGCTGGGACCAGGAGCCTGGCACACAGCAGGGCTCAGAAAATGTTTGCAAATGAATGAACTGGCAAGGGGCAAGGGGGCCGCCAGCAAACACCCTCTACCACCCATGTTAAGAGGACTATTGTAGGCATTGTTTAAATACCGGATCGCAGTCACAGCCGAGCTGCTGTCAGCTCACACAGCCCTCCTTTCTGAAAGCAGGTAAGAGACCCAGACCTGGAAAAATGTTTTAAGATTTTCTATTTCTCATCCTTTGTTTCTTTAACACAAGATGCTTTCCTTCCCTTA
The DNA here is from genome assembly GCF_002263795.3 of Bos taurus. Classification (NCBI taxonomy): domain Eukaryota; kingdom Metazoa; phylum Chordata; class Mammalia; order Artiodactyla; family Bovidae; genus Bos; species Bos taurus. Next base: position 43,635,799 of record NC_037346.1, on the reverse strand, counting down.
GTCACTGTATTTCCCTTCCCCATTCCCGGTACTCACTCCTTCATCAGACTTCATTTTAAAACAATACCATTCATAGAATCCATTTCATGGTTCTCCTGGTCCTGTGTGCTGTCTGGGGAAGACCCAGGAGTACCCTCTGAAGTCAGGGTGGGGCTCCTTCACTCTGTAGCTTTCGCTTGGCTGACCAGCTGGGCACCTCTAGCCCCTCGGGAGCAGCAGCCAGACACCAGGGACATCTGCACCCCCTCATTCCCTCCATCCAACCCACGACCACCATGTATGTCGTTTCTACCTCCTTCTCTAGGCCTAATGGCCCTGAATCCATTCATTTCTCTCCAGTACCACCCCCTGTTCTAGCCACCCTCTCCCCTGTCCCCACCACCAAGGTTTTCCAGGCCTCTGGCCTTAACCTCCTTCAAGTCAGTTATTCAAAGGCTTGGAATCTGATCCTGCCCCTCCTCTACTTACCACTCATGATGGTGAGCTCTCACCCCAGCAGGCCCTGGGCCAGACTGATCAGACCTCCCAGTTCCAGCTCCTTCTCTTCCCACAGCCCGGCAACCTCCCAGGTGCCTTGCTGGGCCCCTCTCAGTTCCCATAGGACCCACACCCTCTCACACCTCTGGCCTTTACGTAGTTGGTCACTCACCTACAAGCGTTTTCCTGCATCATCTGCCACTGTTGCCTCAGCTTACATCACTTTCTCCTAGAAGTTCTCCCACCACCAAGTTTCCCAACCTGGGCCAGGACCCTCCCCTGAATTCTCAGGGCAGATCATGCTTTCCCTTCTTGTGCCCTTGGCATAGTGTCCTTTTATGGCCAATTTACTGCTTATTTTCTCTGTTAGACTTGAAGCTTCATGAGGACAGGGGCAGGTTGTCTTGCTCAGGGCTGCAGAGAAGACCCAGATTTGAAAATCCTGTGACTTGGACATGCAGGAGCAGTCAAACTGAAAGGATATAAAATTGACCCAAGTTTGCCTCGGGAGCCCAGCCAGGAGCCTCTGATCTCCCAGAATCAGAGTCCTGAGATACCCGGGAAAGGCGGAGGCCCAGGCATCCTGTGGTCTGCTCTTGTCTTCAAGCAGTATGACTGCGTTCCAGGAAGACAAACCAAGGGACAGCCCTCTGAGACCTGTAAATAAGACCTGGAGCCGAGGGCCTAGACCATCTCCCCCTCCTCCTGGCAGGTGGCCTGAGGAGGGCACAGCTCTCCTATCATCTGAATGTGAGAGGGTCCACTCCTTCTCTAGCCCTGGGTATTAAGAGGTCTATCCCAGGTGAGCTCTGTGTGTGTGTGTGTGTTGGGGGAGATGCTTATGGAGATTTTTTCTTTTATTTGCTCCTAAAAAGGGACTCATGATAAAGATTGTATTGATCAGGATCCAGCCAAGGAAGCAGCATATATGGGAATAAGGGGTTTATTATAGGCCTGAGACCCCACAGTGGGAGGAGCTGGGGAAATGACGTTCTGAAAGGGGAATTGGACGATCAGAGAAAATATCACTCACCAGTCTTGCCACCAAGACTGTGGCAAGTTTGAGTGGCTGACAAGTTTGAGCTTGCAGGGAAACTTGAGAAACCAAGCATGTCCAGCCGCCAATGGGGCTGTGATGCGAGCTAGTGTGGACGTCGGTGGGAGCCGTGGCTCCACAAGGCCCTCTGGTCCCTGTCCCTCTCGTTTCTGACAGTCACAGTGCTGAGAGTCAGTGCAGCTTCACTGCACTTTTCCAAATCTCACAAAATTTCCCCTTTTGGCCTACTCTACCCCAGACCTACATGGAGAAAGGGATTCTGGAAAGTGTCATTCATTCCCAGACTAACCAAGTTGCCGTAATACAAGCCAGCATAAGGATCTGCCCCTCATCTCTCCAGCTTCCTCTCCTTTACCTCCCCTCCGTGCCCTGGCCCCTATTTACATTTCCCCATCGTGTCCCGCCCCTCCTGTGGCCTTGATCTGCAAAGCCCATGCTTGCTCCCTTCTTGAGCTGGTTCACTCTAGGTAGATTTCAGAATCTGAAGATCCCTGAGAAGGTTTTCCTCTCTGAGATCCCTACTCTCCTCTGGGCTCCCAGAGGACATTGAGACAAACCCATACTGCACCTCTCATTGCCTGCAGTGTCTTTCTCATCCCAGGTCACTGAGTATCTAAGGAACAAGGAGCCTGCAGTGTGAGCCTGTGTCCAGCACAGGGTAGGGTATGGGGGAGCTCCAGGGAGAAGCCGGGCACCCCAGCACAGAAGCCACTTAGCCACTGGTTTATTTTGCTGTGCTTCAGAGTAACCTGGGGAGCTTGTTCAAAATTCAGGTTCCCAGTTCTCACCTCCTTGAGTTCTGACTGGGTAGCTCTGGAGTTGGGCCCAGGAACCAGCATTTTGTAGCAAACATGGTGAGTGATTCTGATGTTGGCAGTCCTACCACATGAGGTTGACTCTTTCTGTTTGGGCTGAGCTTTTTTGTTTTTCCTCCTTTTTGGCCACACCCTGCAACACATGTGGATCTTAGTTCCCCAACCAGGAATTGAACCTGTGCCCCCGACAGTGGAAACATAGAGTCTTAACCCCTGGACTGCCAGGGACATCCCTGGGCTCTTTTTTAAAAAGAAGTTTGATTTTTTTATAGAGGAAAGTTCTGTTTCTTGTAACAGAAAAATAAAGGACTTTTACAGAATTTATTAACAATGCATGTGTTAGTCACTCAATCGTGTCCAAAGCTTTGCGACCCCATGGACTGTAGCCTGCCAGTCTCCTCTGTCCATGAGATTCTCCAGGCAAGGATACTGGAGTAGATTGCCATTCCCTTTTCCAGGGGATCTTCCTGCCCCAGGGATTGAACCTGGGTCTCCTGCATTGCAGGCAGATTCTTTACCATCTGAGCCACCAGGAAAGCCACTTACCGTCAAAATATTTCTAAATCCCTACAGGTCACATTCAACTTTCATTGAAAGCATTGACGCCAGACTACGGGATTTAAAAGTTCCCATGTTTCCTAAAGGGTTGGAGATGGGAGCACTGAGGAAAAGGTGATGGGGACACATGTAAAGTTTGTATGGAGCCCTACCAGGGGCCTAGCCTGGGCACAGAGGCCCAACAACATCTTGACCCCAAGAAAATCTTCTTGCCGACTTGGGAACCCATGCTGAGACATTCAGAGAAGGCATCAGTGGAGAAAAGCTGAGGGGATGGTGGGTGGACTCAGGCCCATGGGTGGGGCCCAGAGCACGTGCCTCAGCAGCACAGAATCTGAGGACCTCCTCTGCAGGTCTCCCAGGGAGCTGGGACAGGAAGTAAATTCTTTCCCTATCACATCAGGGATAAAGATCTGGTGTCCCGGAGGCACCTTGGGCCCAGTTGGCTGGGCATGAGGACATGTGCCAGGTGGAGGCAGCCAGCCTCAAGGCTGCAGAAGATTGACAGTGAAGGAGCTGGCACCAGGGCAGGAGCCAGAGCATGCTGGCTCCCACAGAGCTGGGCCTTGCCAGCTTCAACATCTGCCTGGTCCTTCAAAGAAAGTGACTCAGGGCCCCAGAAGAAGGGGAGGAGACTCTCTGCCCTTCTAGACCTTCTCAGCCAGGTGGTAGGAATTTGGCGTGTCCTTGGCCTCTTCCAGGGGGCTGCTGGATGGGATGCTGACTCAGTTATCTCCTAGCCTGGGCCATTATTTTATTTAAAATACAGAGCAGGGACTTCCCTGATGGTGCCAGTGGTTAAGAATCCACCTTCCAGTGCAGGGAACACTGGTTCGATCCCTGGTCAGGGAACTAAGATCTCACATACTGTGGGACAACTAGAGAGTGGGTGAACTGCAACAAAAGATCATGCAACTAAGGCCTGAAGCAGCAGATAAATAAGTTAAATTAAACACAGAGCAAATAACCCCACTCCTCCCAGTCAACACAAGCACAGCTTGCATTCAGGTGTAATTCCTTAGTCTTGCTTCTTGTGTATATGTGTGTATGATTGCAGGTCCATAAAGTTATGTATTCTTCATGACAACATAAGCATTTTCCATGTTGTTACAGAGTCTTCTTTTTAAAAAAAATATTTATTTATTTGGCTGAGCCGAGTCTTAGTTGTAACATGCGGGATCTTTAGCTGTGGCACGCGAACACTTAGTTGTAGCATGCAGGATCCAGTTCCCTGACCTAGGATCAAATCTGGGCCCCCTGCATAGGGAACATGGAGTCTTAGCCACTGGGCCACCAGCGAAGTCCCAATGCATAGTCTTCATAACCGTTACTCCTAATGGCTGCCCAGACCACTGGGATGGTGGGCAATGGTTTCCTTAAAAATTGACTATTGTCCTCTGACTCACCCGTTAGTCACAATGTCCTATCTGTTTCTAGCCCCAAACCCTGGTCCTCTCAATCTAAGAGGTTTACTTTACTTTCTTTCTGACCTCTTCCTGAATTCTCATTGCTAGAGACTTTTCCCTTTATCTCCCAGTTGGTATGTCATACTCACCCCTCAGAAATGACAACTCAGAGAATGCCTTCTCAAAGATTGGAAAAACCTGAATTCCCATCCATTTGAGACTGCTAGTATGTTATAAACAGAAGCTATGACACAAGAGGATTATAAAGATTGCCAACTATTTTAATGTTTACACTGAACAGATTGATACTTTTATCAGATAATAATATGCTGGGACACTGTCATGAAACTCACAAGGAATGTACAAATCCATAAGGCATCACAGGTGGTACTGACTGTCCAGGTGTGGAAGACAAGATCAAGGCCAAGTGACAAATGTCCTCTTTTAGTCTTGTCACAGTTGCTCTCTGGGATTAAGCATGCAACCACATTTGAAAATAATAGCAGAAGTCTAAATTTGAGACTCATTGAGAATATTAGACCTGCAACAACTGCTCTCCAGGCAGCCCCCGTGCTCAAACACAGTTAAAAAAAAAAATAAGGTAATTCAAAATGCTTCTCTAGAACTGGCGTTTGACCTACCTTCTCAGGCTGAATATGGCATCCATCCTCAGATCTCATGCCTTTTTGATTGAGTATCTCCCCCATCAGGCTAGGATCCTGGGATGCTGTACTGGGTCACACCTTTGGCTGTGCAAGTCAGCATTTGGAACATCTGATGGCTTATAATATTTTCATTATTATAAATATGGTGGATGGGGTTTTCTGGCCCTGTCAGCCTCTTTCCCCTCTCTGTCGTCATCCCTACTGGAGAGTGAGTCTTTTTTTTTTTTTTAATTGCTTTTAAGTCATTATTGAATTTATTACAATATTGCTTCTGTCTTATGTTTTGGTTTTTTGGTCAGGAGGTATGTGGGATCTTAGTTTACCGACCAGGGATCAAAGCCCTGCATTGAAAGATGAAATCTTAACCACTGGACCACCAGGGAAGTCCCAGAGAGAGTCTTTTAACATCATAGATCGTTACAATGATACCTTGAGAATCCACCATAATCAGAGAGTCTGATTATGTTAAGGGTCCTCCACTCAGAGGACAGAGGGAATGCAAGGCAGGTGGTCGTGCCCACCTTGGACATTGAACATCTTTGTCCAGGTGGGTTTTTCTCTATTTAGGATTATTTTTTTCCAGGAGAGGGACATTTCAGTGGTTCCCTAACAGATTGCCTGATTGCTTTCCAGCTGACAGGTACCAGTTTACAATCCCATGACCCAAACAGACCAAGAAAAATGTCCCTGTCCCGACACATATTAATATGCAATAAATACATTTTTAATAGCAAGCAGAATGGAAAATCCCAAAGGCAGTGGGGCAGCATGCTGTTGCTGGAGAGAGAACATCTGGATTTGTAACCCCTGGGGCCACTTCAAAAACATTTGCACAGGATTTAAAGGTCATTAGTAGATGTTGCTAAACGAAATCGATAAAATGGATACGGCACACTCTTCAAAGGTCTTACAGCAGGGGCAGATGGGATTTTATTCTCAGAAATCCCACAAGGCCTTGATGTTGCAGTGTGATCCTCCTGGCAGGAATTAATTCAGGGCCCTGCCATCAGAAGGCTTCTGTGGCCACTGCTCTCCCCCACTGATGACTTCTTCCAGATTCAAATTCCTGGGGTACAAGTCTGATTGCTTTAGCTGGGGCAACAGTCGCATCAGAATTCCACGAAACAAGAGAGAGGTAACTGTTCAAATAAAACTAGAAGGACTTCCCTGGTGGTCCAGTGGCTAAGACTCTGTGGTCCCAATGTAGGGGGACCAGGTTCAATCCCTGGTCAGGGAACTAGATTCCACATGCCTCAACTAAGAGTTTCCAAGCTGCAACTAAAGATCTCACATACTGTAACTAAGAGCTGGCACAGCCAAATAAAAATATATTTTTTTTTAATTAAAACTAGGGAGTCTTCCCTAGTGGTACAGTGGTGAAGAATCCACCTTGCAATTCAGGGGATACCGGTTCGATCCCTGGTCTGGAAAGATCCCACATGCCTTGGAGCAACTAAGCCCGTGCGCCACAGCTACTGATCCCACCTTCTAGAGCCCGCAAGCCACACCTACTGAAGCCTGAACTCTCCAACAATAGAAGCCGCCGCAATGAGTAGCCCGAGTACAGCAACTAGAGAGTAGCCGCTACTCTCTGCAACTAGAGGAAGCCTGTGTGCAGCAATGAAGACACAGTGCAGCCAAAAATAAATTAATTAATTAATTAAAAATATTAAAACTAGGATGAAAGCAAGCAATACTAGCCAAACTACTAACACACTGGAGATTACCATGTCCTAGGATGGGTTGGCAAAGTATGGTCACAGGTTAGATCTGAGCCTTTGCCTATTTTTTGCTTTTTTTTGTTTTAACAGCCTGTGAGCTACGAATGGTTTATACAGATGAACATTTGAAATTGATTTGATGAATTCCAATCCAGTGAAAGTTATCCCCTCAAAATCCATTCTTCTCATTAGTAAACCTGTACTACAAAAAATTGTTCCAGAATATTATGATTATATTTTAAATTTTGTCAATAAAAATTTGTGGAAAATTTGTTTACTCTCTTGTTACGAAAGTACACACATAACATTCTTGATTTTTGTCTCTAGGCCCACAAAACCCAAAATATTCACTCTGATTCCATCGATGATCTCTCTGACTCTTTACAGGAAAAGTTCACTGCCTCTCAAATTTTGGTGATCAAAGAATCACCTGGAGAGTTGGTGAAACAGATTCCTGGACCCCAGCCCCAGAGATTCTGATTCATTGCATCAGGAATGGGGCCAAAGATTTTCTAGCAAACTCCCAGGTGATGCTATGCTGGATAATAATAAGTGTTGTCAAGGATGTGGAGGAATTAAGACTGTCACACATTGCTGCTTGGAATGTAAAAGGGTGAACGCAGTTATTGTGGAAAGCAGTTTCACAGCTCCCCAATAGAGATTTGTGTTTCTATGGACGTGTCTGTAAAACTTCCTAAGCTTTGCTTTTTAGTTAAATTCTGCCCTTGTGTCAATGTTCTATTAAATTTCAATTACACAAAAGAAAAAAAAGAATGTCTACAAAATTTACAGCCATGTAGGGAATTTCCTGGTGGCCTAGTGGTTAGGATTCATTACTTTCACTGTGGAGGCCCATGTTTAATCCCTGGTCAGGGAACCATCTCCCAGGCCACTTGGCACAGCCGAAAAAAAAAAAAAGAAAAGTAGTAGTAATTCAAGCTGCTTGCTGGAACCAAGGATAAAACCATGTAAAAGATAATCCCAGTTAAGTTTCAGCATCTGTGTGTGCAGAGAAAAAAAGACTGGAAGAAAACACACCAAAACATTATGAAATTATAGGTACTCTGTGTTCTTTTCTCTAAAGCCCATTAGTTGATAAAAGTATTTTTAAAAAAAGAGACTGCTGCTTCTTTGAGTGCAATTAAACTCTTTCAGTAATATCTCTCTCAACTTTTTTCCCTCATCAAAGTCAATGAGAAAACAGAGCTCACGAGAGAAAAAACACAAAAACTGCTGCTAACAATTAAGATGGAACAGCATCGAGGACACCACAATGGGCCTCTTGGGATTAGTGACTGACCTGAACTGGTTGTTTTGACTGGCTGACTTATCAAGAAGTGAGTAATACCAGAGACAATCAAATACCGCATGGAAAAGAATTTATAGCGCCTTTTGTGTTTGTGGTTGGAATGACCGCGGATGTGGTAAAGTCAGAATGTGTATCGGCGACCACAAAATAGATTTAGGTTTTTGTCTTGCAAAATCCATCTGAACTTCATGGCTCCAGTCAGGCAGCCCAGGGATTAAGTCATCACCCCAGGTAGGGCTTCAGTGAAGGCTAAATCAGATCCAGAGAGAAAGAGCACGCAGCACCGGGGGTGTTCAAGAAACGTCGAAATACAATTTCCCAGTGTTTATTGCTGGAAAGAAAAGCTGGAGAGCACAGGAAGCTTTAGAAAAGGGGCTCCAGATGCTTGATTGTCTGCAGAGGGTAAACCAGGAAGAACCAACTGACCTTTGGTTCCCGGAAGGAATATTTTCTGCAGCTCCTTGGCTGCCTACTTTGAGATGGCTTCAATCCTACCAATATATGAGGGATGCTCTCTGGCTGCTCTTTCTCATCTTTGGTGCCCAGGATTACAGGTCATGGTTGAAACTGAATGGCCCAGGGGCCCTTGGAGTCAGGGACGGTAGCCAGTCTTCATTGCTGCTGGATTATTCTTCCAGAATCCCAGTTACTCATCCTGTCGTTCATCTTCTCATAAACCTTCATTTTAAAAACTAAAATGAAACATATACGTAAAGTGCCTGGAACAGCATCTGGCAAAGAGCAAACACTCATTGCATATTAGCAATTAATTGCAGTTAACTGTCATGATGAAGTCTTCCTAGGTATTTTGTGTACATTTTAAAGAATGTGCCAGGTAAATGATGTCAGCTTTTAAATGAGATTTCAACCCCAGGTTTCCAACAGATATTTGGAAGACCAAGAGAGGTAAGTATTCATAAAACATACAAATGACTCATTATAAATCTTCCCCAAGAAGTATTCTATATGAAGACACAGCACAGAAATTTATTTCTACTCTCTCTTGAAAGGCATTATAAAACAAACTCCTCAGAGTTGTTTGGAAGCCCCACTCTTTTCCAGTCCTGGGGGAGACTGTCTCTCCCTCTTTGCATTCTAGGGTATCATCTTCCTGTTTTCTCGTCTATTTTCAGCCACTGTTCAAAGCAAAGTGCTAAATCTCTCTTAACAGCTCCTTTTCTTCCTGTTATTAGTTTCCCAAGGCTGTTGTAACAAAGTTAGTGGAGTAAAATAACACAAATCTATAACCTTACAGTTCTGGGGGTCAGAGTCTACAATGGATCAGGATACCAGCAGGGGAACTTCCCCGGTGGTCCAATGGTTAAGAATCCGCCTGCCAATGCAGGGACCTGGGTTCCATTCCTGGTCTGGGAAGATTTCGCATGCTTTGGAGCAACTAAGCCTGTGCGCCACGACTACTGAGCCTATGCTCCGCAACAACAGAAACTGCCGCAGTGAGAAGCCTGCACGCCACAACTAGAGAAAGCCCGTGCACAGGCACAAATAAATAAATAAATTGAATCAATTAATGAAAAAATAAATAAATAAAAATTTTAAAAAGTGCCAGCGAGGCTGTATTCCTATCTGCAGGTGAACACTTTGCTTGCCCTTTGCAGCTTCTAGAGGTGGCCTATGTTCCTTGACTCGTGGCCCCTTCAAAGTCAGCAATGGCCGTCTGAGATTTCTCACACTGCAACCCTTGACTCTCACCCTTCTGCTTCCCTCTTCCACACACTCAAGGACCTTGTGGTCACTTTGGGCTCCCTGGATAACCCAGGATGCTCTCCATATTTCTAGATCCTTCCTCACATCTGTAAGTCCCTTTCGCTATGGAAGGTAACATATTCACAGGTTCCAGGCATTAAGATGTGGACCTCTGAGGGAGGGGAACTACTCTGCCAACTACATCTCCTGGTCTTGAAACGTTCCCAATCTCTGCGCAGCCACACAGTCCTCCTCGTCACCTACCCGGGCTCTGCTTGCCCTCGCCCTCTCACCCTCCTGCAGGGTCCGAACTGCCCTTCTTGAAGTAGAGGCACTGGCTCCTGAGTTGGTTCTGGAGTGTGGGGAAGAGCAGGGATTCTGAGGCCAGACTGCTGGTGTCTGTGGGCCCCTGGGGAGCTGTGCGCCCTTGTGTACAGCTCTCAACCTCTCTGTGCCTGTTTCCTCACATATACAATGAGGACAAGAGCAGCACCTTCGTCATGGGGCTGTGGTTCACGAGCACAGAGAACAGTGCCTGGCCCTCAGTGCTGTTCTGAGTCAGCTGCTCTTTTGTTTTCTTTTTGGTGCGGGGAGGCCCCCTCAAACCGTGCAGCATGTGGGATCTTAGTTTCCTGACCAGGGATCGAACCTGCAGCCCCTGCAGTGGACATTTGGAATGCTAACCATGGGATGGTCAGGCAAGTCCCTGGCTGCTACTGTTAATGAGCTCAGAGGCCCAACCTCCTTGGGAACAGCTCTTCTATCCTCCAGTCTGCCTTCGTAAAGGGTGCCTACTTGGTTTTCACTTTGAACAATTCAAAGACACCCAGAAACTTGGAACATCTTTCTAGCAACTTTATCAATCAGTGTTTCTCCAAATGTCTACTTGCATCAGAATCCCTCGGGGTGCTTTTAAGAGTACACTTCCCCTGGTGGTTCATTGGTTAGGATGCAGAACTTTCACTGCCATGGCCTGTGTTCAGTCCCTGGTTGGGGAACTAAGATCCCACCATTAGCTGGTGGCACAGCCAAATAAACAAAATAAAAGCACACTTGATTCTTCTGCACGCTGAAGTTGGAGAACCCTCGTGTGGCATTCCAGAACCAGAACAAGTGGGAAGAACCCCAGCATGCCACCCCATTCCAGCCTCCACTGCTAAGGACAGCACTGGCCACAGGTCAGGAAGAAAAGTCCTCTAGGGAGGATGTTTAGCAGGGCGGGACCTTCTTAGGGACCTGCCATTGAGTGCCAGGGATGATCTTGACCCAAGAACAGCACTGGAGGGCAGGAAATAGGTAGAGGGAGGTAGACACTGACCATTTGGCCGATGGTGTTCATCCTTCTGGAGGCCCAGCCAGGCCCTATGTCCATCATAAGAAGGGGAGGAAGCTGGAGCCTCCAGCCAAAGCAGAAGTTGGAAAAGACAGGAAGAAGCCCAGGTCATGTCAAAGTTTCAGGCCATGAGAAGTAGGAATCTGTGTCAGTTCAGCCCCTCTGCTGGGATCGGTCAGCTGATGTTAGGGAAGCTTCTAGAATCTTCTAGAACTGGCAGAGACCCCAGACTCTGCTAGTCGGTGAATGGAAAGAATCTCTTCCCCACCTTTGAGACATTCCAGGCCTTTCCAGAGCCCACCCAAATCTTAAATAAACACCCCACTGAGATGGTGAGACTCCAGAGCTAAAATAGACTTAAATAATATCCCAGAAAACTGTGTATTTTAGAAACTGGAATGTATGAGGCAGGGTTTTCTCTCCCTCTATTACAGCTTTCATGAAAGAGAAACAAATAATAACGCTCCCCCAGGCTAAAGTTAGAGTTGACGTATAGTTTACACCAGAAAATATACAGTTAGGTGTCAATTTGGAACACATGTACTTCCAGTGTGAAATCCTCTGTGACCACAGGCTCCTTAAAGCCAAAGTCAAGGGCAGGGGCAGCCTCTGTGTGGTCCGAAAGCTCAGGAAGGGAAGGAAGTCGAATTTATTGAACGTTTACTATTTACCTGGCATTTATCTCCTTACAATGTTTTTACAACAAAACTGTGAAATAGGTTTTCTTAACCTCATTTTACAGGTGGGGAAACTGAAGTTTGGAAGGGATCAGTAATTTGCCCAATATCATGAATAGAGGGGGATCATTATCTTGAAACCAATTTGTCTAATGTTTTATTTGCTTAATCACCTGCATGCATCTTTGAGTGTCCTAGTTCTCCCTGTTCTTTGAGTATTCTAAGGGCTTTATTAAAAATTCATCTCAGAATATATTTCAAAAATAGTCTGCTGATTATTTTTCAAAGCTACTGGGTCCCACTGCTGGGAAGTAGCAGAGTTGGGACTCACACCCAGCCAGTCTGAGTCCCCTGCCCATGATTTTAAGCTCCCCTTTCAATGAAAGGAGGAAGACAGGATTCCCCCTGAAATCTGACAAAGCTGGAGTTGGGGCGGGGGCAGAGGCAGAGGCACAGGCTAAATGTCCATACAAGACCCTCCCATCTGCCCTCTCCAGCGGAGGGAAGCCTTAAGCCTGTGCTGATGATCCCTTCTCTGGCTTCAGTTTTCTCTTCTGTCTGCCGAGGGCACAGGAGAGTATTCTCTAAGGCAGTGGTTCCCAAATGCTGGGGTATGTGTGCTGTGCATCAGAACACCAGGAGGAACTTAAATCTAGATGCCTGGGCTTCCCTCCAGGCCTACTGAATTCAAATCTCTCAGTAGCGGCAAGGGCAGGGATGGGGAGCCAAACATTTGATCTGTTCTCCAGATGCTTCTTCCATACCCCAGGGAATGGAACTCACTTCTTTATGCAACTCCAGGCTTCCCGGGTGGTGCAGTGGTAAAGAATCTACCTGCAAATGCAGGAGACGCAAGAGATGTGGGTTTGATCCCTGGGTCTAGAAGATCCCCTGGAGGAGGAAATGGCAACCCACTCCAGTTTTCTCACCTGGAGAACCCCATGAACAGGAGCCTGGCAGGCTATGAGCCATGGGGTTTCAAAGAATAGGACATGACTGAGCACACACGGTATCTCCAGGAGATTCTGGGTGTTCTAGTGTCATCTTCCAATTCTTCTCCCTTGGCTCCTGATCTCTTGATAATAAGACATGGGTTAGTGGTCCCAGTTGTTGCCTCTGGATGGTGATACCTCAGCTGGCCATTCCTGCCCCATTTAACAGGTGATGAGTGTGGCTGCCCAGGAACTTGAAGGTGATTTAGGAGCCCCTGTCCATCCTTCACGGTAGAAGACCACCTCCTGTTGGGAAGATGGGAGTGACTCTGCTGGCTTCAGAGGCACCCCTGCCTTCCCAGGGTTATTGCTGTTCCTTTAGGGGTTGCCAGTCTGAGGGCACTGGCCCAGATCTCTCCCACTTAGCCAGTTGCCTTGGTCATCTGTGCCTGTGCTTTTCTGGCTGCACTTGAGGGCTTTACTTTTCTGGCTGCACTTTACTCAGGCTTCTCTTCAGTCTGATATCTCCTTTGCTGAGTAGCCTTGGGGGTCACTTAATCTCTTTGAGGCTTAGCCTCCTTTTGCAAAAGAGAAATGATAGTAGCCACTTCAGAAGGATTTTATGAGGATGAAACAAATCTCTGCCCACCTCTCAGGACACCCCGCACTTCTCACTCAAAGTGCATGCATTAAATAATTGTTTAATGTTTGTCTCCTGCTGGATATGAGAATTGTGAGGCCCCAGTCTATGTTCATGTTGTAGAGCCCAATGGGACCTAGCACTTCGCAGTTGTCCCTTGTTGAATAAATGATATGAGGATGGGCTGGACCAGGAATGGAGTTTATTGTCAGTGAGTCATTATTCCTTTCCTTTACTTCCCTAAGACACTGCCAGGGTCTCTTCTCCAGAATATATACTCCGTCTAGAATACATTCCTTTGTTACCAGCCATACACAGTAACAGCTTCATTCCCTGAAGTTCTCTAGAACAAGGGTCGCCAGCACACACTCACTGACCTTCTTAGTGGCCTTCTTGCAGGCTGGCTTAATGGGAAGCAGAGGCATAGATATCAGAGAGTAGGGGATCCTACAGTGCTCTAGTTATCTATGGCTACATACAATAGCTCCCAAACTTGGTGGCATAAAACAATACCCATTTTATTAGGCTCACAGATTCAGGGGGTTAGGAACTGAGTTCCAGCCCAATGGGGTGGCTTGTCTTGGCTCTACAATGCCAATGGCCTTAGTTGGGAAGACTCAAATGGCTGGAGGTGGCTCGAAAGTCTGAGGTCTGAAGTCACCTGGGGGCTTCTCTCACACGTCTTCTGCCTGGGCTAGGATGATTCAGGGATGACAGTCAGAGTATCTACACATGGCCTCTTTATATGGTTTGGGCTTCCTCACAACATGGTGGCCTTGGAATAACTGAACTTACACAAAGTCTCAGGGCTACAAACACAAGGGTTCCCTTTCCCAGTTAACAAGCCAGAAGCTGATGGCTTGTGATGACCCAGACTTGGGAGTTACATAGCATCGCTTCTCTACACTTTTGGCTGAAGCAATCACAAGCTTGCCAATATTCAAGGAAAGGAGACATAGACCCTACATGGCAAGAGGAAGCATAGAATTTGCAGCCATGTTTTAAGATTATTGTGCATATTCTGTCAGTTGCAGTAGCTTGTGATAGAACCTGGGATGGGGCTTGGTTCAGGAGGAGGGTTCACAAGTGGTTTACCAAGTCCCAGGATCTTGGCCTGATGCCGCTACTCACTCACATTACACGGAATCAGTGTGAGTCTTTTCAACTTTTTAAATCTTCCATTTCCCCATGTGACATTCAGGGTATAAAAGGCTACAGGATCAAACTGCTTCCCTTCTTAGTTGCTGGTGACCCTCCCTTTTATGTGCAGCCACAGCTCACAACAGGGACAAAGGTCAAAATGGAGTGTGGGCACCAACCAGTTTGGAAACTACCAGAGCAGAGGGGACTGTGCATCCACTGTCTGTTGGGAACCCTGCTTTATCATGGCATCCAGAGGCAATGGGAGCCTCCCTGGGCCCTGGGGGTAATAAGGGGTCACCTGGCTTTCCCAAGGTCCCAAGGAGGCCATGGTCCTGGAGAGTCTTGTAGGCAGTGTGAGGAGGAGGCTGAGTTCATGGACTGATGGTCACTGAAAAAAGGATGTGGATTTAGCAGACACCAATGAGGTGGAGTTGGAGAAGGCAATGGCACCCCACTCCAGTACTCTTGCCTGGAAAATCCATGGATGGAGGAGCCTGGTAGGCTGCAGTCCATGGGGTCGCTAAGAGTCGGACACGACTGAGCGACTTCACTTTCACTTTTTACTTTCATGCATTGGAGAAGGAAATGGCAACCCACTCCAGTATTCTTGCCTGGAGAATCCCAGGGACAGAGGAGCCTAATGGGCTGCTGTCTATGGGGTCACACAGAGTCGGACACAACTGAAGCGACTTAGCAGCAGCAGCAGCAGCAGCAGCAATGAGGTGGAGTGACCATGCCCCCGGAGCTGATGGAGACAGATACTAAAGGCCATGGCTCAGCACCCTCTGTCCTCCAACTCCCTGTCCCAGGCCACAGAAGCCCTTGGAACTAAGGAGCAGCCCTGGTGAGACAGATGAGAAAATCCTGAATAGGTAAACTTAAATCTGAAATTTCTGAGTTCAGCTGAAATTGATTACAAGTAAATTAAATTTGCTGCTACCAGGTGGGATGGGCTCTCAAAGAGAGATATAGGAAAATAAAGTTGTGTTTTTTAGAAGCATCCTCCCCCCCAGTTATAGCTAGTTCATTTCTTCTTTCTTTTCAATCAGGAGCTGGTTGAGGTCTCGGGCCTTTCCAACTATCACATTTGCTATGGGTCTGACCTCCCAGACTTCTTGACTTTGTAGCTGCCACTGCTGCTACAGCTCAAGGAACTACCCAGAGAAACACAGGGCATGTCTAGCAGGCTTTTGCCGGACCAGATCTGGAATGTGAGTCTTTTTTTATTCTTCTAATAGTCCTCCACCCGAGTCGGCATGGCGGGGCCCGCGCAGGACGCCTACAGGCCGTATCGTCTCCTCGGAGCTGCAGCCACCGACCCGCAGACCTCCAGCCCCGGGGACTGGAATGTGAGTCTTTCAGCCAACAGATCCTGTTAAGAAACCACTGTGTGTCACTATGAAAATGATATGGAGGTTCCTCAAAAAACAAGAAAGACCAAGACCATATGATAGCACTTGTATGGGAACTTTAAATGTGGACTCAAACATATTTGCAAAACAAAAACAGACTTACAGATATAGAGAACAGGCTTGTGGCTGCCAAGGGGTAGGGGATATGGGGGAGGGAAGGACTGGGAGTTTGCGATTAGCAGATATGAGCTATTATATATAGGATGGATAAACAAGGTCCCACTATATAGCACAGGGAACTATCTTTAATATCCTGTGATAAACCATAATGGAAAAGAATATGAAAAAGAATATATAAAACTGAGTCACTTTGCTGTATGGCAGAAATTAAACACAGTGTTGTAAACCAGCTATACTTCAATACAATTGAAAAAAAGAAAGAAGCAACTGCATGCAAGTCCTGGGCCGGGCATCATGCCTCGTTCTGGGGACAGCCAGGTGAATAAGACATAGGCCTCATCTTCTACATGTTTATAATCTTGTGGCTTCAAACACAGAAGCCACCGGCTCTAGGACCTTCATTATGAATTGCTCCTGATTGCTGCTTTTGTGAAGACTTGGCATCAGCAAATCACTGGCTGATCAGTCAACAAGTATTTATTGAACACCTACTATATGCCAAGCTCTTAGGTGCTAGGGAAACATCAGTGAACAAACAATAGGAATATAAATAAATGGGCCTTGAAGGCCTCTTTTTTATCTTGGTCCTGGCAAAGAAGGAGCTGGTGCTTTGAGCTGAATGACCAGATGACAAATTTAATTATAAGCATTTCCTACCCCCCTATTCACAGCCTGAACTCCCCATCCCCTTTTGATCCCCAGTCAAAGCCAACTTCAAAAATCCCTTGGTAATCAGCTGGAAGCTTGGAGGCCCCAGACAGTCCTTCAGTGGCCTGTGGGAATATCCCAAGAGAAATCATTTTTGTCAAAAGAATGCCAAGAGTTTAATTACTGTGTGGCCTGTCTTGCTGATTTCTATTTGACCAAGCAGAGCCCAGAGAGTTCCTAGGAAGTCCTGTTGTGAGAGGCTGTGGCCTCCAGGGCCTGCTCTAGCCAGGGCAGGAACGAGTCTGTGGCCTGT
The DNA here is from genome assembly GCF_002263795.3 of Bos taurus. NCBI lineage: Eukaryota > Metazoa > Chordata > Mammalia > Artiodactyla > Bovidae > Bos > Bos taurus. The sequence continues at coordinate 43,618,869 of NC_037346.1, read as the reverse complement.
GCCCTGAGCGGGGGCAGCAAAAATACTTTGAATGCCTCCTCTGCATGTGGCCGTGGATTTTACACTGGATACTGGGGACAGTTTAATTAATAATGTCCACTGCTTGTCATTCATTATTAGCCAAAGAGGAGGGGTAGAGGGTAGGGGCAGCCAACAGGGCAGGAGAGGCACTCTCCAAACAAGTTGCATCCATAAATTAAAGTTATGCCCATCCATCTCAGGGGGCAGCTGCCGCCCAGCTGCCGCACGTTGTTCTCCTCTTGTTCTGAGGCCAGTCTTGTCTTTCTGCCAGGACTTTGCAGCAGCTAGCAGGGGGTTTGCATCAATGATTCTGTTTCCCGTGTCACATCTCAGCAAAGGATTGTATGGGTGGTACCCATGGGAAGGAGAGAGAACAGAATGTGTTCTGGGTATTGGTTCCCATTGGGGCTGCAAATTGGAATCCTACCATGAATTAAATCATGCACCTTAGACTCTTAGATCCCACTGTGCCCCGTGGCATGAGGGCTGTTAGTTCCCTGACCAAGGATTGAATGGGTGCCCCCTGCATTGAAGTCCTTTTTTTTGCAGCATTTTTCTTTTTTTAAATTGCAGTATAATTGCTTTCTTTACACTGTTGTGTTAGTTTCTGCTGCACAACATCATAAATCAACTATATGTAAACAAATATCTCCTTCCTCTTGAACCTCCCTCCCGCTCCCACCCCCATCTCACCCCCCTAGGTCATCACCAAGCAGCGAGCTGAGCTCCCTGTGCTGAGCTGTGCTATACGCAGTGTGCTGTATACAGCGGCTTCCCACTGGCTATCTATTTCACACATGGTAATGTATATATGTCAGTGCTACTCCCCTATTTGCCCCACTCTCGTCTTCCCACTCTCTGTCCACAAGTCTCTTCTCTATGTCTGCGTCTCTATTTCTGCCCTGCATAGAGGTTTTGTCAGTATCATTTTTCTAGATTCCACACATATGCATTAATATGCGATATTTGTTTTTCTCTTTCTGACTTACTTCACTCTGTGTGACAGACTCTAGGTTCATCCACATCTGAAAGTACTGACTCTTAACCACAAGACCTCCAGGGAAGTCCCACCCCTTTTCTCTTTTGCAAATTCTATGTAAGAGTAGTTACCTAGTGCTATTGAAAGGATGAAATGGGGTGACATTTGGCAAGAGGACAGCACAGTGCCGAGCACCTGATCAGTATTCAGCAAACCTTACCTATTAATATTATCAGCCACTCAAAGAACATGGGCTGAAGGTCTGCCCTGTAATGTGAGTAAGATGAGATTCCTGATTTTGTGCTGGTAAAGCTGGGGCAGAGAGGCAAAGGTTGGAGAAGCCAAGATCAGCTGGTTATGCTGCAGTAACACATGATTCCATGGTCCCAGAGGCCTCATGCATCACAGTCAAGTTCATTTCTCTCTCACGCTTCATGTATGTCATGAGTCAGTTCCACTTTCCTTTACTCCAGTGCCAGGCTGGCAGCGCGGTTTCTGGATGGGGCATTGCCATCCTTTGCAGCAAAGGGAAAAGAGAGCATGGTGAACCATACTTAGCCTTGGAAGCTTCTATTCCTCACTGACTCATGAGTTCCACTTCACAGCCCAGGGCAAGTCACATGGTCAAGCCTGAGTGAGGCCAGTGAGTCAGGGAAGTAGTTTCCTTCTCCAGAGAGGAGGAGGGAATATCTGTGAACAACAGGACGGTGGAGCCCAGGCCAGCAAGCAGATAATTACAGGCTGGGAGAAGTAGCGTATACTTCTACACAGCTAGCAAGGGAAAGGGGCTGACTCTGCCTGGAGGGCAAGGAAAACTTCCTGGAGGAGGTGACCTATGAGCTGGATCTTGAAGAATGTGCAAGAGTTCACCTGGCAGAGAAAACAGGAAACATTTGGCGGAGTGGAAAGGCAAATGACAAGGCATGGGATTGTGGAAAAGCCTGCTGTGTGTGTGGCGGGGGAGGGGACGGAGGTTGCTAACTGCATAGATGATCTGGGCAGGGGACAGGGATGCTCTTTGACCATCACAATAGAGATTTGGAACTTTTCTCCAAGGGTGTTAGAGAGGTACTGAGCAAGGAAATAACGATTTTGGAGTTTCGTTTTGTTTTGGGGGCTGTGCTGTGTGGCATCCGGGATCTTACTTCCCTATCCAGGGATTGAACATGTGCCCCCTGCAGTGGAAGCGCAGAGCCGTAACCACTGCATTACCAAGGAAGTCCTGCAGATACGATTTTGAACCTTCGTGTGGCTGGATGGAAGGACGCTTTCAGCCTAAGCGCAGAGAAGCAGCCGAAAAAGCTGCCCTAAATCAGGGAGAACAGCCTCCCCTCCAACACACACACACACACAGACACACACACACACACACACACACACACACACGAGGCAAGGTTTTCTGTACTGGAGCCCAGGTAGGAACGATCTCTTCGGGTCTCCTTTCCTGCCGCCAGAGAGGGGCCCACTTGCTGGCGAATGCTACCAGGGCGCAGTAGGGACCGCGGTCCCGGCCCGGCTGAGCCCCGCGGACCCGCTTGACCCCCCGCCACCCCCACCTCCCCGGCCCCCGCGCTGGGAGAGAGGCCCCTCCTGGCTTCTGGAGGCCTGGCGTGGCGGATATTTGTCTGTGATACGATTGTAATTTGGGCGCCTTTTGGCCGCAGTAAATTGTCCTGTTTGCACAGCGCCAGGCTGAAATAGCCCGGCGCGCGCGCCCCAGGAAATGAGCTCAGGGCCGGGCCGCCGCGGGGAGCGCGCTGCAGCCGCCCCGGCGCTCCCTGCGCCCCCGCCAGGGCCCGCGTGCGGGCGGAGCGGCTATTTTTTCATTTGACCGACTTAAACGGGTAATTTGAATTATGATCATGAAAAAGTGCCTCGAGGCTCTGTCTGCCACCGACAACTCAGAGCAAAGTGGGAGACTCTGCAAACGGAGACTTGGGGTGATGGGGGCGGCTACAAAATCTTCCTTTGGGGGAGGAAAGGGGGATGGAGGAAGAAGGGCCCGGAAACAAGACTTGGTCTGAGATGGGGCTCTTCGACTACCTCCCATGAGGAAAGAAAGAAAGCCAAAACCCGAAGTGACAAATGACAATTTTTCCAAAAATGACTTCTCAGTAGGACTCTACATCCATGGAAGAGGGCAATGGAAGTACCGTTACACCTGCCGTCCCCTCCCCTATATGCACCACAACAGCTATTAAAACTAAATAAAATATTAATTTATTTAATGTTTACTTATTTATTTGGCTGCACTGGTCTTAGTTGCGCATGTGGGATCTTTGGTTGCAGCCAGAGAACTCTTAGTTGCCTTCTTTGAGATCTAGTTCCCTGACCAGGGATGAAATCAGGGCCCTCTGTATTGAGAGCACTGAGTCTTAGCCACCAGGGAAGTCCCTCAACAGCTACTGTAATGTCTGTAGCTTGGGGCAAATCTTCACCCCTACATATACACTTGTCGGCTTTGGAATAATCATGGCATGTATACAATCCTATGCTCCTTTCCCCACCTGCTTTTCATTTCTAAACACTGCTTCTTGTGGTTACACAATTTTTCAGTGTACCATCCTTACTGGTAGCAGAATATTTCAGCGGATGGATGCGACATAATTTATAGCACCATCCCCCTATGTTGGCGCCAATTTTCTGTATCATAAATAATGTCACAGCAAATGTCTCTGTAGATACAGAATTGTTCTCGCTTCCTGGTGAATTATTTCCTTAGGCTTAATTCCCAGGAGGAAGATTATTGGGCCAAAGGCGATGAACATTTTTATGTCACTTGATGTTATTGCCAAATTGATTTCCAAAAGGGTTGTGTCTGATGATTTACAAGTTCAAAAGGAGGAGCTCACCAAAGGTGTACACTGTGCTTCCTTAGCCACATACAAAGGACATGACCTTGGGGGTCAGGAAGCAGGTCCCTAGGAGCAGCTGCAGGTGGGGGTGGGGTAGAAGTACAGGTGAGGAGTGAGGGGTAGGACAGCCTCACCCGAGTGTTGGTAATTTCAGGAAGGGCAGGCTTCCTGGATTTTGGACCTTCTCTCCTGCTTTGTCTGTTCCCTCTGTTGGCTGTTCAGAGCCGTCAGTCCCAAGCCCGCACCTCAGTGTCCATCCTCAGAGTTCTTCCTACCAGGGCCACCTGGAAACTGGCCCAGTTTCAGCCCTGAATCAGCATGATTTGCTGAGCCAGCTTTATCATGAAATGGGAGCTGTTTGCACCTTTGACTTCCTGGCATCTTTGTTTTCTGTGCTGCAGAGCTAACACCTCTGTGACAGTCTGGGGTGGGAGGGGGCACACAGCGGGAATTTGTAGGAGAAACCTCCTATCTCACGGTCCATCCAGGTCCTTGCTGGGTTCAGTGATGGTGGAATCTTCTGTGTTTACAAAGATGAAGAGAGGAAGACAAAACATGTTGTCTCCACCCCAACTCTCCGATTTACTGAAGTCGATTCTCCCACAGTCGCTTTTGGTGTCACCCCACCCGACATCCTCGCACTGTTTAGTTACATTCCTGGCTACACTGTGAGAAGAAAGCACTTGTAGGGGCCAGTTGGACAAAGGGAAGACAGACTTGATTTCTTCTCCTCTGTAGTAACCCACGTATTCTTGGGACAAGCCACTCAGAGAACGCAGGTTCCAACTTTTATAACAAGACCAAGACCAAATTCTGGACGGATCAGCCACATTGTTACTGTCCTTAAAACCCTGAAGTCCTTGACAAAGTATTGTTTATGCTCCCACGTCTTCCTCCCATGGCTGCACCATGGAGAAGTGGACAAAAGGTTGTCCTGGCAGGAGGGAGGGACCCTGAGGTGACAGTGAGGTAGAGGCTTGGAAGTGACACAGATCTGAACACCTGACGGGGGAGGGAGAGGGCAGGACAGGGAGTCAGAAAACTCCCGGGATACACTGTTACCTGCCAGGGAGAGCCCAGACCCAGGTAACACTGTGCTTTGCTCTGACCCTGCAGGTCCACAGCTCCTGTCTTCAGGGCCTGCTTCCTGAAGGACCGCTGAAAAGTCACCACATTACCCCAAAGGGTGTCACACTCAGAATTACATTTTTCCATCCCAGGATGCCGAGATCCAGCTGTGCCTCTGATCCCCCATCTCCTCAGGTGAAGTTCATGCTCACGGGCTGCCCTGCCTGAGAGGACAGAGGGAAACCATTATTACTCCAGCTGCCTGGAGATCATGGTGCTGGTACCTCATGGGATCCCACCACGGCTCCTTCCCTGACGATCCTCAGCAAAGCAGAAGCTCACAGAGAGGTGGACTCCATAGACTGGTAATGGGCTCACCCTTAGTCCCTGCTGGGTGAAAATGGGTGTAAATAGGGGACCTGGGTGCTCACTCTTAGGTCAGTCCTTTCCTGCTGTGGGCTGTTTTCCCACAAGCACCGCCTGCTAGCAGGCATCCCTCCCCCTCCATCTTACTCAGCTGTTTTCAGTCCCTTCAGCTCAAGTCCCTAATCTGGAACATTGTCCCAGTGCCTCCAGTTCTCACAGTCTAACTCATTTTGTACTCTGTGATAGCACCACCCGATGAGGACTCCACGTCCCTCCTCCAAATGTCTGAAAGGCCCAGTGAAACCCAGCTTCACTTCATCACCTTGTTCGCAGTCTTGTGCATTATCTGTCTCCCTGGGACATCAGGACCCCTGGGGTGCTGCCTGTGTCTTACGCATCACTTGAACATGGTGCTCCCCAGCCCAGGGCCTGCCTCTTGGAGCATGCACAAAAATGCACATCTATCCATTTCAATTGTGTGTCCATCTCCTTCTGAACCTGGTCTGGGTCTTGGTTGCAAGTGATAGAAACTGATACTGGCTAAGAAGCAGCAAAGGAGTTAATTGGAAGATTATTAGTGAGCACAGGAGGCTCAGGAAGCCTGGATACCAGGAGAGAATGGGCAAGGGAGGCCAGAGGAAGCAAGCCAGCCTCACACCTCAGGAACCAGGGTTAGGAGGGTACTGCCCAGTTACCACCCCTACTGGCCATTCCTGTCACCACTATGGAAATCACTGCCAAGTGTGAATTCTGGGCAAGAGGGTGGGTCAGAGGGGGTTGGACTGGCTAAACCTGGGTCACATGTTCAACCCCAGACAGAAGTAGGGGGATGTGGCCTCCCCAGCTTCTGGGATGGGATCCCCAATTCACCCTACCAGGCCTACTCCATAGGAGACTCCACCCATCCCACCAATGTGGGATGCTGAGCAGCACGCCAAATGACAAATGTCTAAGTCACTAAGGGCTTCCCTTGTGGCTCAGCTGGTAAAGAATCTGCCTGCAATGTGGGAGACTTGGTTTGATCCCCTGGGTTGGGAAGATCCCCTGGAGAAAGGAAAAGATACCCAGTCCAGTGTTCTGGCCTGGAGAATTCCATGGACTGTATAGTCCTTGGGGTCACACAGAATCAGACACGATTGAGTAACTTTCACTTCAGGTTACTGAGAATCTGCCAAGTGTTACTCTGGTGCTGTAATATGGACATGAGGAAGCCAGGCACCAGCCAGGCAGGGAGGCTGCTGGGAAAGCAGTCCCAGATCTGTTAGTCATTTATGGGCACCCACTCCATGCCAGGCACTGTCCACGGGCTTTCTCATCCCATTTAATCTTCACTGTGATCAGAGCTCAACTAAAGGGTCTAAGGGTCAAGGGAGCAGTAGGTTGGCCAAGTTGTTAACGACAGCATCACAGAGAAACTACCATCTAGCTGGGTCTAAGATACAGTAGGTAGACTCAAGGCAGGGAGAAGAAAGGGAAGGGCATTCAAGGCAGAAGGAACAGCGTGTGTTAAAGCACAGAGACATGACAAAGTCAGAGCATGCTTAGGTCATCATGGCTGCCTGGTGTGGTAGGAATAAAGGGCATGCAGGTGGGCTGGTGGCTGTGTCAGAGATGAGGAAACCTTGAATCATATGGCAATAAAAATAGCTACTCATTCTCAAAAAGGGGCTTCCCTGGTGGCTCAGACGGTAAAGCATCTGCCTGCAATGTGGGAGACCTGGGTTCAATCCCTGGGTTGGGAAGATCCCCTGGAGAAGGAAATGGCAACCCACTCCAGTACTCTTGCCTGGAAAATTCCACGGACTGAGGAGTCTGGTAGGCTACAGTCCATGGGGTCACAAAGAGTTGGACATGACTGAGTGACTTCACTTTCATTTTCACTTTCACTTTCTCAAAAACTTAGTAAATGACAATGTTTATACAAGACCCTTCCTATTTATTGGTTTTTCCCTGGTGGCTTAGACAGTAAAGAATCTGCCTGCAGTGTGGAAAACCCAAGTTTGATCCCTGGGTTGGGAAGATCTCTTGGAGAAGAGAATGGCTACCCACTCCAGTATTCTTGCCTGGAGAATTCTACAGACAGAGAAGCCTGGGAGGCTACAGTCCATGGGGTCACAAAGAGTCAGACACAACTGAGCGACTAACACTTTCACTTTTTCACTTCATATTTATTATCTCCTTGAATCATCACGTTTGCTTGAAGAAATTGAGGATCAGAGAAGTTAAGTGATTTGCTCAAGATCACACAGCTAGGAAGCTGGTAGAACCAGGACTTGAACCAGAGCCCATGTATCCACCACCGAAGCTGCCAGAAGTAGCACGCATGGCCTGCCAGTGATTATCTTCCACAAGGACTTGTGGGATTCCCTGTCTACTCCATCTTCCTGTCCCATGGATAATGACCTCCATAGTTCACTGGGTGTGGCTTGTCTTACCCTTTGCTCTATCAGGTCACATCAAGGAGCCTCCAGCAGAACTCATTCCTTTGCATCGTGGTATTAAAAATTCACTTTCCTATTAACATTTCTTAGTTCTGTATTCAAGGAAGAGGAACTGCCCACAGAATCTTTTGTGGGGAGTGGGGATTCTTGAAAGGAGAAAATACAGCCTCCTGCTTTGGTTGGGTTTACAGCTCAACCGGGGTCTTGAATTGGAGCCCAGGGATGGGGGAGGCAACCAGAGTTTTTTGGTTCCTTTAGGGCACTCAGGAGAATATAATGAGCAATTCCAGGTCCTGAGACCCATGGCACTCACTGGGTCTGACTACTCAGAGCCTCTTCTCCAACTTCCCTCTCCATTCTATGAACTCCCTTTTGCCCTTCCAATAAGTTTCTGGTTTGTTTAAGTTCGCTGGATCCCAGGTCAATGCAGTCAAACAGTCCTTCTAACACAGCACTTTTATCCAACTCAGAGATTTTTCATAGAGATTAAAGATGAATGTACATGGCTGGCACATCACAAGGGGACCATAGATGGTTGTTGTCACCGTGCTATTCTCAGTTAATCTCCATAATAACCCATGCATGAGGCAGGGGAGTATACCCATTAGACAGATGAAGAAACAGAGGCTCAAAGAGATGAAGTGGCTATCCTGAGTTTCCTCCCTAAAAGGTAGAGCAGGGACTCAATGCTAGAGTGTCTGATTGCAATGTCTCTGTGCCATACGCTGTCCTCCACTGCCCCTGGGCTCCTTCTGTGCTGGTATACCTCACCAAAGTATCGATGTACCCATTAGCTGAAACTACATTGCTTTCCAGAATGCCTACTGTAGCTCAGGTATTGGCCCTGCAGAGCTTGGCAGTCTCCTAGAACATTGCTCTGGTGGGGGGGGGGGGGGTGGCCAAGCCCTCCACGTGAGTGTCCTGCAGCCCAGGGCTTGTCCCTGCTGTCTCAGGTAAAACTTTGGAAACCTCAACCCTTAATTACCGCCTGGCACAGGGCACCCAGTGGTTTCCGGGTGGCTTGTATTGACTTGCGCAGTCTTCATTGGACATGGGTCTGGGCTAAATTTAAACCCTGTCACAGACAATTTAACAGTTTTCTATGGGGGGGTAATTTAATGGTAAACCATAATTACCGATACAACTGATACCTTAATTCCCAAAACAATCTGTGGAGGTGTGTGGAATTCAAATCAGTCCAATTAGAATTTCATCTTCTCATAATAAAATACAGCATAATTGCTAATTGCCCCCTGGCTCACCATATTTTAAGGCAGAAATTTGGGGTTGTTTTTTAATATGGCTTGTATTTTAAAGTGTTTGTTTTCAATTTTGGACCATTGTCCATGAGAGGGAAAAGATCCAGGTCGCAGTTCTCGGGACTTCTGTGGGGCCTCAGTGCTTATTCCTCTGGCAAGAGCAAGAGGCCTAGGAGAGAGCCAGGTACACACAGGGCTCCACGGATATCAGAGGTCCAGGTCTTAGCAAGGCTGAGGGAAGCTCTGTCGATATAAGTCACTTGAGTTTTAAGGCACTTTTGAGTTGACAAAGCAACCTGATAAGCACTAGAGTCAGACGTGCAGAGGTTCAAAGCCAGACCATAGGATGTGGGGCAAGTTATTTACCCTCTGAGTGACTCAGGTTCAAGATCAGTAAAATGGGTATAATTGACCTTCCTTACGGAGTTGTTGTGAAGACTGACATGGCATCTGGCACATAGTAAACCTTCCAGAACTGGTAGCTGTATTATTATAAATTCATTCATTTGTCCACTCCACACATACATACTGAGCTCTGTAGGTGCCAGGCATGGTTTAGGTGCTGATATAGCATAAAATGGGTCTTCCCAGGCAGTGCAGTGGTAAAGAATCCACCTGCCTATGCTGGAGATGCAAGAGACTTGGGTTCGATCCCTGGAACAGGAAGGTTCCCCTGGAATAGGAAATGGCAACCTGCTCCAGTATTCTTGCCTGTAAAAGCCCATGGACAGAGGAGCCTGGCAGGCTACAGTTCATGGAGTTGCAGAGAGTCAGACACAGCTGAGCACACAAACGCACACACACACACAGGAAATAACAGTGAAAGTACCAGGTCAAACTGCTGCCCTTGTGTAACTTCCATTGTAGTGAGAGGACAGCTGGTGGGGAGCAAATACAGATAAAACAATCTCACCCCTGCAAGAATGATGGCTTGGGTTCACACAGTGTAGTCAGGGAAGACTTCACTGAGGAGGTGGTATCTGAGGTTATCAACCCTCCCTAGAAAGCTGAGTTTACAGATTAGGAAAAGGAGGCTTAGAGGTGAAACCCTGGGTGGCTTGGACATCCCCCCAAATTTGGGAAAGATGAGATGGGAGGAGCAATTTCTTAGTGAAAAGGAACTAGGTAGTCAGACGGCAAAGGCCACGGAGAGGTGGCGAAGACCCGAAGTGCTAAAATCTCAGCTGGAAGGTGTCCTCGGGATCACCTGGAGGTCACTGAGGAGGAAAAAGTGCTCAGGCAGTGGAATCTGAAAGACCTGGCTTCAGATCCTGGCCCTCACCGCCCAACTAGCTGTGTGGCCCATGACCACTGCTTCCTCTCTGCCAGGCAGCATCCACTCCCCTATAAAGTGAGAACAAGAAGGCTTTGTCACAAGGCCACTGGCAAGGGCTTGTGCAGGATCATGCATGTCGAGAACGTAGTACATACTGGACACTTAAGAAGTTCCAAGTCTGTCCCCGTATTTTTTAAAAAATTGTTTATTTACTTCTTGCTGAGCTGGGTTTGTGTTGCTGCTCTTGGGCTTTCTGTAGTCGCAGCAAGTGGGGCTACTCTTCATTGCAGTGTGTGGGATTCTCATTGCTGTGGCTTCTCTTGTTATGGAGTGCAGACTCTAGGACACGGGCTCCAGTCGTTGCGGCACCCAGGCTTTGGTTGCCCATGTCATGTGGAATCTTCCTGGACCAGGCATCGAACCCGTGTGTCCTGGATTGGCAGGTGGATTCTTATCCACCATACCACCAGGAAAATCCCCGTCCCCCTACTTTTGAAAACTTAGGCTCAGAGAGGGGAAGTGATTTGCTCGAAATCACACAGCAAGTTGTGGCAGAGAGTAGGCAGATTTTGGCCTGGTATTCTTCTCACCTTTCCTGACAACCCGGAGGCAGCTTCTCAGTGGCCCAGGAGAGGGTCTTTACAGGGCAATTGCTGACAGGCAGAAGGTCAGAGAGAGTTTCAAGGAAGGGAGAATGAGGATTTAGCCAAGAGGCAGCCCAATCTGACATGTATCAGAGTTAGTACAAAATAAGCTGCCCTGATTTTGAATTCAGGCATTTTCTGGGTGCGTCAGAGACACCGAGGAGGTGCAGAGCCGTCTTCTGGGTTTAGAGGAGGTTGGAGGGACTGGTCTGGAATGGAGACATAATGCTCCAGGACGACCCCCTTCTGCTGAGAAGCCCTCTGGCATTCCCAGACGGGCTCTCCCCTCCCCGAATGACAAATCCACTTCCCAGCTGAGATGCAAGGGGCCTCCAAGATTAAAAACCTGGTCACCCACTGGTTGTGGGGCAAATGGCTCCTATTACGAGAGGGCTCCAGGGGCCTGGGAACCCAGCAGGGTTTGGGCAGGCACCTGCTGACACCGTCTTATCCGGGGCCAGGGCCATTCACTGCCCACATGGAGGTGGGGGCCTGGGGGATCCACCTTAGCTCCCTGTACCTTGGCAGTAATTACCACTCGGGCTGGCCACTGCCAAGACCACCCCATGGATGGGAATCTGGGTCCAGGCCAAATAGGGCTTGCCTACTGCTTGGGGGCTCCCCTTCCCACAGCTGGGGCCTGGGAGAGGGGGTTGTGGGGACCAATTCAGACTTCCAGCAGTCCATGGAAGAAGCAGTGAGATTGAAGGACAGGGTCCCTAGAGACAGGGGCTGAGAGGCTGGGAAGACTCTTGGGGTTTCAGACACAATTTTATCCAAGGGACCCCCTCACCTCCTGCTCCCGTGGCCTCAGAAGCTTTTGTGAATATAATTTTTAGAACTCCCAGGTGCCCTCCTAACTTCTGTAATGGCAGGTGTAAATGACACACTGAACAAGCACAATTCCTAGGATCATCAAAACACGACTTGATTTTTGTCCCTCATTTTCCTTTCAATTTTCTCTCATGAGAGAATCTCCCTTCTTTCTGAATGAAAAACCCGCAGGCCCATGATTTTTCTGTCCACTCTTAGGTAAGAGAGAATTCTAAGGTCACTTTAAGTCACAAACATAATCTCAGTTTACATGCTGGAATTTCTGGGTTCTGTGCAATATTACTGTAGCAGAAATGGCCCCTTGGAGTAATGTTAACGAAAATAAGACAGTGTCTACATTTGTCTTCTGACACATTCTCACATACTCACTCATTCTGCAAACTCTGATCCAGGGTCCATATGTGGTTGGCACTGGCTGGGAATGCTCCAGAAACACAGAAGACAGCCTCAACTGGGTGTTCAAAGACCTGTGCTCAGTCACACATCTCACAATGACCAGAAGTGCAAAAACACCCAGAGTAAGGGAACCCCAACTCTATCCTGTTGAGGCAACAATCAGGAAGCATAGTGCCCTGTAGTTTAGAGAATACTTCAAAACACCACATCTCCTTTAACCTTTGGCACTACCCATTTTACTGATGGGAAAACTGAGCCTCAGAGAGATTAACTATCATGCATAATAACACTCCGTTCATAAATCACAAAGTTTAGACTTGAACCAAAGTCTTCTAGCCCCAATTTTGGACTCTCTCTGCCTCACCACCAGCCTCTGGAATATTTAGGGCCATAATCTAACTCTCTCTTTTGTTACCTGTGTGGGAGAAGAGCAAGGAAGAGCACTGCAGTCTGAGAACTAACCAAGGAAGAAGGGCAGGAGGGCTAAATCCTTCTCCACCATCAGCAGAAAGCAAGCAGGGCTCAGACCGTCACTGTGACCAGGAGAGCCAGAGGGTGAAACTCTCAGAAACCACATAAGCCCTTCAGTGCCATGACAGTATTGGTGAAAGGAAGAAATGTAGGGAAAAACCTAAGATTTGGAATTGTTCAAAAGAGTGAAAACTGTTTGGAGGTTGAAACAGACAGTGGCTGTAGGAGCTCTTGGTTCACATTCGGTTTCCCAGACCCCCCATCTTTTCTTTTCCTAAGAGTTCAGAGAGAAGTCCCAGAATAGATCCTCATTGGCTCTGGCGGGTCATGTGTCCCTCCCTACACCAGCCACTATGGCTGGGGGATTCTGTGACCTGATTGGCCAAGCCTGGTCATGTGATTGGTCTGTGGCATGGCAAAGCAGGGTCAGCTTCCTTTAAACTCCCTGTAAGGCTGGTAGGCAAAAGGCTATTACCAGAAAGGGGAAAGAAGAAATAGGAAGTTCGATAGGAAAGAGGGCTTTGTATGACAGATCATGGATTTCTACTTTATAAAGTGACAGTAGGAGCTAATAGATGCTTTGACCCAGGGAAAAGACATTATCAGCAGGGAGGTGAGTCCCTCTTGATTATAAATCATGAGTAGCAGCAGTAAAATTATTGCTACTCATGATTTAGAATCATTGCTGCTAAGTCACTTCAGTCGTGTCCGACTCTGTGTGACCCCATAGATGGCAGCCCACCAAGCTCCCCCATCCCTGGGATTCTCCAGGCAAGAACACCAGAGCAGGTTGCCATTTCCTTCTCCAGTGCATGAAAGTGAAAAGTGAAAGTGAAGTCGGACTCGTGTCCGACTCTTAGCGACCCCATGGACTGCAACCCACCATGCTCCTCCGTCCATGGGATTTTCCAGGCAAGAGTATTGGAGTGGGGTGCCATCTTAGAATCATTAGGTGTCAGTTAAACATACATAGTACTATTAATGCAAACCACTTAGTAATATGGCATAATGGCTAAGAGAATAAAACCTGGTTTTGTCACTTACCAACGACTTTAAGGAAGTTTCTTAACTTCTCTACGCCTCAGTTTCCTCATCAGCAAAATGAGTATAATAACAATAGCTCTTCCTAGGTTTGTTGTGCAGATTAAACGGATTGATACATGAAGGAGGGAGTGTTTCCATGGTTCCCAGGAGCCAGGACACCTCAGAAGGTTCTGGAGAAGCCTCTGGCTCTGGCGGCACAGACCTGCCCATACTGGCCTGGCAGCAGTAGCCAGCCTGAGCAGCGACCCACTTGCACACTGCCCTCCTCAGCCTCTCTCAGCCGACAAACAGGAAGGTGGCAGGGCTGCCTGGTTGCCCCTGCCGCCCCCACAGCCCTGTGTCTGGCCCCAGCCCTCGCCTCTACTCGAGGCTGCGGTGAACTTGGATGGTGCTACTCTCACCACAAACCACAGTCCATCACAAATTGCCCTGTGGTGAGTTGCAAGCACATTTATAATTGATGGAATCAGGGGGTGAGAGCTCATTGCTGAGTTGTTTAGTAAACAAAACGCTGGGCCCTTGGGTGGGGAGTAGGGATGCTTGAGAGAAAAGGACAGGACAGAAAAAGGGGGAAGCAGCTCCCTCAGAGAATGTTTGAAAGGCTCCACCTGTCAGCTTTTGTTTTTATTATCAAACTTATTTTGAAAATGTTCAGTCCTACAGAAAAGTTGCAAGAATGTTGTAAAACATCCAAACGCCTGTCACCTAAATTTTCCCATTTTTAGCATTTTGCCATATTTGCTTTCGTTCTTTCTTGCTGTGCATACATATATCTAATATAATAAAATACACCGCTATTCTTCTTAGTCTTTTACTTTGCGAAACCATTTAAGAGTAAGTTGCAGAGATCATGATCTGCCCCCTCCTCAAATACTCCAAGGACATTTTCCTACATCCCTACAGGAAAATGCTCAATCTCGAGAAGTTGAATACCAACACAATACTATGATCTAATTTCCAGTCCATTTTCTAATTCCACTGATTGTTCAATACCATCCTTTATAGCAGCTCTTTGTTTCAATCCAGCTGAACAAACTCTTCAATAGTCAAAGACCCAGGAAACAGATTCCCTTTGCCCCTTGCCTCACGGCTGGCCAGGACCGGCAGTCATATAGGAGTAATGAAGCTATGATCAGAAAACAAGACCAAGCTTCGGAGGGCAAGTGGGGCCAGATGTTAAGATCTGGCTAAGCTTGGGGAGTCCTGAAAGCTTCTTCCAGGGGATCCTAGAGGATGGAGTCCAGGTGCGTTGGGGAAGGAGAATACTGGTTCTCAAAGGTATTGGGAGCCTAAGGGAGACAGGAGGCTCTCATGTCTCCTGTGACAGCACCAATCCCTGGGCCCAGGTTGGCGGGGGGGGAGGGGAGCTGTGTTAGGGAGATAGGGAGACAACCAACATTTAGGCACAGGAGGTGGGAGGAGATGGGCAGCTTTGTCATCTGAACGCTAAACGGCTAGTTTATACATTCCTTCAACAAGTGTTTATTGCACCCTTGCTATGTGCCGAGAACTAGTCTATATGCTGGGGATAAAACTTGGATTGGGCCCCAGCTCCAGCCCCTGTTTATGTTCTATTGAAAGATGTGACAGATTGGGAGTTTTTAAAATATATTTATTTATTTGCCTGCAGTGGTCTTAGTTGCAGCACATGGGATCTTTATTGTGGCATACAGGATCTAGTTCCCTGAGCAGGGATCAAACCCAGGCCCCCTGCACTGGGAGCTTGGAGTCTTAGCCAGTGGATCACCAGGGAAGTTCCTGGGGGATGTGATAGTTTGGACTGCAGTTATGGAAAGAGTCACTCCCCTCCCACCCAGCCCAACCCCCCATACCCATACATCCACACATTTGTTGTGAGGGGTATATATTTCCTCACTTTGCTGATATTAGACTTAGCCATGATGTTTCTTTAGCCAGTAAAATGTTAGCGGCTTGCTCCTTGGAAGAAAAGCTATGACCAACCTAGACAGCATATTAAAAAGCAGAGACATCACTTTGCCAACAAAGGTCCATATAGTCGAAGCTATGGTTTTTCCAGTAGTCATGTATGGATGTGAGAGTTGGACCATAAAGAAGGCTGAGTGCCAAAGAATTGATGCTTTCTAACTGTGGTGCTAGAGAATACTCTTGAGAGTCCCTTAGACAGCAAGGAGATCAAACCAGTCAATCCTAAAGGAAATCAACTCTGACTATTCATTGGAAGGACAGATGCTGAAGCTGAAGCCCCAATACTTTGGCCATCTGATGCAAAGAGCTGACTCATTGGAAAAGATGCTGGGAAACACTGAAGGCAGAAGGAGAAGGGGGTGACAGAGGATGAGATGGTTGGATGGCATCATCAAAACAATGGACATGAGTTTGAGTAATCTCCGGGAGATAGTGAAGGACAGGGAAGCCTGGTGTGCTGCAGTCCATGGAGTTGCAAAGAGCCAGACATGACTAAGCAACTGAACAACAGCAACACTATGAGCATCCTTAAATATGCTGTGACATTTAACTTGGCTTTTAAGTTTCTGCCATTTGCTGCCATGGAAAGGCTAAGTCCCACTGGTCCGAGGACAATGAAGAATTACTTGAATCTGCATTGGAGCTACAACCTGGAGCTGTGCTGCCCAGCGGCCCCACAGACTCACGAATAAGCAAAAGAAATGCTGTTGTTTTAAGCCCCTGAGTACTGGGGTGGTTTGTTACACAGCATTGCTTCAGTAATAGCTGACTAAGATGGGCAGCAACAACAGAAACCAGCCAACATGTAAATGCACCGTGTCAGGGGGTCATAGAGACAGGAAGAAAAGGAAAGCTGGAGAAGAGGAAAAGGGCAGTAGGTGCCGCGGAGCTAGGGCAGCCAGGGAAGGCTCTTTGATAAGGGGGCTGGGGGAAGGAAGTGGGGATGAGTCATGTGGCTTTATCTAGGGGAGGGAATTTCAGTCATAGGAAATGGCAAGTGCATAGGTCCCGAGGCAGGAATGAGCTTCCTGGAGGAGCAAGTCTGAGGCTGGAGGAGCAGGAGCCTACGGAAGGGCAGAGTGGGGGTGACACAAGATGGCTCAGGAAGGGTCCTGGGGCCAGACCCTGTGGGAAGGATGTGGACTTTTATTCTCATCATCTAGTATAACTCGTAAGCTGTCTGATGAAAGAGCTCAAGAACACGTGCAAAGGCAGAGGGGTTGGGGAAGTCACTGGCTGAGCCCCCTGCTTTGAGACCTGCAAGGAAAGGACCATTGTAGGCCACAATCCAGCCAGTGTCCGGGGGCCTTTTCCCAGCTTCATCTTCCTGATTTTCTGTGAGGCTTTCCCTACCCTTTGCCTCAGTGACCCTTCCCTACGCTTACTCCCCTCCGATGTCTCCAACACCCCCAGTGCGTTCTCTGCTTCCCCAGCCCTTCACAGGGCCTTCCCAACACCCACCCTTCCACTTCCTGCTCCCCTCGGTCAGCTCTCAAGGTGGGAATGACTCCCAGCTCTCCAGCCCCATCTTCTCTCTGGGACCCTGGGCATTCCATCAAGAGCTCCCTACTTAGCCACGTCCCTCAAGGCAGCCTCACACTCCAGACTTGGCCTAAACTGAGGCCATCCCCAGGGGAGAGGCTCTCAGAGACTGTCTGAGGCCTAGGAGGTCTGTAGATCCCCTCCCACCCCTGGAGTCCATTCAAGTTCACAGGTCAGCACCTCTGGACCACCGGTTCCATTTTGATAAAATGCCAATTTCAAAATGTCACTCCTTAGCCCCCACCTTGGGTGGCTGCTCTCTCCCGGAGATGGAGAAACCCTCCTGGGACCAGCACTGAATAGCCTCTCCAGTTGGGTCTCAGGTCACCTTTGTTCCCTGGGTAGACCCTCCCCTCCAGCCTAATGGGACCCTCTCCTTCGCCATGACCTCCAGAACATTTTCACCTCTGTCTTCACCTTGCCTTGAGTGCAACAGGTATTTACTGAGGGCCTACTGTGTGCAAGGCACTGTCCAGGGTGCTGAGGAGCAGAGGGGTACCCAGCATAATCCACCTCTTTCTTCTTGGAGCCTACAGCCTCTGGAGCCCCCCAGGAAGCCCCCACCACCCTCCCCTATCTTTTCGTTCCCACCCCTCCCTCCAGGTGGGGCCACTCAGAGCCTCAGTGGCCAAGTGGCTTCTCCTGCCACTTGGCTTCTGGGCACTAAAGCATATCTTGCCTTGAGTCTGATTGTTCTTTTAGATGAAAATTTCCTTTTTAATTGTAAAAGTAATGCATGCTTTTACTTTGTTTTGAAGTTTTTAGTTACTGATTCAATTTCTTTAATTGATATTAGGCTATTCGGATGTTATTCTTTGAGTTAATTTTTATAATTTGTCTTTGATATCATTCAGCTTAATTAAGTTGTCAAGTTTGTTGGCAAAACAAATAAATAATGTATACTCATCGTGGAAAAATGGAAAACACAGAAAAGATAAAAGAAAAAAATCTTATAATGTAAGAACAGTTAAAGCTTCCCTTTAAAAGAGACGTTGACTTCCCTGACATTCTGGTGGTTAAGACCCAGGCTCCTAATGCAGGGGGCACGGGTTTGATCCTTGGTCAAGGAACTAAGATCCCACATGCCACATGGTGTGGTTAAAAAAAATATATCAGATTATCTGGAACAAAAAAGAAGTCTTTAACAGTTGCCTTTCCACACCCCTTCTGAGCAGAGAAGAGCCTCGATTTCCCCAGTGGGAAATGGAGCCAGCACCTGGGTTGTTGTTTAGTCGCTCAGTCGTATCTGACTCTGCGACCCCATGGATTGCAGCACGCCAGGCTTGCCTGTCCCTTACCATCTCCCAGAGTTTGCTCAGATTCATTTCCATTAAGTCAGTGGTACCATCCAACCGTCTCATCCTCTGTCACTCCCTTCTCCTCCTGCCCTCAATCTTTCCCAGCATCAGGGTCTTTCCAATTAGTTGGCTCTCCGCATCAGGTGACCAAAGTATTGGAGCTTCAGCTTCAGCATCAGTCCTTCCAGTGAATATTCAGGGTTGATCTCCTTTAGGATCTCCTTTAGGTTTGATCTCTCTGATGTCCAAGGGACTCTCAAGGCTCTTCTCCAGCACCACGCCGAGTCTCTTGAGCATCTGGGACCCCACAGTAATTTGGGCGTGAGCTGTGGTGCAAACAACCAAACCAAATCCTTTTCTGGGAGCAGAAGAGTTTTCCAAGGGTGAGAAAAGAGAAGAAAGAGCATAAGAAAATTGAGTTCTTATTGGAAACCGGGGAGCCCTGCAGAGGGGAGACCCAGCATCCAGAAGTTCCAAGAGAGCATGTTAAAATGGACAGCAGAGCCCCAAAAAAGCACCAGGAGGTCTCGGCCCCTTCCCCACTTACCTCCCCACTTGCCAATCCTCACCTTCTCTGAGATGCAGTGCTTCCCGTGAGATTGGGCATGGCCCCCACGTGCCGCAGCTAAAGAGTCTGTACTCTGCAACAAAGATCTTGCATGCCACGACTAAGACCCAGTGCAGCCAAAGAAGGAAAGCAAGAAAGGGCATGGCCACACTTCATAGGGATCGGCACGTGCCACAAATCCCTCTGTGAATCGCAACGTCCAGGACAAACACGAGGGCATGCTCTGTCCTGCGCGTGTCCAGCTGACCTGTGCCCCACCTCTCAAGGACAATGACCACATTTATTCATATTTCTTCTCTGTGTGCCATCATGCCCAGTACTGAAGAGGGTGGGAACACCAACACATTTATTATGCACCTGCTGTGTACTAGACACCTGCCGGGGTCTCACATGGATAGCTAGAATGACCCTTGGAGCTCAGATCCACCTTCTGCACCGATGGGGAAAATCCAGGCCCATCAAGGTGACCTGACACTCCCAGGTGGTGATGGAGCTGACGCCCAGGCCCTGAGGGACGGGGGAGAGAGGGAGTGAATGGAGTGAAATGGGGTAGCGATCAGCATGAACAAGAGCGGATCCATAGTGAGATTTAACCTTGACTTTGCTCAGCAGTCATTGCAGTACCTCTGTCTCTCCAAGGCTCTCAGGACTCTCCAAAGAGCCTCGGACGTGCAGGGCACAGCGGGCAGACCCCAGGGCCCTGGTATGGACTTGTGCCAGTGGGCCTTGCTATAGGCTTCTCAGCTTTGCCAGTCTGCTCCAAGAGCCCCAGCCCGTCCCTAGGGTGCAGGACGCCACCCCCAGCCACTCTGGCCCAATTTCTTACAGGCTGCTC
Source organism: Bos taurus (assembly GCF_002263795.3). NCBI lineage: Eukaryota > Metazoa > Chordata > Mammalia > Artiodactyla > Bovidae > Bos > Bos taurus. The sequence continues at coordinate 43,599,025 of NC_037346.1, read as the reverse complement.
TGGGATGGCGTCCCAGTGCCCTATAAATAGCATCTCTCCTGGGCTCCAGACGGCCAGTTGGCAAACACTGTAATTTGCTGAAAAGTTTGGAATGTGTCTAAAAATGAAGGCAAATGAGACCAGCCTGGTGCGGGTGCGACCAGCGTATCCATTTCAGAGAAGGGCTGAGACGCTCTCCTGCGCCTGGCCAACGTCTTCATGAGGGTGCCACAGGCAAGATTTCAGGCAGAGGGGACAAGTGTGAGTCTAGGGAGTCCGTGTTATCATTTCCGGCAACAGTGACTGCCTCTTGTATTGGCCTCACCCTTGACCTTCCTGCCCAAAGAGGGAGAGGGGCTGCCACCACTGGGAGGGGACTGCCATGGCTTAACCTTTTCTTGGACTAAATTGAAGAGGACATGGTGAGCACGTAAGGATTACGAGAGCCAGAAGGAAACCCTCCAAATAATTTCATTCAACTTCTCCAGTTGACAAACAAGGAAGTGATTTGACAAAAAGCAAATTGCAGTAGAACCAGACTTAGGCTGAGGGCTCTGGGATCCCAGTTTGGTGCCACGTCTTGGGTTCATGGCCTCCTAAGAGGGTCCACCTCTCTTAGGGATGGGGGAGCGGGGCAGGGGAAGGGTCGGTGGCTCTCTGATCACACTGAACGTTGACAAGTCTTTTTGATGTTCTGGTCTGATCCTGTGCTTCTCATGGTCCCAGGGATGGAGATTCATTCTCATCCACAAACCAGAGAAAGGCCAGAGGGGAACTCACCACTCTGTCTTCAAGCCATGATCAGGGCGTTTCCCCTCTTCAGGTAGAACTCAACTGCCTCAAAAGCCATCTTTTATTAGCCTTTGTCTATCTTCTGGGCTTCCCTGGTGGCTCAGTGGTAAAGAACCCGCCTGCCAATGCAGGAGATGCAAGAGATGCAGGTTCGATCCCTGGGTCAGGAAGATCCCCTGCAGAAGGGAATGGCTACATGCTCCAGTATTTTTGCCTGGAGAATCCCATGGACAGAGGAACCTGGCAGGCTACAGTCCATGGGGTGGCAAAGAATCACGATCTTCTGGGGTTTTGACTTTTCCCTAAAGGAAGAATCAGAGCACTGAGAGTAGTGGTAGAATGAGAAACAGGAATTCTGAGCTGGAGCCCCCGGATCCAGCACGCGCTGACTCTATTACCTTGGGCAAGTCACCTCCCTTCATGGAGCTTCAGGGAACCCATACGTAAAACTATAGTGACAAGAAAAGCGTCCACTCATGGAGGCCATGACCGTGTGCTTCACGTGCATCATTCTCTTTTCCTCGTATCGACTATACACACAGTGTATATTCTTATCCCATTTTACAGAGGAAATTGAGGCAGAGATACAACAATATACAACCAAGTATATTATTCAAGACCACATCTTTTGATTTAAGTTCAAAACCCACTGCACTGCTCTGAGGTCCCTTTTAGCTCTAATGTTTCTGTCTTTGGTGGCTCTGAACACAATTTTGTTCTTGTTTAGTCATTGTGTCTGACTCTTTTGCGACTCCATGGACTGTAGCCCGCCAGGCTCCTCTGTCCATGGAATTCTCCAGGCAAGAATACTTGAGTGGGTTGCCATTCCTTTCTCCAGCCCAAACACAAGGAACTAGTAATAGCTTGGTTGGTTGCTCCCAGCTCTTGTCTGTTGAGTCTTTGTTTGAGGCAGGGCAGGCTGGCAGCGAAGACAGTTCACATCCATGGAGAAGCTGTACTTCGAGAAGGAACCAGGACATCGAGGCCTTGGTCCTTCGGGGAAGGCCACCATTTCTCCGCAGAAGGCACCTGCCTCCCTGCCCGGTCACACTGGGGAATTGTGGCTGAAAAGCGACATCTTGTGTCCAGTTTTAGAACTGCACCCCAGCAGGACCATTTCCAGGGTGGTTTAAGAGGTTTAAGAGGACAATGAAGAATGAGGGGAAATATTATAAATATTAGACTTAGGTGGTCATCTAAGATATTTGTAAAGTTTTTAAAACACAGGCTTCAGGGCCTCATACCAGACTTAGAGAAACATAACTTCAAGGTGAGAGAGGGGGGAATATGGTTTTTAGGCTCAGGAAATTCTACAGCAGTCTAGCTGAGAAACAGGTGCCAGAGTGCTGGTCAGAAGACCGTGTCCATTGCAGCACCTCCAACTGGTGTCTCATTCCTGTATGAGCCAGTGGAACTTTTTAGGCTGCTGGCAAAACTAAATCCATTAGGTCCTATTTACAAAAGTAAATCTGCTGCTGCTGCTGCTAAGTCGCTTCAGTCGTGTCCGACTCTGTGCGACCCCATAGATGGCAGCCCACCAGGCTCCCCCATCCCTGGGATTCTCCAGGCAAGAACACTGGAGTGGGTTGCCATTTCCTTCTCCAATGCATGAAAGTGAAAAGTGAAAGTGAAGTCACTCAGTCGTGCCCGACCCTCAGCAACCCCATGGACTGCAGCCTTCCAGGCTCCTCCATCCATGGGATTTTCCAGGCAAGAGCACTGGAGTAAATCTACCTGCACCTTAAATTTGATTTGTTGTTGTTGTTGTTCAGTCGCTGTCATGTCCGACTCTTTGGGACCTCATGGACTGCAGCACGCCAGGCTTCCCTGTCCTTCACTGTCGCCTGGAGTTTGCTCAAACTTATGTCCATTGAGTCCATGATTAGGAAATAAAATGGCAGCTAATAGGCACTTCCTATTGGTCCAGTGGGTTAGGCTCTGCACTCCCAATGCAGGGGGCCTGGGTTTGATCCCTGGTCAGGGAACTAGGTCCCACATGCCCCAACTAAGAAACCTGCTGCAGTCAAATATGTGTGTGTATATATATAATATAATATATTATATATACATATATGTGTGTATAATATATATTTTATATATATATATAATGGCAGCTAATAAAGAAAATGTTCATATGGAATTGGTCATTTTAGATCAATGTCAATGAATTTTAGTCCAGAAGCAGAAGATACAAACATCTTTCTTTTCTTTCTTTTTTACTGCAGTGGTTCTCAGCCAGCAGAGACTAGCTCAATGAGTCCCTCAAACACTAGCAACAGAACTCACACTGTGGTTTATGCTTTCCAAAGCACTTTTCATGTTATTTACCTAATCATTTTTCCCAATCACCATAACCTCCCTTTAAACAAATAAGCCTGGGTCTGAGGCTTGGGCGGTTACGACACCTCAAGCCACAAAGCGCGTTGATAGGAGCATCTGTGTAGGGTCCTCATGTGACCTGCTGCCACTCAGTTCTCCCCTCGCCCCCTAGTCGGGCTGTCATCCTGCCCTTTCCCCATTCGGGAAGCTTCTCTGGCTCCCCAGCAAGTTCAAGTGCACACAGGCCTGGTATCCAGGCCCACCCAGCCTGGAACCATCTTCTCTCTCCGCCTGTATCTCCTGGCTCTTCCCAGCTGGGATCTATCTTACCCTCCCCGCCTCCCTGCTGGTATTCGAGCTGTTCCCCTGCAGAGCGAGCACCCCTTGGAGGAAAAGAACGAGGGGAGGAATAGAAGGAGTCCTCTTCGGGGTGGGGGGTGCTGGCAGTGGGTCCCCTTCACAACACCCTCCAAACCTCCACAGCCGGCCTCACTTCTTTAGCCTCTACCAGTACCTCCTCCTCCAGGAAGCCTCCCCGGCCTTGGGTGAATATCCAGTGTCCAGGAGTACAGTCACAGACTCTCACTGCCTTCCCTACACATACCTCACACATATACCCACCATTTTGCCCTTTCTGCCCAGCACCTTAAACTTTTCAGATATTTCTGTTCATCCCTTCTGTCACAGGAGGGGGTGGGTAGATAAGAGAGTGCCACCATCCATGCTGGAACCCACTATGAATTTATGAACAGAATGGGGGTGACTGACAGAGTCCCCGTCCTGCCACCTTACATGCTGGGGGGCATCCGCAGAAATCACTGCAGGCTACTGTGACCACTAAAGGCGCTCACTGGTCAGCACTACAGAGTGACCACGGGTCTACTTTCTGGCTCCTGGAGTGAAATAACAGAGTCACTCTAGGGTCAGGAGGGCCAGCTTGACTGGAAGGCTGACATGGAGGAGGGGCCAAGGGGACTGGAGCACTGTGGCCACATGCCACTCTCACGCCATCCTCAGGGCAGGAACATAAGGTTTTTCTTTTTTGGCTGCACCCCGAAGCATGCAGTATCCTAGTTCCCTGACCAGGGATCAAACACATGCCCCATGCAATGGAAGTGTGGTGTCTTAACCACTGGACCGCCAGGGATGTCCTGGAACCAAATATTTAAACCCACATCTTGCATCTTACAGGTGAGAAAATGGAGGGTGGAGGGGCAGCAATGAAATTCTATGGCAGTCCTTTCTGCCTTTAACACCTGAACTTGGCCCTGAGGCTGGTGCTTCCCAGTCCTCATGGTGCAGTAGCATCATGGGTGGGCCCTTTAAACACTTCCAAGTCCCACTCTGCACCCAGACCCTCTGTAGGTGGGACCCAGCTGACAGTATATTTCAGGTTGCCAGGGGATTCTGGTGTGCAGTCAAGGGAAGAATGGACACTGAAGACTGAGATAGCATTTTGCAAACTGTCCCTACATCTCACTGTGTGGCTCCTTGTCCACCTGAGCCACTTCTTTCCTCATCTGTGAAATGGGAATGATCACAGTCCCCTGAGTAGATGAGTTGAAGCGCTTCCTTAACTGACACCATGACCGGCATGCTTGGCTCCCTTTACTCTGCTTTATGGCAAAGCCCTTATCATCTGCAAGCATACTATATATTTTCAGATGTATCATGTTCACACTTTTCTGATTAGCATCCCCTACCTCCGCTAGGCATCGTCCACATCAGGGCCAGGATCTTCATCTTTGCTTCATTTTGTCTTTTGCTGGATCCCAGTCATCAAGCAACTCACATAGCACTTGGCACAGTAAAGGCCTGATAAATATTTGTCGAATGAATGAATGAATCACTGTGCCTGGCACCAAGGCTGGCCTCTGCTAAATGTCACTGGTGTGACTGCAGCTGCTGTGGTTGTGGTCACAACTTTCCAGCCTGAACTGCTCATGTCTCGAGCTGCATCCAATCCTGAAGCCACCCAGGACTTCCCTGCTAGGCCAGTGGTTAAGAATCTGCCAGCTAATGCAGGGGGCATGGGTTTGATCCCTGGTCAGGGAAGATTCCACACGCTGCAGGGCAACTAAGCCCATGTGCCACAGTGACTGAACCGGATCCTTAGAGCCCATGCTCCGCAACAAGAGAAGCCACGGCAACGAGAAGCCCGTGCACTGTGATCAAGAGGAGCCCCTGCTCGCCGCAACTAGAGAAAGCCCATGCGCAGCAGTGAAGACTCAACACAGCCAAAAATCAACTAATTAAAAACAAAGTCATCCAAAGTCAAGCTGACTGTCCCTTCTTCTAAAACTTGCCTCTGTGCCCTGCTCCTCAGACCTCCCCATCCTGGACACCAGCTGGGAGAAGCGACAAAGTTTCAAGATTTCATTTGTAATTCTTGGCTGATGAAGTGTCAGAAATATTGGAAAGGCAGAGTCATAAATCTGATCCTAATATAGCATTGAGCTTATTAATGAAGAATAAATCACTGAGGGAAACCTCCCCGGAGTGCTTCGCCGGGGCCTGCGGGGAGGATGGCATATTTATGTGCAAGCGTATCGGGTCTTTTACTTTCTCAGATATATGGCCAAGGCGGATTTGTCAGGGCAGTCGCCTTAACATCCACCAATTATATTTTTTCTAGTAAAAATTAATCTCTTCTGTAGAAACCTCCTAAGCATTTATTGGATTAGGACCACATCCAAATATAAAAAATTAAACATATACACACATGGCATAGCACACACCGCTGTGGGCCTTTGGCAGGTCTTGAAATAGAATGACTATACCCCGGCACCCAAGGTACTCCCCCAGCGAAAAAATCAGATTGGAGGAGCTGGAGAGGTCCATCTTCATTGCAATCAGGTGGGAAAACCAAGGCCCAGACAGGGGACGTGCCTTACTCATGGTCACAGTCACCAAAATCGGCCCAAGGCCAATAAATGAGACAAGAAACTCTGGTCTTTATTCCAACCCCTAAAAGATGTCCACATCCTAGGGACTAACCACTGGCCATCCAGAGGTTAGGACTCCACTCTTTCACTGCCAAGGGTATGGGTTCAATTCCTGGTTGGGAAACTAAGATCATGTTGGGAACCATGCGAGCCACATCAGTTCAGTTCGGTCACTCAGTCTTGTCTGACTCTTTGTGACCCCATGGACTGCAGCACGCCAGGCTTCCCTGTCCATCACCAATTCCTAGAGCTTGTTCAAATTCATGTCCCTCGAGTCGGTGGTGCCATCCATCCTCTGTCATCCCCTTCTCCTTCTGCCTTCAATCTTTCCCAGCATCAGGGCCTTTTCCAATGAGTCAGTTCTTCACATCAGGCTTCTCCGTGCAAGCAGCATGGGTGGCTGAAAAAAAAAAATGAAGTTCAAAAGATGCTCTAATCCCTTCATTGCCCTAATGAGAATATGTTACTTGCTACATGGGAAGAGAGACTTTCCAGGCGTGATTAAACAAAGGATGTGGAGATTATCCTCATTGGGTGCAATATCCAAAGGATCCTTGTAAATGAAAGAGGGAGGCAGGAGAGTCAAGAGAACTAAGAACAGAAAAGAGGTCAGAATAGTGCAGTGGCTTCTAGAAGCCAGAAAAGGTGAGGGAGTAAGGGCTTTTTTTCTTTTTTTTTTAATAACCAAGATTTATTTCTCACTCATGGTATGTGATCATCATGGGTTGACTGGGGATTCCATTCTATGCCTTCTTCGTTCTCCATGCGAGCTCAGTTGCTCAGTCGTGTCTGACTCTTTGCGACCCCATGCACTGTGCCTGCCAGGCTCCTCTGTTCATGGAATTTCCCAGGCAGGAATACTTCAGTGGGTTGCCATTTCCTCCTTCAGGGGATCTTCCTGACCCAGGGATTGAACTCACATCTCCTGAGTCTCCTGCATTGCAGGCAGATTCTTTACAACTGAGTGACCGAACAACAGCAATCACAAACCCACCTCAGTCTTAGGAGAATAAGCTATTCTCCTCCAAGGGTCCTCCCACCCCCTTCTCTTTTCTGAGAAACTAAGGAAACGGTGACTGTTTCCAGGGCATCCCCCCTCCCCTAAAATGCACCCCCCCCCGCAGGGTCTCCTGTTCTCAGCCACCAGCTCCTGCCACCCCTCCTGGCTTCAGGAGCCACAGAGCCGGAAGGCTTCTTCCCGATGGCTCTTTGGGGTCCTGCTCCAGTCTAGTGACTCTTCTCTCCATCCTGGGTCCTCAGGGACAGGGAGGTGGTTCAAGGAGCTCCCAGGAGAGCTCCTGGGAAACAGATCCAAATTGAGGGGAAGAGGGAAAGTGAAAATTTGTGAAAAAGAGGTGGGCAGTGGTGGTCATTCTCGAAGTCTAGCTGGTGGCCTGCCTAGCCTGCCTGGCAGCTTGTTGAAGCACATTTTCCTGGACTCTTCTCTTTTATTAAGGAAAAGGTGTGAGCTCAGCCACTCCAGGCTGAGCCCTACCAGTTTGGGGAAGTCATGCGACCTCTCCACACCCACCGTGTCCCTGCCATAAAGTGGGGGTTCTGATTTACACATAATGGGAGTGCTGAAGATTGATATACACACATAAAGCATGGAGGCAGAGTCTGTGGATACCCTTCCCATATGCCTCGGGGTCCCATCATCTTGGAGCCCAAAGGACCTAACAATTTTTAGAAAACTTGAAAAAAAAATGTATTTGTTTTAGGCTGTGCTGGGCCTTCATCGTTGCACCAGCTAGTTGCTGCGGCTGGTGGCTAGATGCACTTCTCATCGCAGTGGCCCCTCTTGTTTCAGAGCAGTAAGTAATCCAGGCACGAGGGCTTCAGTAGTTGCAATACGTGGGCTCTAGGGCACAGGCTCAAAAGTTGTGACACATGGGCTTAGGTGCTCCAAGGCACATGGAGTCTTCCAGGACCAGGGATCGAACCCATGTCTCCTGCATCAGCAGGCTGACTCTTTGTCATTGAACCACCAGGGAAGCCCCAAAAGACCTAACTTGTGACTGTCTGAGGGCCCAGAAGTGCCACAGCATGAATGCTCCCAGCTCCCTCAGCACACTCATCCAAGGACAGAATGGACTTGGTGTATAAATGCTCCCTCGTCCTTTAGGCAGATCGCTCTGAGGTATGGCTCCCCCACTGGCTCCCTGAGTCCCCCAGCGAGATTAAACCCCCATCATCCACAGCGTGATAACATTCTCCAGGTTAATAACACAGCCCTCGTCAGCTGCCTTCCCTTCCCCGCCTCTCTTTCCCACTCTCCTGCTGGAGTTGGCTGTGACCACCTCTCAAATAAGGGCTTCCCTGGTAGCTCAGACAATAAATCTGCCTGCAACTTAGGAGACCTAGGTTCAGTCCCTGGATTGGAAAGATTCTCTGGAGAAGGGAATGGTTACCCACTCCAATATTCTTGCCTGGAGAATTCTATGGACACAGGAGCCTGGCAGGCTACGGTCTATGGGGTTGGAAAAAGTGGGATATAACTGAATGACTAACATACACACACACACACACAACTCTCAAATAAACAACTTGCCCTGATTCTACTGGCAAGGAGTCTCTGGGGGACTCCAGGTGGCGATGAGCCTTAGAATAGGGTCTGGCAGCCAGGAAGTGAATTCTCCTTGGCTCTCAGTGTGGAGATGAGGTTAGACCAGACCAGAAAAAGTCAGTACAGGGCCTTGGGCTGTGCTGTGGCCTGGAAGAACAAGGAGAGGCTGGCTGGAAGAAAGCCACTGTAGTCCCCACACTATCCTTTCTTAGATCTGAGCATCTGCCTGCCAGCGAGCTGAGCTATACTCCCAATTCCAATAATCCCATCTCTCTGGATGCCAAACCCCCTCCATCTGAAATTACCCTTAACCAGCACTGTCTCTTGCCCCATCTCCTTTCTTACGTCCTCCAACAAAGCAAACACTCCTTAGAGACATCTTGCCTCCAAATCTTGAAACTACCACGAGAAGCCCCGGCTGCCTGAGGCCCTAGCCACATGAATCCTAGTCCCAGGGGCATTGAAGTCACCTCCCCGAGAAATCCCTATGATTTCATCTTCTACTTAATCTTTATTTCGCCTCATACTTTTTAGAACTTCAAATAATTTCTCATTTGTAGTAACTAGGAAGCCATAAATCGTCCCTTTATGTCTGAGGAAAATCAATTGTTATTTGACATTTTACCTTAATATTCCCGACTTCCTTCAACTGTAATAAAGCTTCCATCTGCCTTTTATTTTACAGGCAATTAGTAAGTCACCTTTTAAAAATTTCTCCACATTTTCTATCGAATGAATGCCAGGATCGAAAGGGGAGAGCTGTTTTATGGGATTGAACTCACCGAGCAGAAGGGGTTTATCTGTAGCCTTCGAGGTACCAACACTCGTTAATGGGTTTTATTGATTCAGGGGCTTTTTAACCCTTAGCAATAATACAGGTGTCACCCGCCTGTGGCACTCAGGAGGGGGGGGGGGAGCTGGGGCGGGCAGGGAAAAGCCGGCACTGTCCAGAGAAGCCCTTTGAAATGGGATCTGTCCCGGCCCAACTACACTCTCAAAGGTAAATCACAGCTCAGACACCCTCTATTTTCAAGAGAGAAAGTTTGGGGATTTTTCCCTCAAATTACACAGGGGAATGTGATGCTGCTGCTGTCCGCCCCCCACCCCCCTCCATGAGATCAAAGGAAAGAGACCTATCGTTGGGTCTGAGGACCTGGGAGTGGTTCCCAGGGTGCCTCTTAGAGCCTTGGGCAGGTGATGCCAAGAACTCCTGAGGCTCAGTCTCCCCAGCTGCAGTGTGGGGAGAAGACTCCCTGCCCCCTCCCGGGGCTGCCAGGGTCTGCCCACCAGACCTCATTGTGAGAAACACTTGGAAGAGCATGGAAGGTGGAAGAAACTATACAATGAAAAACCAGAACTATGGCCACAAGTGGGAAATCTCAGTCCACAAACTCCAGAATGACACCTTCCTTGCCTTTCTAACCTCCCAGGTGGTACTAGTGGTAAAGAATCCATCTGCCAATGCTGTAGACGCAAGAGACACGGGCTTTGATCCCTGGGTTGGGAAGATCCCCTGGAGGAGGAAATGGCACCCCACACCAGTATTCTTGCATGGGAAATCCCCTGGGCAGAGGAGACTGGCAGGCTACAGTCCATGGGGCTGCAAAGGGACACAAGTGAGCACATGGCTGCTCTTTGCTTTTCTAGAACTTGCCCTAATTGCTGCTGCACCTCCTTTCCACAGGGCCTTTCCCCAGGAGATTCTCCAGAACCCCCAACCACCTTCTCCTTTCACCCCCAGTGTCCTTTCCTGCAGGCCATCCTCTGATCCCAAAGCCCAAGAGGCCTTTCTTGGTCCAGACTAAAAGCTAGAAGCATTAGCACGGTTAGCAAGAGATAATGAAGCAAGCAGAGGAAATGCTCTTGGTGACAGGTTCCGAGTGTTCACTCTAAAATTCTTTCAGCATTGCTAGATTCTTGAGACCTTTTCTTTAAAATGTTGCAGGGGGAAAAAGGCTCAGTCTGAGGCAAATCTTCCCCAGGTGGAGGGTCTGCCTGTGATGGGAGGAGAAAGAAATTGGTGTGAGAAGAGGAAGAGGAGGGCAAGGGCTTTCTGCATTCAAAGGAAGCTGCTTGCAGGAATCATTCTGTTATTTGCAAGATCAATGCAAAATGAAAATGCAAGGTCCTTTCTTCATGCTTGACTAAGACTATCAAGACAGCAACAGAAGAGCATGAAACGAGAAGTCGAGGCCCTTTTAAGGCAGGACCCACCCACGAAGCCCTGTCTGCTGGGATGAGAGTTGTATTTTGATCAACTCTTTGCTACCATCTCTCCATGTCTGATCTTTCTTTTAAATTTTTCTTATTTTTATTTTTTATTATTTATTTAAAAAGACCCAGCTGTTCTGGGTCTTCATTGCTGCACGTGGGCTTTCTCTAGTTGCAGCAAGCAGGGGCTCCTTGGTAGTTGCGGTGCTCAGGCTTCTCATTGCAGTGGCACGCTTCTCTTGCTGTGGAGCACAGGCTCCAGGCGTGTGGGCTTCACTGGTTGCAGCACGTGGGTTAGTTGCCCTGTGGCATGTAGAATCTTCCCAGACCAGGAATCAAACCCATGTCCCCTGCATTGGCAGACAGATTCTTATCCACCGTACCACCAAGGAAATCTTCCATGTCTGATCCTAAAAGAACAACACTCTGACCTAATATCTGATGCAACTGGGTAAGTTGGGGCCTCTTCTAATAATAATAAGAGCTAATACTTGCTCCGGAGAAGGCAATGGCACCCCACTCCAGTACTCTTGCCTGGAAAATCCCATGGATGGAGGAGCCTGGAAGGCTGCAGTCCATGGGGTCACTGAGGATCGAACATGACTGAGTGACTTCACTTTCACTTTTCACTTTCATGCATTGGAGAAGGAAATGGCAACCCACTCCAGTGTTCTTGCCTGGAGAATCCCAGGGATGGGGGAGCCTTGTGGGCTGCTGTCTATGGGGTCACACAGAATTGGACACTACTGAAGTGACTTAGCAATAACAATAGCAATACTTGCTCAAGTCTTGCCATGTGGCAGACACTGATTCAGCACTTGGCATTGTATTAACTCATTTAGTCTTCCCAACAACCAGAAGAGATTGGTCTAGTAGGACTCCCATTTCACAGATGAGGAAACTGAGGCAAAGAGAGGGTAAATCTTGCTTCAGTTCTCAGAGCTGATAAGTGGTGGAGACAGGTTTTGGCAGTTTGGCTCCAGAGTCATGCTTTTAATAACTCCCCTCTGCTGCCTCTCTGAAAAGATACCAGGAAAATCTCAGCAGTGACAACCTCCTCACTGGAGTTTTTGCTTCTCAGCATTTGTAGCCCAATGCTTTTCAACTACATTGACACCACACGCCATCTCGAAGTATGTCATAGGTGTCGTATTACTAGTTCTAAAGTACCTAAGTCTGTGAAGAATTGAACTTGCTCTTCATAGTCCTTGAGGTGGATTCTTAGGGATGCCAGTAAATGTCATCACAAGATGTGGCAGGGCAGGAGTAGCAAGAATTGCAGCTCTAACTTCGTTATTACAGGATGGGAGGAGTGCTGAGAGGAAGCCTCTCAACACTCAAGCTATCCTAGGGACACCACTGACACCTGGTGGCCACCAGTGGAATTACAGGCCTAGTGTCGGAGCGACAAGACACGTTCTTCCTCCACCCACTAGCCAGGGGGAGGAACTATATTCCTAACTCCAATAATTACATCTCCCTTAATCCCAAACCCATTAGTCTGAAGTTTTTCCCCAACCATTACCTTCTTTAATCCATCTCCCTTTTTCTAGTTCCTTAAACACAAAGCAAATCCAGCCATTTCCATGCTTCAGTTATCTTGCCTCTAAATCTTAAAACCACCATGTGAAATGGCCCTAAGTACAGTTACAGAAGGAAGCAGGCTATCAGCTCTGTTTGAGTTGGAAGGACCTCCTGGGGAGGGGCACCTTAAGGATGGATTAAAAATTAGCCAGGAAGACAACAGGGGAAAGAAACCCCTGGCAGAGGGGACAGAAATGAGCCAGGCTTTGTAAGAAAAAGATACAAGGCATATTTTGTACCAGGATGCACACTATGATTATTATATCATTTCACACTCAAAAACTACCTTGCTCACCCTTTAATGTGAGGAAATAAAGATTCAGGGAGATAAGCTTACCTGCCCAAAGTGATCAGATATCTAAGTGGCAGGGCCAGCTTGTCTGATATGAGTTGTAGAGGATTTGAGCTAGTTCAGATCAGGAAAAACTCCAGATGACCCAGGAAAAATAATTAACATTCAGTGTGGATCTCAAGTCCCCTCATAGTCCTTGGTTCTGAAGCCTGCCCAGTCTTCAGAGACACTGCTAGGACCATAAGAATCCCACCAAGGCAGCTGGCACTGGCTGTGCTGTGCTTCCATGCAGGACAGAGAAGGCTGCAGACACTGAGATTTACGACGGCCACGGCCTTCCTGACTTAATGGTCAGGAGTTGAGCTATTTCATCTCATCACACCATTTTGCCTAGAAATGGCTGCAAACCTGCATTCCAGGATGGCTTTCAGTCATGAGAGGGTGACCTGTGTATCTACTAAATCATATTAATACTCAGGGCAGCAGGGCTGCGCTTCCTTCCCTCTGCAGTGTCTTTTGCCTTCTGCCAGCCATGTTCTTCTCTGAAGGAGTCTCTTTGGACCAGCAATGCTGAGAAATGCAGAGGAGGGGCAGTAAGGCCACTCTGGTGTGACCCAACCTTGGGCCATCTGGCCTTCAACACACCCAGACTTAGGGAAACCCTCGTGGAGCAGCAAATTGCCTTGCAACCCCCCCACCTCTAGACCCCTCAACTCTCTGCCAAGAATTAACATAAATCCCCTCCCCCTTCCCTCCCTTTTTTCCTCCTTCTCCCCCTCTCCACCTCTCCCAGCCTCACCCAGCTACTCCCCCTCCCCCTCCAGGCCCTCCCTGGGGTGGGACCACTTGTGGAGCAGTTCAAATGAAGGCATGACCCCTTCATCTCAGGGGGCTCAGTTCTTGAACAAGACCCTCCAGAAGATCTTGTGTATAAGGGGCTTCCCTGTGAAGTGAAAAAAGTGAAAGTCGCTCAGTTGTGTCTGACTCTTTGCAACCCCATGGACTATATATTCCATGGAATTCTCCAGACCAGAATACTGAAGTGGGTAGCCCTTCCCTTCTCCAGGGGATCTTCACAACCCAGGGATAGAACCAGCATCGCTTGCATTGCAAGCAGATTCTTGGCAGGGTGTTCCCTGTGTTCCCCTTAAACTCCCTCCCAAGTACAAGCATGAGAACTCTTCTCCACACCTGCCTAGGGATCCAGAGACTTGCTTTAGCGCTCCAGGGGTCCAGGTAATGGGGTGGAGATAGAGTAACTTCCCATCCTGGGTGCAGCCTTGGTGATCCAATGGCAGGTCCCTGGGCACAGACTGTGGGGCTGTCTCTGCAGTGGGCATTGGCTGATGATGACTCTGGTAGACAGTGTCCTCAATGACCCTTTTCACCGTCCACTCAGCAGCACTTCCTGACTCAGGAGCTTCATGAACCCCTTCCCCAGATTTGTCCCTAAATCTGGGGTCCCCTATCTTACTTACTTACTTACCCCTTGCTTACTCCTCCCCTCACTCGCCCCTGGGGTCCCACCTTACACTTGCTCGGTCCTTCACAGAAAAAAACTCTCCTTCATTTTTCCCTCATGATATATCTTGATGGCCCATTAAAAGTCAAATCTAAATCACTAGCTACAGACAACTGTTGTTTTTGTTTAGTTTTACTCAGTTGTATCCGACCCTTTGTGACCCCATGTATTGTAACCTGCCAGGCTCCTCAGTCCATTGGATTCTCCAGGCAAGAATACTGGAGTGAGTTGCCATTTCCTTCTCCAGGGAATCTTCCTGACCCAGGGATTGAACCCACCTCTCCTCCATTGCAGGCAGATTCTTTATTGCTGAGCCACCAGGGAAGACCTGAGACAGACAGTTGCCCTTCTTCTAAAAATAGAGAGGACTGGTCTTCAAATCCTCCCTGGAAGGAGAGAAGCGTTTGTAACCAACTTTGTTGGACTCATGCCCTCCTTTCATCTTCAATTCCCCCAGAATAATCTGTAAATTAAAGGAAGGAAACTAAAACAGGCCAGTTTCCATAGTGAGACAGAGGTTGGTTCTCCTGGTACCAGTGGGCACTTCCCGCTGCTTTCTGAGGGGTTTGCACCCAGCAAAACGGATGATGTAGTTCTGGGATTGGTCAGCAGGGGGAGTACGAAGCCCGTGGGCGGCCGGCGAGGCTGCAGTGGGACCAGGCGTAGGCTTTCATCCCCAAGAGCCCCGGACCAACAGGACCCGCGGATCCTCTCCCTTCAATGCTCCTTGAAGCCAAAATTTGTGGGCAGGTGGGGGCCAAACATTGCCAGGGCATTTCTCTTGCTTCAGGGAAGCTGGGAGTCCTTGGACAGCGCCGCGGCACTCAGGCCAAGGCGGAAAACGGGATCCCTTCCCTGTGCCTGCCTCCAGAGATCTGGTCCCAGTTGGTGGTGGAAAGGCTGAGTATTTCCTCTGTTTCCAGATATGTGAAATCGCAGGGTTAGCACACCTGAGATCCCTGAATCTCTGAAGGCAGTGTGTGTGGAGGGGAGGGCACTTGTCCTCAGCTATCTCAGAAAACCCAATGGAAGAGGTTCCTCTACCCTCTAGACAGTTGCCCAGAGTGACCCATGTGCCAAGGGCTGACCACCTGGCAGACACTGGTGCTTTCTGTGATCCCGAACTAGGAAAGGTCCCCAGTGATCAATACAGGAGAAGAAATTAAATGCGAGTACATGCAGCTCCTTTGATAAATGTCAACTCACCGAGTCCATGGGAGTTGGGGCGGGGGGGCTGGTGTTACTGGTCAGCCTTCCCTTCTAGCTCTCCCAGTCCTGCCAGTGTTTCGTGCCCGGCTTACTCCTCTCGCCCTAAGGAGAAATTGTCACGAGTCTCCCTTAGCTTGGTATTCTGTATCCTCCCCACTCCTCCCCCGCCAAAGCCATCAAACCTAATTACCGGAAATAGGGCTTTATTCTAAGAATGAAATGGGGCTGAAGGGTGAGGCCTCATAGGTTCTGCTTCCTCTGGAAAAAAAAAGTCAGAGTGCTTGGGACACGGTGGCAAAGGCCCCCGTGGCTGTGACTTTGACCAGCCTCCCCTGGTCAAGGACGGACTCTTGGTGCAAACTCTCTTCAGGGCAGGGACAGGGACCTGGAAGAGGTCAAGTGCACGGTGGTGGGAGCTGGAGGGACCTCCTTGTGGCCTGGGACCTGAGAGCAGTCACCGCTATGCCCTCCTTTGGTGAGGGAAGAGGCACAAATGTCCCCCACCGGGCCCTGGGGCAGCTCTCCACGGGCTGCCTGGGGCTTCAGAGCCTCCCTGGAGTCGGGGGGTGGGGGAAGCCGCCTGGGAATCCTGTTCACCCCAGGGAAGCAGCAGGTCTCATGGCCTTTCACCTTGACCTTTCACCCAAGTCTGACCTCTCTGGGGTGAAAATGAGTGCAGGGGGATAAGGGGGGGGGGGGGTCCCTGTCAGAGGAGAAAGGGTTTTAAACCAGGGAAGTCGGCTCCCTGAAGGTAATGTTAGCAGCCGCCTCCTCGAATGGCGGACTTAACAAGAGCTAGGAGGCTCTGAGGTGACCCCTGTCCCAGAGCAGCAAGGGGGCAAAGCCGGGCCTCGAAACTTCTTTTCTGATCCCCAAGTGAAGAAAGAAAAGCGGACACATTAGCTGCATCCAGAGAAGCACCAGGCAGACACCCATCCTTGGGGTGGCGGTGGAAGGAGGGTCTGCTCTGCCCTCCAGCCCCTCCTGCCTGGGGTCTGATTGCTCTGCAAGTTCAGTGACCTGTTCAGTGACAAAAGGCAAGAGGGGCTGGGCTGCTCCCCACAAACACAGGTGTGCCCCACCACTGAATTTATGAGACCCCAGACTGGGGCAGGGGCCTGAGGCACTCATTCAAGGAGCTTTCTACAGCCGGAGGAGCGTTCCAGCAGCAAATCCCAGAGATCCACCGAAGCCAGAGCTGCTTCCCGTGGGAGCGTGAAAGGACACTGGCCTCCCCGATGCCATCCCCTCCTGCTCCTGCCACCACCCACCGCCTGGATTCCGCCATAGCCCAGCCCCCCATCATGCCCCCCACTCTGCCACACACACACACACACACACAAACTTCAGCATCTTCTGCGCCCTCTGACTCCTTCTCCAACCCCATCCCAAATTCTCCATTCTGACTCTCAGCGACTCTTCCACCATTCTCTCTCCTTGTTTTCCACCAGAACCTTCCCTTCCGGTTTGTTCCTGTTCCCTGTTGCCCTGACTCTAGGATGCCCAGTGCATATTCTTGCTTGTTCTTTCCTGTCCCTCCTGACAGGCAGCTCCACCACTTCCTGCTCACACACTTGCCTCCCTCCTCCGAGCTTCCCGAGTCCTACACCTCCCTCCTGTCCCACTCCAGCCCCAGCCTCCCTTCGCTTTCCCAGGCCAGCCCTGCCCCAAGACCTCTCTCCTCTGAACAAGGGTCCCGGCACCCTTTCCTTCACCCCCTTGGCTCTTCTTCCTAAAGACCTGGCTGGGCCCCCCAAAAACCCCCTGCAGGAGCTCCCAGACTAGGTTCTCTTCTCTGATCTCCTAGGGAGGTGCTCAGCGCCTGTCTGTGGGTTGACAAGTCTTCTCTCATTTACAGTCTTCTCTGAGCAACACAGGGAAAATGAGCTAGGTTCTCTGAAATTTTCACTCTTGAATTTTTGGAGGCACAAGTCTGCTTCGAAAATGTGTTTCCGGAGAGGCAGGCCCTTCATCCTGAGTGTGGCCCCAGCCCTGTCCTGCTAGGCCATTTGTCCTTCCACAAGGCCCCCTCTGTTCACCCATTCTCAGCAGCAAGTCTCAGTCTCCACCAAAGACTGAGTTAAGGCATAATCTGCACTTAACAGGGCTACCACCTTCCCTCCTCTGGACTATGAACTTCTAGGCGAGCCTCCTTACTCCCACCACAACCCCTGGCCCGTCACTGTGGGCCCCATGACTTGGCTTTGATGGTGGTGTAGCTACCACACTGCCTTAAGGTTCAGAGAGATTTGGGGACTTGCCATGGGTCACCTACTCAATAAGTGGCTCAACTCAGGAACAGGGCATGGCTCAATAAATACATGTTAAATAAATTATCAAGACACCATTGTTCCTGAAACGTGGCACGTGTACTCTCAGAATGACACTTCCTATCCCCTGCCATCCTTTGCCAGGACTGTACCCGCTCCCGATTGCCCTCTTCCCTCTCCTCCATATGGCCATGCCGGGCTCATACCTCCATGATGACTTCCGGGACCACTCCAGGACCAAATGACCTACCAGGCGTCCAATGCCTATGGACGCCACACTGTTTAGTGTGTGTCTTATATACTTGTGTGTCTTATATCCTTTGTTATTGCTTTAGATGTGTATGTCTCATCTCTGAAATCAGACTTTGTGGCAGACAGTCGGAGGGACCAGGCTAATCATTGTGTATCGTCAAGTGTTCAGGGTGGTGCTGAGTCCCCAGCAGCTTCTCCACGGAGAACACCCAGAGCAGCCTTGATTTCCATTTTGGAACAAGACACATCCCAGTGTCTAGTGGCCTGCCCTGCGTGCTCCTTTCCACCAGCTATGTCCCTGACTACGTTTCTCCACCTTGTTCACTCCGTTCCAGCCTTCTTACCATTCCTTGAGCTTTCTCTGTGCTCCTCTGCCTCAGGGCATTTGCACAGGCTGTTCTCTTGTCCCTGACTGCTCTTCTCCTGGATTCAAAACCCTCTCTCCCCTTCTCATTTCCATCAGGTCTCTGCTCATATGTCACCTTTTCGGAAAGATCATCCCTACCCACCCCTTTGTAAGACGATCAATCAGTTCAGTCGCTCAGTCACGTCCAACTCTTTGCGACCCCATGGACTGCAGCACGCCAGGCCTCCCTGTCCATCACCAACTCCCGGAGCTTGCTCAAACTCATGTCCATCTAGTTGGTGATGCCATCCATCCTCTCTCATCCCTTTCTCCTCCTGCCTTCAATATCTCCCAGCATCAGGGTCTTTCCAATGAGTCAGTTCTTTGCATCAGGTGGCCAAAGTGTCGTAAGACAATACAAGCCCTTAAATGCCTTTCCAAGTAAAAGCAGAGCAAACCCAAAGTTTAGGACATTCCCCGTGGACTTTCAGGGACAGCTAGAGTGACACCCTGCTCGAAGCCTGTGTGGCCAGTGGGGACCAGTGCCTGTGAAACACGGGGAGAAATTGTTAGCTTAACCCACGTCTGTACCTGGCGGTTGATAAGATCTAAGGAAAACTCGAGTAACAAATAAACACCTTTAAAAAGGAAAAAAACCTTCATAATTGTACACAGTTGGCAGAGCACTTTTACCCACATGATCTAATCTAGGTTTTAGCCATTATCCCCATTCACTAGACAAGAAAGCTGACCTTAAGTAGACTAAACCACAAACCCAAGTTCAGGTGGCTTGCCTGAGGCAGGCCAAGCCCTTGCACACGGGCTGACCTGGCTCCCAGTCTGGCGGCCTGTGCATGCTGCCTGCACTACCCACACTTGCCCTGACTTGCTGACCATCTGGGTGATCAGTTATTTGATCGTTTCAGATTCTTAGTTGAATCAGGTCCTGAGAATTCCACACCCTGACATAGAACACTGGACGTGTTGGCTCACAGCAGCGTGATGATTATCATCACCTTGCTGCATGGAACGGCTCTCAGCAACATCACCAAAAGGGGTTTTTCCAACACAGAGATCTGACCGTGCCACTCCTGTCCTTACAGCCCCTTGGTGGCTCCCCGAGTCCTGCCTGTCCCCTGCCCCACCCCCACCTGGCCCTGGAATCTAGTAGGATGCGAATTCTTTGCTCCATGTTAGAGACCCCACCCGAGGCAGGTGCTGGGCCAGGTGCTTTGCTGGGCCTGGGCAGGTGAACAAGGCAGATGCAGGCCCGGAGCGCGTCTGCCTCCCAACTCTGCCACTGGAAGGGGACACTGTGGCCCTGTAGAGTGGACAACTGTCCAGCTCACTGCCTTTCATATACCTTCCATTTAAAATCCAGAAAACAGAAGCTGGGACCTACACAAGCCTGGGGTGCTTTGAAGGGGAGAGATTCAGTAACCCACAGGGAGCTCTCTTTCCATACTCTCTGTCTCTATGCAGCTGTGGGGCCATAGACACCACAGGGACCATAGGCTCTTGACATCCCAACCCTCTCGCACCAATCTAGGGTCAAAAGCAGGTCCTTACACTCTGGAAGAGGTTAAAGCTTAAGCTTGAGCTCATTGCGTAGAATGATCTTCCCTCATCGTTCAGTTGGTAAAGAATCTGTGTGCAAGGCAGGAGACCCAGATTCAATTCCTGGGTTGGGAAGATCCTGTGGAGAAGGAAATGGCAATCCATTCCAATATTCTTGCCTGGAGAATCCCATGGACAGAGGAGCCTGGCAGGCTACAGTCCAGAGGGTCACAAGAGTGGGACACGAATAAACCACCACCACCATTGTAGAACGGGGCTTCCTTGGTGGCTTCGAGGTAAAGAATCTGCCTGCAATGCAGGAGATGCAGGTTCCCTCCCTGGGTCAGGAAGATCCCCTAGAGGAGGGAATGGCAACCCACTCCAGTATTCTTGCCCAAGAAATCCCATGGACAGAGGAGCCTGGCGAACTACAAGCCCATATAGCGACTGACACGACTGAGCGAACCTTACAGAATGCCCTGCAGTTCTGCTTATAACCACCAGATGGCGCCATAATGACCAGAGTTCGTTCCTCTGCGAAAATCTTTCAACCTTATAAAGCCCTTGAACCAGTTTTTTTTTTAACTTCCTTTCCTTGTAGGTGTAAGCTCCTCTAGAGATTATAAGGCAGGACCCTTTGACCCGAGTGTGAGATGTTTTGAAGGTCTAAGAACTGGGACATTAACTGTTTGTGTGCCGAACGTGGGAGTTGGGCTGTGGGTTAAGCTGACAGAGGAGATGAGTGGTGTTACTGTCTGAAAATGAAACCAACAAAAGGAATTCAAAGGCTGAGGACATGCATCACTGTGTGCTTGTGTGTGTGCATGTGTGTGTGCGTGTGTGTGTGACCAGAGAGCCCGTGTACTGTGCATTGGAGTTTCAGAGCTCATCTCTGTGTCCAACCATCTGAGAGCGTGGACTGGTAAACCTGTTCCTTCCAGGGGTCGCGGAGGGCCAACATTCATATGTAGAAAGGGAAACAAATGTGGGGACACTTCCATCCTGATGTGCCTTCTAGTGCATCTAGTTGTGTGTGTGTGTGTGTGTGTGTGTGTGTGTCAGTGGGAGTATCTGGATCAAGTGTCTGTGGCTGTGCTGTGTGTCTCTGTCCCTGCTTTGGTATTTCTGCTCAGAGGATGGGGGCTCTGCCCTAAGTATGTGTATGTGTGTGTTCTCAACCCCATGTGACTCTTTTTGACCCCACGGACTATAGCCCACCAGGCTTCTCTGTCCATGGGATTTTCCAGGCAAGAATACTGGAGTGAGTTACCATTTCCTTCTCCAGGGGATCTTCCTGACCCAGGGATCGAACCTGCATCTCTTGTGTCTCCTGCATTGGCAGGTGGATTCTTTACCACTGCGACACCTGGGAAACCCCGTAAGGCTGAGTAGGCATGTCCACTAGCTGCTCTGAGAACATCTGTCATGAACAAACACACGTGCGCTGAGCCGCTCTGGATTGGATGTTGTGTGACAGGTGGCTGCATGTATGTGCTCCTGTCGGGACCCAGGGCCTGGGCAGGAGGTGTGCATGTGTGTCTGCATGTTCATGTGTGTGGCGTACCCCCTGTGACCTGCCTCTCCTGGGGCTCAGGCCAGGCCAGCTAGCTCTCTGGCCATTTGACTTCTTCATGACACCATGTCCTCCCAGGCTGCCACTGTCCTCAGTCAACATTGCACCTGCCTTTCCCCTTGGCCAAGGATTCCTTAGGGGAAATTGTTTATTTCTTCAATTAAAAGAAGAAGGGCCCTGGGAGACTGCATACTCGAAATTACCGAATTTTAAAATGCTCTGATATTCATGAAACCATATATCTCACAAGATGATGATGTCTTAGCTACCTCCCCAGCCTAGGTAACTCCCAGCCCTGAACTAAGGAGTTCACTGCCTCCCCAGACTGGGCTGGGGAGATCTGAACTTTTCCTCTCTGTGGCCAAAGAGAGCTCATGTGTCTTTGTTTGGAAGTGTGATTAATCTTTCAGTTCCTATAGGTCTTTTCTGCCTCAGTGCAGTATTTGGGAAAGTCCCTTGGACTGCAAGGAGATCCAACCAATCCATTCTAAAGGAGATCAGTCCTGGGTATTCATTGGAAGGAGTGATGCTAAAGCTGAAACTCCAGTACTTTGGCCACCTCATGTGAAGAGTTGACTCATTGGAAAAGACCCTGATGCTGGGAGGGATTAGGGGCAGGAGGAGAAGGGGACGACAGAGGATGAGATGGCTGGATGGTATCACCGACTTGATGGACGTGAGTTTGAGTGAACTCCGGGAGTTGGTGATGGACAGGGAGGCCTGGCGTGCTGTGATTCATGGGGTCACAAAGAGTCGGATACGACTGAGCGACTGAACTAAGTGACTGACTGACTGAGGGTAGGAGGAGAAGGGGACGACAGAGGGTAAGATCATTGGATGGCATCATCGACTCAATGGACATGGGTTTGGATGGACTCTGGAAGTTGGTGATGGACAGGAAGGCCTGGCGTGTTGTGGTTCATGGGGTCGCAAAGAGTTGGACACGACTGAGTGACTGAACTGAGGAAGAAGAGAAACTGGATTCCAACACCTCATCCCTAGCTGTGTGATTTTGGACAAGGCCCCTAACCTCTCTGGGTCTCAGACTCCTCCATGGTAAAATGAAACTGATGTATCCTATGATCAGAAATGCTTTCCTGCTCTGATGCTGTGAGATCTGAGGTCCTTTCAGTAGGACCTATACAGTGAGTATAGAAGGACTCAGTATTATCCCCACTTTACAGGTGAAGGGCAGCAAGATCCTTTGTGAGTCACTGCTCTTTCCACAAGGCCGCCCTGAAATGGGCAAAGATGGGAAGAGCAACAGGAACACAGACATATGCTCACCACCATGCGCTGCAATCTTCTAGAACATCCCCAAATAGCCAGGAGGAAATTGATGAGAACTCATCTCACAGCCCTACATGGTAATTATTGGTGTTCGTAATGATGCCCCAAGGCATTACGTTCCCCTGAAATGCCTTTGGAATCATCAAAGAAAGATTAAACCTTGCTTGTGTAATTGCTCTCTGAAATATCTTCTGTTTTATTCGCTTGCTTGGAAAATTGATAACCTATGGATTTTCAATTAACTTTAAGTTACGAAGAATATTCCGTTTACCCAAGTATCCCATCCATTTACTGTTCCTTTTTAGGAGTTTATTTTCTATCTCAGGCTGTATCTCCCAAATATGACAGAGTTTGGGGGTAGAAAAATCATAGAGGGGTTACTGGAGGCCCTAACTCCAGCCCTCTCTAAGACTGTTGACCTTGCAAGTCACTTAGCCTCTCCAAGCCTTGGTTTCCTCACCTGTAAAAGAAAATGGATTAATGCCAGCCCTGCTCCCTCATGGCCATTGCTAGAATCAAGTAGGTTATGAAGTGTTTGTAAACCTCATGTCTGTGCAAACGAGAGATACGTGGGAAGCATTTGAGAATTGCTTGTTAAGACCTTGGGCTCAGCCAACAAATCTGCTATCTTGGGCAAGGAGCACTAGACAGGCTTCCTGGACCCATGGTTTTCCCAACAGTGACCTGTGAAGCCCTAGGAAGGTCACTAGGCCTCTCTGAGCCTCAGCTTTATCATCTGTAAAATGGAGAGCAGGCAGACTTGGAGGAGACCAGAGATTGCAAATTGGCAGTTTAAGAACCAAATTGTGCCCACAGGACTTTTTGTTTGTTTGTTTTTTGACCGAACCGCTCAGCTTGTGGGATCTTAGTTCCCCAGCCAGAAACTGAACCTGGGTCGTGGCACTGAAAGCGCCGAGTCTTAACCACTGGACTGCCAGGGAATTCCTGGACTAGGAGTGTTTTAAATTCATCACCAATATTTAAAAACTGAGAGATCATACAACTACCTCATCAAAAAACCCTGAACAACCTTCCCAAAAGTGAGAAGAGGACCTGAATAGACATTTTCCCAAAGAAGACATACAGATGGCAACAAACACATGAAAAGATGTTCAACATCATTAATCAGCAGAGAAATGCAAGTCAAAACCGCAATTAGTACTCTTGCCTGGAAAATCCCATGGATGGAGGAGCCTGGAAGGCTGCAGTCCATGGGGTTGCTAAGGGTCGGACACGACTGAGCAACTTCACTTTCACTTTTCACTTTGACGCATTGGAGAAGGAAATGGCAACCCATTCCAGTGTTCTTGCCTGGAGAATCCCAGGGATAGGGGAGCCTGTTGGGCTGCCGTCTATGGGGTCGCACAGAGTTGGACACGACTGAAGTGACTTCACTTATACGCCTGTCTTCCCTGGTGGTTCAGACAGTAAAGAATCCGCCTGCAATGCAGGAGACCTAGGTTCAATCCCTGGGTTGGGAAGATTCCCTGGAGAAGGGAACGGCTACCCACTCCAGTATTCTTGCCTGGAGAATTCCATGAACAGAGGAGCCTGGCAGGCTACAGTCCATGGGGTCGCAAAGAGTTGGACATGACTGAACAACTTTCACTTCACACACCTGTCAGAATGGCTCTCAACAAGAAGACAAAAAATAAGTGCTCGTGAGGCTATGGAGAAAATGGAACCCTCATGCACAGTTGATGGAATTGTAAATAGGAACAGCCACTATGGAAAACATTATGGAGATTCCTCAAAAAATTTAAAAAAGGACTGCCATATGATCCAGCAATTTCACTTCTGGGTATTTACCTGAAGAAAATGAAAACACTAATTCAAAAAGATATATGCACCCCATTATTCATTGCAGCATTATTTACGATAGCCAACCTGTGGAAGCAACCAAAGTGTCCATTGATAGATGAATGGATAAAGATGTGAAACATATATATATATATACACACACATATATATTCATATATATAGCTCTTCCCTGGTGGCTCAGTGGTAAAAAATCTGCTTGCAATGCATGAGACATACGTTCACTCCCTGGGTCAGGAAGATCCTGGAGAAGGAAATGGCAACCCATTCCAGAATTCTTGCCTGGGAAATCCCATGGACAGAGGAGCCTGGCAGGCTACAGTCCACGGGGTTGGAAAGAGTTGGATACAACTTCGTGACTAAAGAAGAACAACAAAAACATACATATATATATATGTGTGTGTGTGTGTGTGTGTGTGTATACACAGAGAGAGAGAATGTTATTCAGCCATTAAAAATGAAATCTTGTTGTTTGTGACAACACAGATGGATCTAGAGGATATTATGCTAAGTGAAATAAGTCAGACAGAGAAAGACAAAACAGAATCTGTATGATCTCATCTATATGTAGAATCTAAAGAGCAAAACAAAGAAAACCAAATGAAAAGAGACTCATAGATACAGAGAACAAACGGGTATTTGCCGTTTGTTTGAAATAAGTACAGGGGATTAAGAGCTACAAACTTCCAATTATAAAATAATTAAGCCATGGGGATACAATGCACAGCATAAAGAATATGGTCAATAATATTGTAATAACTTTGTATGGGGCTGGATGGAGACTTATCATGATGATCATTTCAGAATGTATACAAATGTCAAATCACTATGTTATACACCTGAAATTAACATGATATTGTACATCAACTATATTTCCATTAAAAATAAATAAATATAGGGACATCCCTGGTCCGGTGGCTAAGACTCCTCTCTCCCAGGTTCAATCTCTGGTCAGGGAACTATATTCCACATGCTGCAACTACAACCTCATGCAGCCAGATAAATAAATAAGCATTTATAAATAAATAAATATCAATACAAACTGAGAAATCACCTGTAAAATTTAGAATCCTGACTTTTAAAAAAATAGTGGAAAGATCTTGTAAAACTAAGCCCAAGTTCTTGCAAGGCAAAATTGGCCAGTGTCAAGCAGCTCTTCCCTGGAGAAGGTAATGGAAACCCACTCCAGTATTCTTGCCTGGAGAATCCCATGGACAGAGGAGCCTGGCAGGCCACTGTCCGTGGGGTTGCAAGAGTCGGACATGACTTAGCAATTAAACTACTACTGCTAAGCAGCTCTGGGCCCCCTCTGTCTCTCATTGTAGCCTGGGTATCCCAGCTGGCTTCCCTAGCTTGTGTTTACTTGCCTGGCCCCTTGAGGGTTCATGACCCCTAGACCCAGAGGTCTCTAAGGCTTCAGGCCTTGACAGTCACGGTTCCCCCAGGGATGCTGGCCTTTGTCCTAAGTAGAGAGAGTGATTTGGTGCCTGCCCAGGGCTGCCCTTCCCACCTGGCCCCAGGCTCTGGAAGGACACATTCCTTTAGCAACTTCTAAGCCGATGCAGAGCAAAGCACCTTTGAGGAGACCCCCTCTACTCTCCTCAGCCCTCAAGGGCCTTGCAGCCAGAGCCAGTAACTCACAGCT
The DNA here is from genome assembly GCF_002263795.3 of Bos taurus. Lineage (NCBI taxonomy): Eukaryota > Metazoa > Chordata > Mammalia > Artiodactyla > Bovidae > Bos > Bos taurus. The sequence goes on along the minus strand of NC_037346.1, from coordinate 43,572,855 downwards.
GTGGTTACCCGCGCTGATTTCTGTTTTAAAAAATACTGCTGGATAAACAGTGAGGGAAACCCGAGCTGTTCCCACACCACATAAATCCCTGGTTTGCTGTCCTATCTGGTTAGCTGGTTTTCCCCCCAAATAATGGCCCGGCTGCCTTGCATCAGGGGCTGGAAAGGCTCGCCCAGGGAAGTGGGCCGGGAGTCTCCCAGGCTGGCGCCCTGCCCGGGCCTCCCTCCTTCTCCCTTTCAGCACTTCCTGCCCAGGGGCACTCACCTTTGTCCTCACTCCTTCCACCTGCATGCCCTTGCTCCTCCTGCCTCCTGTCTGCATTGTCTCACTCCCAAGGCCTCCACAGGAGAACTTCCTGGGGGACCCTGGGCTCCTCTTGCAACCAGAAAGCCCACAGACAAAGTAAAACCTGCCCGACCACCACCCCTCCCTCTGGAAGTTCCCCTTGAGAATGTCCTTCCAGAGCCTTCTGTCAAAGTGCAGATATCCTGGCTCAGAAAGTAAGGCCAGAGTTTTCTCCATCTTGAAGATTAGTTTTGCCTTGGATGACAGTTTCCAGACTTAGCGGAGGGGGCGGGAAACAGACACCCAGTTGAGTTTGAATTTCAGATAAATAAAAAATTCCTTTTTAGCTTAAGTGTGCTCCAGTATTATATCTGAGTGGCTGTGTGCTAGGTCGTGTCTGACTCTTTGCAACCCCATGGACTTATAACCTTCCAGGCTCCTCTATCCATGGGATCGTCCAGGCAAGAAGACTGGAGTGGGGTGCCATCTCCTTCTCCAGAGGATCTTCCCGACCCAGGGATCGAACCCACATCTCCTGTGTCTCCTGCATTGGCAGGCAGATTCTTTACCACTGAGCCACCAATATTACATAGAGCATACTTAACTGGGCTCCCTGTATTTTTTTTCCTGGCTGCCCTAACGAGAGCTTGCCCTTGAGATTCACATGCTTCTAGCTCCTTCAGGCACAGAAGCTCTAGAAAGGGCACGTTTATTGAGCATCTACTGAGTGTCTACAGGTTGTCTATACAGTGAGCTTCTACTTTTCAGTTGAGGAGACCGAGATCAGGTGGCCTTCAGGAGCTGGAGGTCAGAATCAGGTGACTCAGTGCCTCAGATGACTGTGTTTTCCAGTCCTCTGCCCACAGTCTCGGTGCAGACAAGTGATGGCTGCACCAAAAATTTACACACAAGAGAGGAAACTCATCTGAGAAATTGTCTCTAATATTAACACAGTGTTTTCCGGGATTTAAGGCAAGACCCTGTCATTGGGTCCTTGGCGTGGAATGTCCTGCAAGCTTCCTGGAAGCATCTGTGACCATTGTGAGGACAGTATTCTGTGGTTTACTCAACTCCAATCTGTCCATCGAATTGGTTGAGCCTCATAAAAGTCCTTGGAGAAGGCAATGGCACCCCACTCTAGTACTCTTGCCTGGAAAATCCCACAGACAGAGGAGCCTGGTAGGCTGCAGTCCATGGGGTCGCTGGGAGTCGGACACGACTGAGAGACTTCACTTTCACTTTTCACTTTCATGCATTGGAGAAGGAAATGGCAACCCACTCCAGTGTTCTTGCCTGGAGAATCCCAGGGACAGGGAAGCCTGGTGGGCTGCCGTCTCTCGGGTCGCACAGAGTCAGACACGACTGAAGCGACTTAGCAGCAGCAGCATAAAAGTCCTAGAGGTCAGTAGTGACCCTGGTATCTCAAAGCCTTCCAAGAAACAAAGGACATATACATTCAAAATTAATCCCAGGACCAGCCACAAACATTCAGGTCCAAAATGATTTCCATCCTTGGAAGATAAGACAGCTTGTCTGTCTCCCCTCTCATCCCTCTCCCCTCTCATCTCCCTCTCATCCCAGCAATACGTGGTCTTGCTGGGGATCAGGTGTCTTATCCGACTCTTGTTCTACTGAGTGAGTGAATGTTAATGGCCTTCTCCCTCTCAAGTGGCCTTTTGAAGTTGTCCTCAAGGCAAAAACCTCAGGTATACCATCATCGTCATCCAGACATTACCACTAAACACTGTACATTAAGCTATGGCACGAGATTTCCTACAATACCTCATTCACTTCTCAGCAACCCAACTGAGAAAGAAGGGAAAGAAGAAAAAACTTATTCCCACTTTACAGATGAAGAAACTGAGGCTCAGGAATTCCCTGGTGGCCCAGCGGTTAGGACTCAGAGCTTTCACTGCTGGGGCCCAGGTTCAATCCCTGGTTAGGGAACTAAGATCCTACCAGCTGCGCGGCACAGCCAAAAAAGATTAAAAAAAAAAAAAAAATGAAGCACAAATGATAAACTGAGTTACCCAAGGCCATTCAGTTTATTAGTGGCAGAGCTGAGAACCCACACTCTCCTGATTCCCAAGGCCATGACCTCAACCCTCTGTTATGTTACCATAGAAGAAGGTGTGGGAGTCAAAGGGCAGCTAGGATGTGCTGTCTTCATCCTCTGTGGAGCCGTGACCTGCCCCATAGTCCAGCAGAGTAAGGAAAGAGGAGATAAAGTAATTCCCCACGTGCATCGCCCTTTATGGTCAGCCAGTTCTTTTCGCAGGCATCAGATCGTGGATCCTCTTAACAGCCACACGAGGCGAGTACTGTCATCTCTGCTTCAACAGCCACATAGCAGAAGAAGGACAAGGCCACACGTGGAACTCGAGCCTCTGCCTCCGGGCCCAGGTTCTCCCCTGACAGCCCTGCAGTTGCAGGCACAGGTCGGGGGTGGGGAGCTGTGGGGGATTCCCAAGGACACGCCCACGTGTTGAGCACAATGGGGGAAATTCCAAAAGTTCCTTGGGATGGCTCAGGTGTGGCCAAGCCCACCATCTTCCTCAGGGACCCTCCTCCTCACGCAGGCTTTTCCTCTTCCTCCTCCAACTCCCCCAACAACAACCAGAAACGGGGTCCCCTCCCTTCCTGGAAACCCTGCTCCCCTTGGCCGCTCAGGGCTTTTTTCCACAAACAGCCACGTCCATCCATCTCTGTCTTGCGGGCCTCGGGGCCTTGGCAGGGACACGCTGACTTTGAGGAGGTTAAAGGTGCCGGTGCTCGGCCTTCATCTAACAAATGGGTCGCCGTGAGGGGAGGACCATTGTTGTTCTTTCCCGGCCTCAGAAGAGGAGCCTGTCAGGAAGATGGAGAGGCCAGCAGGCCCCCGGCCGCGCCCCGCGGGGAGGCTGACAGACGCCGGCAGCTGTGCGGCGCCAGGGTGCCAGGGCCCTGCCTTCTCAGCGCAGAGGGCCCCCTGCACCCCTCCCCAAACCCCTCCTGACCTCTCAGCCCCCTCCATGACCCAGGACCCAGCCTTCCAGGGGCAAAGGGCCAGGCCCTGGGCCTCCCTGGGATGGGGTCCCTGGCCAGATGGGGAGGACAGAGCCGGAGTCCGGTTATAGCCTGCGGGCCAGACCCCAGGAAGGCTCCTCTCCCCACCAGCCTCCTGTGGATTCCTTCCAGAGCCCCCACAGCCTGCAGCCCCTCGAGGGACCTCCCCAGGCTGTTCTCTGTGGAATTCCCTCAGTGCCCCCTCCTCAGTCCCATTTGGAATCATCCAGGTAAAGGAAAACTAGATGGACTAGGAAGGGAGCCACTTTTATCCATTACCTACTTCACACTTCGCATAAATGATTTCATTTCGAATTCTCCAACATCTGTGGGGCGGGCATTCTGAGGCAGTGAGGCCAGGCTGCCTGGGTTTGAATCCTGGATCCTCTACTTCCCAGCGGTGTGACTTGGTACAGGTTATGCAGTCTCTCTGTGCTTCCTCCTCTAAAAGATGAAGAAGGTGAGAACCCAGTGGGCTTTTGTAGCATCCATTGGGGAACGTGGTTGAGGCACTAAGATCAGTGGCTGAGTGGAAGCTGTAAGGACTATCCCAGGTTAGGGGAAAAGGAAGCTCAGAGAGATGAAGTGACTTGTTCTGGGGCACACAGCTGGGAAGTGGCAGATTCCGGACTTGAACTTTGAACTGTCTAACACCAAAGTCCGTGCTCCTTCCTCAGCATCAAAGTGCTCCAGACTGGACAGCCGGCCACCTGAGGGCAATGCCTGCTTTTGCCGTTTCTTAATTATGTGATTCCGAGCAGCTCACATTATCTGTCTGAGCCTCTATTTCTTCATGTGCATAAATGTAGAGTGTAATTCTTTCTTTACTCAAAATAGGAGGGTTGTAAGGTTCAGAGGAGAGATGTACGCTCAATGGGTAAGTCCTGGACAAAGCAGAGAGGGGAGTCTGGTTTGTGGCTTTGACCCCAGCTCCTCCACCAGCCTGCAACACCCTGGCTGCCTGTTCTGGAAGATGAGATGCCTGTTTAATTAACATCATGTGTGCTGCCTCCAGGCCTCAGGGCTGAGACCCATGGCCCCTCCTCGGGGAACCTTGGGCATCTTTGGAACCAGCCAGCATATACACTATTCTTATCGTCCATTCCCATTTCAGCCCCAATCCTGCTGCACTAGACTATGTAAATAATTCAGTGGGCAAGGAGCTCTGACCCTATATGCTTGGAATGTCATTCTCCAAGAAATTGTATTAACCCTCCAGAGATACCAGCAAGCCATGGTGACTGAGTAGACTCACTGGCCAGTTGAAATGGCAATGGATCCTCCTGTGATGGGCACCAGCCTATAAGACCATGAGAAAGTGAAAGTCGCTCAGTGTGTCTGTCTCTTTGTGACCGCATGGACTGTAGCCCACCAGGCTCCTCTGTTCATGGAATTCTCCAGGCAAGAAAACTGGAGTGAGTTGCCATTTCCTTCTCCAGAGTATCTTCCCAACCCAGGGATTGAACCCTGGTCTTCTGCATTCATTGCAGGCGATTCTTTACCCTCTGAGCCACCAGGGAAGCTCTTAGACCATGAGACTGTTTGTCAAAGAGAACTCTTTGGGGACTTCCCTGGTGGTCCAGTGGCTAAGACTCCATGCTCCCAATGCAGGGGGCCCGGGGTTCAATCCCTGGTCAAGGAACTAGATCCCATGTGCTGCAATAAAAATCGAAGACCCCCCGTGCCGCAGCTAAGATTCGGTGCAGCCAAGTAAATAAATAGTTTTAAAAAGAGAGAGAGAGAACTCTTTGGGGAACAAGAAGCTCCTGATTCCTATTTCCATGCACAGACTCCATGGAAAACTTGGCCCCTGGGGGTGGGGAAGACAAAGCAGGTGGGCGAAGGTTACAGGGCCAGAGAGCAGGTGGGGGAAGCCAGGAGAAACTTCAAGGCACCTACCTAAGTGTCTTTCCTTTGCCTTGGAGAAAAATGACTTGAAACCCCACTAGACAAGAGTGTGGCTAATTGGCATGTAAGTTGGAGGTTAAAGAGCGGAAGGAAGAATCTGATTGTTTTTTTAAGTTACTGAGAAAGTGAGAATGTCACTGTGGGCCGAGAGAAATACTTTTTTTTCTGGAGCGTGTCTCTCTTTCTACTACAGACCATAGTGGGCCACTGAGACTTGCAAAAAAAAATTGCTTTTAATCCACCTTCCTTTTTGCAAGCAGCAGTAGAAGGGCCTTTAAATCAAATGCAATCAGCAAACTTGTCTCTTGCACTTATTCCCCGCTTCACTCCCTGGAATTTGGCACTTGATGGTTTCTGGATCTGACTTAAGGCTTTTTTCAAATCCAAGACTTGGGGAATTTTGTTAACAGTGCAATAAAATAACTTCATAGTGTTATAGGAGGCACATTAAAGAAAGTGTGTGTGTGCTGCTCTCTTTCCTTAAAAAAAAAAAACAGACAATGTTTCTTTAAAAGACTCCATCTGCAAATCCCATTAGATGTGCATATAAGGTTTCTGATGATTAATAGTTGCCTGCTCGGGTTTTGGTTGGAGGGGATCGTGTGTGTGCTGGTTAACCCCTCCCTCTCCTCTCTCACATTTCACTTCAGAAATTTGTCACTCTCTCCCCACCGCAGGATTTAAAAGTGTGTCTCAGCAGCCCTGGACCAGCTCTTTGCAGGCATTTGCTGCGGGCTCCAGGACAAGCCCTCGTCAGCCGGTGCGTCTGGGCTGGGACAGTGAAAATGTTTAGTGTCATCGGCGACAAATACACGTATAGGGGACCCCACTAGGCAGGCTGGTGGGTCAGGGGGAACAGGAAGCCAAGAGCCAAATCCAACATAGGTGTGGGCACACGCATGTGTGGCCACCCACACGTGTGCGTACTCTGAGGAGCAATTTTCATTTTGGTTTTTGTTTTGGTTCCTGGGGCAAATTTTCTATCGAACACTTTTGCCCTCCTGTTGAAAAAAAATCTTTTTTTGTTGCATTTTTAACAATTTGAATATAAAAAGGGTAAAAATCCAAACTTTGAAAGGATTGAGGCGGGCAGCAGACAGCAGATGGATCCAGCGGCCAGCAGCTGCATGAGGGGTCCCCACCCCCCAGCCCCCGTCTGGGGCTGCCTTCGAAACCCGCACTCGGAAGGCACTGGGGCCTCAGGGCTCCCCCACTACCCGCCAACCCCATTCTCCTTCCACCAGAAACCAGACTTCCCAGCGACAGCAACAGCTGCATACCCCGACTTCTCAGCCTCATGCCTGGCAGCCACCCCACACAGCCTGCCCCGGGAGGAGCGAGGCTTCACTGAGCAGCACCCTGCCTTCCCACAGCCCCCCGATTGGCACTTCCCTGTCTCGGAGGCCCGGCGTAGGCTCAACCCAGGCCCCGTGGGGGGCTCCAAGGAGATAGGGGCCAACAGCCCAGGCCTGGTGGACACCACGGGAGGCCCAGGCGAGGACTATGAGGTCCTTGGGAGCACTGCCAACGAGACGGAGAAGAAGTCAACCAGACGGAAAAAGGAGAATTCAGGTAGGTGGCTGAGGAACAGCTGACTGTTCCTTTACTGTGTGACCTTGAGGAAGTTGCTTGCCTTCTCTGAGCCTAGGTAGCCTGATGTGAATGGGGGATAATATGATCTAACCTCCCCAAAGGCAGGAGACTTAAACCAGTTACCTTTGGAGGTATTTCTGCTCAGAATTCTGGGATTCTCTGGTGATAGGGGCTGTGTCTGTGTCCTCACCTCTCCTGGGTTCCAGGAAGGATGTGCTGAAAAGAGAATGAAACAGGATCCACAAAGATTTGGAGGGCAGGTGGGATGGAGCTTCTGGGTACAGGTTGGCAAAGGCTGGAGGGGGCTTTTCTGAACTGGACTGCGTCTGGGTTACAGTTCTCCCCAGTATGCCCCAGCCGGTTCCAAATGGCCCCGAGAGCCCCCGGGCTTACTCCCCAGGAGAGTTAGCTTACTCCCCAAGGCTCAGAGGGCTAGGACCAAGGCTGGGACCCTGGGCAATCAAACAGAACCAGGACTCTGTGTCTCTGGAAGTCTAGAGGCAGCAAAGCAGACATAGGGCAGGGATGCGAGAGGCAAACGCTAAGGTATGGGGCAGACTGCCCGTGAGGAATGCGCTGCCCTGCTGGGCTGTGTGCACAGGCCGAGGGGCAGCACAACCTGCTAAGGTCTGGGTGATCTCCCAAAGGCCACTCCTCAGAGGAGCCCTCCTGAGGAGTCACCAATCTTGGGGAGAGTCAGAGAGGCAGGCAGCAGAGGGTAAGCACTGGTGGAGTATCAGAGGCCAGAGGATGGAGCTGACCTGCTTGTTCAGACCCCAGTTAATGTCCATCTCCTCCTGGTGGTGGGGACTGTTCTTTCCTCATCTCCCCATGGGACCTCCCAACTTCTCTCACCACCCATTCACCTTTTGTCTCATTCGCCGTCTCTATTTCGACCAGAGCAAGACAGTGCCCTTGCCTCCTGCACCTACTGCCCGACTATGTCCTCCTAACGGCTGCCCTTAGGGTACATCTATCTGTCTGAACCTACAGATAAGTTTTCATGGGGCTAATGAGGGGCAGGCAGCGAATGAGAAGACCAACCAAAGAGAACACTCTCTGCTTTAGTTTACAAAGTGCTTGCAAAGTAGCCCAGATTTCCCAAGCACCTTCTGTTTGCTGAGTTTTGGCAGAGGCCCTGGGGCTGCAGGGATGAATAAGGTGTTCTCGCCCCCAAACAGCTCAAACTGAGAGGGAGCGGAGGCCAGCAGATGCCACTGGCAGTCGCTGTGCTATGACTGAGGGGTTCAAGGTGCTGTAAGAAACATACGATAGTTCTGAGTCGCACAGGTTCGAGTTTGCTCCATCAGGTCTTATCAGTGCCTCGATTCTTCACTCATGGAAAAGAAGAGACTGAAAAGCTTGAGAGGAGTTCTGCTAACATGGAGTTAAAAGAGAGTGACCCACTCATCCCAATGTACCCAGCACTTCCCTGGTTTTAGCATTGAAAGTCCAGTGTCCCCAGGACAGTTGGTCACCCTAGAAGAAAGCTCAAACCTCAGACTTCAGACCCCAAATCCCACACCCTTCAGTAGATCTCAAACACAATCCTCATTTTGAAATATCTGGCCTCCATGCTTGAAGAAGTCCCTCAGTGTGCTCACAGTGGATGATAAAAACCACAGTCCCTGGTGGTCCAGTGGTTAAGACCCTGTGCTTCCCCTGCAGGGGGCAAGGGTTTGATACCTGGTCAGGGAACTAAGATCCCAGGTGCCATGCTTCAAGACCAATAAATAAAACAATAATTTCTTTGATTTAAAAGCAAATCAAAACAAAACATAGCCCTCTTGGATGCTATGAATAGGAGGGCTCTTTAAATTCTCAGCCAGTTAAACCCTGAACTGTTCCTAGGCCTGGCTGGAGATTTGCTGAGAATGGGACACTTTCTGCTTCTCCTCTCCAAGGAACGCTCAGCTCCTTGGCTGTGCCTAGTTGAAGAGCTCGCCCCTCTACAGCGCCTGCCACTGTAACTCTTCAATCTCTGCCCACACCCACCTCAGCTACATCCAGACACTTTCCAGGGAGCTGTGAGCCAAGGGTACTGGGAAGGCATGGACAAAGCCAAGGGCCAGGCTTAGACAAGGTCATTCCATGTTTCAGCTGGACCCAAATGCACCATCTTTCCTTTTGATGAGTGGCCCGTGGATGGTGCTTCTCACATGCCAAGCAGCTGGCCACCCCAGGGCACCCTCCTCACAGAGTCAACTTCTGGTCAGGAGAGGTTCCCACCCAGGAGGGGCTCTGAGCTCTCCCTCAAGTTCCTCTCAGAAGCAGCACTGGCAGCAGCAGTCACACAAGGCAGGGCACAATTAGCTGACTCTCATTCATTCTCTGGGGTTCCAGACACTCTGTGGTCAACATGGAAATCTTTATCCCCCAGTGGCTTGCATCGTCCTTTGGGATTTAATTAAAGAGGCAGGAAAGATCAGCTTTGTAAGAACCTAAAGAAAAGGGAAAGCGATGGGCAGGGCTCACAACTAACTCCAGGAGTCTGGAATTCAGATCACAAGAGACAAATCCACAAAGAATCACCACCCTGGGACTTCCCTGGTGGTCCAGTGGCTAAGACTCCACACTCTCAATGCAAGGGACTGGGGTTCGATCTCTGGTCAGGAACTGGATCCTGCATGTTCCAACTAAGACCTGGCACAGCCAAAATAAATATTGAAAAACAAAACAAAGAACCCCCACCCACCCTATCAATCCTGATCCACTGGTTGGACTATTTTAAACTTTGATATCCTATTCATCATGGACTTTTTGTAAGAATTTTGATTTTTTTAAACATTGTGTTAAAATATGCTTTCTCTTCATTACTGTGGTTTTTGGCACCCCTTGCATGTTGTACTCAATGTGAGTGTCTCGCCCCGGCCCCTGCTAGGCCATCTCTGGAAGGTTAACCAGCACTGATCAGAAGTGTGTTTTCCATTATGCTTCACAATCAGGCAGACAGGTTGCGGGTTGGCACTGGCACTTCCCACTCCTTGACGTTGGGAAAGTCCTTAATTTCTCGGAGCCTCTGTCTCCCCAGCTGTAAAATGGGACTATAACAGTATCACCTTCCACATAGAGTCCCTGCAAAGGTTAAACACTGTGATCCGTGAGATGAACCCTGTGCCTTGCACATGAGTTCGATAATAGTGGTTGTTAATGGTATCAGGCCCGTCTTTACAGAACTAGTCTCCAGAACATAGAATCTGAAAAATAGCCCTTTGTTTGGGGGGACAGTGGAATTGAACATTTCAAACATGCTGTCTCAGAAATTCCTGAGCCTGGGATATAAAATGTGGAAACTTCTTAAAATCATCGTTGGTCCTGAAATCCAGTTGCCATCAATTAGGAGCCTGAAGCTCAGAGATTCACCAGAGAAGCTGGGGGAGGGAGTGAGTCGTGTCTGGTAAACGTGTCCCAAGCTGGTTGGCCTGGCCAGGAAGGGTCCCGTAACAGAAAGTTACTGAAAGTTCGTTTCGAAAGGAACGTTCTCTGCTCACCGGTCTCCTTCAAAGCTCTGCTAGTCCCAGCTGCTTTCCCATCACTTGCCATCACTGGAAGTGGAGCTGGTTGCTCAAGGAAATGGTCAGGAAAGAGGGGCTCCCTGGACCCCACTCTGAAACTTTCTGTTGGTTCACTGCACAAAGCTGATTTAGGAGTTGGTTGTGATGTTAACTTGCCCTAACCACTCCCGCTCCAGGGGGCCAGGGAGCGTTAAAGACCCCTGCTGGCAAGGACAGCTGCCACTCCTGTTTGCCCCCTAATCTGTCATGGCTACCATGGTCATCTTTAATTTATGGGAATGAAGGATTTCATGGTGATTTCCTGATGGGGTTCAAGGGAAGGTCGCGTGTGATCAGCCCGGCAGCAACAGGTGAATCTGATCGGCCGCCTGGGAGGGCCTCCGTGCCTGGGATCCCCGCTGCTGGCTGATGCTCTCACAGTCATTCTGTCTTCATCAGACTTGCTTTGTCCTCCACCCCATACTCCTGAAGCTCCAACATGTGTGCCTCCCAGGGCTCCTCCTTCCCTGTTTTCTCCCCTGTAAGATCTGATGTCCACCTGCCCTGCCCCTGCCCAGCTACGCACACTCTCAATTTCCTCTGAGGTTGAAAAACCCTCCACAAAGTGGCCTCTTTCCCACCTGGTTTCCCTCTACAGCCCACCCATTCCACTTCTATCTCCACTCAAGAAGCCACCAAGCCAATTTAGTTGCCTTGAAAAGGCACCCTGCTTTTTCTCCCCACCACCCCGATTTGTCCATTGCTTCCCCTTGCTTCCCCTTGCCTCAAACACCCTTCTCTTCCCACAGCCTTCTGCCTTATTTTAACATCCAGCTTGAAAGACATCTACTCCAAGGATCCTTCACTCCTTCCATCCTTCCTTCATGATTCCACTTGTACATGGCATCATTTCAATGAAAGTAACAGTTTAGAAGTTTCAAATGACAGTATCGCTAGAAACTGTGGCTGATTTTATAAATACAGTTTGCACCTTCATAAAGGAGCTCTCCTGAGGTTTCTTACCATCAAACATCTAATATTTGAAATCTGTTTTTTCTTTATTATGATCAAAAACATATCATGTAAGCTTGACCATCATAACCACTTTTAAGTGTGCGGTTCAGTAGCATTAACTATATATATATATACATAAAATTGTACAACAGATCTCTAGAACTTTTTCATCTTATACAATGAAATTCTACATCCATTGAAAAACAGTTCCTTTTACCCTCTTCCCTGCACCACCCCTCCCCCCAGGCCCTGGCAACCAGCATTCTACTTTCTGTTTCTAAGAATTTGAACTTTCAGTTCAGTTCAGTTCAGTTCAGTCGCTCAGTCGTGTCCGACTCTTTGCGACCCCATGAATTGCAGCACGCCAGGCCTACCTGTCCACCAACTCCCGGAGTTCACTCAGACTCACGTCCATCGAGTCAGTGATGCCATCCAGCCATTTCATCCTCTGTCGTCCCCTTTTCCTCCTGCCCCCAATCCCTCCCAGCATCAGAATCTTTTCCAATGAGTCAACTCTTCGTATGAGGTGGCCAAAGTACTTGGAGTTTCAGCTTTTTACCTCATATATGTGGAATCAAGCAGTATCTGTCTTTTCATGATAGATTTAGTTTACTTAGCCCGGTGTCCTCAAGCCTTATCTGTGTTGTAGCATATGACAGAATTTCTTTATTTTTTTTTAAGGCTGAATAATATTCTGCTGTGTGTATATGCACATTTTCTTTATTCATTCATCTGTAATGGCCACTTGGTTTGCTTCCACCTCTTGATTATTATCAATGATTCTGCAATGGACGTGGATGTGCAAATCTCTTTAAGATCCTGCTGTGAATTCTTTTGTATATATACTCAGAAGTAGAACTGTTGGATCATATGGTAACTATTTTAATCTTTTGAGGAACCACTATACTGTTTTCCCTATAGAATGCTTTTGTTGACCATACTTTTGGTGTCATATCCAAGAAATCATTGCCAAATCCATTCTCTCCATGTTTTCTTCTAGGAGTTTTCTAGTTTTAGGTCTTGCATTTTTAGGCCTTTAATGTATTTTTAAGTTAATTTTTATGTGTGGTGTACAGAAAAGATCCAACTTTATCCTTTTGCTTGTGGAGATCCTGTTTTCCCAGCACCGTTTGTTTAAGATTGTTCCTTCCCCATTGTGTAGCCTTGGCACCTTTGTTGAAGATCATTTGATCATTTATGTGAAGGCTTACTTCTGGGCTCTCTATTCTGTTCCATTGATGTATGTGTCTCCTCTTATGCTGGTATCACAGTGTTTTGATTACTGTCGCTTTGTAATGTGTTTGAAAATCAGGAAGCAGGAAACCTCCAGCTTTGTTTTTCTTTCTCAAAATTGTTTTGGCTATTCAGGGTTCTTTGAGATTTCCTAGGAATTTCAGGATGATTTTTTCTAGTTTTGCCAAAAAATGCCATTGGGATTTTTGTAGGGATTGCACTGAGTTTGTAGATCACTTTGTGTAGTATGGACATTTTAACAATATTGCCTTTCAAAATCCATGAACACAGGATGTCTTTCTTTTCATTTGTGTCTTTAATTTCTTTTAGCAATGTTTTGTAATTTTCATTGTACAAGTCTTTTGCCTTCTTAGTTAAATTTATTCCTAAGTATTTTATTCTTTTTGATGGTATTGTGAATGGGATTATTTTCTTAATTTCCCTTTTGAATTGTTTATTGTTCGTGTATAGAAACACAACTGAGTTGTGCATGTTGATTCTGTATCCTGCAACCTTGATGAATGTATTACTTCTAAAAGGCTTTTGTGGAATCTTTGGGGTTTTCCACATACAAGAGTGTACTATCTACAAAGAGAGATCATTTTACTTCTTTCTTTCTGACTTAGATATCTCTTAACTTCTTTTTCTTGTCTGATTGCTCTGGCTAGGACTTCCAGCACTATATCAAATGGAAATAGTAAGAATGGGCATCCTTGCCTACTTCCTAACGTTAGAGAAAACTATTTTAGTTTTTCACCACTGAGTATGATATTAGCTACAGGCTTTTCATATATGACCTTTATTATGTTGAAGTAATTTCCTTCTCTTCCTGGTTTGTTGAGTGTCCAAGAATCCTTTGGTGACCTCTCTTTCCACACACGTGGAGCATGCCCTGTTGACAACTCTATTTTAGCATCAAACCACAGTTGGCTTATATCGAGTTATAGATGCACACAATGGCCTTTTTCCTTAAAACAGAAGTGTCTAGATAGCTGGAATGCTATCTGATTCACCTGTGCAGTATCACTAGCACCTACTGTAACATTTGTACACAGAAGCTGTGTGTCTGGCCAATAGCCTCTACTGTAATCTGGCATTCACTCATTCATTTTCTCACTTTCTGAGAGTGGCTCCACCGCCTGGCATGGGGTTTTCACCATGTGTGCTGTGCTTCTGTAAAATGCATCAGGACTTTTATAGTCTCACACATGAAAAAGTGTGCAGAGAGCCAGACTTCAATCATAAAACCAGCACAGGGTCAGGGTGAGTGCTGGGGTCAGAAAGATGTGTAAACATCCACATGCAGGCTGGGCTGACTCACGGGAACCCCCTACAGGGCACTGGGGTTGGGTCCAGCAAGGGGAGCTGCTATGGCTGAGCAGCAAAGGGGACCCACCATGGTCAGGCACTTAGGGGGGCTCCTGGCTGGGCAGTTAAAGGGCCCAACTGCCACGTGAACAAGTGGCTGTGCTCACCAGTCTAGAGGAAAGCACCCCTTTTTCTAATTTGCAGAGAGGTCCCTATGGTCTTGCATCAGCTTTGTACCCATCATGGCCTTGTTCCCTCTCTCTCCTTAGTGGTAAGCACAGCTGTAGGGAGTTAGGTGGGGGGCATCTTGGCCCGCTTGGGTATAACAAATACCACAGACTGGGTAGCTTAAACAACAGACATTTATTTTCCCACAGTTCTGGAAACTGGAAGTCAAAGATCAAGATGTTGGCAGGTTCGGTTTCTCCTGAGGCTTCTCTCTTTGGCTGGCAAATGGCCACCTTCTTGTCATGTCCTCACTTGGTCATTCTTCTGTGTGTGGTCATTCTCTATGTCCTCATCTCTTCTTATGAAGACACAAGTCAGATTGGATTAAGGCTCACGCTAACAGCCTTCCTGGAGAAGGGAAGAGCCACCCACTCCAGTATTCTGGCCTGGAGAACCCCATGGACTGTATAGAACATGGGGTCGCAAAGAGTCGGACACGACTGAGCAAAAGTATTTAAACTACTTTCGTACTCTGTACTTAAAGTACAGAAAGTACTTCTGTGAAAGTACTTAACAGCCTCATTTTAACTTCATCACCTCTTGAAAGACCCTATCTCAAAACAGTCGCATTCAGAGGTACTGAGGGTTAGAATGTCAAAATATTAATTGATAGAGGGGACACGATTCGGCCCATAAACAGAGGAAATGGGGACAAGATTCTAGCAGTGGCACAAATGCTCCAGTTATAAATCCCTTTGGCAGGACCTCAGAGCTTCCCTAGCCCAGGGTCCAGGGTCTGTTGGCCACTAGAGCTTTTCCATTCCTATAGGGTGTTGCTTCTGGCCACAAGGAGATCCTGCATTCTTTTTCGAGTTTGTTTGTTTGTTTGTTTGTTTGTTTTTCATGTGGACCGTTATTTAAAGTCTTTATTGTATTTGTTACGATATTGCTTCTATTTTATGTTTTGGTCTTTTGGTCACAAGGCATATGGGACCCTAGTGCCCCGACCAGGGATCAAACCTCCATCTCTTGCATTGGGAGGTGAAGTGTTAACTACTTGACCACCAGGGAAGTCCCAATCCTGGCATTCTTATTTTTTTCGCACAGAGAAGAAAAAATGGAGACTGTTTTAGGAAGGAATCCCTAGAGAAGCAGGGTGTTTGACAGACAAAGGAAAGGACGTGATAACAAAATAAATGGACAACCTCAGTAAGTGTCACCTGGGTCATGAGCATGACTCTTGAGCATCACGCTGATTGCAAATCCATACCCACCTCTGAGGGGCAAGACTTGAGGCCCCTGGAGACCCCTAGAGCCAGCGTCCTCAGTGCCCACTCTGCCCACTGAATCAGGCTGCCCTGGCACCTCTCAGCTCCCACCCCCACTCTAGCCTTTTCTATTTCATGTTTTCCCATCTTCCTTGAATTCAATGATGAAGGAACCATGTGAGCAGCGGGGCCTGGGTCCTAAAGCCTACACTTCCTTTGGTGACAGCTGAGGGCGACATCTGGAACTTATAAACACAAAGCCCAGCGCTGCCTGTGCCTTCCCCAACCATCTCAGAAGCTCACTGCAGCTCCTACCTCTCATTTCCACTGCCCCTCCCCCTCCAATTCTCTGCTGCAAACCTCCATGGTCCCCACACCCCAACTCCTCACTCAGTCCATTCCACTTTCCCTCATCAGAGCCCACCGTTACTGCCTGCCCCACCACCACCACCTGGGACTCTCAGCAAACATGACTCTACCCCTAGGCATTCCCATCCCAGAGAACATAACCTAAATTCCCCAGGCCCACTGCTGGGCTCCTCAAAGAAGCTGGGAGCCCTACCATGTCTCCTCAGGCCCCCATGGGAGAGGAAAAGGGTCTAGACATTGAGGTGGGGCGGGGCCCAGAGAGAGAGGCGGGCCAGTCCTAGGAAGCCAGACAGGTCTGGATGCAAACGCATCTGGGGAATGGTTCCATCCAGGTCTTGTCTATTTTGAGGGCTTTAACTCCTCCCTCTGAAGCTGAAAGTGTCAAAACTAATGAGCAGGGGATTTCCCCAGTGGTCCAGTGGTTAAGACTCCATGCTTCCAATGCAGGGGGCGTGGGTTCAATCCCTGGTCAGGGAACTAAGATCCCACATGCTTCACAGTGTGGTCAAATTAAAAAGAAAACAAAACCACAGCTAATGAGCACATTAAAGGTCTGGTGTGTAGCCCAGGAAACTATAGGCACCATTTTCAGAGGATTTGCCAAGGTCTCACCTAGGGAAGTCCCTGGGAGGCCGACCTGGACACAGATTCAGATTGCCATCCTTGGAGTAACCACATCTCCATACTCATTGTCCCCGCAGCCCAGGGTGACCTAACCTGGACGGGTCCCAGGGGACTTTGGGCAAGCCATTTAATCTCTGGGTCTCAATTTCCTCATTTGTTCTATGGTCTAATGTATATCTTACCGGAGAAGGCAATGGCACCCCACTCCAGTACTCTTGCCTGGAAAATCCCATGGATGGAGGAGCCTGGAAGGCTGCAGTCCATGGGGTTGCTAAGGGTCGGACACCACTGAGCGACTTCACTTTCACTTTTCACTTTCATGCATTAGAGAAGGAAATGGCAAACCACTCCAGTGTTCTTGCCTGGAGAATCCCAGGGACGGGGAAGCCTGGTGGGCTGCCGTCTATGGGGTCGCACAGAGTCGGACACGACTGAAGCGACTTAGCAGCGGCAGCAGCAGCATACCTTACCTACTTCACAGAATAATTAAGAGGATCTAATAGGAAGCAGCCATGGCAAGGAAATAGCTTCCTCTCAAGAAAATCTGGGTTCTCAGCCCACTTCTGCCACTAACTTGCTGTATGTCTTTAGGCAAGTTTCTTACCTTAACCTATAACATAAAAAGGCCACATCAGATCATCTCTAAGTCCCCTTCTAGGTCTGCTATTCTATGATTCTATAGTACAGAGGAAAGCCCAACAGAAGTTTATCTCTGGGGAAGAGAAACCCATTGTCAATTGTCAACTGCAATGTGCTATTTGAACGTGGGGCATGTGGCCATCTATCTGGTCTTGGATAGAAATTTATGTTAAATGGCTGTGAGAGTTGGGGAGTAGGAATACAGGACTCCAAAAAAGGCACATTCCCCAACGTCTGTCTGAGCCTCCCTCTAGTCCCGATAAAGCTGTCTGCTGACTTTAAGAAGGCCTGCCAAACGTGACAGCTATTTATGAAATAATTTACCTTGGATGGTGTAAAAGCTCATGGTGGAAACCACAATATCACACAGACACATCCTGTTTGCATTTCTCTGGGCACTCTGGACCATTCCATCATGGCCCTGCTCCCTCTGAGGGTGTGCAGAGGATGGGGTGGGGTCACGTGGCTCCTCCATAGACACAGAGGCAGCCTGCTGAACGCCAGCCTCCTCCCTCTGCTGTCATGGAAGAAGTGCCCTTTGGCCCTGGGGAAGAATCAGGACCAGGGACTGATGTGGATCCTCAAGCAGATCAATTCTAGTTACTGTGCCTGGAAGCAATAGTGACACAGATTCGAGCACAGATATGCAAAAGTACTGGGAGAAGGGAAAACGGTTACAAGGCCAGAGATTGAAAAGGCGTCCTTTTCGCACGGTTCTTGAGACGTGGTGTCCCGAGAAGCACCGTGTTTTACTTCTGCCTGTGCTACCTCTCCAGCATCATCCCAGTAGAACCTCTTCTGGTGGTTCTTTCAAAGGGGTCTCAGCTGAATGCCATGCACTGTGCTATGTTAACACACGTCTCCCATCTCATTTTACCTTCGAAGCAGCCTTTTGATCACAGTGGTCGCGATAGCTAACTTGATATACTTCTGGCCCTTTTGTCATTTCTAACATTTCTAAAGGGTTCTTAACGCCTGTGGGAAGCTGATGAGGGACAAAGGTCCTCCCGGTGCCACCCTGTTTAGCCGAATGTTGCCTTGAGGTTCACATACGGGTTCAGACACTGGGTTCCCAGCTTATCCTGAGGCCCCAGTGCCCAAATCAGGATAATAAGAGATGAGAGAGGAGAATGGATAGGGAGGGTTTGCCCTGGTTGTTGCCACCTCCACACCCCAACCAGTCCAAGACCAGCTACAAAGGGCTCGGCTCCTGATCTCCCCTCTTCTCTCTAGGAAGGATTATGTGCAGGACTCTGTATGTGTGTATAGGATGGGTATAACTGGGGAAGAGGTGTCCATAGGGCACCTATGCACACCTAAGCAGGCCTGGGAGAAGGGGAGCGTGGAGTGTGAGCATCAACCCAGGACAGGCTTCTGAGAGCGCTGGAGGTGGAGATGTACAGAGCTGCCCCCAGACAGCCAACCAGCCACCAGAACCTGACACCAGGGCTGATGATGGCCATGGCTCTCGTCAGCTGGATCTGGATTCAAATCTCAGTTCCGCTGCCCCAAAGCTACCCAGCCAAGTTCCCGGGCCTCTCTGAGGTTGCTTCTGCCTCTGTATGCTGAGAAGGACTTAGCAAACATTTAGCAAGTACCTCCTATGTGCCGGGTTCAGTAGCAAGTGAGAAAAGCAGTTACATCCCTGGGGAGAGAGAGCTATGAATCAAATTATCACACAAATCCACATGACAAAGATAAAGGGATAATAATACTGCCTACTCCTTCCAGTGTTATGTGGGGACGATTAAAGCCGTGACTGCATCTTAGCACAGGTAAGACTTTAAGAAGTGACAGCTGCTATTACCCCAGGCCCTCAAATGGCATCTCAAGGAACCGAAGAATCAGAAGAATACTATATATTCGTTTCAGCGCTTTGAAGTTTTAAAAGCATTTTCCACCTACAGCAGCTTGTCCAGGCTTCCCAATAACGCTGGGAGGTAGATTTCTGGATAAAGAGGCTGAAGCCCAGGGAGGTTAAGCGACTTCCTGAGAGGCTCCAGCAAGAAGATCCAGGATGCAAACCTCGGCGCAAGTCCTCTGGGTTTGACACACCCGCTGATGTGAAAGGAAAGTACTGGGAAACACTGAGTCCCCGGGCAGGAGCGGATGGGAACCGCGCCAGGCTTCGCGGCCTCGCTCCCCCTCCGCGGCGTGACCATGACCGCCCCTCCCTCCCTGGGCCGCGACGGCCAAGGCTAAGGACTCCTGGGGGACCCCGGCCGGGCGGCGCGTCCTTCCCCTCCAGCCCCCGCTCCGCTTCCGGAGAGGTCCGGGCAGGCAGCCCGGCGGGAGAGGTCGCCCCCTTCCTTCCCGGCCCCCGGGCGCGTGTGGGCAGCCCACCCGGACCCGGCGCGGACAGCCGGGCATCGGGGCTGCAGGGAGCCCAGGAATCGGGGCTGCGGGGACCCCGGGAGGCGGCCCTCCTCCGCCTTCTCCGCTTCGCTTCCATACGCCGGTCCGGGGCGGGAGACGCCCCCATCTCTGTCCCGCTCGCCTCCCCACTCCTGAGCCGCATGTCCCCGCCCTTCTCCCGGGCTCCTGGCGGGGACTCGCCGACTGAAATACAAGGCACTGCGTGGAAAGCGCTAGAAAGAACAGGCAGGTTGAAGTTCCCAACGGAACGCGGAGTGGACGAGGGGGCTCTGTATCCCGACCCGGTTTGGCAGTCTGGCAGTTTGGCCAGCTTCCCAGTCTGTAAAACAAGGACAGTGAGTTGAAAGACTTCTAATTTTTAGAGCCCTGCGTAAAACGTGCTTCCTGGAGCCCTTTCCCGGAGCCCTTTCCCGGCCACGTGGCACGCGTTGGTCGTTCATTGTGTGGGTGTGTCGGTCTCCTTCCTTTACGCCTCTCCACCCACCACTGTCTCTTACCCTGCTCTGGGAGGTCACGATACAGTCCCTTCTATGTATACAGCACTTAACAGTTTGTAAAGCCCTCCTACATGTATTTCATTACAACAGTGTGTGAGTCAAACTGCCTGAGTGGATTCCAGCCCCTCCACTCACTGGCCAAAAGAACAATTTACTTCACTTCTCTGTGCTTAGTTTTCTGGTCTGTAAAATGGGTTTCGTCCTAGAACTCACCTGGCTGAATTCCAGTGCGGATTAAGTGGCTGATATCCCTAAAGTGCTTGGTCCCTGCACCCCTGTTAGCAGCTGCGACTGAGCCCCTGCTATGTCTAACCCAGAGCCTCCTTCATAAATGAACTTCCCAGACTGGGCCCCTCCTGGTGTCAAAGGTAGGGGCTAGGGTAGGTCTTGGAAGCCAGGAAGAAACTTAAAGTAGCGCTTCTCAATTTACATGTGCACACAACTCCTAAGGTTAGTAACAGTGTTAGTCGCTCAGTCTTGTCCCTGACTCTTTGCAACCTCATGAACTGTAGCCTGTCAGGCTCTTCTGTCTATGGCATTCTCCAGGCAAGAATACAGGAGTGGGTTGCCATGACCTTCTCCAGGGGATCTTTCCCATCCAGGGATCGAACCCGGGTCTCCCGCATTGCAGGCAGTCTTTACCATCTGAGCCACAAGGGAAGCCCTGACTTCTAAGGGGATCGTGCTAAAATCCAGATTCTGATTCAGTAGATCTGAGGATGGGAGGTGGGCAGCAGGAGATCTTGCAAGTCTGGTCAGTGCCCAGGCTCTGCTGCTACTGCCACCAGACCATCCTTTGAGAAGCCAGGTCTTAGAGCAGTGGTTTGTAACCCTGACTGCGTGTCTGAATCATCAGAAGCCTTGTTAAAACAGATCACTGGGTCCCACTCCCAGAGTTTTTCATTCAGCAGGTGTGGGTGTGGTGATGCCCAAGGATTTGCATTCAAAATGAGTTCCTAGATGGGGCTGATCTCCCCGAGGACAGAGAACCTCCGTTTTAAAGCATCTTGCCCCACAAGCTCACAGCCACTACCAGTGTCAAGTTGAGGGTGGCTCAGGTGGTAGAGGTCATTCAGCAGCCAACGGCAGCTTCCTGTACTCTGGAAATTAAAAATAGTTGTTTGAGGGGCAGGGCACTTGAGGTTGGGATCCTAAATTCTTTCCATTTCTCTTAGAAAGGATTAGAAGGGATGATAAAGCGACACGGTGGGATCTTTCTCAGCATCCTTTAAAAATAAGAGCGACAGGCTGTGCCTCTGCTTGAAGACAAAAGAAAGGGAATCAAGGTCCCTGCGGTTCATGTCTTCCTGTTTGGGGTCCTCTCTCCCCAGACAACCAGGAGAATCGAGCGAAGCCAGAGGGCGCCAGCAAGGCCCGCAAGGAGCGGACAGCCTTCACCAAGGAGCAGCTGCGGGAGCTCGAAGCTGAGTTTGCTCATCACAACTACCTGACCCGACTCCGAAGATATGAGATCGCAGTAAACCTGGACCTCTCCGAGCGGCAGGTGCAACATGGAGGAGCCCCTCCTCTTGTGGCCATCCCTCATTTCCTGTGCTCTCTCATCCCCCCCTTCCCTCCCCCCTTCTCCTGGAACCTTCTCCTTCCTCCTCTCCCTCCACCCAATCCAGACATTCTAGTTGTACCTGACAATCACCTGTGGAGATTCTAACAAGGCCAATGTATGGAGCTCACCCCTAAAGATTGTTTTCACTGGTCTGGGGAGGAGTCCAGGCATCAGAATTCTTCAAAGGTCCCCCAGGTTGGGACTTCCCTTGTGGTCCAGTGGTTAAGACTTCTGCTCCCAATGCAGGTGACCGGGTTCAATTTCTGGTCAGGGAACTAGAGCTCATATGAGGCAATTAAGACTGGTGCAGCCAAATAAATAAATACTAAAAAAAAAAATAAAAAGTCCCCCAGGTGATTCTCACATGCAGCCAGGGTTGAAACCTCTGCTCTGCTTATCCCCAAATGTGAGTGTGCAGTAGAATCACCCAGGCCCTTGTTTAAAATGCAGATTTCAGGGTTCCACAGTGTGATAGTGCAGTAATAGAGTAATAGAGGGAATCTGCATTTCTAGTAGGTTCTCCAGGTGATTTGGACATGCAGCTGGTTCCTGGGCACACTCTGAGAAAAACTTCCTAGCCGTTTGTTTTGGCCTCTTCTTCAGAGCATTCCACCCATACTCATGCTCTGATGGGGAGTAAAATATAATAATAATTGATAGCAGCTTTCAGTTGAGAAAGTGATCTGCTGGAGTGCTGGATTTAGAATCAGAGGACTTAAATTCAAATCTTGCTTCTACCACTTCATAGCTCTGGGACCTCTGGATCACATCTTCTCCTAACCTCTCCTGTCTCCAACTGGTTATTTCATAACCCCACCCTAAAGGTTTACATGCAGGTAAATGCTGAAGCTCAGATGAGAAAATGCCCACATCAGAGCTACCTAAGCTGGAAAATGCTTTCCAAATGTGCCTAAGGGAAATGTTGGTGTTTCTGTGTTCCCAGATTCCTGGGTAATAGAAGCTTGAGGGAGGGTGTCCACATAAGAGGGGTGGGACTTGTGGAGGGGGTGGGGTCAATGCAAAGTGACATTTAGTACTAGTTCTTCTGTCTGTGATGTTTTCTTTATCTGGAGACATAAGATAGGTCTTTGAACAGATTGATGAGTCTTCCCTTTGGTCTCAATACCTGGAGCCTTTGGAGGCATGGGGAGGGGCAAGCAGAGTTTCGAGTTGGGCTCCCTGGAGCTGCACCCCAGGTACCTTGAGCATCAGTATTGGTGAGGTGGTCACACCTGCCCTGAAGTGACTGGGCTCCTCTGCTTCCTTCATCAGGTCAAAGTGTGGTTCCAGAACCGAAGGATGAAGTGGAAGCGTGTGAAGGGGGGTCAGCCCATCTCCCCCCACAGGCAGGACCCCGAGGATGGGGACTCTGCCGCCTCTCCAAGTTCAGAGTGAGATTCTCCAGGGAGCAAAAAAAAAAAAAGACTGAGGACTGAGCCCCCTACCAATGACCCCTACCCCAATCCCACCTTAACCTTCTCCCACTCTCCCAGGGCAGCCTCTCCACGCTTCACAGTGATTCCTGGACAGAAAGCTGCCCAGGGTTCCTGGGAGCCTTGAAGTTTCTAGAAAGTTCTGTCCAGCATTACTCTGTCTTTAGCAGCCCCTTCCCCAGGGCCTTCGCTTACCACAATTCTCATGGAGTCAACCCAAGTGAATTCGGAGAATAGCTCCAGGGACACTGTTTCTTCGGGTCTAAGCTGCCACCCACGCCTCCTTCTCACAACCTTCCTCCCACACCGGCCAGACCTCCTCCAGTTCTGGACACCTGGCCTGATGGGAGAGGAGCCTTGAGACCAGCTGGTGAGTCACAAAAACAGATGCCCCCAAAGGAGGGCAAGGAGACACACACACACACACACACACACACACTCTAGACCACCTCTCCTTTCTGGGTTTTGTTCTGAGGCTTTGGGAGACCTCAGTTGTCCCAAAACCCCAGGGAAAAATCAGTGTGAGGAAGTCTGAAAACGGAAACTTAGCTGCTACAAATCAGAAGCCATCCATGAATCCAAATTGGCTGGCTCCGTGGGCAAGTTCATGAGCGCTGGCTGGAAGCAGACAGTCAGGAGAGCAGCTTGGTATAGGTCTCTGTGTTCCCCACACTGGCCTTTCATGCTGGCTTGACTAGGTGGGTGAGAAGGGACCCAGGACAGCACCTGCTTCTTCAAAATCAATTCAGGGACATACCTGGGATTGTTGAGCTGGACTCCAAATCTCTGGAACAGCTATTCCTTTTAAATCAGTAATTTCTGGACGGAAAAACTATCCAGATGCTCACATTATTGAAGTGAGGGCTGGAGAGGGTCCCAGTGTTCCGAGGATGGAGCAACCATACGAGGGCTGCTTACTGGGTGAGGGCCTAGAAATGTGGGACCCTGGTGTGGTTTCTTTCTCCAGCTGCAGGGTCTTGTGCTTTCAAAGAACTTTGCCTGCAAAAGGACCAAGAAAATGTCCTACTTTCTCCATGGGATGCATCTGAAGCCCTCCGAAGTGTGCATTCCACAAATGCTGTTATGATGGGAGGAGCTGCCACATTTATGTGTGGACTGCCCAACCCCCACCCCAGGACTGTTGGCCCAGCAACCTGGGGCTACTGACACCTTGAGAGAGGCCCCTGCTTGCCTCAGTGCTCTGTCCCCCAACGCCAGCTGGTGTTGCAGAGGGAGGTCAGCAAGAGTTTGAGTTCTTATATGTAGATGTAATCATTCATGTGTAAAAAAAAAAAATACAAAAACCAAAAACCCACCTCCCTATCTTGAAAGGACAGACTCTCTGGAAAATGATTGCCAAGTGAGATGGCTGGTTAGAGCATGTGTAATTTTTTCTAAACTATACTTCATCTATTTTCTTTAGATTACATCAAGTTAACTGTGTACGATCAATTAACTTAGAAAATTCTTCGAGAAATAAAATCAATAAAAAGAAAAAAAAGAGCAGAGTTTCCAGGTCTATTTTCCTGGAAGAGCTAAGAACCACATGTCTGTACGTAGTCCTCTGATACTCATGTGATCATCAGCCAGACAAGATCTAGAAACAACAAGAAAACAGAACTCCTGTAAACCAAGGTATCCCTTGGTTCTTCAAAATGTAGGGGTGCAAATATAATGAATGTTTAAAAAAAAAACAGTCTTGTCTTCCTTGCAACTGTATTGTCTTCATTTCTCATTGAAAAATTTTAGCTTTCAGTTTCTGTAACCTGTGGCTTATCAAATAGACAAAGTTCCATAAACAAAAGGTGAACTCCTTTGTTAATAAAGGAAACTTGACCATAAAACTAACCATCCCTAATTTTTAAATTCAACGTTTAGAGGTTTTTGTTTTTCAGGGTGCAACAGTATATACCAACAGTAATAAAAATGACACGAGAAAAAGTGTCCTCAATTCTGTGTCTTTTTAATTACAAGGGATTTATCTCACCGAGATGTCAGCAATGGACAAAATAGGCCTGGCTGGACAGAGAGGAGGGAGGGAGCTCGGAGGAGAGTCCTGGCCAGGATTTGGCTCTGAGGCTGTTTGGCCCTGGTGTGGGAGGTAACCAGAAATGACATCATCAGGAGCTGGCAGAAGAAAGCAGACCCACCAAAATCAAGGTGCCAAAGGGAAGGTTCAGGTTCAAAGCCAAGCAAAGCAGACACCCCAGGCATTCCAACACCCGCTGCTAACTCAATTCCTGTGGCTTCAGAGGACATCAACCTCTCTCTTGGTTTTCTTGTCTGTCTAGAATGTTCCTTCTCTGTTTCCCATGCAGACTTAATCTCCCTTTCTCAATGCTTTTGCCTGCATTCCTAGCTCCAGGATTTTCTCTTTCTGTCTACTGCCCTTTTTTCCCTCTTCTTACCTTCCCCAAATGACCCCATTTACCTACATTTGTTTAAATTGTGGTAAAATGCCCCAACATAAATTTTAAACCATTTTCAGGTGTACAGTTCTGTGGCATTAAGTACTTTCACACACTGTTACGCAACCATTGCCACTGTCTCCAGAGCTTTTTCATCTTTCCAAACTGAACTGCTACCCATTAAACGGTAACTCTACCTTCCCTCTTCCTTCCATTCACCTCCATTTATACAGCATTTACTCTCTGTCAGACACTGTTCTTTCTGTCTCCTTCTCTCTTTTTTTAATATTTGTTTATTTATTTGGCTGTGCCAGATCTCAGCTGTGGCATGTGGGATCTAGTTCCTCGATCAGGGATTGAACCCAGGCCCCCTGCATTGGGAGCTCAGAGTCTTAGCCACTGGACCATAAGGGAAGTCACTTGGGCACTGTTCTAAGTGCTTTACATGGACAAATTAAATTATTAATTAATAGTTCTCCCCAACCCAGAGATCGAACCTAGGTCTCCCACATTGGAGGTGAATTCTTTACCCTCTGAGCCACTAGGGAAGCCCATTATTATATGAAAGTGAACGTGGCTCAGTCGTGTTCGACTTGGCAACCCCCCGGACTACTGTATATTCCATGGAATTCTCCAGGCCAGAATACTGGAGTGGGTAGCCATTTCCCTCTCCAGGGGATCTTCCCAACCCTGGGATGGAACCCAGGTCTCCCGCATTGGAGGCAGACTTTTTACCAACTGAGCCACCAGGGAAGCCCTCATAATCATATGGTTGGGTCCCAATTTTTTTTCCTCCCCTGTAGATGAATATGTCTCCCTGACCATTGCTGTGTGCTGTACTCTTGTGGAAGCAGTGTATGGCCCCTCCCCATTGACTTCAGTCTTGTGCATGTGACCTGCTCCAGCCAATAGAATGTTCCCTGCTGGGTGCCCTGTTGATGCAGAAGTTTGAGAGTTATCATGTGGCTATGTCATTGCTATTTTCCTTCTGCTCGAGGCTGAGATGGGGGTTCCACAATTACCTCGGGTTCCAGAATGAGAAAGACATAGAGCAAAGCTAAAGCCAGCCCATAACCTTCATCTCTGTCAGTGAGGTCATGAAAATTGGCTGTTGTAAGCCACTGGGATTTGAGGGTCATTTGTCACTGGGGCACCACCTCATGGAAACCAACCACTCCACTGATGACACTGAGATTTGCATCCTGGCATTCTGGCACCAGACCAACATTCCCCACCCCTGCTCTGGAAGCTTCATGTTTGATCTTCTGCTGTCAACTGCCCTTTGCCACATACAGGTACTTCAGACTCAAAATACCTGAAGGGGAAACCTCCATTCTCTGGATTAGGCTGGCTCCTCTGCCCGCATTCTGAATCATGTATTTTAGTTGGCAACACCACGACCTACCCATTCACTCATGCTACATACCTGGGACACATCCTTGAAAATAACATCTTTACTCTGCGGAACCAATCAGTTACCTGATCCTGTTGATTTCAGTTCACATATAGATTCTCTTACACCTGTGCATGCTTTGCCTTCCAGCCACAATTGCCTTTGTTCAGGCTGTCAATGTCTCCCAGTTGAATTAGAGCCTCTACTGCTGCTACTGCTAAGTCACTTCAGTCGTGTCCGACTCTGTGCAACCCCATAGACGGCAGCCCACCAGGCGCCCCGGTCCCTGGGATTCTCCAGGCAAGAACACTGGAGTGGGTTGCCATTTCCTTCTCCAATGCGTGAAAGTGAAAAGTGAAAGTGAAGTCGCTCAGTCATGTTCGATCCTCAGTGACCCCATGGACTGCAGCCTACCAGGCTCCTCTGACCATGGGATTTTCCAGGCAAGAGTACTGGAGTGGGGTGCCATTGCCTTCTCCATTAAAGCCTCTAGTAGCTCTCCAAGTCAATCCCCTAAGGAACTGCACACACAGAAATTCAACCTTGTCACCTCTGATTTAAAATCTATCAATGACTTCCTATCACCGACAAAATAAATTTAAAACCCTTTGTATGCCTTCAGGGTTCCTGTGCTCTGGCCCCTGCATGTCTCTACAATCTCATCGTACCCCGTGCCACAGAACCCATGCTCTAGCAATACCAAACCACTGAGTGTTCCATATGCATGCACATACAGTGTGATTTCATGCCTATATCCACTTCTCATTCCTTTCTGTTTGGAAAGATCTCCCAGACTTGGACCCCATAAGGACTTATGTATTCTACTAGCACTTAACAGCACAGCTTGAAAGGAACACAGGAAGTTTTAATTGGACAGTATGGCTGATGCTTGACATCAGGCAGCAACATTATCCAATTTCTAAAGTCAATAGAAGAAAATCTCTTTCGATATGAGAATTTTAATTTCTTTAATAATAGTTAATAAATCCACTGAAGAGAGTCTGATCATGAAATTAAATGTGCAGACACACATCAGAATATTCATTGGAAGGACTGATGCTGAAGCTGAAGCTCCAATACTTTGGCCACCTGATGAGAAAAGCCAACTCATTGAAAAAGACCTTGCTGCTTGGAAAGATTGGAGGCAAGAGGAGAAGGGGGCAACAGAGGATGGGATGGTTGGATGGCATCATTGGCTCAATGGATATGAGTTTGAGCAAACTCCAGGAAATACAGAAAGACAGGGAAGCCTGGTGTGCTACAGTCCATGGAATCCCAAAGAGTCGAAGATGACTGAGCAACTGAACAACAACAACCACACACATCAGTCAAGTTTTCTGGTTTCCCCCTGACTCCTCCCACTCTTCAGTATTGGCATTTGATTGGCCAGTGCTGGATGAACAGTAGCTGGGACCAACTGCTCCTCAAGTTGGTAAAAACCTTCTGCTTTTTCCTCCAGTGCAAAGCTATATGAGGGAAGCAAGGCCACCCACTGGCAACTCCCTGATGGGAACCAGTGACTGTGACCAGAGATGGTGGCTTGGTAGGAATCCAAACAAGCAAGAATTCTCCAAGAGTAACTCTTCAGTAATGGGTTTCTCCATCCTTCAGAGAGCATCAAGGACAAGCAAGTGCGTGACTGCCCTTTGGAGAGAGGGAGAGAGAAGAAAGCAAGATAAAAGAATCCATTTCCAAATGAAAGAGCTTGGAACAACTCAGGGCTTCAGAAATCTACCCACCTGCCTGGGACAAACCCTATGATGAATGCATTTCTAACAGTTCTTCTATTCAAAGAGGAGAACCAATATCAGGCAAGAATCCCTTCTTTCCTATCTGGAACCCCAAAGTGCCACAGCTCCAGTAAACAAGAAAGCCCATGCTGGGTGACTTTCTTTCCTTACATTGAGTAGAAATATTTTCCACTAAGAGATATATATTCCCCAGCCAGGCAGAGGGGCCTGTGCCAACTAATCCCATACAACTACCAAGTTAGCAATTGCAAATAGTGTCCTCTCTTTGCCACCATAGCACTGGGCTCTCATCACGTTCCTTCTCTCACTGGTTGTGACTTCTCAGTTCCATTTGCTACAAACCCTGAATATAACTTCAAAAAATATCTCACATCCATGCCCTTCTCTGATGCCACCATCATCTCTGGCCACCACTGTCCTTTGATCTGTGTCCTCTCACCTTATGTGTATACCTTTATAGCAGTTACCACAATTTATAATTCTTTTACTTGTTGTTTGTTTATTCACTTGTGATCTGTATTCCAAGCTGGAGGAAAGAAAATGAATTATGTTTCTCTGATCACTTATTCCCACCTACTAGCATGATGCCTGAAACATAATAAATGTTCAAGAGATACTGCATGAGTGGACAAGATGGATGGATGGATGCAGGGACGGATGGATGGATGCAGAGATGCAGGGATGGATGGATGGATGACTGGCTGGATGGACAGAGGGCTCACTAGCTAGTTGGATGGATGAATGGATGGATGGATGGGTGAATTGTTAAATTAGTGGTGTCAACTGGCTTCTCAGTTCACAAGTGTCCATTGCTGGCCACATGGACCTCAAAGCAGAATCTCTGGCCAAGATGCTGGTTAAACCAGCTGGCTTGATGCAGTCCAGACCTTTAGCACCCACCAAGTCTGGCAGGCAATACCCTTTCCCAAAAGGGGGACAGTAGACACCCACCTTGTTCCTGCAGCTCAAGGGAACTGATCTGGCCACAGGACCAAATCCTCTGTCACTCACTCCCCTACTCCCTGCCCAGAGCCCTGAGATCTAAAAGAGCCGCTTCCTTTGACCTGCAGTGGACAAAGAAATAGTGTCCAGGGCCAACCACTGACAACAGCAAGACTCAGAAGCACGCCTGATAAGAGGTCTGTGAGCAGCTAATGTGAGCCTCTGAGTGTGATGCTTAATAGCTTGAAGGTGACATCAGGGTCGGGACTAATATCTGATTGAAAAGAAAGAGACATGACCTAACTCGTCTCTCACCATGGGCCTGGCTGCAAGAGATTCTCTTTCTTTTTTAATTTCCTAACTGGAGCTGCTGGCTCGGGACTGCAGCCTAGTTCTCAGAGTTGGGGCCTGCGGCTGGGCTGAACTCCGGCATCACTGGGAAAGGAGCAGGCTCAGCTGGGTCTGAGAGTCCCCCTGAAGGGCGTCTACCATCGAGCCTGTGCTCATCTGGCCCAGAGCCTGATGCTCGGTTTTCTCTCCCATCCAGCACGTTTACCATGCTTTGAGAAAAGCCAGTCAAGCGATTTTAAGTCTCTAAAGAATTCTTGATGGTACCGAAGGAAACGTGGCTGCAGCCTCCTAGCAAGCTGCAGGCTTCCCCAGCGCCTGTAAAGGATGGTTTTTATTTGCGTTTTTAAAAATGATTTAAAACCAGTTTTCCAGGAACACAAATCCTTTCTAAGGCACCCAGCACACCTGGCCAGGGAGCTACAGACCTGTGTCTGAGCTGGCCAGCTGCCTGTCTGGTGAGACCAGGCTTTTTCTTCAGACTGTTTTCTTCTAATATGCTCTGCATCGCAGGAGGAGAAATCTCTTACTCCTTACCACCTTCCTTCCCCTAGCTTCACCTCCCCTCCCCAACATAACACACACACACACACACCATGTTCTAGACAGAGTTCTCTTCTATTTCTACAGGGACGCTGCAACCCAGCAACAATAAAAGCACAGAGCAAGGAGGAGGCCTGGGTTTTAGCATCTGCCGTCCTACTCATTTGCTGTGTGACTTTAAGCAAGCCACTTATCCACTCTGGGCCAATTTCCAGGTCTGAAAAAAAAACAAAACAATCTTATACCTTGCTCTGAGTACAAAAGATAAACAGATACCACAGGCAGAAAGTTTTCAAAGCACCAAGCTGTCCAGATAAGAAGCACTGCTGAGAGGCAGTAGAGGATAGCGATGAAGGTCAAGGGTTTACAGGATGCTGGGTCTAGATTTGCTTCTGATACGTTGGCCCGGAGCAGAGCCCCTGCTCACTACCACGCTATGGCCACACACATCAGCCCCCAGCAAACCCTGTGATAGCAGTTTAGTTATTAAAGCATCCTTCCCCTCACCTCCCATCACCAGTAGAGGCATCACTGAGATCTTGATCCAGTAGCCTGGTACCTGGGGAGAAGCAGCTTCTTCAGAGGTTCTTTTGAGGGAATTAGAAAATGGATGCCCCGTGCCCTGCTGGACAGCATTCTCCTGGGAAACCTTTTTTTTTTCTTTTTTTGGCCATGCCCACAGCATGCAGAATGCTGGACCTTAGTTCCCTGACCAGGGATCAAACCCGTGCCCCCTGTAGTGGAAGCATGGAGTCCTAACCACTGAACTGCCAGAGAAGTCCTTCTCCTGGGAAGTCTTGCGAAGGCTCTTGGCCCACCATCCTCTCTCACCAGCCCACTCTCCCTTCATTCTGTCTTGCCTTGACACTACCCACAAGGACCCACTTTCCCTCCCCAGAATGTCCAACCCATGGGAGGTATAGAGCAGAAAAAAAAACAGGCACAGCTGCCTCTTCCCAGATGGCCTGGCCTTCTCTTCACTGAGAAGGGAGACCAAAGGCTAAGGACATTTTTTCTGGGACAAGATAGTGTTCCAGTCCCTTTAAATGCCTTTTCATCCTCAGTCACCACTCCTTCAGTGTTTTCCTTGCCCACCTCTTCCCTGAAAGGCCTGAGGAGCAGCTATTCCAGAAGCTTGTCGGGAAGCATGGGGAGGTGGGGTGCCTGGGAGGATGCTGCAGAGGCTGAGGCCTGTGTGGCTAGGGGACCTCTCAGCCAGGACTAGGTTCTCTCTGCCCAAGAATTTGTGGCTGGACTTCTCTGGTGGTCCAGTGGTTAAAAACGCACTTGCCAGTGCGGGGGACATGGGTTCCATCCCTGATCCAGGAAGATTCTACCTGCCTTGGAGCAACTGAGCCCATGAGCCACAGCTGAAGCCTGAGCACCCTACAGTCCATTCTCTGCAACAAGAGAGCCACTGCAATGAGACACCTCACACTGCAACTGGAGAGTAGCCCCTGATCACTGCAACAAAAGAAAGGTTTACACACAGCAACGAAGACTCAGGGGAGCCAAAAATATAAATAAAAAGCTTAAAAAAAATTTGTGGCCCTTCTGTGGGCTGCAGCTCAGGATGCAGTACCTTTATCCCGAAAATCCCCTCTGAGCAACCCCCTCCCCATGTCGGATCTCTGCAGAGCAGATGCCAGGGGTGGGAGGACGATACAATGGCCCTCTTTGTGGGGGGATCTGGGCCAGCAGGCAGGGGAGGAAATTAGACAGCGCTCCTGACAGCGGGCTCTGTCTGGGGTGTCTGTGAAATATGGGCCAGAGGGGCTCCTTCCCCGAGGCCAGTTCAAGGCTGCCGACCACCCCACCCCCGCTTTGGGCAGAGGACACTGCCTGCTCAGAGAAAAGATATACGACACCCAGCTTCCTTCCCTCCGCCCCTGAGGGGCTTAAGGGAGCCCCGCGGTCTCTCCTGGGAGGTGTGGATGTGTATATGTGTGCGCACGTGCATGGGTGTATGTGTGTATATGTGTGCACGTGTGTACAGGTGCGTAAGTGTGTGCATTGTTTGTATGTTTTCTCTGTATGTGTGTGTGTGTGTCTACTCACTCCGTGGCCAGAGGAAAAAGTTCAAAATGCTGCCACCCATCCCCACCTCCAGGCCAATAAAAAAAAAAACTAGCCAAACAAAATGCGGGCCAAGATGGCACCCTAATTTAGCATGCCTGCCTTTGCCCAGGCCAGAATGAGAGCCCTTAGGAACAAACTTTTTTCTTTTGGCTGAGCTGCAAGGCATGTGGGATTTTAGTTCCCCTACCAGGGATTGAACCTGTGGCTCCTGTGAGGGTAAGGGCAGGCAGCTGAGCCCCTGCCCTCTGAATTCATCCTCTAAGTATCCACCTCACATATAGGAACTCTTTTCAGGATAAGCACAGTGCTCGCCTCACAGGGGCTCTGGGGAGGCTCCCAAGGCAGCCATAGCTGACAGGGCCTCCATGGCCCCTGAGCCATTTGTCTTCAGGGGGAGGAAATGGGAGGGTGTCCCCACCCACCCACCTTCTTTGTGGCCAGCCAGGCCTCTACATCTGGGCCACAGCTGGCTGCCCTTACAGGTCTACTCTCTCTAAATGACAAGAAGACAGAGCGCTGTCAGCAGAGGGCTCTGAAAGTCACCGCAAACCCTCAGCCAGCTGGGAGCCATAAAAGTGCAGCCCCGGTTTCCCCACCTGTAAACTGGGGCCAAGGGCAAAGGCAGCCCTGCCCTCTGAAAGGTCGGTTGGAAAAATTAAAGAAGTTAAGGTGTAGGGACTTCCCTGGCTGTCCAGGGATTAAGCCTCCGCACTCCCTGCAGGGGGCATGGGTTTGAACCCTGGTTGGGGAACTCATATCCCACACGATGTATGGCATGGCCAAAAAAATAAATAAAGAATATAAGATGTGGAAATATTCAGCAAACTCCAAACATTTTCCAAAGAGTGGTGACTAATTTCCACCCAAAAGATAACCTGTAGTCTTGGGCTACAGGTGTCCTTGTGATGGGGGTTGTGAGAGAGGAAGAAAGATGGTATATTTTACATCAGAGCCACCTCAGTGGCTCTTTTCATGATGCTGCCGGTGGAGGTGGGTGGGGAATCTTATGCCCACTGTGCAGATGAGGAAACCAAAGTTCTGATTGTTGGAAGAATTCACCCCAGGTCGCATAGCTACTTTGTTGGGAAAGATGGTACCTGGCCTTGTGTCATTTTGGGTTGTTGTGTGGGACTCATTCTAGAGCCTTCTCTGGCAAGCCAAATTGGTCAGTGAAGCTGGCCATGACCTGAGATGGGGAATGAAACGGGTGTAAAGTCACATGTAGAGAGCCTGAGGCTCAAGTTCACCATGTCACAGTCCCAACTGTTTCTGAGTCTTGAGCACATCCCTTCCCTTTCAACTGTGTGCCAGAGACTTAATTCTTCAGAGCAAGAACTCCCATGTTTGCCTGCTCCGCCATTCTGCCTCACTGTCCTCAAGGCACCTGGAACCTCGGCCAGCAAGGACCCAGATGGCTAAGTGACACAAGAAGGTGTCATATGGGACTTCCCTGGTGGTCTAGTGGTTAAAAATCTGTCTGCCAATGCAGGGAACGTGGGTTCTATTGCTGTCCAGGAAGATTCCACATGCCCTGGGGCAACAGAGCTGGTTCAGCCCTAGAACCCATTCTCCACAGCAAGAGAAGCCACCGCAATGAAAGACCCATGTACCTCAACAAAGAGTAGCTCCCACTCGCCTCAGCTAGAGAAAGCCTGCATGCAGCAATAAAGACCCAGCACAGCTGAAAATAAATACATCTTTTTAAAAAAGAAAATGTTGTATGGTGCAGTGGAGAGAATCTGGCCTTTTTCATCAAACACACCAGGTCTGAATCCTGGCTCCACCTCTTTCTGGGTGGGAGCTTGCCAAGTCATGGTTTCTTTTTTTTTTTTTTTTAATAGTTATTTTTATTTATTTATTTGTCTGTGCCAGGTCTTGGTTGCAGCATGTGGGATCTTTGATCTTCATTGCAGCATGTGGGATCTAGTTCTCTGACCAAGGATTAAACTCAGTCCCCCTGCATTGGAAGCACTTAGTCTTAGCCACTAAATGACCAGGGAAATCCCCCAAGCCATAGTTTCTAAGCCTCAGTTTCCTTATCTGAAATGAGACTCATCCATGGCTCTGAGCTGCTGTCAAAATTAAATGAGCTAACACGTGAAAGAGCCCAGCCCAGCTTAGTCAGTGCTTAGGAAGAATGGATAGCTCTCTCTTTCCCCAGGGAAAAAGTGGCAAAAGAGAGACAAGACTCGTGAATTCAGGGGAGGAGGCAGGTGAGACCTCATTAAGACCAAAGGGAGAGGACCAGAGAAAGCAAAAGGGTGATGCTTCAGTGAAAAAATGGCAGAGAAAACTTCTGACTGATGCTGTGAGTCACTGGGAGAAACAGAGCATGTGTTTCCTCAGTACTGGAGGAATCCTATGAACAAACATCACCAAATGGCAGGGTTGACAAGGACTCGGAGACTAGTTCTTCCAGCTCCTTTGATCCACAGGGAAACTGAGGTACAGAGAGAAAGGACTAGTTCAGGGTCATGAGAGCCTTTCATGACAGACTCCTGACTCCCTCTGGTGCTCAGCTCCCTTCCCAGGAGACCTGGGTGAGACCTGGGGAGATAACCTGCTGTTGTGAATTGGCAGTCAAGAAGGACAGGAGGAAGAGTTAGACCAGAGACAAGAGCCAAAGCCTGGGCTCCTGCCTCTCTGTCCAGGGCCTGATGTCCTCTCCACAGGTCAGATCTGCCCACGGAAGCTGGCTGGCCAGACCTGGAGGTCCCTATCTGTCTAGACTGCCTGCTGGCCCATCCTACCGAGAAACTTGACTCAAGGCAGGCTGGGGCGGGTGGGATGGCCTTGGAGGTCCCCGACAGCTCCGGAAATCTGCACACAGTCTCTGGAAGACTGAGAGGTGTTGTCTCTGCAGAAAAGCCGTCGGACATTTCTGTGTGACGGTGACACAAACCATTCCTTTCTCCGTAATCACCCTCGCTGCAGTGCTGGCTCAGGGCAGACAGCCTGCCGTGCACGGGCTTTATTTTCAAATCCCTCTTGCTTTTTTTTAAATCCCTGTGAATGCCTGAACGCCCAGGCAGAGGAAAGCACTCAAATCTGTCCTTGAGTGTGCTGGTGGTGATGTGATGGTTCAGACGGGACCCTCCGAGCTCTGCGGCAGGAACAAACCCCTGCTGATGTAATTTAAAAGAATAACCTCCCAATTTTCTCATCTCCCTTGGCTGGATACACCTTATCAAATGACAAGAGAAGCCAATGTTTGGTTAAATGGTTCAGAGGTTAATACTCAACAGATGGAAGACTTTTTTTTTTTCCTTTCTTTTCCCCCCTTCCAGGAGATCTGGTCTGCTCCTCTTGCTGGATATATGAGGCTGGGAGGGACTCAGGGGCATTCCTCTCATCATGCCCTTCAAGGGACCCCATCTCCTCCCAGCTGCTGCTGGTCCTCTGAGCATCTCAGTCTGTGTCCACAGCCTCCACAGGGTCTCACCCAGAGGCAGG
The DNA here is from genome assembly GCF_002263795.3 of Bos taurus. Classification (NCBI taxonomy): domain Eukaryota; kingdom Metazoa; phylum Chordata; class Mammalia; order Artiodactyla; family Bovidae; genus Bos; species Bos taurus. The sequence goes on along the minus strand of NC_037346.1, from coordinate 43,537,120 downwards.
GCCAGCCCGAAGCTGAACTGTCCACCCTGTGAGGCAGCAAGATGGGACACAGGACAAGAAACAAACCCAGCTCCCCGCCACCACGGGAACACTGTTCTCCTTGTTTAAAATAGATAAATAAAAAAGTCCAGGGTGGGTTGAAGCAGGCAGAGGAGAACATTTATCTCCTGCACTAGGTTCTGCTCCGGGCCTGCTGGGGGACTGTCGGCAAGCCTCAGGCCAGCTTTGCACCCCAACATCCCTTCTATGGAATGGGAAGAAAAGCACCTCCTTTTCTTCCTGGCTTCACTAAAGTGGAGAATGAGAGAAGCCCCTGTTTGGGGCCTTGTCCTCCCAGAAGCAGACCCTAGAACAAGGCTTTAAGGGAAAATGGTTTATTTGGGAAGTAAGGCCAGGAAGTACCAGTACGGGACAGAAGACTGAGCTAGGGAAGAGAAAGGGGTCCCTGAAGGATGTGTCACACACAATATGTTGCCCACTGTGGGCAACCGAGATCCACTCATACAAGGGACACAGGGAGACTTGTCTAGATCATAGCAACAAAGTGGTGTAAAATGTTTTAGTCGCTCAGTCGTGTCTGATTCTTTGTGATCCCATAGACTGTAGTCCGCCAGGCTCCTCTGTCTGTGGAATTTTCCAGGCAAGAATACTGGAGTAGAGTGTCATTCCCTTCTCCAGGGGGATCTCCCCTACCCAAGGATCGAATCCGGGTCTCCCGCATTGCAGGTGGATTCTTTATTTCTGAGCCACCAGGGAATCCCAGCAACAAAGCCATACCTCTGGCCATTGTGACTACTGGGGACCTGAAACGTGGCTAGTCTGAATCAGGAGGTGCTGCATCAAATATACACCAATTCAGAGGCTAAGGAGAGAGAAAGGATACCTAATATCTCATTAATAATTTATTTTATTGTTTACACATTGAAATAACAATACCTTAATTCTATTGGGTTCAATAAAATATCTTATTAAAATTAATTTCACCGGTTTAGTCTTACTTTTTTCATGTGGCTACTATAAAACTTACAAAAGCCATTTGGCAGGCTGCTATTTCCCTGTCGGTTACAACAGAAAGAGTGACGGCTGAGTTGGGGGGGTGGGCATTAGATGATAGGAAGTTTGTGATGCACTGGAGGTTTAGATGCCAAAAGCCTTGTTTTCTAGAAAATTACCCATGCATAAGCGCTATCCTTTATCAGCTGAATCCTGAAAACGTGAGGGGCTTCCCTGGTGGCTCAGTCAGTAAAGAATCCGCCTGCAATGCAGGAGACCTGGATTCAATCCCTGAGTTGAGAAGATCCTATGGAGGAGAGCATGGCAACCCACTCCAGTATTCTTGACCTGGAGAATTCCCAAGAACGGAGGAGCCTGGCGAGCTGCAGTCCATGGGGTTGCAAAGAGTTGGACATGACTGAGTGACTAAGCTCTACTTCTCTTGGTCAGAGCTGGTACAGAACAGGCCTCAGAACATAACCTCAGAACAGGTTATCCCCCATGGACTCCAACTCAGAGCTCTGATTCTAAAAATAGTGATAAATCTAAAAATAAGGGTATGAAAATGTATAAGTTTATAACTAGAGTTAATACCACTGTGATATTTTTGAGTATTGCTGAGAGAACAGAGCCTAAAAGTTCTCATCACAAGGATAAAACAATTTTTCTTTTTTTGGCAGGAGGATATCTATACGAGATATGTGCTTGTGTTCAGTCACTTCAGTAGTGTCCAACTCTTTGCAACCCTATGGACCATAGCCCTCCAGGCTCCTCTGTCCATGGGACTTCCCCAGACAAGAATACTGGAGTAGGTTGCCATGCCCTTCTCCAGGGGATCTTCTTGACCCAGGGATGGAACCCACATCTCCTGCATGTCCTGCCTTGCAGGTGGCTTTTTTACCGCTGAGCCACTGCGAAGGCCCAAAGTTAAACATACATTTACCATATGATCAGTCTGACAACTGCACCCTAGCTTCTACTCTAGTTTCTACCCTAGAGAAAGGAAATCTTTTGTTCACAAGTAAACCTTTACAAGATGTTTCTAGCAGCTCCATTCCTGACTGCCAAACCCTAGAAACAACCCAAATATCCTTCAAGAGGTGAATGAATAAACAAAGTGTGGTACATCCATACAATGGAGGACTATTCAGCAATAAAAAGGAAAAAGCTACTGACATACTCGAACACTTGGATAAACTCAAAGGTACTATGCTGAGTGCCAGGAGCCAGTTTTTAAAAAGTCACATATTGCATGTTTCCATTGACACAATATTCTCAAAAAGACAAAACTGTGTGGACGAATCAGTGACTGCCAGAGGTTATCAATGGAGGAAGGGGATATCTATTCAGGGGTAATGCCAGGGGGCGGGGTTTGATGTGATGGAACTGTTGTATATCCTGATTGCAATGTGGTTACACAAATCAATATGTGTGCTAAAACTCATAGAGCTGTACACCCAAATTATTTAAAAATCTATCTAGCTATCTGGAGATGGGTTTCCCTGGTGGCTCAGTGGGAAAGAATCAGCCTCAATGCAGGAGACTCAGGTTCAGTCCCTGCATCAGGAAGACCCCCTGGAGAAGGAAATGGCAACCCACTCCAGTATTCTTGCCTGGAGAATCCCAAAGACAGAGGAGCCTGGGAGACTACAGTCCATGGGGTCACAAAAGAGGTGGATACAACTCGGCAACTCAAGAACAACAAGCTATCTAGAGACAGAGAGAAAAAAGACAGTGAATGTGGCAAAATTGCTGACTGCTTTCAGGTCCAAGTGGTCCAAGTGGTGGGATACTAGTTGTACTGTACTAGTCTTTCCATTTTTCTGTACATTTGTTATTTTTCATAAAACAGAGGAAGAAGAGGTGGAAAGTTCTCTCTGAAGAGCCAGGTTGGGTAGATCTGGCCCTCTGAAGCACTGTTTTCCTCTCCCCCTGGAACACAGGGGAGGCAGCCACTCTGCCCAAGACATGAGGTCTCACCCTCACCTCCCTAACCCCGACTCAGGGCATAGCCCACATTCAAGGTGAGAAAGCAAGCTTTTCTGTCAAGGGCCAGATAGTAAATACCGTGGGCTTATGAGCCACAGACTCTGCCCTCCTAGCACAGAAAGCAGCTCTAGACAATTATATAAACAAATGACTGATTGTGTGCCAATAAAACTTTATTGATGAACATTAAAATCTGAATCCATGTAATTTTCGCATGTCATGAAATCTTTTTTGACTTAAAGAAAAAACACTTTAAAATGTAAAAACCATTCTTAATAGGGACAGAAAGTAGACTAGTGATAGCTTAGGACTAGGGAAATGGGAGAGTTGGGGGGAAGGGAGTGACAGTCAAAGAGTATAGAGTTTCTTTTTATAGTGATGCAAATATTCTAAAATCGACTGTGGTGATGGCTGCAAGTATCTGTGACTATTCATACACTTCAAATGGGTGAATTATATGGTATATGAATGATACCCCAATAAAGCTGTTAAAGTGTTAGTTGTTCAGTCTTGTTGGACTCTTTGTGACCCCACAAACTGTAGCCCACCAGGCTCCTCAGTCCATGGAATTCTCCAGGCAAGAATACTGGAGTGGGTAGCCATTCCCTTCTCCAAGGGATCTTCCTGACCCAGGGATTGAACCCTGGTCTCCTGTATTGCAGGCAGATTATTTCCTGTCTGAGCCACCCAGGAAGCCCCCTCCCCAAAAAAGCTGTTAAAATACACATCTATTTTTAGCCCCTAGACTGTACAGTAACAGACAGATGGTTAGATTTGTCTCCTGATGTAGCATGCTGATAGATAGGAAAGATTTAACCTAACAAGATTTAAATGCTGTGAATAATAAGGAAACACTTCAGGATGGGGTCCTGGGGGTAGGTGGAGAGGAGATGGGAGGAAAGGTCTGGAAGAGACAACTTGAAGACAGACTGATGTCTACACCTGGTAGTAGTGAAGGAGGCAGGGGATGGCTGATGTATGTCTAGGCTAGGGTCACAACCTATGGTCCGTGGGCCAAACCTCAACTACCATCTGTATTTTGTAAGGCTTGTGAGCTAAAACTTTTTCACAGATGCTCATTTGCAGTCAATTTGATGATAAAGAATGCTAACTTTGAACCAGCTAAGCAAAATATTATAGCTCCAAAAATAATTCCTTTTGTCTCCTTGCATGCACGTATGCTAAGTCACTTTAGTCATGTCCCTTTGAGACGCTATGGACTGTAGTCCGCTAGGCTCCTCGGTCCATGGGATTCTCCAGGCAAAAATTCTGGAGTAGGCTGCTATGCCCTCCTCTAGGTGATCTTCCTGACCCAGGGATCAAACCTGTATCTCTTTAAGTCTCCTGCATTGGCAGGCGGATGTTTTACCACTAGCACCACCTGGGAAGCCCCTCTGTCTCCTTAGTAAAGCTGTATTACAAAGAAATGTACTCTATTATTACTACACTTTGAATTTCATTAGTGAAAAATTTATGGAACTTTGTTTCCTCTGTTGTTAATATAAGCATATATATAATATGCTTGACTTTGCTTGTTGGTCCACAAGCCTCAAATATTTATTATTTGCCCTTAACAGAGAAAGTTTGTTGACACCTGGTCTAGCAATAATAATTTCCAATTTCAAGTGGCTACTTGTCTGGAAACCCCATATTATCTTAAACCTGGAGTGACAATCTGTAAAACACACACAAGCCTATGTTAGGGGAGCTCTGATGACCAGCAACAACTTGTACAAGGCCCCAGAGAGAACTGGGCAAGTTCAGGGAGGTGGATCCAGGTAAGAGCTGAGACAGAAGATACACAGAGAACTGAATGACCCAGGACCCAAAGGAGACAGCACTCTCTCCCTGAATATTCTAGAATATTCTAGAGGAAGGTGGTTCTGGAGAGAGGAAAGGAAAGGGCTAGATCCTTCTGTTACCTGAATGAAAAAAGACAGTTAATTACTTTCCTACCAGGAGGTCAGTTCCCTGAGGGTAAGAACTGTGTCTTACTCATCTTTATTTCTACCCTACACCCAGACTAGCATTTAATAAACATTTGATAAATAAATGAATGATCAGACTTAGCTGGCCTGAGTGAAGAGGTTGCTTGAAGGGTGACTTGCACTAACCTCTGATATGTGCTCCTATCACCAACCAGTGGCACTCCATGACCTTCCTCAATTAATAGAAACTGGCTAGAGGCCAGACAAGAAATTCAGGCAAGGCTTTATGGGAACCCCTGCTGCAGCAGGGGAGGAATGAAAACAAGCAAGAAGACCTCTTGCTCACTCCTGGAAGGGATCTGGGGAGCTGGTTCCCTATATGGGGTGAGAGAAGGGTTGTGTCAGCCTGGAGTGTGAAGTCAAGTGGGCCTTAGGAAGCATTCTTTACTATGAACAAAGCTAATGGAGGTGATGGAATTGCAGCTAAGCTATTTCAAATCCTAAAAGATGATGTTCATAAAGTGCTGCACTCAACATGCCAGCAAATTTGGAAAATTCAGCAGTGATCATAAGACTGTAAATGTCCGTTTTCATTCCAATCCCAAAAAAAGCAGTGCTGAAGAATGCTCAAACTACTGTACAGTTGCACTCATTTCACATGCTAGCAAGGTAATGCTCAAAATCCTTCAAGATAGGCTTCAGCAGTATGTGAATCAGGTATGTCTAGATGCACAAGCTGAATTTAGAAAAGGCAGAGGAACCAGGTATTAAGTTGCCAATATCCATTGGATCATAGAGAAAGCAAGAGAATTCCAGAAAAACATCTATTTCTGCTTCATTGACTATGCTAAAGCCTTTGACTCACAACAAACTGGAAAATTCTTAAAGAGATGGGAATACCAGACCACCTTACCTGCCTCCTGAGAAACCTGTGAGCAGGACAAGAAGCAAAAGTTAGAACTGGACATGGAACAATTGACTGGTTCAAAATTAGGAACCGAATATGACAAGACTGTATATTGTCACCCTGCTTATTTAACTTATATGCAGAGTACATCATGCAAAATGCTGGGCTGGAAGAAGCACAGCTGGAATCAAGATTGCTGGGAGAAATTTCAACAACCTTAGATATGCAGATGATACCACTCTAATGGCAGAAAGTGAAAAGGAACTAAAAAGCCTCTTGTTGAGGGTGGAAGAGGAGAATAAAAAAGCTGGCTTAAAACTCAACATTCAAAAAACTAAGATCATGGCATCTGGTCCCATCACTTCATGGCAAACAGATGGGGAAAAAGTGGAAACAGTGACAGATTTTCTTTTCTTGGGCTCCAAAATCACTGCAAATGGTGACTTCAGCCATGAAATCAAAAGATGCTTGCTTCTTGGAAGAAAAGCTGTGACAAACCTACACAGCATATTAAAATGCAGAGACATCACTTTGCTGACAAAGATCCATATAAAAGCTACGGTTTTTCCAGTAGTCATGTACAGATGTGAAAGTTGGACCATAAAGAAGGCTGAGCGCCAAAGAATTGATGCTTTTGAACTGTAGTGCTGGAGAAGACTCTTTAGAGTCCCTTGGACAGCAAGGAGATCCAACCAGTCAATTCTAAAGGAAATCAGTCCTGAATATTTTTTGGAAGGACTGATGCTGAAGCTGAAGCTCCAATACTTTGGCTACTTGATGCAAACAGCCAACACATTGGAAAAGACCCTCATGCTGGGGAAGATTGAGGGCAGGAGGAGAAGGGAGTGACAGAGGATGAGATGGCTGGATGGCATCACCGACTCAACAGACATGAGCTTGAGCAAACTCCAGGAGATGGTGAAGGACAGGAAAGCCTGGCATGCCACAGTCCTAGGGTCATAAAGAGTGAGACATGACTTAGTGACTGAACAACAACAACAAAGTTGATATACGTGTATTAATTTGCCTTTTTTTTTTTTTGGCCACATAGCCCAGCTTGAGGGATCTTAATTCCCCGATGAGGGGTCAAACTTGGGTCCTGACAATGAAAGCACCAAGTCCTAACCACTGGATCACCATGGAATTCCCTCATTTGCCACCTTCAAACAGAAGAAAAGAAGGGCTCTGCTGTAGGGTCATGTCAGGCAGCAAGAAAAGACAGTTCAGTTCAGTTCAGTTCAGTTGCTCAGTCGTGTCTGACTCTTTGCGACCCCATGAATTGCAGCACGCCAGGCCTCCCTGTCCATCACCAACTCCGGGAGTTCACTCAAACTCACATCCATCGAGTCGGTGATGCCATCCAGCCATCTCATCTTCTGTTGTCCCCTTCTCCTCCTGCCCCCAATCCCTCCCAGCATCAGGGTCTTTTCCAATGAGTCAACTCTTCGCTCGAGGTGGCCAAAGTATTGGAGTTTCAGCTTTAGCATCAGTCCTTCCAAAGAACACCCAGGACTGATCTCCTTTAGAATGGACTGGTTGGATCTCCTTGCAGGACTCTCAAGAGTCTTCTCCAACACCACAGTTCAAAAGCATCAATTCTTCGGTGCTCAGCTTTCTTCACAGTCCAACTCTCACAACCATACATGACCACTGGAAAAACCATAGCCTTGACTAGACAGACCTTTGTTGGCAAAGTAATGTCTCTGCTTTTGAATATGCTATCTAGGTTGGTCACAGGTAAATGAGAGACAGGGTTTGGGAATAGAGAGCTTGCCTGGCTTCCTTGAATGAGAGGATACAGCTGACTGGCCAAGAGCTTTGCTAGGGTTTGGGAAAACAAAAACTTAAAAATATAGAGAAGATCCTTTCTTCAAGAGACTTAGTGAGTGAGAGGTAAGTAGATGACTTAAAAAAAGAAAAAGGTGGTAAGACACTGTGACAACTGAGGCTGGAGAGGATGCAGGGGACAGGAGGTTTCTTTGTTAGTATCACCTGAGAGCTTGGGCTTTATCCTGGGAGTTATATGGAGCCTCTGAGGCTCACTTGGGCAGCTGACTGGAGGATGGATCCAAGGTGGATGGCACTGGAATCCGGGAGGCTACTCGAGCAGCTGTTGCAAAATCTGGTAAGGAAGGATGAAGCTCGTGCTCAGGCAGGGAGCAAGTTCGTGATGGATCGCTGGGGACAGAGTCAAGGAGGTGAACTCAGTGGCTCATGGGCTGGGGCGGAGGGAAGGGGAGGGTGACCTCCTGGAAGTCTCCCAGGTTTCCAGCTTTTGTTGGCAGCTGGGGGAGGGGATGAACTATCCCTTCCAGCTTCCCTCCCTCCTGCCCAAAGCCCAGAATGTTCCCCCTAGACCATGAAAAGAGTGTTGGCTCCCCTCCCTGCCCCACCTTCCCTCCCCCAACTGTTTGCCTGGAGTCCCCAGGGAGGAGAGAGAGAGAAGGAGATGAAATCATGGAACAAAGAGGATTAGAGACGCATTTCTTCCCTTCTCTACAATGGAAAACTCTCGGTGAGTTGGGAGAGGGGAGACTTTAGGGGGGCAGAGGGGGAGCCTGATGAGGTTATGGTTTTGAAATAGGAGCTGCCGGGGACCTGCCAATCTGACAGGCAACAAGGTTCTCATTTTTCTTTCTTCTAAGTAGGCACTCCAGTTGCTTGACCCTAGTTTACAGCTTCCTCTGCTGGGGTGAGTCTGGAGCCTCCAAGTGCCCCCTTCCACCTGGCTCACCACGGCCTGGGCACCCACTGAGGAGCAAGACACAACCTCCTAAAATAGAAGAGGCTCCCCTGGCAGGAAGGGGGTTCAGGGAGTAGGAAGAGCCAGACATGGGGTTGAGGGGTTTGATTTCATGTCTAGGTTCTGCCGCTTTCCAGCTATGCAGACTCAAGCCGGTGTCTTAGTTTCCTTGAGCCTCAGAATCTTCATTTGGAAGTGAAAATGATCAGCCCCAGCTCACAGGCTAGGAGGGGACCGGAGGTGCTTTGGGAGCCAGGCCCCCCACAGCTGTGGTGGGGCGTGGGGCCACAGTACAGATGCCGGCTCATCTGTGTGTGTCTAAATCCTTGAGTTAAAAACCAAGTCTAACAAACTCTTAAATGAAATATGCTTTATCGTCCAACCTTGACAAATATTTCATCCTAACATTTAATATAAGATTGTAACCTGGAAAGCTGGGTCTGCATTCAGAGTTCCTGGACTCCTTGGAGTGGAACTTGGAACACCACAGCGTGGGGAAGCCAGCCACAGTCCACAGCCCGCAGCCCCTTTCCTTTCCCACCGAGGCTCCATCCTGCACAGTGAGAGCTTCGTGAAGATGCTTGAGGACAGCCTAGTGCCAACCTCTAACCTACACACACACACACACACACACACACACTGCAAATAGCTGGGAACATAGAGCTTCACACTCTGAGAGAGTATGGGGAGAATGGATTTGGGGAAGAAGGCTGTGCAGATCCTGGGAGAGTACCTTGGACTCAGGTCCCAGGTACGCCCACCGTGTTGTAGAAGGGGAGCATTGACACCAATGGGTATGCCTCCTTGGCCCTGCCCACTGCTCGCCCCCATGGAGAAGGGTATGGCTGGAGGAAGCTGAGCACACAGATCAGGAGGCCCCTTTTGCCTGATCTAAGGTGCTAGGTGCTGCTCTAAACTCTAAAGCAATCACAAGTTAGGAGAAATGACCTCTCCCCCCAGGTCTTCCTCTGTCTCTCTCTGATTCCCCATGCCTTGCTTTTTATTGTCCTTGGGAAGAACTGGGGGATAATTTACACGCCAGCTGGTTAGAGAAGTGGGAGAGTAGATGCCTTAGGGGACAGGTGAACCAGGATGCCAGGAACTCTTGGGTAAGGTCCAAAGCTTCCTCTGGCCTCGGTGTTACTGAGTTTCTCCCTTCCCACATCTCTGGACGACTTAGACGCTTGTAATTTATTGTCTGAAAACAGAGAATCTTTAGAGCCTTAGAAAAGAGCATGGCCAAAAACCTGGGGGAGAAAAACTGCTCCAAGCACTCACCAAGCACCATAAAATATAGAGTGTGGAATGAGGACATTTGGAGAGACTCTCTGACACCCACCTGGACAGGAGATCCAGTGGGGAGGCTGAAGCTCAAAGCCTTCCTGTCTCTGTTCTCACATTGGGTGAGTTGGTGCACCCAGGCCCTGGGGAGCCTGGAGAGGAAAAAGCCACAGGGAGCAACACAGGAAGAACTGGAATCTGGACCTAGAGTCAAGAACCAGGTGCTGGGCCTGGATGAAGGGTTGGTGGGTGTTCTGGGGAAGAGAACACAGACCCCCAAGACCCCAGACCTATAGCAGCCCTGCTAATCCCACCAACCAGCAAAGTCTCTTCCCTCTCTGAGCCTCAACTTCCTCATCTGTAAAATGGGGTTAAGGGTGTTTTCATCACAGAGTAGCAATGAGGATTTAATTAAAGCCTGAGATATGCTTAGCTCTGTGCCTAGAATGGAGAAAGGATCAGCACATATTAACCATGTGATTGTTACTATGATCACGGTGCCTGGAAAATGTCATTCAAAATGCTAGTTGAGAACTTCCGTGGTGACTCAGGGGCTAAGACTCTGCACTCCCAATGCAGGGGGCCCAGGTTCAAACTCTAGTCAGGGAACTAGATCAGACCCCACTTGCTGCAACTGGGATCCAATGCAGTCAAATAAATAAATATATACGTTTTTCAAAAAATGCTAGTTGAACTGGCGTGACTTTCAGCAGATCATGTCCCATTTACAGGCCACAGTTTCCTCAATTGAAGTATTTCTTTTCTTTCTAGAAACATTTCACTGTTAAAGCCCAGAGCTCCCTTGACACTAAGAATAGCTATACTTGCAGAGCACTTGCTGAGGGCCTGGCTCTGTCCAAAGCTCTTCACACATATGACATCATTTCATTCCCACAATCCTCTTTGAGGGGGTCTTCCATTATTTTAGAGAATTCTCTGGTGGCTCAGACAGTAAGGCGTCTGCCTACAATGCAGGAGACCCAGGTTCAATCCCTGGGTTGGGAAGATCTCCTGGAGAAGGAAATGGCAACCCACTCCAGTATTCTTGCCTGGAAAATCCCTTGGATGGAGGAGCCTGGCAGGCTACAGTCCATGGGGTCGCAAAGAGTCGGACACAACTGAGCGACTTCACTTTCACTTTCCATCATTTTCCATTTGGCAAATGAGGAATCCGGGACATAGGAGGGTTGGGGAATTTCACCCAGCAAGATCCAGGCCGACTGGCCATACGGTCCATCCTCTGGATGGCTCCCTGGCCAGATGGGGGCCGTGCCCCTGCTGGAGCCATCAGGCGGCGCATTTTGACTGATCCTGCCAGTCAGTCCAGCCAGCTCACTGGTTTGGCTGGTCTTCCGCACACCGTGCTATTTATGGGGCCAAATTAGTCATGTTGGCCCTTGAGTCAGTGATCATGCTTCAGGGTGTTTAGACTTTCTGAGAATGACATGGACCTCTGCCTCTGGGTTTAAGAGAAGCAGTGGTAGGAAATACAGATTTTGACTAAAAATGGGAAGATGGCCATGGGATCATTTACATCCTATCCAAGGATAATGAGCCATTATCTCTTGGGGGACTCGCCATCATTCAGTGAGATACACAGGTTGGGACTGTCACCCCATCGCACTGGTGAGAAAACCCAGCTGGGGCAGAGGGGTGCAGTTGCCTGGAAGGGCACAGCCTGCTGGCAGTGGGGGCAGATATGGGATTTGAACCCATGTCTCCTGATGCACCATCCAGCATATACCCTGCTGCCTGGACATTCCGCTGGTAACACTCTCTGCAGGCCCCAGTGCCCCCAGCCATTTGCGGCATCACCCTGAAGGGTGGGAATGGCCTCAGACCATTTGGCCGGGCCTCTCCCATTTGCTCTGCCTTTTGGCAGTGATCTGTAGGGCTACATTAAGCGTTCTTTTCTGAGTTGTTTGTGGGCAGGAGAAGCCTGGATATTACAAGGAACGAAGGCACCTGGCTCTCTGGGGATGATTTTGGAGTCCATCTCCTCACCTTGTTTATTTGTAAAATGGGAACGCAGACACAACGGGTGTATGTTTTACATTAAACCAAAGAGGAGCTTGTGGCACTCCTGTCTGCACTTGAGACATGTTTATACTGCTGGGTCCATTATGAATCTGTTTAATATCCTCCGAATTCTCCGAGTCCTTCCATCCCTGCAGCCAGGAAGTGGGTATAATGTGCACATAGAGAAGAAATTTCCAGGTGCTCAGGCCTTTAGGTGAGGACTCTCTTGTTTAAGGAGGAAAAAGCCTGGTACAGAAAAATTAAATTCTTCCTGTTCAAAATAATTTTTCCAATGATCCTTTCCTTGTAGGAAATCGCTGAGGGTCCTGAAGACATGCCAGGGGAGCCACTGGCTAGGGGAGTCTATGGCCCATGCTGGTTAGAGCAGCATGCTTTTGCCCTGGAGAGCCAGGGATGGGGATCCAGAGATAAATGACCTCCCCCAGGACTGAGAAAGATAGCAGGGATCTGCAGCCAGAAGCTCAAGGTCACCTGAGGACTGCCTTACCTGCTGGGGGGCTCCTAGGACGCCAGCATCAGACTAATCCTGCCGGACTGGGAACAGGCTTCCCACAGGACTGCTGGCGGGAGCAGTTCCCTGCTTGCTGGCTGAACAGAGAGGTATTATTTTAGGAAGAAAAATGAGAATCCTGTTATTGCTTTATTCCTCCTGCAGAAATGTTGGTGTGGCTCATCCAGGGCCAAGATGGGATGCGAGTCAGTGCCAACAGAAGGGTGAGCTCATCGCATGCGGGGATGTGAGGTGTTTCCAGCAAGGCACAGTGTGGAAAAAAAGGCTCCCTGCCCAGAATCCCAAGTCCCTTGTCAAAGCAGAACCCTTTGACCCTCCCATCACCTCCCTCCTCCATCATTAGCCTGTCACCTTCCCTCTCCATCAGCTCCCTCCTCCACTGTCTGAGTCCACTTCCATGCTATTCCTCTATCTTCCCGCATCTGTGACTGAATACCTCTCAACAGCCTTGAGCATCTGTGCACATTCTTGTTTGCTCCATGAGGGAAGAGCCCAGGCTTTGGAATCTGAGAGACCTCAGCTCAAATCCCATGGTGATGTGGTGCTAGACAAGGGCCTGTCTGGGCCTCCGTGATCTCATCTGTTACCATGCTAGATGGGAAAGTACCTAGCACACAGTAGGTGTTCATTTATTCCCTTCCTCCCTCCTTCTTGTGGATGCAAAGGATATTGTATAATTAAAGTAAGACTTTGGGGTTTACAAATGTCAAATTCCCACAACTCTGGGAAATAGGGGGTCACTGGTTATTTGTCGTTTTCATCACCAGTCCTGTCATAGCCTAAGGTTGACACAAGTCACTCTGAACAAAACCAAGAATTAAGAAGAGGGATTTCAAATGTTCAGAGCAGCACTATTTACAATAAAAGCATTATTTACAACAAAACACTGAAGCAACTAAGTGTTCATTGACAGATGAATGGATAAAGAACATATGTTGAATATATAAAATGGAATATTACTCAGCCCTGAAAAAGAATGAAATAATGTCATTTGCAGTAGCATAGATGAATCTAGAGATTACCATATTAAGTGAAGTAAGTCAGACAGAAGAAGTAAAATCTTTTGTGATATCACTTACATGTGGAATCTTAAAAAAAGATATAAATGAACTTATTTACAAAATAGAAATAGACTCACAGACGTAGAAAACAAAACTATCATTACCAAAGGGGATGGTAGGAAGGAATGAATTAGGAGTTTGGGATTAACATATACACACTGCTGCTGCTGCTGCTGTTGCTAAGTCGCTTCAGTCGTGTCTGACTCTGTGCGACCTCAGAGATGGCAGCTTACCAGGCTTCCCCGTCCCTGGGATTCTCCAGGCAAGAACACTGACACTACTATGTATAAAATAGATCATCTGGGGCTTCCCTGGTGGTCCAGTGGTTAAGAATCTACCTTGCAATGCAGGGGACATGTGTTCAATCTCTAGTCCGGGAAAATCTCACATGCTGCAGGACAACTAAGCCTGTGTACCATAGCTACTGAGCCCATGCTCTAGAGCCCGAGAGCCGTTAACTACTGAAGACCGTGAGCCCTAGAGCTTTGCTACCATCATGAGAAGTCTGCACAGCACTACTAGAGGGGAGCCCCCACTCGCCACAAGTAGAGGAAGCCTGAATGTAGCCACAAAGACCCAGCACAGTCAAAAATAAAAATAAAAAATTAAATAATTTTTACAAAAATAGATCATCAACAAGGACCCACTGTATAGCACAGGGAACTCTACTCAATATTCTGCAATAAACTTTCTTGGAAAAGAACCTGAAAAAGAATGGGAATATGTAAAACTGAATCACTTTGCCATATACCTGAAACTAGCACAACATTATTAATTAACTATCCTTCCATTTTTTTTTAATGGTTAAGAGAAGAGAAGAACAGGGATTTAAAGGGGCTAGAGGGAACTTACCCAGTCTTGGACAAGAAAGAAATGATGTGGCCAGAAGCCAAGGTCAGAGAAGGCAGGAAAGATGATGCTGGCTGCTACTGTTGCTGCTACTGCTAAGTCGCTTCAGTCGTGTCCGACTCTGTGCGACCCCATAGACGGCAGCCCACCAGGCTCCCCCGTCCCTGGGATTCTCCAGGCAAGAACACTGGAGTGGGTTGCCATTTCCTTCTCCAATGCATGAAAGTGAAAAGTGAAAGTGAAGTTGCTTAGTCGTGTCTGACTCTGTGCGACCCCATAGACGGCAGCCCACCAGGCTCCTCCGTCCATGGGACTTTCCAGGCAAGAGTGCTGGAGTGGGTTGCCATTGCCTTCTCCGATGATGCTGGCTGGATAGAAGCAAACTGAAGGTTAGGGAATAAGAGACTCCATAAAGTGGCCACAAAGTTGTACTAGGTGGAAACTCTGAAAGGCAAGGGTGAAAAGGTATAGGGCCCGTGGAGTGAGTCACCTCTGGTAGGACACAGAGCTCTAACTGGCATTTTGGCTGCTTCAGGCTAGGCCTAAAACACAGAGTCAAGCCAGCTTTCATCTTCCAACTATGAATCACGAAGGGGGTGTCATTAATAATGGGCCTCTAGAAGCTTCCTATGAAGAGTCAGATCCCTTTGTTTCTGTGTCACTGAAGGAGCACATGTGCTATCAGTATGTATATTTCACAACATTTACATTTTTATCACCTTCTGAAACTATGGTGTTAAATTTCACATCCTCTAAATTTCCGGCCCCACAGGCAAAAACCTCAGTCAGCCTGCCCTGGTCATGGCTGTGGTTGGGTCAGGTATCTCTTGTGATAGAAACTAGATTGGTTTATGCTTCGCTTCCTGGATTTTGTTTCTCCTTTAACTTCTCTTTATTTCATGAAATCCCTTTTTAAAAAAAAATCCATCCTGTCTCAGTTTTGCCAAGGAAAATTAAGAAAAGGGATATGAGTTCATATTTTGGTGAATGCAGGACAAAGAGTAGACCAGAGGCCTTTAGAGGCCAAGTCGGGGGGGGGGGGGTAGGGGGGAATTGATGGCAAGCAAGTGACCTTGTATGGATTAAGGTACAGGCTGAGATTCTGAAGAAAACAAAAGTATGGCATTTCATTCTTTTCCCATGCTGTGGACTCATAGTGGATTGGCTCAGATGGTAAACAATCTGCCCACCAATGCAGAAGACCCAGGTCCAGGAGACCCAGGCAATGGCAACCCACTCCAGTATTCTTGCCTGGAGAATTCCATGGACAGAGGAGCCTGGCAGCCTACAGACCACAGGGTCACAAAGAGTCCGATACGACTGAGTGACTAACACACATGCTGTGGACCAGGGCTAAGCTGGCACAGGGTCAACTCCTAAAGCTTACCTGGACATCCTGATTCCTTCTCTTGTGTTGCCCTGTCATTCCCTAGGGTGTTGTCATCCAGGTGAGCCTACCTTCCAGCCCAAGGCAGCGGGGAGAGAGAAGGAGAGAGCAAGTAGCATTCTCATACAGAAGATGCTTGTAGCTTTTCTGCTTCATCACATTGGCCGCAGCTTAGTCACATGACCATGTCTAGTTGCAAAGGAGGCTGGGAAATGTGGCCTCCTGTGGGCGCCATGTGTCCAACTAAAACCTGGGGCATCCTATTACCGAAAAAGAAGAAAGGGGCAGTGAATAATGGAGATAATTGTCACTTTCTGCCGTAAGCCCCAAGGAAAGTGGTATCAGGGCTACAGGTGGAACTCTGGGACCAGCAGGAACTTTCTAGAGATTCTCCCCAAAGAATAAAGAAAGTTCAGGGCTTTGTTTTAAGCAAGGCTATGGTAGATTGTCCTTCAACTCCTCATTCTCACCTACCTTGTGACCTTGGGTCAGGAGAATGGGCAAAATATATTTCTCCACCCTAATAGCATTGAGCTTGGCTATTTGACCAGTTTTAGCCAATGGGATGTGAGCAGAAATGGCAGAGTGCCAATTTCAAGCCAAAGTCTAAAGGGCACCATAAATTTCTGCTCCTGCCATTACACCACAAGGACATGTCCCAGACAGCTACTTGCCCAGCAAAGTGAAGAAACATGTGGAGTGTACCTGAGTATAAGCCTGGAGCCAGGACAGCTGAGCCCAGCAGAGCCAGGCAACCCCAGGACTCGTGAGTAGGGAAACAGATGAACACTGGTTATTGGAAGCCAGTGTTTGGAGATGCCCCATCATGGAGAGTTGTTGCAACAAAACTGACCAACACAGAGGGCTATGGCACCTCTAATCCCTGGTCCTGTCCTCATCCATCCGTCTCTACACTCTCACTTTTCCAGCTCATTAGCTGGCTTAGTCAACAGTCATTTATAAGTTGCCTGTCCTATGCCAGTCACTGGTCCAAGTGCTGTGGCTACAGAAATCTTAAGATACTTCCAGGCTAAGGAGAGGGACAGATGTATAAATAAATGATGACACTCTAACACAGTATGATAGTGTGATTTATAATTAAATATATATATATATGTATATTTGGTCTTTATCCCCTTCTTGGCATGGAAATCTTAAAACCCTTGGAATTTCCTAAGTGAGGAGAGTGGTCAATGTGTCTTTTGTTACATTAATGAAGTGATTTTTGAAAAGCCCCTGGTCACCTAAGGATGAGGACTGGTCCCCAGAGGAAGCAGTCTTTTGATTGGAGGACTGGAGCTTTCATCCCACTTCCCCTGACCTTTGGAAAGGGGAAAGGGGCTGGAGATTGAGTTCAATCACCAATGGCCAATGATGTAACCAGTTGTGCCCATGTAATAAAGCAGCCATAAAACATAAAAAAAGGACAGAATTTGGAGAGTTTCTGGGTTGGTGAACACGTAGAGATGCAGGGAGAGTGGGGCACACTCAACACAGAAGTTCCGTGCCCTTTCCCCACGCCTTGCCCTAGGCATCTCTTTCATCTGGCTGTTCTTGAGTTACATCCTCTTATGACAAACCAGTCATTGAGTAAGTGAAATGTTTCTGAGTTCTGTGAGCCGCCCTAGCAAATTAATCAAACCCAAGGACAGGGTCGTTGAAACCTCCGATCTGCGGCAAGTCCATCGTCTACCTGTGACAACCAGGACTTTCAATCGGCCTGGAGGTGGAGGGGTTGGCAGCCTTGTTGGACTGGTATCTGATGCTGTCTCTAGGTAGATAGCTTCAGAATCTAGTCAAATGTCTTCAGAGAATTATTTAACGGTACGGGGATGGGGGTGAGGCGGGGTGGCGGGAAACATGTATTTCATAATGGTAAGTGCTATGATCAAGGGTTCTGCAAGCTGCTGGGTGAGGGCAAAGCTCTGAGAATGGGAAAGCCAGATCCACCCTGCTTTGCTGCCTTTTGCTCCCAGCCCCAGCCCACAGCCCTTCTGGCCATCCAGAAACTTGATCGTCCACAGCAAGTGCAAGACTCCAGGATGTGCTACAGAAACAGCTGTGAGTCACAGATGGTTACTGTCCTTTCACAAGAACCAATATTTATTGGGTACTCACTAGGTGCTTTGGTGCCAGAGGAGTCACGTACCCTGCGTCAGATTCATCCGTTCCCCTGATGATGACACTCAGCTGACAACTGGTAATCAGACACAACCTAAAAGTGCATCTGTGGCTCAGGGGATAACTTACCTGCTCTGAGCCTCAGTTTCCTCATCTGTAAAAGAACATCCAACTCACAGGGCTTGGGGAAGATTTGGAAGCACAAATATAGGCTTGTCTGGCACAGTTTCCAGCACAAAGCAAACCAGCAATCAATAGAAGGCATTCTTATTTACTGACTTACTTCGCTTAGTGTGATAGTCTCCAGGTCCATCCATGTTGCTACAAATGGCATTATTTCATTCTTTTTTATGGCTGAGTAATATGCCATGAAATTAAAAGATGCTTAGTCCTTGGAAGGAAAGTTATGACCAACCTAGATAGCATATTCAAAAGCAGAGACATTACTTTGCCAACAAAGGTCTGTCTAGTCAAGGCTATGGTTTTTCCAGTGGTCATGTATGGATGTGAGAGTTGGACTGTGAAGAAAGCTGAGCACCGAAGAATTGATGCTTTTGAACTGTGGTGTTGGAGAAGACTCTTGAGAGTCCCTCGGACTGCAAGGAGATCCAACCAGTCCATTCTGAAGGAGATCAGCCCTGGGATTTCTTTGGAAGGAATGATGCTAAAGCTGAAACTCCAGTACTTTGGCCACCTCATGCGAAGAGTTGATTCATTGGAAAAGACTCTGATGCTGGGAGGGATTGGGGGCAGGAGGAGAAGGGGATGACAGAGGATGAGATGGCTGGATGGCATCACTGACTTGATGGACGTGAGTCTGAGTGAACTCCGGGAGTTGGTGATGGACAGGGAGGCCTGGCATGCTGCGATTCATGGGGTCGTAAAGAGTCGGACATGACTGAGTGACTGAACTGAACTGAATATGCCACTGGGGCTTCCCAGGGAATGCTAGTGGTAAAGAACCTGCCTGCCAATGCAGGAGACATAAGAGAGTTGAGTTTGATCCTGGATTTCTATCCTTGGGTTGGGAAGATCCCCTGGAGGAGGGCATGGCAACCCACTCCAGTATTCTTGCCTGGAAAATCCCAAGGACAGAGGAGCCTGGCAGGCTACATGGGTTCGCTTACAGTTAGACATGACTGAGCAACTGAGCACGCCGCACACATCTCACACACGAGGTAATCCTAAGCAACACACAGGGCACACGTTGACTATTCTCATCACTGGACTCTTGCAATACTGCTTCTTGATGTCACTACCGTACCAATGAACACCTTCCTGACTGCAGTGTTTTTCTTCTTCTAAATTATTTCCTTGGGACAAATTCAAAATTCTTTCTCCAACTCTTTCTGCATTTGTCAGATCCAAAAAAAGCAGGTAGCAGTAAATCCTGCAGCAGCTGAGGCCTAGGACCAAGTCACGGCGGCTCCTCTGCTAGGAGCTGCCAGCAGCGGGTGACCCACAGCTGCTCATTCTCACTGAGGCTCCTGTGCCAGAGATGATGTCATCAAGGAAGAAGGGTTCTTCACGGGGGGACGGAAGGGGTGGCAGGCTTTTTTGTCTCATGGGATTTTTTGTCTCCTGGGATTGCTACCTCTTCCTGAGGGGGGAAGAAAACTGGTGCCAGTGCAGGACATAGGCTTGCCCAGTAGTCCTTTGAGCATAGTCCAGAAAATTCCCATGGAAGTGTAAGTGTCACGTCGGAGCGGAGTTACATGGAGCTGAGTGTTGGGGTTGGAGCCTCAGCTTTGGAATCTGCTGCACCAGAGGAAATGCACAAGTAAGTGTGGAGGAAGGAAATAAAGTCCAAAAGAAGAGGCCAGGTCCGAGATGAGGGGGGGGTCTCTACTGGATGGGTTTTAGCGGGAGCCAGCATCTTCAGAATTGTATGTAATATTGTGTGTGTGTGTGATCCAAATGTCAGCTAAAACATGGGATCCTTTGAGTTCCAATAAAATCAGTACTGGACTTACCCAGCAGTCCAGTGGTTAAGACTCTGCCTTCCAATACAGGGAATGTGGGTTCCATCTCTGGTCTGGGAACTAAGATCCCATATGCTACAAGATGTGGCAAAAAAAAAAAAAAAAGACAAAATCTTTTAATAAATAAATAAGGAAGAAAGAAATAATAAAATTAAATCAGTGCCTACCCTGTCCCACACACACCCCTCCCTGCCCCTCCAGGAATTCTGGGATCTGGATAATGACTTTTCTGTTTATCACTGGCTCTATGGTCTTCCAATTTAGTTCAGTCTGTGGAGTATCTCACCACCCTGCAGGTATTGCCCTTTTCTACTCTGGATTGACGTGGACAGAGAAATCAGCCCCTCTCTGTGACTTCAGTACACACAAAAGTCCCTCCTACACAAGTATGGCATCGTTTTGCTTTGATGGTGTTTGTGCACGTGTGTTTTTTATCTGCCCAGTGTCTCTTTCACCATCTGGTAAAAACAGATAACTGCTTTTCCCCAATTCTTTGTTTCTGGTTGGTGGTGGTTTGTTTAGGCGCTAAATCGCATCTGACTCTTTGTAACACTGGACTGTAGCCTGCCAGGCTCCTCTGTCCATGGGATTTCCCAGGCAAGAATACTGGTGTGGGTTCCCATTTCCTCCTCCAGGGGATCTTCCTGAACCAGGGATCGAACCCAGGTCTCCTGCTTGGGAGGTGGATTCTTTATCACTGAGCTACCTGGGAAGCCCCCTGTGTTTCTGGAGATGTAGAAAATAGACAATATTCCAGCCCACCAGCCCCCAAACTGAGCACATAACCCAGGCCTGGCCCAATCCACTTAAGGGACCCCATCCCCAAGGTGACTGAGCTGGTTCAAGTAGGCCTGGGCTTCTGGGGCCATTTTCCCAACTCTATGGAAGAGGCTTCTCTATAGGCAAGAGAATGAAGCCAAGACCAAAAGATGCCTTGCCAAGAGAGACAGGGGGACAAGAAGGGAGGTGTCCTTTGAGTCCCTGGATTCACTTGAGCGGCCACAACATGAACAGTGCCCCCTTGAAGTTAGCATTCAGTGGGGCCATGGCTCCACCCGTCAACTTCCCAGCTAGGGAACCAACACATTTCATTTTTCCTGTTTTTTTTCCTTAAGAAATTTGAGTTGAGGTTTAATCACTTGCTACCAAAAGTCTGAATATAGAAAGGGTTTCCATCTACCTTACCTTGCTGGTCCTCAAAACTGTGGCCAAGTCTGTAATGCATTTTTTCATATTGAAGTCATGGGGAGGGACTGATTTCCAGTCTGGGTCAACCCAGAGCAGTACCTGCAGGGTGGTGAGACTCTCCGAAGTCATTCCTTTGTTAAGGGCACCCTTTTCATGCCCCGCTCTGGTATCTGTAGCGCCATCAAGTCATTTTCCCAAAGGAAGACATTTTCTTTCCCCAAAGGCATCTGAATGCTTAAACAGTTATATTTTCATAGTGTGCATGTATTTTTTTCTATTTGTATTTTTCTGGAGAGAAGTTTGGTCATTGTCATCCAATTCAGAGTTCTGTGACTCAGAAAATAAGATAGAAGAAAATAAAACGATGAGAGAGGCCATGGGGAGGGATCCTCACACACTAGAGCAGGACAGAGGAACTCACTCCCAGACGGTTGCTGGAGTCGGACATTACCGTGCAGATTGCACACTATTGCAGTCAGAAGAGTCCTGAGAGGTTTTCAAACATTTTCAGCCTCAGCACCATTTTTTCAAACAAAATCTTACCAGAAAACCCAATCTGCAAAACAGACAAAAGGAGGTAGGGAAAAAGGGTGAAGGGAAGGGCAGCCTTGACTGTCAAACACGTGAAAGAGGCTCTGAGAAAGGTTCTGTGAGATCTTTAAATCTCGTCAATGGACAGTTTGGAAAATCCCTGAATCCAGTCGACTCATTTTACAGATGAGGAAACTGAGGCCCACTGGAAAAAGAATTGCTCAAGCGTTCCAGCTCATTGTGACATTATTGGGACCAGAATCTAAGACTCTGAGGCTCTGGTGGCCAGGTCTGTGCTCTTCTCACTGCCTGGGAAAATGTGGAGAAGGCGCCTTCTGCCCCATAGCCCATGGTGCTCAGTCTTTGCCGAAACCCACACATGGGACATGCCTCTAGTCCTGTAAAACACCCCCACTCCAGCCCCGTGGCCCTCCCAGCCTTTCTGGAAGGACAATGGAGACCTTCCTCATCCGGATGAGAGCTCTGGGGCCCAGAAGACGACTCCTTGCTCAGCTGGCAACGCACGGGCCCAGGCTGTGTGTCATCTATCATGACCCCCTGAGGAGGAGCCAGCGTGAACCCGGGGGCCTCGGGGAGCAAGATCTGCTTGCGGCAGGGTCTCAAGACATCTCACTTTACAAGGATGGAATTTCATGACTTGTGTATTTTAATTAAATTTTTATTTTTATGGAATTTTAGTTAAAGTTCCCCCACTTCTGCAGCTTGCTCATTGTTATTAAAAACCATGACAAGAGGAGGGGATAAAAAAAAAATTAAAAAAAAAAAAAACCGACACTGTCCGAGCGAAAATGAAGCCACCTTTTAGAAAAGATCTAACGGCATTGCACATTTGAAACCCACTCCTGGCCTTCCGATGTGGATTCCGCCCCTGTAACTTCACAGATCAGATTTTAAGTCTGTGGCTTATTGCTTTCTGAGCCTCCTGGGGCTTATAGGATTATTCTGGATTTAATCCTTTAATAATTTTTCCTCCCTCCTGTCTAAGGCCTGGTTTTCCAGCTGAAATTGGCCTGGGTGAAACAGCTTGCTTCCAGTTCTGATGGATTCCCCTCTCAGACTGCCGTCCTCTGTCACTGTAAGAAAATGAAGGAGAGGATATGGGACTTACAAAGAGAAAGCTTCAGGGCCCTGTTCTGAAGCTCTGGCAGAGAAGAGGAGGCAGCTGTGCCAATGTCTGTGCCCGAAGCCTGGCCAATGTTATCCTCTTTATTCCTTACCACAGCCTGGGAAGAGAGCGTTGTGCTGTGCTTGGTCGTTCAGTTGTGTCCAACTCTTTGTGACCCCATGAACCGTAGCCCACCAGGCTCCTCTGTCCATGGGGATTCTCCAGGCAAGAATACTGGAGTGGATCACCATGCCCTTCTCCAGGGGATCTTCCCAACCCAGGGATCAAACCCAGGTCTCACACACTGCAGGCAGATTCTTCACCATCTGAGCCATCAGGGAAGCCCTGGGAAGGGAGGGTTATTATCCCCATTTTACAGAAGAAGAAACTGGGTGAGTGAATGCAAGTCGCTCAGTCGTGTCCGACTTTCTGCGACCCATGGACTATAGAGTCCATGGAATTCTCCAGGCCAGAATACTGGAGTGGGTAACTGTTCCCTTCTCCAGGGGATCTTCCTGATCCAGGAATCAAACTCAGGTTTCCCATTTTGCAGGCGGATTCTTTTCCAGCTGAGCCACCAGGGAAGCTGGAAGAAACTGAGGCTCAATGACAAAAATAACCTGCTTAAGCTGACACATGTGGGAAGAAGCAGAACATCTTTGAACTATCTGTCACTGGACTTGGGGGTTTCTGGGCACTATCCACTTGGTGCCAACCTGTTGTTCCTTTCCGCTGAACTTGTGGCTAGACAGGTCCCTCCTTGGAATGGGGAGTTGAAGGGAGGAGACCCCTTACTCAGCCAAGCAGCCCTGGCACTTACATGGTCAGTATTGCCCCAAGCTGGTCCTGCTCACCAGCACATCCTTGGAGATTAGCAAATGTGACCCAGTTCAAAGATCCCCAACTGAAGTGACTTCACTGGTGGTCCAGTGGCTAAGAATCCACACTCCCAATGGAGGGGGCCTAGATCTGAGTCATGGTCAAGGAACTAGATCCCACATACTGCAGAGTCTACATCCCACAACTAAAGATCCCGCGTGCTGCGCTAAGACCTGTCACAACCAAAAAAATAAACAAATATTTTTTAAAAGCAGGGGAGCCAACTGAGCACCCACTGTAAACCAGGAAGGTGCTAGAGGCGGGAGAAGAGAAGAGGAGGAACAAATACCCCATCTGGGGATGGAACCAAACCCACTTGAACCCATATAACAGGCCATAATGTTACTATTGGGCTCCCCAGGTGGCTCAGTAGTGAAGAATCCACCTGCCAATGCAGGAGACGCAGGAGACGTGGGTTCAATCCCTGGGTCGGGAAGATCCCCTGGAGGAGGAAATGGCAACCAACTCCAGTATTCTTGCCTGGAAAATTCCATGGACAGAGGAGTCTAGAGGGATACAGCCCATGAGGCGGCAGTTGAGACATAACTGAGCATGCACATAATGCAAAAAAAATGCACACAAGGTACCTAAAATAGTCAAATTCATAGAGTCAGAAGTACATTGGTAGATGTCAGGGGTGGGGATGGGGGATGGGGAGTTAGTGTTTACTGGGTACAGAGTTTCAGTTTAGGAAGATGAAAAACATCAGGAGATAGATGATTAGACTAGTACAACAATGTGAATGCACTTAGTGCCCCTGAACTGTACATTTAAATATGGTTAAAATAGCATGCTTTATATTATGTGACTTTTACCACAATAAAAAACATTAAAAAAAGAATGAAATACAAATCACTGGTCTTGCTCCAGATCTATTGATTCAGAAACTGGGGGTGGATCTTGAAATCTGTATTGTTACAAATCCTCCAAGTGACTCGGAGGCGGGCTAGTGTTTGAGAATCAAGGAACTATAGGAATACAGAGTGGTGAGTGAGTGAAAGTCGCTCAGTTGTGTCCAACTCTTTGCAACCCCATGGACTATGGACTATACAGTCCACGGAATTTTCCAGGCCAGAATACTGGAGTGAATAGTCTTTCCCTTCTCCAGGGGATCTTCCCAACCCATGGTTCATACCCAGGTCTCCCATATATCAGGTGGATTCTTTACCAGCTGAGCCACAAGGGTAGGAATACAGAGGAGAGAGTGGTAACTGACCCTGAATGGAGTGATGAGGAAGCCTTCCTGCAGGAAGAAACTCTTGTAGGGAATCTTTAAGAACAAGGAGCCATGGGACTTCCCTGGTGGCTCAGTGGTCAAGACTCCATGTTCCTAATGCTGGGAGCCTGGGGTTTGATCCCTGGTCAGGGAACTTGATCCCACATGCTGCAACTAAGACTCAGCACAGCCAAATAAATTTTTAAAAAAGAGCAAGGAGCCAGATGAAGGAATAAAAATAAGTCCCCAGGTGGATGAAGCTGTGCAAGAAAGAGCATAGAGGATGAGCGGCTCTGAGTGTTTTCAAAGAATAGCAGGGACAATGGAGTTGGCTGTCAAGAAGCTGGAGGGGCTGGGGAAAGAGAAAGAATAAAAAATCTCAGAGTTTCTGAGAAAAGGAAGATGAGAAAGAGAGTTCAGGTGTGCAGGTGGACCCTGTGCATAGACAGCCCAGTCTGAGCCATGCAGGACAGACAACCCCAGGGACTTGGAAGCCCTCCCACCTCACCCCCAAAACTCCTCCAGTTAACCAAACGGCATGACCTCATGTGTTATGGCTGCAGAGGCACGGGGGAGGCCAGATCCGGTGTTTGTATTGAAATTAATTGGGGGCTCCGTGGATGATGGAGGCTCTGAGGAATGCGTCGCCCCCTGAAGAGATCCTGCGAACAATGGTGTCGCTTTCGACCACTGTGGCCCCCAGCGGTTCACATCTGCACTTCCACAGCCCTTCTCCGATGAAATCATAATCACAGACAGATATGAATATTTAAAATCCAAAGCGGATACCTACAGGGATTTGGGATGGGGAGGACTCAGGCCCGCACCCCAGAGCTATTTTTAGGCTAGGAAACGAAGCTCCCATTTTACCAGAGTAGCGGCTTGTCAATCAGGAAAATCCCATCACTCGCCCCCAGCCCAGATTTATGGTGATTCAGAGGGGAGATGCTGCCAGGAACAGGGCTGGGGCCAGGAAAATTTCATCTGTCTGGAATCCGACAGGAAAAAAGAGGCCTGGAAATTTCAGAGGAAGCTGGGACCGGTGCCGGCACAGCGCCTCTGTTTGTGTTCACTCAGCTGGCTCCTGTTAGCAAGTTAAGGGTCCGCTGAGGAAAAGCGTCAGGCCAGGTTTTTCCATCACTCCAGAACCTTGAGCTTGATCCCCAGGCAGCGGCTGCTCCCGTGACCTCTGACCCCAAACAACAGGAGCCTTCACCAGGTTTCCCCTGGGCCCCCAGCCCCGGGCTGCATCTTAAATCAACATCTTTGGTTGTTTTGGGTTTTTTTCTCCTTTCTCTTACAGAAAAAAAAAAAAATGTAGCTAAGCGATTCTATCTTTTTTGTTGTTTCTTTAATCAGACTTTTAGCACACTCAAGAAGCAGG
Source organism: Bos taurus (assembly GCF_002263795.3). Lineage (NCBI taxonomy): Eukaryota > Metazoa > Chordata > Mammalia > Artiodactyla > Bovidae > Bos > Bos taurus. The sequence goes on along the minus strand of NC_037346.1, from coordinate 43,511,004 downwards.
GTTCAATACAACCACTAATTAATTCAATTTAGCTTTCATTTCCTCCCCTGGAGTGACCCAGCTCTCCCGCAGTCTTCTCATTTGCCCTCCCTGGTGCTGGGGCACCAGGAACCCCTAACTTCCAAATCTGATGCTGTGAGCTCAAAGCCAGGGATCAGGGCTATGTGCAAAATCCTGCTGCAAGTATAGCAGATCCTAGACTGTCCTCTCCATTCTTCCATTCGTTCATTCACTCAGAGCCTATCATGTGCCAGGCCCTGTCCTGGGGGTGTGGGACTGGGGGGCAGAGGGAGGGGGTACAAAATGGGCATCATTTGCCCTCCAAGAGCCTACAGTTTGGTGGGGGGAACACAACCCTAAACAGAGAATCATAATGCACATAGGAAAAGACCATTGGGCTGGTTCAGGGGACAAGGCATTCAAGGGGAAAGAACCATACATGCAAAGACAGAGGAGCAGGAGAGAAGGGAGCATACACACAGCCACACCCTGAGGAGTCTCGTGAGCCAGGAGCACAGGTGGGATTCGACGGCCGGGCTGGCTCAGGAACGGGACTTGTTTAGGGTATTGGGTCTTAGGCCCAGGGCACTGGAAAGTTTAACTGGGGAACACTGAGGTCAGATGGGCACTTTGTCCCAATGACCCTGGTAGTACTGTGGGAGCAGGGGTGCAAAGGGGTGAGTCTAGAGGCAGAGGGATCAGTCAGAAGAGAGAACAGGGATGGATAAGGCAGGGCAGAGGGACTGGAGAGAAGGGCAGGGTTTAGAAGGCATTTAGAATCCCAATTCTGTTACTCCCAGTGGCTGGCAGATGGGAGCTGTTCAATAATCAAACATTGGTGGGCCAGGGGAGACCTAACTTCCTAAGGAATGAGAAGTAAAATCTCATGCCACAATCTGTGAAAGACAGAAAGCATCCAGGCCCATAGCTCCTTCATACAGGCCAGCTGGGGCTGTGGTCACCCAGGGGAGTGAAGCCTGGGGGCCTGGTGGTGACCTACATCTGCCAGTCTTGGGACCCAGGGTCTCCAGGACAGTGAAGGAAACTTTAGGAGATCAGTGAGCCACTTGCCTGGAGCACAGAAGGTAAGGGGGTGCCCAAAACCTCAAAAATCAAGATAGATAATGTTTTAAATATTGATTTATTTGGTTACACTGGGTCTTAGTTGCAGCACACAGGATCTTCAGTTAAGGCATGCAAACTCTTAGTTGTGGCATGTGGGATCTAGTGCCCTGACCAGGGATAGAACCCAGGGCCCCAGCAGTGGGAGCATGGAGTCTTAGCCACTGGACCACCAGGGAAGTCTCAAGAGAGATAATATTTTACTGCAGTATTTTAATCAAAATTAATACCAAAATTCATAATGAACAAAATAAAAATTTTTCAACAAAGACAAGCTCCAACCTTGCTCTCAGTCCTCTGCCTCATCCACTTCACCCTAATCCCAACCCTGGTTCCAATAAAAATTCATTTTAGAAAGCATGGGCTGTATGTACTGAATTTTTAAAAATATTGTGTTAAATTGTATTTCTCCTGACTACTGAGTTTTGGGTGCCTCATTATATTTTGGGCCTGTAGCAAATGTCCACGCCCTTCATCCTAGACCTGGGCCTGACACACAGGACCACTTTCTGGAGTACAGGAACCCTAAGAGAAGAGGTCTGGCCTACAGAGAACAGCATGCCCATGCCTACGCAAATTCGGCTGGAGATCAGTCTGATCCTGCGTGTGCTGAGGGCTCCGTGCTGGTCAGAAACTCGGAACCAAGGGCTCCCACGGATCCTTGCTCCCTGTCCCTTGGAAAGTCTAATGCTACCGTGTACCTGGAAAGAGTTTAGCAAAGTTTCTAAGCTCAGTTGCCTCAACTGTAAAATGGAGAAAAGAATGCTTATTTGTTGCTTTTCATTTCAAAGAAATCTAAGTCAGGCCAAACCTAAGACCTCTAGACATCTGATCCACCAACCAGGCACTGTTCTGAGGAAGTAGAGATAAATAGCATGTGAGAAACACATTCCCAAGCCCCTGCCCCCCACTGCAGCGGATACCCACAGATTAGATAGAACTAGGTCCAAATACATATTAAAATCATCCTTTGTTTTGTTCCTTCCTTCCTTCCTTGAATAACAGACACAGACTGAGCACCTGTATATGCCAGCTGCTGCTGGGCATTGGTTGAATCCTTCATGAGCCTTGGCCTCAAGATCCAGTAGAGTCAGACAGACAGAAAAATAACTGCAAGATGAAGTGCCATGTGCTCTTTAGAGACAAAAGAATGTGGGAATTTAGAGAGGACAACTACTGAGCTGACAGTGGTGGTGGTGGGAGGAGGGGCATCGCAGAGCAGGGCCTTGAATTCCATCGAAGTAGAATCATGCCAGAAGACCGACAGACTAGCGCTTTTTGGACAAGGACCTGGTCTTAGTTTGTTCAGCCTGCTACAACGAAAAACACAGCAGGTGCGTGGTTTTATAAAAGAAGTGTATTTCTCACAATTCTGGAGGTTGAAAAGTCCAACATCAAAGTGCTGGCAGATTTGGTGTCTGGTGAAGACCCACTTCCTGGTTCATGTTCTTTCATGGCAGAAGGGACAAAGGAGCTGTCTGGGGATCTCATCTTTATAAGATGTGCCCTTATAGGGCACTAATCTGATCATGCTTCATTCTTTCTGGAGCAATTAGTAATTGCCCTCTGCTCTTCCCCAGAAGCATATTGGACACTTTTCAACCCTAGGGCTCATCTTCTGGTACCATCTCTTTTTGCCTTTTCCTACTGTTCATGGGGTTCTCTTGGCAAGAATATTGGAGTGAATCTCCATTTCCTCTTCCAGTGGACCACCTTTTCTCAAAACACTTCACTATGACATCTGTCTTTGGTGGCCCTGAATGGCATGGCTCATAGCTTCACTGAGTTACACAAGCCCCTTCACCATGACAAGGCTGTGATCCATGAAGAGGGATGTGAATAGATACTTCTCCAAAGAAGAAATAAATGAGCAATTAGAATATCACCAGGACTTTCCAGGTGGCTCAGTGCATTCCACCTGCCATGAAAGAGACTCAGAAGGCAGGTTCAATCACCAGGTCAGGAAGATCCCCTGGAGGAGGGCATGGCAACCCACTCCAGTATTCTTGCCTGAAGAATCCCAGGGATGGAGGAGCCTGGAGGGTTACAATCCATGGGGTCGCAAAGAGTCGGACACAACTGAAGTGACTGAGCATGCATAAGCAATTTGATCATGAGGGCTCAGTCCTTATGACCTAATCACTTCCCAGTGGCTCCATCTCTAAACATCATCAGACTGGGGATCTAGATTTCAACATGAATTTTGAGGGGACACAAGCATTCCATCCCTAGCATACCTATACAAACGAGGGTAGAGTGTAAAAAAAAGACAGCATGATGGATATGGGAAGAGGCTTAGATGGTGGGGCAAAGTGTGTGGGAAGGACAGTAACGGGAGAAGGAAGTAGTAAGATAAACTTGGTGTGGACCACGAAAGGCCCTATGTGTGAGACTTCCCTGGTGGTCCAGGGACTAAGACTCGGTATTTCCAGTGCAGGGGGCCACGGTTCAACCCCTGGTTGAGGAACTAGATCCCTAGATTCCACATTCCACAACTTGAGTTCACGTGCTGCAACTGAAGACTCTAAGTGCTGCAACTAAGATCTGGAGCAGCCAAATAAATAATAAAAAATTAAATTTAAAAAAAAAAGAAAGGAAAAAAATAAAAATAAAAAAAGAGAAAGGCCCTGTGTGCTAAGATAAAAATTTGGATCTTATTTTCCTGGCAATGGGAAACTATTTAAAGTTTTTAGACAGAAAATGGGATTTTTTGATCTGTTTTTAGAAAGAGAATGCTGGCAGCCGTGGAGAGGGGGGACTGAAGCTGGAAGTACGTGGAGGCAGAAAAGTCAGCTGGGATATTGAGCAATAATCTAAGGAAGAAAAGATGAAGTCATGGACCAAGACGGTCCATGGAGATGGAGAGCAGGGATGGAGTTAAAGAGATTTCTGTAAGAAGCTACACACCTTGGTGACTAAGTAGACACGAAGGGTGAGGGAGAGGGAAAAGTCTACCTTGATTTCCACGTTTCTGATTTAGGTGATTGTGCACGCAAGAGACTGTGTTCGATCCCAGGGTCAGGAAGATCCCCTGGAGAAGGGCATGGCAACCCACTCTAGTAATCTTGCCTGGAGAATCCCATAGACAGAGGAGCCTGGCAGGCTATGGTCCATAGGGACACACAGAGTCGTACACAACTGAAGCAGCAACCCAGCATGCGCGTAGCAGGCACAGTCACAGTGGCGACAGCAAACCAAACAGAGGAATAGGAGAGGAGGGGCTGGGGGGAACAGTGGCTGCACTCCATTTTGGACTTGTTGACTCTGGGTGAATGGAAGATTCTCAGATGAAATAACCAAAAGGAGATATGATGGGTTCAGGACAAAGTTGAGGCTGGAGATATTACTGTGTAAGCTAAAGACAGATGGGCTCAGGTGAGCCAAGCCAGAGAGAGGGTATAGGGAGAAGAGAGCTGAAGAAGAGAGGCCAGCAGAGGAAGAGTGGAAAAAGATGAGAGACCAGAGGCCAGCGAGGAGATCCAGGAGGAATAAGAGCAGGGAAGAGTGCTATCCAGGGGACCAGGATTGCTGATAGACAAAAGGAGGAGAAGGGGTTCCATACAGTAGAGCGATGAGGACATGAAGATGAGAACCAAATTGTAGTTGAGGAGGTCATTGGTGACTCTAGTAAGATCAACTTCAAAATCCACCAAAATCTGCCTCTTGACTCAACCCATGGACTCCCACATCTGTCTTCATGGGATGGTGGGAAGAAGGTTGAGGAATCCATGGGAGGTGAGGAAGTACATGATGCCTTCGAGAAGTTCTGGGATGCCAAATGACTTGAGCAGGATGTTTAACTCCACCAGGAGTTCATATGGATGACAGCTCCTCAAAGTCTCCATCATCAGGGTCCGGGTCCCCAGAGTGAACCACATTTACCCCCTGCCTCCCCAGAAGACCCTCCAAGACCAGCAGGACCACATTATGTAGTACCAATAGGTGACCAAATTATCAACTACAGTGAAGAATTTTGCCTTTTTAGTCAACAAGAAACCCAAATCCTGTTATTCCCCCAAGGCATCCTCCATTGTTACAGAGATTAACTTGTTAAGAACAAGAAGAGGATTATGAACAGCTGGGTTTTAACTATTTAGCATGAGAAACCAGATTGAGAACAGAAAACAAAACTATTACAACAGGAAGAAGATAAGAAAATACAGTTAGCCTAGCTGGAGGAATCTCTTTTAGAGACACTTGCTGCATCTCAAGGCAAGATTTTGGAAAATAAGGGCTCTGAATCAGACAAAAGCAACCAGTGCACTTACTCAAGTCACTTGAAGAATCTTACAAATTCCAAATTTCATATTTCCTTCTTGGTGATTTTCTATTGCTTTCTTAAAGGTTCATATTAATATGATCAGCAATATAGTATCAGGACATCAGGAGAATGATGATTGCAAAAAAAGAATGCTATCCAAACACACACACAAGAAAAAGTTCCAGGGACTTCCCTGGTGCTCCAGTGGTTAAGACTCAACTCTCCCAATGTAGAGGACCTGGGTTCGATCCCTGGTCCATGAACTAGATCCCACATACTGCAATTAGAAAAAGAAAAAAAAAAAAAAAAAGACCCTGAATGAGGAGACTAAGACCTGGCACAGCCAAATAAATAAATGGGTTTTTTGTTTTGTTTTTGTTTTTTTTAAAAAAAGGAAGTTCTGGGATGAAGAGATGATGTTTGTAGGACACACAGAGTTCCAAGACAGTGAGACAGAAGGTCTTATAAGACAGAGAGACTTGAGTAGGGTTTTAGGATCAAGAGGAAAGGCATTGAAGAGAGAAGTGAGATCCCAATTAAGCTGCACAAGAACACCAAGCCCAGGCCCTAACCTCCGAGGCCCTTGTTCAACTGGTTTTTTCAAGTTCAACCCTCATTTTCTCAGAGAGCGCTTAGTTCCCCAGCCATACTTCCAAAACCTATGTCACCCCTAATTGACCAGAAGCATAAGACAAAACAATGCGTGAGAAATACATTCCTTAGTCCTGCTCAGAGTCCTGGAGAAGATCTCACCATCTTAAAATGCTGGAAGGCAGGCCCTGGGCTCTCAGGAATGGGCAAGATGGACCTCTACTCTGATCTGGCTCAGGTACCTCCAAGGAACAGAGACCACTTAAGTCACCCCTAGGAAAGGGGCGTGAGTGACAAGGATATATGTGGTCAGGGGTCTAGAGCCTGAATGCAAATGGGAAAGCCACAGAGAAGGTGGCAGCATTTGGCCCCTGTCTTGAAGTTGCTCTGTTCCCCTCTGGATATCTGTACCATTGTCTCTCTCTGCCAACCATTTCCTCCACTCTGTTTCTTCAGCTCCCTTCTAACTTTGGTTTGCAGGAGGCTTTGATTTTTCATCCTCAGCTTCACAGATTCCCCACCAGCTACTATCCAAGTTGCCACCAGATCCAGCTTCTGTTTCCCAGTGAAGATTCAAGACAGGGATCCAATTGGCCCAGTTCTAGCTCAGGCAAGGCCTTGGGTCACTAGCCAGTCTATAGTTGCCTGTCTTTAGGTCAGGTGCCCACCCCTGCTCCAATTATTGAGGGCAGTAAGGAAGGACCCAGGGACCCAGGACGCCTCCACTTTTTTTTTTTTTTTAGTATTTATTTATTTATTTGGCTGTGTCGGGTCTTGGTTGTGGCACGTGGATCTTCGATGCATGGCTCCCCAGTTGTGATACATGGGCTCAGCAGTTGTGGCACACAAGCTTAGTTGCCCTGTGGCATGTGGGATCTTAGTTCCCCAACCAGGCATCAAACCCACGTCCCCTGCATTGCCAGGTGGATTCTTAACCACTGGACCACCAGGGAAGTCCCACCTCCACTTGTAAACCCAGCACTTCCTACAGAGGCTGGAATGAGAGATGGGCAGGCAAGCACCCCAAAACCCATCCAGCACAATAAACCTATTTCTTTTCTAAACCAGCTGACATGGTCTGAATTGGGAGAATGACTAGGGGCGGGAAATGAAGAGGTTTCAAACCACCATTCAAGGATCCTTAAGGCACTGAGCACCTACTATGGACCTTTGAGATGACCACATTTGGAACAGGCAGTGGATGCGTAGCAGAGAATGATGGAGACAGTGGGAAACGCTCCTTGCTCCCATGACACACATCCTGGCTCCCTCTACCCAGAGATGGCAAGAGTTGCCCACTTAATGCACCGTGTCCAGGGCTCTCCTATCTGCTGACTTGGTGCTGGCCTTCTGCGGCCTCCTCCTTCCAAAAAGTATGAGAACTTGGGAGCCGAGGGTAGAAGCCTGAGGGTGTGGGCTGGCCCTTTGGCCTGAGGCCCTCCCAGCCAGGGTGGCGCTCTCCATCCTCAGCCTTCCCCTCCACCTCCTCCTGCCTCACCCCGGCCCTGACCAGAGCTGCCAATCTGCAGAGGGCTCTCCCAGAAGTCACTGGCTATCCTTTCAAAAGTAGCAAGAGTTCCAAAACCCAACTCCAGATGCCTTCCCTCCCACATCCTCCCTCAGGCCCACCAGCCTGTCCACCTCGTGAAACAAAGAGACTTAGAAATCACAAGTGTGGAAATGACATCAACGGACATTGGACAGAGACTTGAACCAGGAGGGGAGCGGGTCTGGGGAGGGGGCCGAAGAGCGGTGGCCTTAACTGACCTATTGCCCCGCCTGCGCTTCTGCTTCTTTCTCCCCCAGCCTTCCAGCCCTCTAAAGCTTTCAGTGCACAGGAAGATCTTGTCTTCCTTAAAGCAGGAGTAATGTTCGCGTCTGCTCTTAACAGAACATCCGGTAACACTTTAATTGAAATTTTAACTCTGATTATTCTAGCTGACCAGGAATGCAAGCAAAATCAAAGCTGTGAAGGTGCCAATAGATACACACGTGAAAAGATAGTGAAAGATTGCTGCCACGAGCTGTGTGCTACCCTGGGATTCGTGACCTCTGGAGGGGAGAATTTCGATCCAGGGCCAGAGACCAGGCATGACCACTCAGAGCTTTTTGTGTAACAGAATTTTATTAAAGTATAAAAGAGATAGGGGAAGCTTCTGACATAGTCATCAGAAGGGGGCAGAATGAATGCTCCCTTGCTAGTTTTTAGCAAGGCATTTTATGTGTCTGTTAGTAAGCTGTTCATCAGATAAGAGAGACACCTTAAGGCCGAGGGAGTTTCACCAGGCCCCTCTCCCACAATACGCATTTTTGAGATAGAATGGCACAAGGTGTGCCATCTCTGGCCATAAAACAATTGACATGAATACTGGTTTGTCACACCATTATCAGCCCAAGGTTTGAGAAAAGAAAAACAGTTAGTCTTAGGCGGACCCATTTTGAAGAAAGGCAGATTCCAAAGCAAATACATAGTTTCATTAACACAGCTTAAAAAAAATTTTCCATAAGAAAAACGCATTGGTTAGCTCAAGGTTTGAGAAAAGTTCAGGCAGAACCAGGTGTCCTCAACAGAGAACTAAAAGAAACCTCTTTTAATTTTGTGTAGAGAAGGGGGAAAAGAAAGTCTGGCATTTGCAATTTATTTCCTCCTACTGCTTGGGGACCTCTGGCCTTCCTACCTGTTAACCCTCTCAATAGAAAAGAGAGAGGGCTTCCCTGGCGGCTTCCCTGGTGGCTCAGATGGTAAAGAATCTGCCTGCGATGCGGGAGACCTGGGTTCAGTCCCTGAGTTTGGAAGATCCCCTGGAGGAGCGCATGGCAACCCACTCCAGTATTCTTACCTGGAGAATCCCCATGGACACAGGAGCTTGGCAGGCTACAGTCCATGAAGTTGCAAAGAGTTGGACATGACTGAGCGACTAAGCACAGCACAGAAAAGAGAAAGACAGAGAGACAAAGGCTGAGGACCAATGAACCAGGGGAACCCAGGACAATTCTATTCCAACACAGCTCAAACATCATGTCCCTGCCTCTCAGGAGACCCCAGGCTACTGCCCCAAGATCCCTCTTCTCCCTAAACCTCCCCAAAACACAGTCACATCCATCCTTTTTCATCCAGCCCTCTGCCACCCTCAGGCCTAGACTGACCCAATGAGCCCTGTTTCTCGTTTACATCAGACCAGCGGTCAGCAGCTTTTAATATTGTGAATCCAGAAGATGCCCTGAGATTGTCCTCTTGGGACCCTGCTTCACTCCCCGGAGAACCGCAGCAGGGTGCAGGAGAGCCAGAGAAGCCTCGAGAAACAAACACGGTGACAATCGCTTACTGGAATATTTGGCTGGGAAAAGCTTTCTTCCCACATAAAATCAACCCAGATGGATTATGAAAAAGAAAGTGACACGCACGAGTTTTTAAATAAAACATCATTTTCCAAATCATGTGGGCTAAATACGATGTGAGATCCAGGATGAGAGCCTGGAACAGAAAAAGCACACGGATGGAAAAACTGACGAAACACAAATAATTTAAGACAGGAGTTTAATTACTAGTAAAGTACCCATGTTAATCTCTCAGTTTTGACTAAAGTACCTTGGTTATAGAAGAGGTTGACATGAGGGGAAACTGGGCTCAAGGGTGTACAGGACTCTGTAAACTCTGTTGCAACTTTTCTTTTAATCTAAAATTATTCCAAAATTTAAAGTTTATTAAAAAAAAATCATATGACTGTTTCTAGCTTCCTGATCCCCCCCACCCCATCCTCACTCCTCCTCCTCCTCCCCCACCCCACCCCCCATCACCAGCACAGAGTCACAGTCTGCTGCTCCATCAGAGTTCCTTGGGTGGCAACCACTAAGAGTCCCATGAGGACAAACTAGGGCCAGAGGCAGGATGTGTGGTCATGGGCGGGTTTGACCCAGCAGGAACACAAGGGAGTCGGGCTGCAGAACCACAGACAGACCAAAGCCCTGGAATTTCAGATCATTCCAGATCTACAGGTCATTCGTTCATTCAGTAAGTATTTATCCTCACACATGCCAAGCGTCATGCTAGGCTGCTGTGAGAGTGAGGATGGTGGGGGAAAAGCGTTGCAGGTACAGAGTGAATGAGACCCAGAGAAACACACAGTGTCCTCCCTTAAGGAAGCAGTGAGGGAAACAGATGTGTTCCCCAGGCAGTGACAATACCCGGCAGTGACTAGGGGATGAGGGTATGCACAGAATCTGCCAGGGTGATCAAAGAAGCCTTCACAGGGGCTTCCCTGGTGGCTCAGTGGTAAAGAATCTACCAGCCAATGTAGATTTGATCCCTGGTCCGGGAAGATCCCACATGCAATGGAACAACTGAGCTCTCACTCTAGAGCCAGGGAGCGGCAACTACTGAGCCCACGTGCCACTACTGAAGCCCACTCGCCTAGGGCCCATGCTCTGCAACAAGAGAAGCCACCGCAACGAGAAGCCCACACACTGCAACTAGAGAGCGTCCCCACTTGCCGCAACTAAAGAAAGCCCACGCAGCAATGAAGACCCAGCACAGCCAAAAATAATAATCGTTAAAAAAAAAAAAAGAGGAAAACTTCACAGAGGAGGTGGCATAAGCTCTGGCAACTATAGTTCAGTTGCTCCCTGTGACCCAAAGAGAGTCACACACAAGCCTCTGGCTCTGGCAGTTGGAAGAAGGAGCTGAGGAAAAGGAAGGCCATGCCCTCTACAAATATCAGGTGCTATTGGCATCATAAAATCATCATCACCATCATCACCATTACCATCATCATCACCCTCAGGACTCTGATGACCCAGTAGGAGGCCCAAAGCCCTAAAGGGAGCCCCTGGTGAGGGAAAAACAGGCATAAAGGAGACCTGGGGCTGCTTCCCATACCTGCAGCTAAGGGGCTACTTCCAGGCAGCCTGGGGCGTGTTGACACAGCTGGGGAAGAAAGGCTTGTTGCCTCATTAATCACTTCTGCACAGGAGCTCGAGGGAGGAGTGCCCCAGGGGCCTGGGCTCTTTCTCCCAGGGCTCCTGATGGTGGAGGAGGGGGTGGAGGAGGGTGCCTGGCCTCAAGCCTGGAGACAGGGATGGGTCTGTAGAAGTCAGGATGGCAAGGAGGGAGGCTGCCAGGCCCCAGGGACCACCCCCTACCCCCAGGCCAGGGGGATTTCCCAGGCAGGATGTTTGTCTAAAGAGCAGCGGCCTTCCTGCCCAGAGGTTAAAACCGCTTCCAGCCTTGTGGCTGGTAACCCCCTAACAGACAGGTCCCAAGAGAGGCATATACTTCTTTCTTTCTCTTGTGGCCAAGCCAGTGTCAGCTGCTTGCCACGCGGTTCCTGACCCTCCGTAAACCCCGTGTGTGTGTGGGTGTGTGTGTGTGTGCGCGTGTGTTTGTGTCTCAGAGGATAATCTGAAGGCCTCAAGATCACTCGCCTTTGCTGAGAACAGAGAAAAGATCCATTAACCGGAAGGCTGTTTTAAACTCAACAAGGGAGAGGATAAGAAACTGGTAGAATTATTTCTTCATCCATACTTCATTATTTATCCCACAAACACCGAGTGAACACCTACCACACATGTGGCACTGCTCAAGGAGCCCAGGAGACAGCCAAGAGTGGAGAGAAAGCCCTGCTTTTTTTTTTTTTAATTCATTTATTTGGTTTTTCCAGTGGTCATGTATGGATGTGAGAGTTGGACTGTGAAGAAAGCTGAGCGCCGAAGAACTGCTGCTTTTGAACTGTGGTGTTGGAAAAGACTCCTGAGAGTCCCTTGGACTGCAAGGAGATCCAACCAGTCCATTCTAAAGGAGATCAGCTCTGGGTGTTCTTTGGAAGGAGTGATGCTGAAGCTGAAACTCCAGTACTTTGGCCACCTCATGCGAAGAGGTGACTCATTGGAAAAGACTCTGATGCTGGGAGGGATTGGGGGCAGGAGGAAAAGGGGACAACAGAGGATGAGATGGCTGGATGGCATCACTGACTCGATGGACGTGAGTTAGAGTGAACTCCAAGAGTTGGTGATGGACAGGGAGGCCTGGAGTGCTGCAATTCATGGGGTCGCAAAGAGTCAGACACGACTGAGCAACTGAACTGAACTGATTTATTTATTGGTCACGCCTCACAACATGTGGGATCTTAGTTGCCTGACCAGGGATCGATCCCACAGCCCCTGTGGTGAAAGCACAGAGTTTTAACCACTGGACCACCAGGGAAATCCCAATCCTGCTTCTCTGAAGCCTACCTTCTAGAGATGGGGGCAGAGGACAGGAGAGCAGTGTGTTCACTGAAGTCATCAGGACGGCCGAGGCCCTGAATCCAGACCCAGTTTCCAGAACTGCCCTCCCTGGGCCTCCTCGGCCTCTCTCCTTCACACAGCCCCCACGCCTCAAGTCTGAACCCAGAGGCCGAGGTGGGACTGGCAGCAGGAGGACAGGAAGGGTCTGCTCCAAAGGGTGAAAGAAGGAACGGTCGGCATGTCCCCTCCAGGTTAATTTTCAAGGCTCTGGACTAGCAGGTGGTCCAGAGGCCAGGGTCTCTGCCCTCTCCCCACACTTCAGGGAGCAAGGGGTGAGCATGCCCTTGCGTGTGTGTGTGAGTGTGTGTGTGTGTGACTCCTCACTCCTGCCTTAATTCACTCTTTCTCCTCCCTTCTTCCTTCTCCTCCCCCTCCCCATCTCCTGTTCTCTCTCCTGCCTCCCTCCTGCCTCCCCTTCTTCCTGTCTCACATTTTCCTGCCCAGCAGTCAGACCCCAGACAGTACCTAGGAAGTCTGCGGCCTTGCCTAATAGAACCGTAATAGTCCTCAGGGAGGCGTGATAATGACATCCTCCTTAAATAAAAGGACTTAATGGAGATTTCCCAAATTTGAAAACCACATTTCCACTAGCAACCTGTTCAGCCAGTGACTGCTCTGGAAAGGAACCCGTGGGAAGTTGTAAGGGGAGGGGGCGAGAGAGTCAGCTCACAGAACCTACCGCTCAGGGACTTTCTGAGGCAGGACAAAGCGCCTGGTCTGAGGACACAAATCCTAAAGGTGGGCCGTCTCCATCTACCACTATGACCACCCCCTCACCCTACTGGGCCAGCCTAGAAAAAACAGAAGCTCAGAATCTGGAAAATCCTACGTGACCCTGGGTGAGTTACTTCACTTCTCTGTGCCTTGGCTGCCTCAGCTCTGAGTTGGATGTAACCATTATTTCCCAGCATCACCCAGTGAGGGTGGGGCCATCAGGACTTACCCAGTTCCTAGCATAGAGCAGAAGCCAAATCAACTGCAAGCCGAGCTTCAACAAGTACAGCTAGATTGGGGTCCTTTTTAAAAAATATATTTATTTATTTATTGGAGTCCTTTTACTCCTGTGAGAGAGCAAGCAAACCAGAACTGGGCCACCCATTCACCCTGGACCTAAGAAAATACCAGACTATTTCAGGGAGGAGGAGAGGAAAAATGGTTTTCTTATTGCCTCTGTCAACAGGATACTAATTAACAGTAAGTGAGGCGAGGGATATACAGTTAAGATCTCGGGGCCTCTGGGATCTCTCTGTTTACTTCCAGTAATCATATAAACCTTTTGGGGGGCTCCTGTTGGTGCCTTTGAAAACAGAGATGCTAAGACTAAACCAAGGGCTCTCAAGCTCTAGTAATTTCCCTTACCTCCCACCCTGAGGCAAGGAATGTGATGGAACGAGCAGGATGACAAAGACATCGGGAATCCTAGATCCATTGGGAACCCAGCTCTGCCATTGACTTGCTCTGGGATCTTGGGGACAGCTCTTCCCCTCTCTAGGCCTCCATTTCCCGAGGTGTCCAATCGTGGGAGTAGGTGATCTGTAAGAACATTCCCATTCTAAAAATAATTTAAATTGGAGGTGAAATTTCTTCTGACTCGGGCCTCTCTGTGGCGCATGGGCTGTGGTGTGTTTGCCAACACTGCCACCTTGTGTTAGAAGCATGCAACTCCCGGCTGAGGCCTCCACTTGGCTCCTTTGTGGTCAAAGCCTTGGAGGCCAGTAGGGTCCTCTAACCCCACCCCACCCTTCTCTTATAACACAGATGCTTTCTTATCAACATCAGCTCCTGTTTCCAAAAATGTCTCTCTTACAGTTTGTAACACAAGACACTCGTTGTCAATATAATCCTGTCTTAGAAAAGGAAAGGAATTACAATTTCCAAGCTCATACTATGTGCCAGTTAAGATGGTAAGTACTCTGGGAAAGATTGAAGGCAGGAGGAGAACGGGGTGACAGAGGATGAGATGGCTGGATGGCATCACCGACTCAATGGACATGAGTTTGAGCAAACTCCGGGAGTTGGTGAAGAACTGGGAAGCCTGGCATGCTGCAGTCCACGGGGTCGCAAAGAGTCAGATACGACTGAGCGACTGAACAACAACTCTGTTCTACAAACATCATCTTGTTTGATCCCGAAAATGACACAGTGAGGAAGATGTAATTGGCCTTCATTCTACAGATGAGACTGGGCCTCAGAGAGGTGAAGTGAATTGCCCAGAGATTACTCTAAAAGGCAAAGATCACCAGACTCCAAAGCTCAGGCAATGGGTAGTTCATTTTTCTCAAGTATTTGAGACTCTGTATTCATGGGCCTCTTAAGCTGGGGAGTCACTGAGTTGAAAGGGATGAGGGAGAAAGTTCTCAAAGGAACAGACCTGCCCTGCTCCTGGAATGGGAATACATGAAACTTCACCCAAGGCTCTCGATCCACCAGGCCAAGGGAAGCTTCCAGAATGTCCCCTTAAACACCAAAGAAAACCTCCAGGTCCTAACAAAGGCATAAACCCATGACTCAGAGGAACCAGAAACTCAAATCATGTCTCTGCAGCATGTCTGTCAGTTTATTCTGTCACCACTAGTGGAAACCTTGCTATCATCTCCTGGAAACCGTGACCAACCTGAGATGGCAGATGAAGACAAAGCCCAAGCTGGTTCTCATATTCTCGGGAAAAGTGACTGTCTTCCTGACACATTCCTGCACCCTAGGAGCAAGACAGGCCCAGCTCCAAAAGCTATATCCTCACGGAGTGCTTATCATTTACATCCTCAGACACATTAGAACATCTTTCACAATCCCCACCAGATGTAACCCCCATAATACCTGACACCTCTCAAGCAATGTGGTGAGATCAGAAAGGCTGGAAGGAAAGAGCTGCTCAGCAATGTTCCAATAAAACTTTATTCACAAAACAACCAGCCACATTTGGCCTAAAGGTTGTTGTTTGTTGACTCCTGTTTTAATTATCTTATTAAAAAAAAAATCCTCTAGGGATTTCCCTGGTTATCTAGTGGTTAAGACTCCACCTTCCACTGCAGGAGTCAAGGGTTCAATCCCTGGTCAGGGAACTAAGATCCTGCATGCTGCATGGCATTGCCAAAAAATAATAATAATTATTATTATTATAAAAAAACCTTCAGATCCTTTTTTTTATTGCAATATGTGCTTTATCATAGTGGTCTGGAACTAAACTTGCAATGTATCTGAGGTGTGCCCATAATCTGAATGTGGCTGTGTGTGTGCTTGGTGGTGGTGGTGGTGGTTTAGTCGTTAAGTTGTGCCCAGCTCTTTTGTGATCTCATGGACTGTAGCCCTCCAGGCTCCTCTGTTCATGGGATTTCCCAGGCAAGAATACTGGAGTGGGTTGCCGTTTCCTTTTCCAGGGTATCTTCCCGACCCAGGGGTCGAAACTGCATCTCCTGTGTCTCCTGCATTGGCAGGTGGATTCTTTACCACTGAGCCACCAGGGAAGCCTGGTGTGTGTACACATACACATGCCCTAACTCTGCCCACTTAGAGATCTGGGAACAGTGACACCCAACAGGCACTCCAAACACCCAGGTCATGGCTTCTAAACACTATATTTAATACAATAGATAACCAACAAGGATCTCCTGTATAGCACAAGGAACTATACTCAGTATCCTGTAATAATCTATAACAGAAAAGAATCTGAAAAGAATATATATGTATATATATATACACATCAGTTACAATGTAATTGTTTAAAAAAAAAAAACTGTATTTAGGATGATCTTTAACCCTAGTCTGGAGATATTTGTCTGTAATTGTCTCATCCAGTAATCTTATCTTATTTTTGTGGGCTTCTGGCCCCTTAGGGCATAAACAGCTACCCATGAGCCATGGAAATGTCCCAGATAAACCAAGCCATTGCCAATATCTCCCCCTAGACCCTGCTAACACTGAGATGGCATAAATACCAAAGCTGTATGATTCTACTTCTTCCAAAATAAGACTTGGCAGTCCAGTGGTTAAGACCCCTTGCTTCCCCTGTAGGGGATGAGGGTTCGATCTCTGGTGGGGGAACTAAGATCCCCATGCCTCTCAATGTGGCCAAAACAAAAGACTGTAAAACTCAAAGATTAAACAATGTCAATAACAATAATAATAACCTAAAAAATGATAACCTAATAACCTAAAGTTGGATACGACTGATGCAACTTAGCATGCATACATGACCGGAAAAGATGCATGTGGTGACTTGACACAGTTAACCAACAAAATCTCAGTCTAAAGGCAAATGAAAGGAAGAAGAGCACAACCAAGGTCTTACTCCCTACAGTGCTCTGCCCTCAAGCTGGCCCCCATCTAGATTACCCCAATTCCACATCAACAAGTTCCCCATTAAACTTACTCTCACTTTCACAATTCTTCACAGTAAAGTAGCACATCTAAACGTCCTTTATCTTAGACATTGTCACTGTCTGTTGAACCTGATGCAATGGTGACTTTTCTTAACAGCAGCCCTCATTCCAAAAGACCCAAGTGGCAGCTGCACACACAGACATAATCCGTGCAGCTCAGGCATAATCCACCAGCTCAGGGCTGGTTGTCATGAGGGGCATGGGACAAGGCCCTGGGGTGGACTGTCTGGCCATCCCACAACCTGTACATGCCATTTTGAGAGCTACTCTCCTGTTCATGTGTTTCCCTTTCATCTTTATTCTTTTAATTTATTTTTAATTGGAGGATAATTGCTTTACAATATTTCATTGGTTTCTGCCATACATCAACATGAATCAGTCATAGGTACACATATGTCCCCTCCCTCTTGAGCCTCCCTCCCATCTCCCACCCCTTCCTACCCCTCTAGGTTGTTACAGAGCCCCTGGTTGAGTTCCCTGAGTCAAACAGCAAATTCCCGTTGACTCTCTATTTTATATATGGTAGTGTATATGCTCCCATGCTACTCTCTCCATTCAGCCCACCCTCTCCTTCCTCCCCCTCTCCCATGTCCGTAAGTCTGTTCTCTATGTCTGTGTTTCCACTGTTGCCCTGCCTAAATGTTCATCAGTACCATCTTTCTAGATTCCATATATATGCATTCATATATATATTTTTTTCTCTTTCCAACTTAACCTCACTCTGTATGATAGGCTCTAGGTTCATCCACCTCATTAGAACTGATTTAAATGTGTTCCTTTTTATGACTGAGTAATATTCCATTGTATATCCCACATCTTTCTTGATTTAACAGTTTTACCATCATCATCTGCCCTACTCAATTATGGGGAGTACGAAGAGTCACTGACGCCACAGTCAGGCCAGGAAAACATTTGACTTTATTGCAGAACAGATTCTCGGGGACAGCTTTTGTCTCCTTGTAAATTCGAGAGGCGAGAGGCCTTTGTTGATTGGCAGGGTGGGGGCAGCCGGCCCAGCTCAGGTTAGGCATCTGGCTCCACACAACCAGGTCAGAGCAGCTCTTACAACTGAGGATGCAGAGACCGCCAGCTCCTTTCCCTGTGAGCTAGAGAGGTGTCATCTCTAAGGAAGCCCCCCAGACAGAGCCTCAGACCAGTCCCACCTGCCAATCATCTAGGAGGGAACACTGAATGGGTAAGCAGCCCAAAGCACTCAGCACACCATGGGCTCCTCCCTACCATTTGGGGAGACGTGTTGTTCTTTAGTCACTAAGTCGTGCCTGACTCGTTTACGACCCCATGGACTGTAGCCCACCAGGCTCCTCTGTTCATGGGATTCTCCAAGCAAGAATACTCGAGTGGGTTGCCATTTCCTTCTCCAGGGGATCTTCCTGACCCAGGCATTGAACCCACATCTCCTACATCTCCTGTGTCTCCTCCATTGGCAGGCATATTCTTACCCCTGAGCCACCAGGGAAGCCCCCGGGGAGACGTAGGACTGAGCAAAGCACAGAAGCTGCTGAGTTGGGGCAGAAGCGACTCTGGCCTCGAGAGGGTTAAAAACCCACTCTCTGTCCATGGCTCCGTTCCAAAAGGTCTCCGTTAACACCAGAGGTCTCCTGATATCTCACTCGCTTTAATAGATTTTTTCCATTGACGTCTCAGTTTATTGACTATCATTTCCTTTTCTGCAGGGGAGCTATTTTCTGGGTCACTGATCCAACCAACTTAAAAGGGGTTGCATTGATTAGGTTTTATTGGTAGTGACTTGCACGGAGACTGAGCCGACTTGCTCCTACCTGCTAAGGGCTCCTTTGTTTCCCCCACCCCCACCCCTACCCCCACCACTTCTGTTGACTTACGGGAGGAACAAAGGTGTATCGCTTAGGTGCTGGGCTTTATGGGGTGATGGGGAACTTCTGGTCACACTGCTTTAAGCTCCCGGCAGCATTGGGATGAAGGCCCTTAAACACACACACACACACAAACACACACACACACACAGAGGAATTAACTTTAGCCAAGCCTGAGCAAAGGTATTTATAGAAGAAAATCCAGAAACTCCTTCACTTTGTTTACTGCGAGTTTACTGAGCTCCCACTGTGTGGAATCATCATAAAGAACACCGTCCTAGTAGCACTGACAGGTTACGAAACTTTTTTGAATGAATGTATTATCTCATTTCACGCTCACATCTCTAAGGGATCAGGACAACCAGGTTCTAAAAGAATCTGCCCTGGGACTTCCCTGGTGGTCCAGCAGTTAAGACTGAGCTTCCACTGCAGAGGGCTCAAGTTCAATCCCTGGTCAGGGAACTAAGACCCCACGTGCCATGCAGTGTCACCAAAAAGTAAAAAATAAAGATAAAAGAATCTGCCCTACATCACACAATTAGCTTAGTGGCAAGCTCAAACATGGACACCAACCCTTGTCTGCCTCCAGAGTCTCCATTCTCCTATGCCAAAGCCCAAGAGGATACCAAGAGGGAGAAGGCAAAATTAATACTGAATGTTGGTATGGGATTATTTATGTCTGGGCAGTGCACATGCCACTAATCAACACAGAGGGAAGCCGGGCAGGAGCAGAAGCAGAAAGGCTTCTGTACTTCCACACCCTCAACTTCCAGGTGAGAAAACATGAGTCCCAAGGATATAAAATCACGTGCCCAATTCAGACAATGAATTCTTTCATCCTTTCGCTCATGTATTTTCCATGCCAAGTGCTCGTATGTGTTCTCACTAGAGCTTCCGTGGCCAGCAAGCACTTGAGTGCAGAGGAGTAGCCAATGCCTATGGGGACATTCATCCATGGAGAGATAGCATCTCTCTGGGCAGGCTTTGATCCTTCTCTCTCCTGGATCACTGATCTAACCCTTTTCCCTACAAGCCTTCCCACCCCTGTGAAGCCTGTGACTGTGTGCAGAGCAGCCTGGTTCCGGACAGCCTCCCAAATCCCAAATCACCTCGACCTGGTCTTAGTCGAACATCAGAATGCCCCTCCTGTCCCACCTTTCATCCTCATCTTGGGCCATCTGAGATGCAAGTTGACCTTGTCTGAAAGGACGCTGCCACCCAGAGTCCTTCTGAAAACCAAGTGCCAAGGGGTGTAAAACAAGAATTGACTGACACAATTACAATTCAACTCAGTGAATAAGGGGCCGGGAACTTGTACTTGCCGGGGTGAATATTCTTTCTTTCTTTCTTTCTTTCTTTTTATTTCTTGACCATGCTGCCCACTGTGTGGGAGCTTGGTTCCCCAACCAGGGATGGAACCCACGTCCCCTGCAGTGGAAGTGCAGAGTCCTAACCACTGGACCACCAGGGAAGTCCCTGCCTGGAGTGAATACTCTTTAGCATAAGAGGGGTGGCATGGTGAGGAGCCATGTACACATCTGTGTGTTTGCATTTGAGGCCTGTGGAGTTTGTCCCACTGTCCCCCTGCTAACCCACCAACAGCACCCCGCCCCATCCCCACTTGTGTGCTCATTCAGGAAGCTTCTGTTCACCCAGCATCTCCTCTGTGGCCACCACTGCCCTGAGATCCGGTGATTCAGAGATGAACAAGACACACTGTCTCTACCCAGGAGAAACTCGTGGCCAAATGTGGGAGAAAAACACATGTGCAAAGAATTATAGCTGTGTGTGGTAAGCAGCAGAATCGACATATTTGCAAGGGAGGGGAGACGGAAAAACCTCTCATAAAACACCACGTCTGAACTGAGTTAAGAACAAATCAGGGTTCACCCAGTGGGCTGAGAGTGAAGGAGGATGTTCCAGGCAGTAGAGAAATATGTGGGGGCATGGCGTGCTCTTAGAACTAGAAGAGTTAAGCTCAAGGGAGGCAGAGAGATGTAAGCAGGGGCGGAGCTCAGTGGGCGGGGTCTGCTGCTAAAGGCTGGAACTAGGGGACCTCAGTCTAAGGTCTGCGAAGACCAATCTTTCAGGTCCAAGTGTGTGAACCTCCTTCCAAGGGAAGTAGGTTCTCTTCCAGCTCTAGCTGGAATCACCATGTTTCAATCTTCTCCATCCCAGCCTCTGTCCTTCAGGGTCCTGCAAGGCAAAAATCTGAGTTTGCTCTCTGTGAATAAGAGAAGGTAATCATCTGAATTAAATAAGTCAAATCAATTTCTTTTCCTAAGCAGGAAGCTTGGCACACTTCAGAGAGAATTCCAGCAAACCCTCCAGAAACAAATAGAGGGCCCGAGATCCACCCAAATGAGCAGTGGCTACAAAGGGTCAGCCAGTTACCAGAAGCCATTTTCTCTGCATAAATCTGCAGCATTACCATATCTGTGCATTACAAAAACACATAAAGGCTATTTATAGGAGGAATAGCAGTGGATGTGTGCCAAGTACTCGCACCAGGGATAGGAGTCCCAGAACCTCCACGTGTGGCACACACTACACATGTGTGTGCACATGCCCTTGCTAGGTCCCACATCCAAACTCAAAAGGGAGAGGGAAGTTTCTGGGGCCTGTTTTAAAGTGATGGTCATACATATACACATACGTCTCACATACAAGGACAATCACACCCATCCACACTTGCACACACACTACACACTTTATCACATATATACTCATATATTTTCTGTGCTCCAGAGAAACATGACTAGCTTATATGTTAAGGTGCATATGGGCTGGTGAACTCCTGGTCTCATCCAAAACTGGGTCCTTCGCTGCCCGGCAGAGCAATAAGTCTTGGGTGACATCAGCAATGCCGTCCTGTTCCCACAACTAGACTCATGAAAAGTTCACTCTTTTTCCCAGGATGCTTTTAGAGCTATTTTCTGTGCAGTTTATCAGCATAGAACATCTGCCCAGAAACATGCCCAGATCATAAGTGTAGGTTCGATGCCTTTTCACAAAGACCATTCTCAGATCAAGAGGTGGAACATTTCCTGAACCTCAGATGCCCTCACATGTCTCCTGCCCCAGGAACCACTCTCCTGGCTTCTAATAGCACAAATTAGCGTTGCCTGGTTTTGAACTTTTTGTTATACATATACCCACTCTTTTTTAGATTCTATTCCCATCTAGGTCATTACAGAGTATTGAGTAGAGTTCCCTGTGCTATACAATAGGTTCTTATTAGTTATCTATTTTATATATAGTAGTGTGTATATCAGAGAAGGCAACGGCAACCCACTCCAGTACTCTTGCCTGGAAAATCCCATGGGCAGAGGAGCCTGGTAGGCTGCAGTCCATGGGGTCCTGAAGAGTCGGACACGACTGAGCAACTTCAGTTTCACTTTTCACTTTTCACTTTCATGCATTGGAGAAGCAAATGGCAACCCACTCTGGTGTTCTTGCCTGGAGAATCCCAGGGACGGGGGACTCTGGTGGGCTGCTGTCTATGGGGTCACACAGAGTCAGACACGACTGAAGCAACTTAGCAGCAGCAGCAGCAGCAGTGTGTATATGTCAATCCCAATCTCCCAATTTATCCCTCTCCCCAACACCACTGGTTTTTAACCTTACGTAAATGGAATCAGAAGTTCACTTTGATGCCCCTAATGGCATCCACAGAATGAAAAAATTCATCACATTGATGCCATAGGACAAAAAAAAAAAAAAAAAAGATTAGGAATCAGTAGTGTAAAGCAGCATTTGTCACTCAATTTAGATAAAGGATGGACCAAGGGCTTTGAAGGGTATAAATGCACTCCATGGATGCAAGGAGTCCTCTGACTCATCAGGTGAAACTAGCCACCCAGACTGACGCCAGACTTCTTGCTGCAAGAGGTGAGCCTTGGGCTTTCCTGGTGGTCCAGTGGTTCAGAATCCACCTGCCAATGAAGAGGATACAAGCTTGATCCCTGGTCTAGAGAGATTCCACGTGTCACAGGGCAATTAAACACATGCACCACAACTACTGAGCCTGTGCACCTAGAACCCATGCTCTGCAACCGGAAAAGCCACCACAGTAAGAAGCCCAAGCACAGTGACCAGAGAGTTGCTCGTCGAAACTAGAGGAATAGTCCTCGAGTAATATCAAAGACCCAGTACAGCCAAAAATAAACAAATACTATTTTTAAGCAAAAACAGGTGGGCCCTGGAAAAGATACCAGCAGACTCTTCCTTCCTTGAACATTTTTCAAAGTGGATTTAAGACCATCCCTTTGAATGTGAACTCAGATCTGGGTCAGAGTTTCAGCTCTGCCACTAACTCCCCAATGACTCTGGGAAGCCACTTCACTTCTCCACACCTCTGCCATCTCACTGTACAGTGGGGGTGAGAGCAGTAAGAGCTGAACTTTCTTGAGCACTTGCTATGTGCCAGGCGCTGCTCCAACTCACTCCCTCCTCTGGACAAGGGCTCAGCAGACTACAGCCTGGCCAAACCCAGCACCCACCCCCACCTGTCTGTGTACAGCTCACAAGCTAAGAACTATCCTCACATTTTTAAGTGGTTTGGGGAAAAAAAGGCAAAAAAATGATATTTTGTGGCACACGAAAATCATATGATACTTACATTTCAGTGTTGATAAGTAAAGTTTTATTGGAACACAGCCATGCACATTCATTTAGATCTATGACTGCTTCCAGAGTAGCTGTGACACAGACCTTATGGTCCACGAAGCTTTAACTATTTACTATCTGCCTTTCTACATGGGCTTCCCTGGCGGCTCAGATGGTAAAGCATCTGCCCGCAACGTGGGAGACCCGGGTTTGATCCCTGGGTTGGGAAGATCCCCTGAAGAAGGAAATGGCAACTCACTCCAGTATTCTTGCCTAAAAAATTCCATGGACCGAGGAGCCTGGTAGGCTACAGTCCGTGGGATCGCAAAGAGTCGGATGCGACTTCACTTTTCTTTTCTACATAAAACCTTTGCTAAGGGACATCCCTGGTGACCCAGTGGCTAAGACTGCGCAATATAGGGGGTCCTGGGTGGGTTCAATTCCTGTTTGGGGAAGTAGATCCCACATGCTGCAACTAAAAAAAAAATTTGCTGAGGGAATTCCCTGGTAGTCCAGTGGTTAGGACTCAGTGCTTTCGCTTTCAAGGCCAGGGTTCAATCCCTGATTGGGGAACGAAGATCCCACAAGCTGTACTTGCTCATGCTTGTGCTCAGTCACATCTGATCCTTTGTGACCCCCATGGACTATAGTCCACCAACCTCCTCTGTCCATGGGGTTTTCCAGGCAAGAATACTAGAATGGGTTGCCACTTTCTCCTCCTGGGGATATTCCCAACCCAGGGATCGAATCCACATCTCCCCTGTCTCCTGTACTGGCAGGTGGATTCTTTACTCCTGAGCCACCTGGGAAGCCCACGAGCTGCACAGCCCAGCCATATAAAAAAGTGTTATCTTTTGATCTAGGTGTTATCTTTCATTTGATCTAACAAACAAACACCTGCTCAACACCCTCACCTAAGACACTCTTTATCATCCATGTAACAGATAAACTGAAATCCAGAGAGATTAAGAAAACTGCTAGGGGAACTCAGCTGGGAGTGCGAGGTCTGAGCTAAGTGCAGGCCCCAGTAAATTCACCCCAGGGATCTGCGCATCATATGTGAGGTCCTCTAAGGCAGTGGGCATGGTGGTGTCATTCGGCGGACAGTAGAGAAGGATAGAAACATGAGATAGGTGCCTCCTTGGCCCCTTGGTAGGCATTGGTAACTGATTCTACACTCACCCCTCAGATCAAAATGTCCCAACACCCCATACAGATCACATTCAGCCCTAAGATCTCCTAATTAATTAACTAATGATTTTCTACAAACTTCTACCTCAAAGGCAGAGTTAAGTTAACTATACTCTCCATTCATAGCCTGTTATTATAATTAGTCTTTGCCGGGCCCTATTCTTGGTTTCATTCATTCATACATTCATTTCCTTTTATCACCATAAGTATGTTAGTCACTTAGTCATGTCCAACTCTTTGTGACCCATGGACTGTAACCCACCACACTCCTCTGTCTGTGGAATTCTCAAGGCAAGCATACTGGAGTAAGTTGCCATTTCCTACTCCAGGGGACCTTCCCTCAGGGATCAAACCTGGATGTCCTGAGTTGCAGGCAGCTTCTTTACTGTCTGAGCCATCCCCATAGCCTATGTCCAAATGATAGTGTCTATCTTTCCATTTGCTGAGTTCTTAGAGGATGGGCAGTGTTGTTTCACATGCCTGTGGGTTTTTATTTGCATAAATGGTGTTGTGTCATATCTCCATGTTTCCTACTTTTTCCCTTGGGCAAAATTTTTTGCTTTGTACTCCCCTATTGAAGGATAACATGCATACAGCAAAGTGTGGTCTTAAATATAAAACTCAGTTTTTCATCTATGTGTACAATCTGTGTAACCACCACCTAGCTCAAAAGATAATACATTTCCAGCAGCCTAGAAAGGTTCCACTGTGACCCATCCCAGTCAATAAACTCTTCCCTTCCCCTTTCTCCTGCCAGAAGTAACTGCTATTCCAGCTTCAGTCACCACCTGCTAGTTCAGCCTGTTCTTGAACTTCATCTAAATGGAACCACACAGTGAGGGCCTCTTTCATGTCTTGCTTCTTTTCCTCAACTTTTCTGGGAGACTCCTCCATGTGGCACAGGTAGCAGTCGTGTGCTGTTTTTATTGCTGTGTGGCACAAAGTTTTTAAGATGTAACCACGTGGTTCTATGGGCATGCCTCTGTAGGTTTTGCTGCTGCTGCTGCCGTTTGGCACATCCATCTCGTTCTACCTTTACACTCTCCCAGAGAGCGTCACTCTGGATGCCTCAGGATCATCCTTGTCCATGTCCCTTTTGGAGCCATGGGAACGTTTCTCTGGGGTGAATAACTAGGAGCGGAATTGCTGGCACAGGGTCTGGGCAGGCTGAAACTGACAAGGTCTACCAGAGCAGAAGGAGCCAGGAGAAGCAAGAGTTGCTCTGGGGATCCTCCTCTGACCCCAGTCTCCCCTCCCCCATCCCCCTTCAGGAAAACCTTTCAGCTCCTCCTCTACATCTTCTTGCAGGACCCAGCTAAGCATCTCACTTCCTGAGTATCGCTGCCTCCGTGGCAGCCCGCACCATCCTGCTGCATTATAACAAGACGATAATCAATGAACTGCTAACTCTATTGCAATAAAGGAGCGAGCCCAACCTTATATAATTCTTTTTAATTGTTTTCTCACATTACAAGGGGTTTTTTTTTTGCTAAACTTATTCTGCCATAAGTTATGTCGTTTAATTTCTCAAAGTGCTAATAATTTAATTGCTTCCTTCCTGCGCACAAAGTGCCTATACTGCCCTCCCTCCCCGGCGCGGAGATTATAAAACGGAGTTGGCAGGAATACCTAAGAGGGGAGTCTTTTTGGCAGCAGGATTTGATGGGAAGCAGCTTTCTCAGAAGTCAGTGTGTGGGACTGGGAACCTGGCTGCGGACTTCAAAGGGGCATGGGGCGCAGCCAAGCCTGCCCGCTAGCTCCAGGGAGTTGATGATAATCACAGGGGAGGGGAGAAGGGGAAGGAGCTGAGATTAGAGGGTTGGCATGAGGTGGCCGTGTGCGTCCCTGTCCTGGAAGGCTATCAGGGAAGCTGGGGTCCACCTATGGCCCGAGGGACTGATGCACTGATTTTTTTTAAGATTATTTTTTATATGTACCTTTTTTAAAGCCTTTATTGAATTTGTTACAATATTGCTTCTGTATCTTATGTCTTTTTGGCTGTGAGGCAAGTATGATCTTAGTTCCCACGGCAGGCAGATTCTTTTGCAGGCAGATTCTTTACTGTCTGAGCCACCAGGGACGCCCCCTTTAGTTCCTGACCAGGGATCAAACCCACACCCCCTTACCTTGGAAGGCAAAGTCTTAAGCACTGGACCACCAGGGAAGTCCCAGCAAGTGGGATTTAGATCAGACTCAGCAGTGGTCCTAACAGTCAGGACTCAAGATGCTGCCTGGACCCAAGGAAGGGCCCTGAGGTGACATTAGATAATAAGAACTAGCATTTGTGGAACCCTTAAGGACAATCTGACAATGTGTTCCCCTATAGCGTCTCATTTTATTATCACACCAGCTCTCTGAGGTCAATACTCATTACTGTTGACTTACAGATGAGAAAATCGAGGGAAAGACAATCTCACTTGCTCAAGACCCTATAGATGGGTCATTTGTGGCAGAACAAAAAGAGTCAGCCTCCTGAACCTGTGGTTTCATCTGCCATGCAGTAATGCCTCTGCCATCTGTCTGACTGAATGGTATCACATCTTATGTGGCAAGACATGGGAGGTATAAGCCTCAGGACAGGATCACAGATGAGCTACTCTTGTTTTTTTTGGCTGTGCTGAGTCTTCATTGCTTTGCACAGGTTTCCTCTAGTTGTGGCAAGTGGGGGCTACTCTTAGTTGAAGTGCACGGACTTCTCATTGCAGTGACTTCTCTGGTGGCACAGGCTCTAGGCATGAGAACTTCAGTAGCTGGAGCACGTGAACAGTTATGGCTCTCAGGCTCTAGAGCCCAGGCTCGGTAGTTATGGCTCTGGGGCCCAGCTACTCCTCGGTACATATAATCTTCCCAGACCAGGGATTGAACCTGTGTCTTCTACATTGGCAGGTGGATTCCTATCCAATGGGTCACCAAGGAAGTCAAGAGGAGCTACTCCTGGGGGTCCCTCCCTCCCTCTGCCTAAGGTATGATCAGTCAGAACTGCTTTAAGACCTCTTCCCTGCGACTCAGAGTCCCCTCTAAAAAACTCTAAGGTGGGGCTTCCCTGGTGGTCCAGTGGTTAAGAATCCACCTGCCAATGCAGAAGACACAGGTTCAATTGTTGGTCTGGGAAGATCCCACTTACCTCAGAGCAACTAGGCCCATGTGTCACAACTACTGAGCCTGTGCTCTAGAGCCTGGGCTCCACAACAAGAGAAACCACAGCAATGAGAAGCCCTTGAACCACAGCGAAGACCCAGCACAGCCAAAAAAAAAAATAAATTTTTTTAAAATAAAAGAAACTCTAAGGTTGTGCCCAAAACAGCTGGCACATTCCTTGGGTAATGTTTTTCTGGGGTCTGGAGAACTGGATAAAATAGAGGGAACAACCCAATCTATTGGGCCCAATTTCCATCAGAAATCTTTTTCATCCTCCGCCTCCCAATCCCAACTTCAGTTTAGTCTTAGCAAGGGACTTCCCTGGTAACTCAAACAGTAAAGAATCTGCCTGCAAAGAAGGAGACCTGGATTTGATCCCTGGGAAGGGAATGGCTACCCACTCCAGTATTCTTGCCTGGGAAATCCCATGGACAGAGGACCCTGGTGGGCTATGTCCCTGGGGTTGCAAACAGTTGGACATGACTGAGCGACTTAACACTAATACCAAAATAAACAGTGCCAAAAAACATGTTCTTGGGAGTCCAGAGGCTCAGAAATGAGACAAGCCCCTGCCCCTGCACTTGTTCTGAGGAGCCCACCACCAAAGGATGGCTTATGGGGGAGGAGAGTGGGGAGTAGTATATATGCTCAATGCTTTTATGCAGAAGTCAGAAGGCTCCCTTTCACTGGAGTGAGACTGGGGTGAAGATCAGTCCTAGAGGTCTGATTTCTTCAAGTTTGTCTCTAATGCCATTTCCTCCATGAAATCTTTCATGCCACATTTATTCTCCCAGGGAGCCCAATACTTTCCCTCAATCCTCTCAACTCAAGTTGCAGAGAACTTTTTATTAGAGCATAGTTGATTTACAATGTTGTGTTAGTTTCAGGTGGGCAGCAAAGTGATTCAGTTGTACATACACATATAACTATTCTTTTTCAGATTCTTTTCCCATATAGGTTATTACAGAGTATTACAGAGTATGTATATACATAGTATATACAGAGTATATAGTAGACTGTACTATACAGTAGGTCCGTATTGATGATCTATTCTATATAAAGTAGTATGTATATGTTAATCCCAACCTCCTAATTTACCCCCCCCCACACCTTTCTCCATTTGTTTTCTAAGTCTGCGAGTCTGTTTCTGTTTTGTAAATAAGTTCATTTGTATCATTTTTTAGATTCCACATATAAATGATATCATATATGTCTTTGTCTGGCTTACTTTATTTGGTATGACAAATCTCTAGGTCCATCCATGTGGCTGCAAATGACATTATTTCCTTCTTTTTTATGACTGAGTAATATTCTATTGGGCTTCCCTGGTGGCTCAGAGGTAAAAAAATCTGCCTGCCAATGCAGGAGACATGTGTTTGATCCCTGGGTTGGGAAGATCCCCTGGAGGAGGAAATGGCAACCCACTCCAGTATTCTTGACTGGGAAATCTCATGGACAGAGGAATCTGGCAGGCTACAGTCCACAGCATCTTGAAGAGTCAGATACAACTGAGCTACACACACACACACACACACACACACACACACACACATCACATCTTCTTTATCCGTTCATCTGGTGGAGATGGACACTTAGGTTGCTTCCACGTCTTGGCTATTATAAATAATGCTGCATTGAACATTGGAGTTCATGTATCTTTTAAAATTATGGTTTTCTATGAATATATGCCCAGGACTGGGATTGCTGGATTATGTGGCAAATCTATTTTTAGTTTTTAAATATTTATTTTTGGCCACATTAGGTCTTAGTTGCAGCATGTGGGCTCTTCACTGTGGCATGCCCTCAGGCTCCAGAATGCACAGGCTCCGTAGCTCCAGGCAGCATGTAAGATCTTAGTTCCCTGACCAGGGGTTGAACCTCCATCCCCCGCACAGCAAGGCAGATCAACCACTGGACCACCAGGGAAGCTCCTATTTTTAGTTTCTTAAGGAAACTCCATACTGTTCTCCATAGTGGCTACACCAATTTACATTCCACAGAGACCTTTTTTATTCAATGGACAAGACAAGGTCTCACTCGCAATGCCAACCTTCCTTGATTTTATATCAGAATCTTCCTTGGACTTGTCTTGGATCCACCCTCCATTGGATGAGAAGTTCCTTGAGGGCAGGCTGGGTGCCTCACTCCTTTTCTGGGCCCCTGTGATTCTCAGTCCAGCCCCTGGAACAGTTGGCTCAGACTGAATGGAAGATAGCTGCTTTGTGCATCCCTGGAACTGAGTTTGCAGCCAGAGGATGCTCTCCTGAAAGGCAGGGAAGGACCAGAGCTTTGAAAACCATGGCCCATGGGCCAAGTTGAACCCAATGCTTGTTTTTATAAGGCCCATAAGCTCCAGAGGGTTCTTATTTTTTCAATGATTAGAAAAAATCAAAAGAAAAAACAATATTTTGTATCATATGGAAAACATAGGAAATTTAAATTTTAGTGTAAGTTTGATAAATAATTTGATTGGGACGTGTGTGTGTTTAGTCGCTAAGTCTTGTCCACCTCCTACACTGGCAGGCAGACTCCTTACCACTGAGCCACCTGAGAAGGCTTATTTGTTTAGGTGTTGTCTATGGCTGTGCTGTCTATGTTGTCTATGGTTTTCTGCTGTGGTGGCAGAGCTGTGTAGTTCCAAGTGAGATGGTGTGACTCAGAAAGCTTACAGTATTTACTCTCTGATCTCTTATAGTCTGCCAAGCTTTGCTCTAAAGTGTAAATACGAGATCTAATTCACCAATAGTACGAGTACATGTGGAAGGTTGGGTTGCCAGGGAGGGAACCAAGTAGTTCTGGGCAAGTCAGGAGAAAAGGCAAACCACAACCTGTCTTCCCAGCTGGAACCCTGCCCAGGAGACTGAGGAGGACCTTTGGGCTGTATCTTTCTGGCGTCAGGAGAGCCAGGAGGTAGAGCAGAGAGTTAGGCGACAAAGAGGCAGAGGCTTTAGGGTTTCCTTCCATGTGGCATAGCCATCTGGCTCCAGTTCCCTGCTGCCTCCCAGAGCTGGATCCACACAAGGAGAAGAGGGGCTCCAAATACGTCTTGCTCTCACCGTCCTGAAGGCTGGGTAAGAAATGGCAGCTTCTCCCAGGGCAAAACTTGGCCGCGGCGCCACTGAGGTTGGCCCTGGTCTGCCCTCTAGCACCTATGAAGAAAGGGTTCAACCAGCATGCTCTGTGCTCCCACCTTCCTTCTCCACCCCCATGGAGGAGGCCAGGCAGCCTGAGACACTTGGGAAACTTGCCCTGAGGAATAGCCAAGAATCAGATGGGCAGAAGACCCTGTGTCTGGGTGGCATTTCCTTGAGACCAAGGGGGAAAGGGTCACTGTTGGGATCAATGCCAGGAGACCATCTTGAACAGCATCGACAGCAACTCTTTTGAAAGCTCACACCTGCAGTGCTGGTCCAGTCCCTCCTGGTTCATTCATTCATTCATTCGTTCAACACATATTCATGGGATTCCTTCTATGGGTTGAGTTTACCTGCTAGTAGAGAAGATTCTCCGCTATGGGGAGGATGTTATAAATCAAGGGAAATCACTTACTAGGTACCAGGCACTAGTCTAAGCCTGTGTGAAAACAATTAATCCTCTCAAAAACGATGTGGGAAAGGAGAGGTACTGTCATTAGCCCCCTACGAATGAATTCTGTTCTGAGAGCACGTTCATAAGTCCGATTGGTTCCTAAGTCCAGCAAAGTTAGCCTAGGTACCCAACTAGCATAACTGGCTATCCAGTACCATATTGCAATAAGTTTATACTTTTCCCACAAATAACACATAAAAAATAAACACAAAAAATAAAGAAAACATTTTAAATCTTAGAGTACAGTACCTCAAAAAGTACAGTAGTACAGTACAGCAGCTGGCATACAGGTGCTGGCATCGAGTGAACAAGCAAGAAGAGTTACTGACTGGAGAGGAGGTGAGGGAGTTGGTAGACCAGAAGGATCGTCAGCAATAGGAGACAGAGAGCAAGTTGCAATTTCACTCACAACTTATGTGATGGGACATGCAAATGCACATTCTCATCTTTGAAAGTTCTCAACTTGAAGCTTCGTATGTAGGGCACTTACAGTACTAGAGATGGGAACACACAGGCACAGTGAGAAGAGAGAACTTATCTGGGAAGGGACAGAGCCAGCCTATGAATCAGTCTTGTCTGATTTTGAAAGCCAAAGTCCTAACCACAGCCTGAACTTGGGTGTTCCAGTGAGAGAGAGAGAGAGATGTATTCTCCCTGGGAGGATCAAAGGAGACTTCTTGGAGGGGGTGGCATTGGATCTGGCATTGGAGGAGGTAGGATTCAGGTATGGGGTTGGGAAGAGGGTATTCCAGGCTTTAGGGATATCAGGACCAATGGCAGGAGCCTGGGAAGCAAGAGGCTAAGTTAGAAGATTCCAGGATGGTGTGAAAGGGATCATGGAAAGGTTGAAAGCAGGGACACTAAACTCCTGAGATATTTGCCCTGGAATTTTTTCTTTGGAATCTTAGCTCTGCAATCCCAGGCCAGGTGTCTAAGCTGGCTGTCCCCAGAGCTAAGTGAGAAATTCTAAGCCAGTGTGAGACAAAGAGAGGCTCCCATTGGCCCTGACCCTGCCCATGCCTGCACATGCCAGTGACCTTGGACATGTTTCCCAGGGCTCAGGCCGGGTTTGGGCCACAGGGATTCTTCTGAAAGGAGCCTGAGCTTGCTTCCCCACTGACATTCCAGATACTACATGTGAATTTTCCTTGGGAGACTCTCCTGGTGGTCCAGTGGTTGAGAATCCGCCTGCCAATGCAGAGGACACGGGTTCTGTCCCTGATCCGGGAAGATCCTACATGCTGTGGAGCAACTAAGCCCATGCACCAAAACTACTGAGCCTGGGTCCCTTGAGCCAGGACTACTGAAGCAACAGGAGAAGCCACCCTATTGAGAAGCCCACGCACTGCAGTTAGAGAGGAACCACTGTTCACCACAACTAGAGAAAGCCCGAGTGCACCAGCAAAGACCCAGCACAGTCAAAAACAAACAATTAAAAGTTTTCCATGGGAGCATCGCCCCTGGTACTATGGGAAGGAAGAACGCAGAAATTGGTTTTCATTGCAAGCACACCACTCGTGGAGTCTCCATACCAGGCTGGATCCACTGTCCCCTTCTGGGATGGAGTAAGGGAATTTTTTCCTTGGGGAACCTGGGAGACCAAACTGGGAGATTTAGCAGCTGACACCCTGAAAGGATGAGCCCTAGGCATTCAAGTCGGGTGCCTGGCACCTACATCAGTGCTCAGTAAGTATCTGTGAAGGAAGGAAGCAGGTGAGTGGGTGCTGGGGGAAGGAGTTTGTTGCAGAACAGGCCTCTACCTGCCAGAGGCTTCCTGTCTAGTCGGGGAGATGGGAAGGAGGTGGCCATGAAATGTTATAATAATAACATTTTTCATAACTCAAGTTTGAGGCACCAAAGGCAATCTGGGGGAAGTATACGTTAACACAAAGGTGGGGGAGCCTTTCCCAGAGGGGGCTTCCCCAGTTCTGATCTGAAGAGGCTCCGCTCAGCAGCGGTTTTCCCTGGAAGTCCTTCTAAGTGGGATCCCTCTCACCCAGTCTGGCATCTCAGTCTTTCATTTGGTCTCTGCTGCTCTCTACCGAGGATGGAGACTCCAGAA
Source organism: Bos taurus (assembly GCF_002263795.3). Classification (NCBI taxonomy): domain Eukaryota; kingdom Metazoa; phylum Chordata; class Mammalia; order Artiodactyla; family Bovidae; genus Bos; species Bos taurus. The sequence continues at coordinate 43,477,929 of NC_037346.1, read as the reverse complement.
CCACACTGATATATGTGTGTGTCCTCCCTGGGGTGGAGAGAGGGGGCCTGGGTGACTTTGCAACCTTCCTACCCAGGAGCTATGAAGCTTACTTTCTCTGTTCAGACAGTGGGGAAGGACTTGAGCTTCTTTTTTTTTTTTTTTAAGACATTATTCTAATTGCTTTCAAAGTGGTTTTTAAAAAATATATTTGTTGTTCATTTGCTGAGTTGTGTGCAAATTTTTGTGACCCCATGGACTGCAGCACGCCAGGCTTTACTATCTCCTGGAGTTTGCTCAAACTCATGTCCATTGGGTTGGTGATGCCATCTGACCATCTCATCCTCTGTCACCCCTTTCTTCTCCTGCCCTCAATCTTTCCCAGCATCAGAGTCTTTTCCAATGAATCAGGTCTTTTCCCCTGGAGAAGGGAATGGTTACTCACTCCAGTGTTCTTGCCTAGAGAATCCCACAGATCAGAGGAACCTAGTGGGCTACTGTCCATAGGGTCACAGAGTTGGACAGTACTGAGCAACTAACACTTTATGTATGTGTGTGTGTGTGTGTGTGTGTGTGTGTGTATGGTTGCACTGGGTCTTAGTTGTGGCACATGGGTTCTTCAGTCTTCATTGCAACATGCAAGATCTTTAGTTGCAGCATGTGGGATCTAGTTCCCTGACCAGGGATTGAACCTAAGTCCCCTCCATTGGGAGCATGGAGTCTTAGCCACTGGACCACCAGGGAAGTCTTGGGAGTTGTGCTTTGGGCTCAAACCCAGTTGCTGCAACTGCATGTGAAGGGAGAAACATGGCAGCCCTGAGCCACAGTCATGGTGCCTTTTCCCCAAGGGCCCTGGTAGGAGGGTATCCGCCCATGCCCTCCAAGTCACCTGTTTTACTGTGGCTAGGGTAACAGTGGTGGCTCTGGTCCACCCCTCTTTCCTGGTCCTCTCAGAATTTCAAACTCTGGAAACCCTAAGCTCTGACCCTGCCATATCAGTCTTCCAAGGCAGGGAAGGAGGACCATCAGAATAATCTCTGTGCAGCTTTATACTGCTGAGTCTCACCCACCTCTACATTTTCATGCCACAACTGGGGGATTCAGAGAGGTTAAGTAACTTGCCTAAGGTCACACAGCCAGGAACAGTAGTTGGAGCCTGAATCCCTCCAATTCTCTGTCTCATGCTATTTCACTGGACAAATGTTCACACCTTGGTTTGCTGACTGCCACTTCAGGACACCCTCTGCTACCTGATATCTGGGACGGAGTCGGGGTGGGGACAGGTGTCAATTTGTGTGGAGCCCCAGAGGCCCTTCCTTCCAGAGGAAACAGCAGACTAAAGGAAATAGCAAACAGATGCTACATTTGAGGTTCCAAATTTGGAGAAATAACAGCATCTTTGGGGTTGAGGTGGGAGGGTGTGGTGGAATGCAATTGATTAATGAATGAACCCATTTTTTTCATTTATTGAGTAACTGCTACATGCCAGGAGCTATGCTAGGAGATGGGAGTACATCGTAAATGACAGCCCAAAATAACAGCAGATCTTTATTTCAGCCCTCACCATGTCCAGGCCAACCATTTAACATGTGTTACTCAGTTATTCCGTATCACACACATGTGAGGCTCAGAGGAGCTAAGTAACTTTTCCAAAGTCATAGAGCTAGAAAGTTCCAAGGGGAGAAAGCTGAGGAAACTCATGCCAGCAATGCAGGAGACCAGGTCTCCCTCCAAGAGAGGCCTACTCTGAATGTCCTGTCCGACTCGAAAGAGGGTGCTCTGCTGGGTTAAGTGTTGTTCAGTTGCTAAGTTGTGTCCGACTCTTTGCAACTCCATGAACTGCAGCTCGCCAGGCTTCCCTGTCCTTCACTATCTCCCAGTTTGCTCGAACTCATGTCCACTGAGACAGTGATGCCACCCAACCATCTCATCATCTGTTGCCCCCTTTTCCGTCTGCCCTCAATCTTTCCCAGCATCAGGGTCTTTTCCAGTGAGCCAGCTCTTTCTATCAGGTGGCCAAAGTATTAGAGCTCCATCTTCATCATCAGTAGTCCTTCCAGTGGATATTCAGGGTTGATTTCCTTCCTTTAGTATCGACTGGTTTGACCTTTTTGCAGTCCAAGGGACTCTCAAGAGTCTTCTCCAGTACCACAATTGAAAAGCATCAATCCTTCAGTGCTCAGGCTTCTTTATGGTCCAACTCTCACACGTGTACATGACTACTGAAAAAACCATAGCTTTGACTATATGGACTTTGTCAGCAAAGTGATCTCTGCTTTTTAATATGCTGTTTAGGTTTGTCATAGCTTTCCTTCCAAGGAGCAAGCATCTTTTAACTTCATGGCTGCAGTCATCATCCACAGTGATTTTGGATCCCAAGAAAATAGTCTGTCACTGTTTCCATTGTTTTTCCATCTATTTGCCATGAAGTGATGGGACTGGCAATGCCAAAGAATGCTCAAACTATCGCACAATTGCACTCATCTCACATGCTAGTAAAGTAATGCTGAAAATTCTCCAAGCCAGGCTTCAACAATACATAAACTGTGAAATTCCAGATGTTCAAGCTGGTTTTAGAAAAGGCAGAGGAACCGGAGATCAAATTGCCAACATTCATTGGATCATCGAAAAAGCAAGAGAGTTCCAGAAAAACATCTATTTCTGCTTTATTGACTATGCCAAAGCCTTTGACTGTGTGGATCACAATAAACCGTGAAAAATTCTGAAAGAGATGGGAATACCAGACCACCTGACCTGCCTCTTAAGAAACCTGTATGCAGGTCAGGAAGCAACAGTTAGAACCGGACATGGAACAACAGACTGGTTCCAAATAGGAAAAGGAGTACGTCAAGGCTGTATATTGTCACCCTGCTTATTTAACTTATATGCAGAGTACATCATGAGAAACGCTGGGCTGGATGAAGCACAAGCTGGAATCAAGACTCCAGGGAGAAATATCAATAATCTCAGATCTGCAGATGACACCACCCTTATGGCAGAAAGTGAAGAACTAAAGAGCCTCTTGATGAAAGTGAAAGAGGAGAGTGAAAAAGTTGGCTTAAAGCTCAACATACAGAAAACTAAGATCATGACATCTGATCCCAACACTTCATGGGAAATAGATGGGGAAACAGTGGAAACCGTGTCAGACTTTATTTTTGGGGGCTCCAAAATCACTGCAGATGATGACTGCAGCCATGAAATTAAAAGACGCTGACTCCTTGGAAGGAAAGTTATGACCAACCTAGACAGCATATTAAAAAGCAGAGACATTACTTTGCCAACAAAGGTCTGTCTAGTCAAGGCTATGGTTTTTCCAGTAGTCATGTATGGATGTGAGAGTTGAACTATAAAGAAAGCTGAGCGCCAAAGAATTGATGCTTTTGAACTGTGGTGTTGGAGAAGACTCTTAAGAGTCCCTTGGACAGCAAGAAGATTCGACCAGTCCGTCCTAAAGGAAATCAGTTCTGAATATTCATTGGAGGGACTGATATTGAAGCTGAAACTCCAGTACTTTGGCCACCTGATGCAAAGAACTGACTCATTTGAAAAGACCCTGATGCTGGGAAAGATTGAAGGCGGGAGAAGGGGACGACAGAGGATAAGGTGGTTGGATGGCATCACCGACTCAATGGACATGAGTTTGAGTAAACTCTGGAAGTTCATGATGAACAGAGAGGCCTAGCATGCTGCAGTCCACGGGGTCACAAAGAGTTGGACACGACTGAGCGACTGAACTCAACTGATGGGACCGGATGCCATGATCTTAGTTTTTTGAATGCTGAGTTTTAAGCCAGCTTTTTCTCTGTCCTCTTTCACCTTCATCAAGAGGCTCTTTAGTTCCTCTTCGCTTTCTGCCATTAGAGTAGGATTATTCGCATATCTGAGGTTGTTGATATTTCTCCCACCTGGCAATCTTAATTCCAGCTTGTGAGTCATCCAGTCCAGCATTTCACATGATGTACTCTGCATATAAGTTAAATAAGCAGAGCGACAATATGCAGTCTTGACATACTCCTTTCCCAATTTTGAACCAGTCTGTTGTTTCATTCCCTGGTCAACTGTTGCTTCTTCTCCTGCACACAGGTTTCTCAGGAGATAGGTAAGGTAGTCTGGTATTCCCATTTCTTTAAGAATTTTCCAGTTTGTTGTGATCTATAAGTCAAAGGGTTTAGCATGGTCAATGAAGGAGAAGTAGATGTTTATTTTTTAATTCCCTTGCTTTTTCTATGACCCAGCAGATGTTGGCAATTTGTTGGGAAAACGAGGAGGAAACACTTCATCTGGGCCTTGTGAGATTTCACCTGTAGATGAACAAATTTCATCTGTCGATGAACATCTATGGAAGTATAGATGAATCTGTGCTTCTTTCAGGCTGAAGAAGTAGCATTTGAAAAAGGGCAGAAACCCAAAAGGAAACATGTGTCTTAGAATGGTGATGAGTTTGGTATTAAGTAAGGGACTGGAAGCTTCCCTGGTGGCTCAGTGGTAAAGAATCTGCCTGCCAGTGCAAGAGACACGGGTTCAATCCCTGGTCAGGGAAGATCCCACATGCTGCAGAGCACTAAGCAGGCGCACCACCATTGGTGGGCTTGTGCTCTAGAGCCTGGGAGCTTCAACTGCTGAGCCCACATGCCCTAGAGCCCATGCTCCACAATAAGAGAAGGCACCACAATGAGAAGCCCATGCACTGCAGTGAAGAATAGCCCCTGCTTGTCCCAACTAGAGAAAAGCCCATGCAGCAAGAAGACCCACAACAGCCTAAGTAAATAAACGAAGATTTTTTAAACAGCATCTTCTTAAAAAAAAAAGCCTGGGGCTGGGGAGTGTGAACACTTGGGAGACCATGTTTGAGAGCTGGGATTGTATCCTGCAGACAATGGGGAGTCATAGGGTAGGGGTGGGATGGAGGGACTCCTCATTCTGAAGAAATTACTGCCTCTTTCTGATTTCTCGGAAGTGAGAAATTAAGCAATGACTTATGTACCTACACACACATGGACCCATAATCCCCCCTCCTGCCTTTTAATTAGATCCCCACTTTTCTGTCAAATAAGGCAGAACACCTTGTCCCTAGAAGCATGGCATCTCAACAGCCACTGCAGACTAGACCCATGCCATGCCATGCTCAGTCACATCTGACTCTATAACACTGTAGCCCACCAGGCTCCTCTGTCCAAGGGAGTCTCCAGGCAAGAATACTGGAGTGGGTTGCCATACCCTCCTCCAGGGGATCTGCCCGACCCAGGGACCAAAGTCTAGACCCTGGGGACCTCAAATCCTCTCCCCCTAGACTTGAAATGAGCCTGGCCACCAATATCAAGTAAATGAGAAAGGTCACTTTGCCTGTGAGCAGGCAAATCCAAATCCATGGCCAACCAGCTATGGAGGCTTCCCCAGGACAGCAGCCTGGAGGAGATGGAGGGAAGGTGAAGGAGTAGTCAGGAGGACTGAAAAGAGCGGCAGCCCACCCTCACCTCACCTGCTTTCTCCTTTTCACCTGGCAGTGTCCCTGCCTGATTTCCCTGAGAGGAGTTTTCAGGTTACTGGGACTCAGCCTCCTCCCCTCCATGGGGAGCCTCTGACCCCATAGCTAGCCTAGCTCTGCCCAGAAAATCTGATGCCCCCATCCAAACATCAGCCCAGACACCAGGAGCTAGAGAGGCTTAAAGTCCGGATACACCAGGGAAAGGAGGCAGCCAGAGACACCTTGCACATACATTTACAGAGAGATTGAAATGGGGCTTGTCCCTGTTAACTTGGCATTTTCTACCCATTATCTGTAGTCCTGAGCCAAAAGTGAAAGTGTTAGTCGCTCAGTTGTGTCTGACTCTTTGCAAGTCCACAGACTGTAGCCCACCAGGTTCCTCTGTCTGTGGAATTCTCCAGACAAGAATACTGGAGTGAGTAGCCATTCCCTTCTCTAGGGGATCTTCCTGACCCAGGGATCAAACTCCGGTCTCCTACATTTCAGGCGGATTCTTTACCATTTGAACCATCAGTGAAGCCCACTCAATTTGTTCTACGGCTTGTTAAATGTATGGGAGGTGGGCGAGAGGGACACAGTCATCTTAACAGTACCTATAACAACCTCTAGGAGTTCTGGTCCAGCTTACTGAATTACTTGTTCTCTGGTTAGTCCTGGCTCTGTGAGGATGAAGTTCCTTTGGCTCTTGATATTAGTCATGCCCAATTTATGTGAACAAAGGAGAGGAGATTCAGTATGTGTGCAGGCTCTGCAACTGCTGTGTATAAGTGTATTGTTTGTCTCACCAAGAATGCCCAAGAAATTGAACATCTCAGCTGCTTCTAGTAACACAAAATGGGTTGCCAGGGGAGAGATGATAAAATTTTGCTAGAGCCTTATACGACTTTTGAATTTTGTACCAAATGCATGTCTTACCTATTCAGATCAATAATGGTTTGGAACATTTACCAACCTTGTTTTAAGCAAAATCAACATAAAAATTCAATTCAATAGCTTCTGCTTTCAACTCTGCAGACACAATTGGGACCGAAAAAAGAAACAACAAAGGTCTGGTTACTACCTTCAAGAAGCAGAGAGAAAATTACAGAGAACCAAACACAATTTAAAATCACACCAAATAATTCTGAGAATAAAGATCCAGCCTGGGAAGCCAGGAAAGTCAGAGATCAGAACTGGGTAGAAAAGTGATCTGTACCATCTGGGAAGGCATGGGAGGAGTTCCAGAGGCCAAGCTCCACCCAGCAGGAGTTTGCAGGGGGTGGGGTGGGGGGGGACGGGGTGAGGGGGGCGGTGCGGAGAGAAAATTTTAAAGAGAGAGAAACACAGCTAGAAGAATCCTGCCCTTGAGATACACCAGTCAGTTAAGTAGGGAAAGAAGGTGGGACCGTGAAGAACCAGCCCTTCACATATCACTGGAACTTCAGGGGTCCCTTCCCCAATCAAGACTCAGTTTCTTTGTCTATAAAATGAAAGGTTTGGCCCAGAAAGATCTCCAGGTGCCTCCCAGCTCTAATATTCTCTGATTTGATGGCTGCAGCCTTCTGCAAACGTGCATAAAATAGATTAGTTTTAGCAGTAGTAAAAACAAAACTGAAAATCAGATTTATCATTTTAATTAAATATACTTTACATTCTCAATTTCTAGGGAGCAAAATGCTTCCCCCCACCATGAGTTTTCCCTTTGTGGGAGACATTCGTGCCTGATGTGCAATTTAAGAAAATACTGAACCACCCCCTAAGAAGATACACAATTTAAAAGACCCTAACAGGTAATAACAAGAAAATGGGACTTGTAGGGGGAAAAAAAAGAACATAAGAAAGAAACGACAGGGAGGGAAGGGTCAGCTGGGTCAGGATATCAGAGGACTGGGGATCAGGCTGGTAAGAACAATATGCTTTTGTCTCTACCTGGTTCTCAGATGAGGATGCTCCTAGAGCTGAGTGGAGCGCGAACAGGGAATCAGGAGGTAGGAGTCCAGTCCATTCTCCCATCTCCCCCACCTCCATCCTCAGGTGACAGAAGGCGGATTGATGTCTCAACTTTAGAGTACTCAACTATAAAATGGAACTAAAAAGACTTACTTCGAAGAATGCTGGGAAAAAAGGAATTAGATAACCTATCTGAAAAGGCTTAGGAAAACAATACAATGTAAAGCACACGAGCACACGTGAAAACTCCACATTTTGGAAACTCAAACTGGGATCCAGAACACCTGCCCCATCCAGAATACCTGGGAGAGGTGTCCTCTCAGCATGCATTCCCCTAACATCCTTCTTTTCTGCCATCCTCTCTCCACCCAGGTGTTTGATCCCCACGGAGTGAAAAAAAAGCAGCGCCTTTGCCAGAACGAAGCATCATTTCCTGGGCTCTGGGTTCCATGGCCCCAGATCGTAAATCAACCAACCATGGCTGTAAGTTACCAGATAAATCTGGGCTGGGGTCGCCAGCCAGGACAGCTGAGAATCAACAGGAGAAATAAATCTATAGAAGCAGTCCCCGGAGTTGCAGAGAAGCCCTTACGATGCCTCAGGGGGAGTCATGGGTAACAAAAGAGTTTCTAATTTGGGGGGGAAAATTCACTCAGAAATAAAATCACGAATTCCACGCCCCCACCACCACCACTCTTTCCTCCAAAAAGAGTCCAGGGGAAGCCAAGCATCCAGGCTTCAGCCCGCTGTGAGTTCCCTGCCACTGCCTTAGCGAGCTGGGGCATCCACTCAGTGGTCCATTATTCGAGATGACAAGAGCAAATATAGACACTCTCAGAGAACTGAGGAGAGACTAAGTGGAATAAATGGCATTTAATCTGTAAAGAGAGAAATTGCCTCCCCTTGGCAGCGCCCCGCCCAGCAGGAGCTATGGCCCCTCATAATTCAAATCCTCACTTAATTAAAAAGGGAAAAGAATCATCATGGATTCTGCCCAACTGGCACCTACTTCTCTCTCATCCTTCAGGCTGCTGACATTTGTCCGTTTGTCTATCTTTGACAGAAAGGGAAAAATCTCAAAAGGAGAAGAAAAAAAAAGATACTGTTAGATCCCGCAGTTTTCAGAGATGGCTCCTTCTTGAGCAGGGCTGCCTTGTCTAAAGACCAAGGGTTGAAACCTAAACTAATAGGCGGGGGACTTCCCTGGCAGCCCAGTGGTTAAGACTCTGTGCTTCCACTGCAGAGGGAGCCTGAGTTTGATCCCTGGAAACTAAGGTCTCGCATGCTGCATAGTGCAGCCAATAAATAAACTAATTTTATTAGGGGAAGAGACAGAGCAAGACAAGGAAGACTTGGCTTTTGTGTAGGAGAGTCCTGAGTGGCTGTAGCAGCAAAGAGGAAAAGCTGAAGTCAACAGCACCTTCTGAAAAGAAAAATGACTTTCCTCAGGGACACCCTTTGACCTCCTAGACTCTTCCCACCACTAGGCTCAAATTTCCTCCCCAGACAATATTACAGATGAAAGGAGGACAGACTTATTTAGCCTTGTTTACAAATACTGAAATGTTCCTCATAGGGTGTCTGACCAGTCCTTACATAGCTCTCCAAAAGGTGACTTCCCGGGGTAGAGGGGGGCAGTCCTAAAAATCAACCCCTCCCAGGGACTGGCTCGGCCCCATGGAGGTCACTGTGTTCGTCCCTCTGCTCCTGAGAATCACTCTGGGTGGATTGGGGCGGGGAGCAGATGGGGGAGAAGACCCTCCCATCTCAGATTCCTGACTGTGGGCTCTAGCTGATGCACAAGATCTCACGAGTGTCAGGCTGTGGTTACCACCTCCTCCTTTTTCTCCCAAGGTTCCCAAGTACATTCCATCCCTACAACACCCAAGAGAAAGAGAGGCCCGTTTCTACCCACAGTTTCATATTTAGGACTTTTCTCCTGGGACGGCTCTCCTCTACCAGGGCGCCCTCTGGGGTTGCTCAAGAGATCCGTTTTACCCCTACCTTTCCTCTAGCCAGACCACGTGCTCCCAGCCAACTGTCTGCAGGGAGAGCCTCTCCCTCTTCTGCAGTGTCGGGGGCGGGGGGCGTGTCATGTCAAGAGAGTTCTCCAGCTAAGTGGAAGGTAGAAAGGAACAAGGGAAACAATGGCCTCACTCCCGCCCAAGCAGAGTTTCCAAAAGTGCTGCCTTTTCAACCACTTTTAAGATCACATAAATTGACAAGATGTTTGTGAAGATAAGGGCTTCCTGGTGGCTCAGAGAGTAAAGCGTCTGCCTGAAATGTGGGAGACCTGGGTTCGATCCCTGAATCGGGAAGATCCCCTGGAGAAGGAAATGGCAACCCCCTCAAGTATTCTTGCCTGGAGAATCCCATGGACAGAGCAGCCTGGTAGGCTAGAGTCCAAGGGGTTGCAAAGAGTCAGACACGACTGAGCGACTTTACTTTCACTTTGTGAAGCTAGCTAGGCTAAAAGACATTAGGGCAGTGGTTCTTAACCTGGGGGAGGTGGGGGATCATACACTCATCTGTGATGGCTCTGATAAAACCTCTGGACCTCTCATCAGCAAAATACACGGATGCAGACACTTAGTTTCAGGGTGTAGCATATCCATGGACCCTGGGCTCAGAATCCCTGCAGTATAGAGGAAGTAATATGAGAAAGGCAGACTGTGAAACAAGGACAGTCCAAGAGTCCAAAGTGAAGTCTAAAAGTGGCACTTTCTTTTTCCTGACCCCTCAGCCCATAGTGCTCATGCTAAGTCACTTCAGTTGTAGAGAACTCTTTGCAACCCCATGGACTATATAGCCTGCCAGGCTTCTCTATCCGTGGGATTCTCCAGGCAAGAACTGGAGTGGATAGCCATTCCCTTTTCCAGGGGAACTTCCCGATCCAGGGATCAAATCCACATCTCATGTCTCTTGCACTGGAGGCAGATTCTTTACCACTAGGGCCATCTGGAAAGCCACCAGCCCATGGGAAAGACCCCATGCTCCCCCAACTCCAGGGCCAGACCCTATTCTCTGATTCATTCCCCTTGGTGACATCTCCAGTTTGGAAGACACTAAAGGGCTTCCCTGGTGGCACAGATGATAAAGAATCCGCCTTCAATGCAGGAGACCCAGGCTCAATCTCTGGATTGGGAAGATCCCCTGGAGAAGGGAATGGCTACCCTCTCCAGTATTCTTGCCTAGAAAATTCCATGGACAGAGGAGTCTGGCCAGCTACAGTTCATGGGGTCGCAAGAGCCAGACATCACTGAGCAACTAACACATACACATACATAAAGGGACATAGGTTCCCACCTGACCCTGTTTATCTCATCCATCTGGCCTTACTGTTAAGCTGGGTTACCCTCTCAGCTCCCCGCTTTAAGCCTCTGAAACTCTCAGCTCTTTCACACAGCAAGGAAGCCAGGGCTCTGGAGACATCTCTCTCCCCTAATCAGTTAGGCTGGGTAGGTCACTCAGCATCCTATACTCTGAAAGTCCATCTGGGGGACCCTGCTTCTCTGATGGCTCCTGGGCCTCCTGGTCTAATCCAAGTGTCTCTCACTCTTCATCCCAGTGCTCCAAACTTCCAGCTCTCAGGTAAGTATCAGGTTGCCTTTGTTGAATGTCTGCATATCTAAAATCCTCATTTACATTTTATATCTTAGATTCCTGGGAAACAAGTCAGAGTCCAGCCCCATTATTCTAGAGAAGGAAGCATTTACCTGCACAGCCCCCACCAAAGGTATAATGGGGGGTGTAAGGAGGCATGTTGTGTGTTGTCGTTCAGTCACTCAGTTGTGTCTCACTCTATGCAACCCCATGAACTGTAGCACACCAGACTTCCCTGTCCTTCACTGTATCCTGAATGTTGTGTGTGTCCTTCATGAAGCTGTGTGTCTAGGAGGGGACTGTGAGCTTCCTTTATTTGGGGTATATCCATGTATACTCTGTGGCTCAGGCGTGTCCTCTACCTGTTCCATTGTGTGTTCACTCAAAATGTAGTCTTTGGGCCCCTGAGTCTGTTTGGAATGTCCTCAAGTCTGTTGAGCAGATCCTTGAGGGTAGATGTGCTTCTAAGGCCTCAGTTTCCCTATTTGTAAAATGAAGGTGCCCCTTCACAGGACGGCTGTGAAGGTTTCAGGAGTAAATACAGGTCAAGTCTTTGCAGCAGGTCACGGCATGTGGATGTGCTCAGTAAATGTTATTGCTGTTGTTCAGCCGCTCAGTCATGTCTGAATCTTTGTGACCCAATAGACTGCAACAAGCCAGGCTTCCCTGTTCTTCACCATCTTCCAGGGTTTGCTCAGACTTATGTCCATTGAGTCAGTGATGTCATCCTACCATCGCGGCCTCTGTCATCCCCTTCTCCTCCTGCCTTCAATCTTTCCCAGCATCAGGGTCTTTTCTAATGAGTCGGCTCTTCACAATTAGCCAAAGTATTGGAGCTTAAGCATCAGTTCTTCCAATGAATATTCAGGATTGATTTTCTTTAGGATTGACTGGTTGGTCTCCTCACTGTCCAAGGGACTCTCAAAAAAGTATCCTCCAACACCATAGTTCAAAAGCATCAATTCTTCTGTGTTCAGTCTTCTTTATGGCCAACTCTCACATCCATACATAACTACTGCAAAAACCAAATACGTATAGCTTTGACTATATGGACCTTTGTCAGCAAAGTGATGTCTCTACTTTTTAATACATTGTCTAGGTTTGTCATAGCTTTTCTTCCAAGGAGCAAGCATCTTTTATGGCTACAGTCACCATCTGCAGTGATTTTGGAGCCCAAGAAAATAAAGTCTGTCACTGTTTCCATTGTTTACCTATCTATTTGCCATGAAGTGATGGGACCAGATGCTATGATCTTCATTTTTTGAATGCTGAGTTTTAAGCCAGCTTTTTCACCCTCTTCTTTCACCTTAAGAAGCTCTTTAGTTCCTCTTCGCTTTCTGCCGTCAGGGTGGTATCACCTGCATATCTGAGGTTATTGATATTTCTCCCAGCAATCTTGATTCCTGCCTACGGTTCATCCAGGCCAGCATTTCGCATGATGTACTCTGCATGTAAGTTAAATAAGCAGGGTGACAATAAACAGCCTTGATGTATTCCTTTCCCAATTTTGAACCAGTCCATTGTTCCATGTTCTGTTCTAAATGTTGCTTCTTGACCTGCAAACAGGTTTCTCAGGAGGCAGGTAAGGTGGTCTGGTATTCCCATCTCTTTAAGAATTTTCCACAGTGTATTGTAGAAATGTTAATAAAAATATTATTATTATTATTATTTGGCTGAACCTCATGGCACGTGGGATCTTATTTCCCTGATCAGAGATCAAACCTATGTGCCCTACTTTGAAAGCAGGGTCTTAACCACTGGATTGCCAGGGAAGTCCTTAAATGTTGGTTATTGTGATAAGATTTCCAACAGAAACTTCCAGCCCCTTTATTCCTTCCTTTCCCCAATTGTCTCAAGCCCTGGAAGAGGCTCAAATGTTTCCCCTGGAGGTGTCACTGCTCTGAGCTTGGATGTTGAATCAGAGGCCAATGGCAACAGCAGCAGTATCCTCTTCCATTCAGCCAGCACTCTGAGCCAGAGCCAGAGTGGGAGGGCCCCTCAGCCATAACCCTGGATGAGGAATGGAGAGGAAGCACTTACTGTCCAGGGAGCCAGGGGCCCTCCAGAGAAATGGAAGAACTCAGAAACATTGGGTATCCTTAAGAGATCCCGGGACTGGAGAGCTCTGTCCAGGATCTGACAGAATCTTCTTCATTGTCATGGAAACTACATCACAGCTGCCTTCCTGGAAGAACCCTCCGTCCTCCTCCCCCACTTCTCTTGACTCAGAGGCATAAGCTCCTCCCTAAACTGGTCCCATCTAGCTTAAAGTTGGGATTTGCTTGGGCTTGTCTCTCCTTTCTTGGGCAGGGTTTCTGCTAAGCTCAATTAGTTTGGTCTTTATTGTATTAATATTACCTATTCACTGAACAAGTATTTCCTGGGACCCTTATAAGCATGAAGTAGGCTGGGGAAAGATTTAAAGAGGCAAATCAAATGAGATCTTCTCCAGGCCCTGGAGAACTCTCCAATCGATGACCATGTAGCAGAAAAAGATACCAACAATAGAGATATAGGCAAGAATGTTGTAGTGTCTTTAAGGAACTGATTAGGGCTCTCTGGAAGGCTTCCTGGAGAAGAGAGGCAGTAGGCATGAGTCTTAAACATTTCAGCTGAAAAGAGAGGGAAGTGAGGACTTCGCCAGTGGTCCAGTGGCTAAGACTCCGTGCTTCCAATGCAGGGCACCTTGGTTGGATCCCTGGTCAGGGAACTAGATCTGCAACTAAAAATCCCACATGCCTGCAACTAAGATCCAAGACAGCCAAATAAAGGAATATTTGTTAAAAAAAAAAAAAAAGAGAGGAGGAAGTTTATTTTCATTTGCCCGGGACCATCTCCTGAAACCAGCCCCAAACAGGTGCTAGAGGTTTGGTGCTCTAGTCCCAGTTCTGACCCTGACAACAGATTTCATGTATCATTTCCTTCTTTGAAGTTCCACAGCCACATCTGGAAAGTGGGGGGTGTTAGATTAGATGAATTTTGAAAGCAAGCCTGAGGTTTGGTCAGTCTCTAGTGTTTATCACAAACAGGTAGGAAACAAAATCAGTATTGTCACAGAAAAAAAAAAAAAGACCTGGGGGACTTCAAGTTCTATGTGCCCCCGTGGCTCCAGCCTAAGCAGCCCAGCTCCCATCAAGTGTTTGTCTTGGTCACAGCTTCCTGTGTGGCACCCAGCACTGTGTCTGGCACAATAAATGTTTATCAAATGAATTACTAAATGAATGAGGTGACAAAGACTATGAGAAGCTTGTTGGCTAGAACTGAACGCAGTCCTGCTCTCAGATCATCAGCTCTCTGGGTTTTTGCTCCCTAATACCCTGTGTATGCTCTCAGGATAAGAGGAAAGATAGCAGAGAGAGAACTGCACTTTCAGAGGTCCAAGCCGGGCTTCTAGTTTCTGCTTCAATCAATAGAAAGTGGGTCACAGAACAGCTCTGCAAAGAACAGACCCTTGAGGAAAAGCCTGGATTCTGTGCCAGCTTACATTTATTGAGCGCCTACTGTGTATCAGTTGTTGTCATATACCTTTAATTCACTTAATTGTGGCCTCAAAGGGCTATACCGGAAAATGTAGAGGGTGGGGGCTGCAAACTCCAGACGCCCCGAGTGGCCAAGCCACCGCCCCTCTCTGAGTTTTCATTTTCAGTCTCTGTAAAATGCAAACAATAGAACCCCTTCGCCAGCTTATGGGAATGAAATGAGCACGTGGAAGCAGAGAGCTTCATAAATGCTCGTTATTATTGTTCCTCTGGGCATGCAAGTCCGCTCGCCTCCCCCCAGGGCGCACACACAGATACATTCACACTCCCACGTACACGCGGATGCACAGAGACGTGTGCAGACGCCAGCCGGAGGAGTTAGCAGAGCATCAGGGTCACCACCGAGTCCCACAGAGAAGCCGTCGGGTCCTTGGCTTCCCTCGTTTTCTCTCAGCTCTTTATGAATGAACTCCGGCCGCAAGGAGTTTATTTTTTTATGAATGGGAGCCCAAGCAGTGAATGAAACCGGGAGCCAACCCCTGAGTTCTCATTGGCCCCCGCTGCTGGGAAACTCCGCCCCCCCGGCTCGGCAGGGCGAGTCTCGGGATTGGCGGGCGTGCCGGGCCCTGGGGTTTCATTCACAAAAGTCAATGAAACAAAGGGAGCGGGGTGGGGGGTAGATAGAGCCAAGGCAGAGGCGAAGGAAATGCACCAATCAGAGGCTCCCCCGGGCTCACAACTGTCGGCGGCGCCCGGAAAACAAGCCGGTGCGCTAGGGACCCGGGGCCGGGGTCGCCTAGCTCCGGCCTAGCCCCGCGGCCCTCGGTGCAACCCAGGGGGGATGCTCGGGACCCCTCGCGGCTCCAGTACAGACGCCCGGGCCTCAGGTGAGGCTACGGGAGGGAGAGGGAGGGAGAGTGTGATTCCCAGCGTCGCATCCAACACTCACCACACTCTCACCGCCGCCTCCGCAGATTCCAGGGCAGGGGGTGGGAGGCGCTGGGATTCAGGGTTGGAGGGGGCGCCTGAGTTGTGGGCGTGCGAAATGGTGCGCGCCTCGCCTGCTCCTCCGCGCGCGAGCGCACACTCGCGCGCGCGCATACAGACACACACACACACACACACACACACACACACACACACACACACGTCTTATGTAACCAAGTCTGGGCAAAGCAGGGCTGCAGAAACGGCGACCCTGGTTCCCAGGAGCAGGTGGGACCTCCTTTGGCGGGAGGGCAGTGTGGCGGCGCTAAGCTCTGCAGGCGGAAACCTCCCCATCGCCTGAGTGAGTCGGAGAAGTTTTGCCGTCGGACCCGGAGCCTCGGGACTGCCCCTCCCTGCCGCCCTCACCCACCCCCACCTCGCTGCCTTCCCCAGACGGTGTGCGAACGCAGCCCCCCCGCCCCCAGGTCTCTGCCCCCGCGCGGGGCCCGGGCCGTGTGGCCGGAGGGAGCGGCCGGATGGAGCGGAGGATGAAAGGCGGATACTTGGACCAGCAAGTGCCCTACACCTTCTGCAGCGTGAGCGCCGCGCCGGCCTCCACGCCCGCCCCCTCCCTGCACCCGCCCCAACCCACCCCGCAGCCCTAGCGGGGTCCAGGGCTGCCCGCCCCTGAGTCACCCCGGGACCCCAGCCCCGCCCCCCAGACCAGGCGGCCTCAGGGTGACTCGGGGGCATTCTTCCCCTTCCCCGCAGAAATCGCCCGGAAATGGGAGCTTGCGCGAAGCTCTGACCGTCCCACAGGGGAAGCTCATGGACCCGGGCTCCCTGCCGCCCCCCGACTCCGAAGGTAAAGAGACAGCGAGACAAAACGCGACCCTGCCCACCTCACACATCCTGAGGGCTGAACCTGGAGCCTTCGCCCTTCCCCCCGCCAAAAAAAATTGCCCTCCAAGGGACTCTGTTCATTCTCCCCCAACCCCCAAGGGGGAGGTCACTGGGCTCCTTAGGGTTCCCCACTCTCTCCCCGCCACCTCCACCTCACCTTCTCCATTCCATTATTCACCCCCTCAGATCTCTTCCAGGATCTAAGTCACTTCCAGGAGACGTGGCTCGCTGAAGGTGAGTAGTTTTGTGACCTTTTCTATTATTGGGGTGGGCGATGCTGTCTACCCCTAGTATTCCAGCCTAGCTCACTTCCTCTCTTGCTGGCCTCCAGGGCCTCTGCAAGGCCCCTTCCCCAAGTATCCTGCCTTTCCACTCTTTCCAGCGCCCTGTGTGGATACTTATATTGATATTTATTTTCTCTGCCCAGAGCCAGGCTTGTGTAACTAGGCCTGGGGATGAATCAGACCATTGTGTGGGGTATTTGCTTATTTGAATGGAACTTGGCCCCAGGCCCGTTTTCCTGGTTGAAATTTTCATTTGCAAAGTTTGTTTGGCACCAGCCCCCAGGCTGAGGTGTGTGTTAGGGTTTTGGGGCGGGGGAGTGAGTGTAAGAAAAGGGAGAAAGAGAAGGAGCAATTCATTTGTTACCTATCTTCTGGAATTGCCGAAACATTCATTTTTACCCCCTTGGTTTCTCTTCTTCCCAACCCCCAGTACCAAACGATTTACTGTCTGAGCCAAAGGACAACAAGTTTAAATAATTCTTTTTTTTTTTTTTCTTTTTTTGCATTACTTTGGCAAAGCAGCCCAGGGCTTCTCCCCCAAATTGCCTTGATTGTAATTCTAATGGCAGCCGATCCTCCCTCCTCCTTCCGTAGGCAAATTGCTCCTCCAGTTTGCTGGGGGCGGGAGTCAGGGGTGATGGTGGAGGGGGTGAGCTGCGAGCTGGCTGGAGTGGGGTCAGTAGCTGGGCCTCTGAGTAGGGAGGTGTGTTCTAGAAGGTCTCCTAGTGGGATCCCTTGGTGTATTTGGGTAGAGCCCAAGGGTGTCACTAGCAGGTCTGCAGGTAGGTGGCTTTTGGTGTTGAGACAGTCTCTGAGAGGGAAGGGTTAATACCCCCATCTGAGGGTCCCTTCACTGTAACACTGAAACCCAAGAAACCACAGCACTAGGAACCCCTTCTTAAGGGCTTTTCTCTTTTTTGAGCTCTCCCCATCCCTCCACCCGTGTCTCTTGAATGACTTCTTAAAACTCAAACCCAGCTCCTCTAGAACCATCTTTAAAAGCCTGGAGTAAAAGGGAAAGACCCCTGACTAGACAGACTAGATCTATTGTGACCGCTGTGGTATCCCCCTAAATATATACGTTAGCAAAATGACTAGCATGGAGCAAGCACTCAAGACATTTTGGAATTCAAGGCTCAACGTCCTCATGGGTGCTGGAGAGATCTAGGGGCTCTAGGGAGATTGTGGCCGTCTTTCCTGATTCTGCAAGCCCTGTGTGCCCAGCTGTGAATTACAAGCAGAGTTATGCCCAGTCTGCCCATCCTGCCCATCCTCCGCTCAAGGTTCCGGAGCTGAGCTGGAGCTAAAAGAACGCAGTGGTGTCAGTTTCCAGGGTCTCTCAAAGACTTCCTTTCCTAACGCCTGATTTCTGTCTGGCTTGCCAGGCTCCTGTCTGTCCAGCTGAGGGTCCCTAGGCTCCCCTAAGTGGGCAGCTCCTGGGGCTTGTGATCTAGGGGTAGGCTCAGACGTTGGCGTTTCGGAAGCAGCAGGGTTTGGGATGGGAAGGGGAGGAAAACATTCTCATCTTCTGTCAACCTTGGAAGCCCCACCCCTTGGCTGTGGGGGTCTAGAAATTGTACTTGTGTCTATCTGCATGTGTCAGCGTGACAGCCAGTGTGTGTTTCACGCTGCTGCCCTGGAAGTCCCTGTACATTTAAATCCAGTGGGTGGGGAGGTGGGGGTGGGGATTGCAAGACGCAGGTTGGGTGGGGGGGAGGCGCTGGGATCTCCTTGGTTCCCTCTCCTTCCTTCTGAGGGAGCAGCTCAGGTTCCCAGCTGGCGATGGATGGCCAGGCCTGAGGGGGGGATGCTGTGGCCGATTGCTCCTTCTCGCTCTCTCTGCGGAGACAGATGCAGCTGCCGGGGCCCTGTCCCCCTGCACCGTCCCAGCACCACCCCAGCCTCCTCTCCTGCCTCTTCCCACCAGGTCAGTGACCCCTGCAGCCCAGAGGGAGCTTTGGGGTGGCAGGGAGGGACTAGTTCCTTTGGAAACTTGCCAGCGGTGGGGTGCGTAGGACTGGGGGCCGGAGCTTGATTTCTCCCTAAAGCCCCAATTTGGATTGAAGCCGTGGGTCCTTGAAGTGTGGGTGGGGCTGTGAAGAATTAGGGGGACACCAGGTTGGATTCTGGCGGAGGTGGTTTTGGGTTCAGTATCTGGTGTCCAGGCAACATAGAGGGTGAGGGTGAACGGGGGTCTGTGGAGGCAGCTCAGACATCTTTGGATTGGGGGTTTTCTAGATGGAGAGAGGGGTGGGGTGATGTGAGGCTAAGAAGGTGTGCCTATTTTCGGGGTGCCTGGGAATCTGCTGAATTGCTGGAGAAAGAACCGGGCTACTGCAGGGAAACCCCAGGCTCAGACCGGCTGAGCCCAAGCTGCGTCTGGTTATTGTCAAAGATGTGCTTCTGGTCGAGGGTTCCTTTCCGGGTTTGTGGGGAGCCCTCTGGAACCCTCAGAGGCAATGACTTTGGTTTCTTGGTGATAAGGAACATTGACTCTGGGTCATGTATGTTCTTTGTATGAGGCAGGAGTCCATACGGGGTCTATGGATTCCCACAAGCTCTGTGGAGAGGTTGTAGGGGTCCTTGAGCCCTCCGATATGTGTATAAAATCGATGAGGATGCAACATACACAAAGGAATGTGAATATTTCTAAGAGAAGGATCCATAGCTCCTATGAGATTCTAAAAGGGGTGGGTCTGCGCTCCCCCTTGCATAAGAACCATCGGTCCCAAGTCTTCCTCTGAGATCTGCAGCCCCCTTGTCCTTTGGTTTTCCCTGTTCGCATTTGTAAATCCAAAAAGAGATCCCATGTGGATGTGTTTCACCCGTGTAAAGCCGTGAAGTAAAAGGCAGTTGGGTGTGTGTGAATCCATGTGTGTGCACGCTGGGGCTCAGCCTGTCTGTGAGAAGAGATGGGGTTAATTCCCTCCTCTGGTCTTCCCTAGCTACAATGCCTCCTTCTATATCTTTCTGTCTCCTCCCCTTCCAGAAGGCTCTTGGGGACAAATGTCCCCTCCATAGATAGAGAACTGGTTCCTTCCAGGATGCTGCCAGGGTCGGGGCGGGGTAAGGGGGAGAGGCCAGTGGTGACAAAATGGAGAAGCTCCGGGGGATGCCTCCCCCCATTTCCACTGGGGCTCCTTAAGAGGCCCCTCTGCCCTGTAATTGGACCTTCGGGGAGGGAGAAGGTGATGGAGTATATATTGTATAGGTGGGTGGTTTTCTTGGGATGGGCTTCGCTACTTGGCTGTTTGCACCTACCTGTTCTCCTGGAGCCTAAGTGGGAAGCCCCTAAGCCCCTTTTCTACTGACTCCACTCCCATTGGAGGGATGTTCCCTAAAATTCTCTTTCTGGGCATTATGCTGGCTTGGCACCTTTCCTGTCTCCTCCTTAATCCTCTGCCATGTCCCCAGGCAGATAAACTCCACCTTGGTGCCAGGATGGAGTTGGGGGCAGACCCTGGCACACTGGCTTGGCAGCCTAAGCTCAGCCAAGTCAACAAATAAATAAAGAGTGGCTGACACTCGAGACCAAACATGGTCATTAGAAATTCTCCTGCTCTCCAGGAACACGAGGCTCTGTGTTCCTGTTTCCATCCTTGACAGTCTCTGAGCGATGGAGGGCAGCCCTGTCCTGCCCTTCTGGGAGGAGCTGGCGCTCTGGGGAGGGGCCAGGCAGGCATTAGGGTTCACACCACAGCCCATTCTTGCCTTGGCTGATCTCTCCTGGCCTGGGATGAGGACAGCACCACCTCTTTTGAGGTATTACCAGGGTGCTGGGGGTGGCCTCCTGGACTCCTTGGGGATTGGGGGTTCTGGTCAAACTTTCAGGCCTGAGCCAACAGGAAAGTCAAGATGACCCCAGGGTTCTCTACCATCATGTGACCTGGCTTGTGACGCCAGCAGGAGATGCCCCCAGCCCATTACCTCAATGGAAACTGGCAGTTAATGAAGCCCCAGAGGGGGCCCAGAGTGCGTCAGCCTCCCCCATGTGCTGACCTCTCCCACCCTGGGGACCCTTCTTGCCCAGGTAGCAGGGAGGGAAATAGTGTTCATTTTGCTCCTGTCACCCCCATTCTGCCCGTCTGGGGGGCTCTCACCTATGGTTGTGCCAAAGGGCACAGCAAAGATGGGCTTGGGTCTTACCCCCCTGGGCAGTTGAGGTTTTGCATCCTTCCTTTTATCCAATTTTCCAAACCTGCCTGTTCTTAGGGGCTACCAGGGGCGTGTGTTAAAATACAGGTGCCTGGGACTTCCCTGGTGGTCCAGTGGTTGACTGAGCTTCTAATACAGGAGGTGAGGGTTCGATCCCTGGTTGGGAAACTAAGATTCCATATGCCTGCCACACAGTGTGGCCAAAAAAAAATATAGATAGATAGACAGATACATACCCCCACCCTGGGCCTTTGGAATGACTTTCCAAGGGTGGGGCCTGGGAATCTGTTTCTAAGAATGTCCCAGGCTTCTTGATTGGGGCCAGTTTGGGAACGGTTGCCTTTGTACCCTAGTTGCGCTCCTAAAAAGATGTACTGTGTTGGTTTTTTGTTTGTTTGTTTTTGCCAAGGGATTTCATGCCCTACTGATCTATTTGATCACTTCAGAATTGTTCTGTGCTGATTTTTCTTCCATAAGTTCTTTAGGGGCTGGGGGTCTCCTGATTCTTAAACCCTTCAGCCGTTGGGTTCCCTCTGTCAAGAAGTCACCCATCTATAAATGTGTATTTTCTTTTATTGTTTCTTATTGAAGTATAGTTGCTTTACAATATTGTGTTAGGTTTCAGGTGTACAGCAAAATGATTTGATTATACATATATACATGTGTGTCTATACCTATATTCTTTTTTTTTTTCCTTATAGATTATTACAAGATATTGAATAGACTTCCCTGTGGTACACAGTAAATCCTTGCTGTTTATTTTATAAATGATAGTGTGCATCTGTTAATCTTATATTCACAATTTATCCCTCCCCTTGATAAATGTGTATTTTAAAGCACTTGACACCTCTGATGTCTTAAAGCAAGTTGATAAAGAATCCACCTGCCAAGCAATTGATCACAGCCTTAAGCATCCTTTGTGAGATGTGTTTTCCCTGGAGGACCTGCCTCTAATATTACCTGGTGGTGGAGAGGGGGCCCTCAAGGGGAAGGAAGGGCTGGTTGATTAGGATCTCCTTAATTCTTGCTCCCAGGCCCCTGTTGCTCCCACTGGCCTGAGGACAGGGGTCATTGTATGTTTATTCATATAGTCTACAAATAATGTATTGAGTGTCTATTCTGAATGGGACTCTGTTTCAGGGGTGCTTGGGAGTCAGACAAACAAGACAGATAAATCCCCTGTCCTCAGCAAGCTTAACTTCTTTGTAGAATAGATGGATGATAAATTACACATAAATTACATATGCATAAATTAAATTAATGCTTTCAAGAAGTGAAAGCATTTCTTATGTGCTTGGGAAAAAATAAAATAGGGATGTGATCAAGAGCCAGGAGGGACCAGTTCAGTTTGGGTGGTCAGAGAAGGCCTCTAAAGGGCAAAGTGAGCTAAGACTTCAGAGGCCAGAAAACAACAGGCCAGGATGTGGGGAAGAGGGGTCAAGCTGATCAGGACCCAGAAGGAGACCAGAGCTCTGGAGGGTAACAGGCAAGGAGAGGCAGGTCAGAGAAACAAGCAAGGGCCAGAACTTTCGGGGCCACGGAGGCCAAGGGCAACGAGTTTAGGGTTCATGCTTTAAGCAAGGGAGAGAAGTGATTGGATTTCTGTTATAAAAGATCCCTCTGACAGCCATGTGGAGAGTAGAAGTAGGGAGTTCTGATCTGAGGTCATGGCTGAAATCCAAGGAAGACAGTGGAGCCTTGGCCCAGGAGGGAAGCCATAGAGATTAGGGTGTGTTCTGTATAGACTGGGACGAGTGACAGTGTTCTCCAGCCATCTCCTTGTATCCCTCACCTTTACCAGCCATTTCCAACTCTCCCGTCATTTTATCCATGAGCTTTCCCATTGCCCACTGAGAGCAGCCTACAGGGGACGAAAGACCTGTTTCTGTGGGTTCCATTGCCTTACTTTCAAGCCACTCTCTTCCCAGACTATCAGGAAGTCCTTCTTGGTGTCTACCCTTTCCCTTCCTGCTGTGATCTATTTATTTCTGAGAAAGGGGCAAAAAGTGGGCAAAGATTCTCAGGTCAGCAGAGGTACTCAGCTGTATCCCACCTGAAGGAGTTGGCGAGGCCAGAATAAGAACTAGAAATCAGAGCCCGGATATCCAGTCTGGGGGCCACGGATGAGCTGTTGTGCTATTTTAGTTTTCCTGCCTAATCCCCAAACCCAGCTCCACCCACACTGGCACCCTGGGAGTGCTCCTCAGAGTTCCAGTTTAGGAAGCCCTTCTCTCTCCTAGTTGCACATCAAAGGGATAAAGCACCATGACCGCCTGTGACCCCAGCCTCCTCCTCTCCCATTGTCATACTCTTATCACCTCCTTGAACCAGTCTTTTCCTTCTATTCCATCTCCTTTCCCAGGCTCTAGATTTCTACCTTTCACCTGGGAAGTTCTGGGCCCTGCCCAGATTAAGAATCTTCCCATGTGATTCTAAGTCCACAGACTCTCATTCCTTGTCATGCCTGCCCATCCCAGATGTGACTCTGCTTTGAGGGAACTCTGTAAACTCTGAGGGGCTGGGTTATCTTCACTTGAGAAAAATGGAGGGCAAAAAGACAAAGCACCTAAGACACAACTCTGGAATCTGCTCAGACGGGTTCTGAGAACTGCAGCCTTCCCTCCAGGGTGTTAAGGGAGCCCCGAGAGGGAGGGTGCTAGGACCTGGGTGGAGTTACTTTCAGTCCTAGGAAAGCTGTTTGCCCCTTCTGGCTGGTGCTAATCTGCAGGGTTGCAATAATGGAATCTGCCAGGGCTGCCATCGAGGGCCCCCAGCCCAGACTCACCTCTGACCTCTCTCTGCAGCTCAGGTACCGGACAGTGATGAGCAATTTGTTCCTGATTTCCATTCGGAAAACTGTGAGTAGAGGGCCCTGGGTAGAGGGGATGGGGAGTAGGGGAGGGCAGGAAATGAGTCATAGGGATAGAGGATCACAAAAGATCAACTTGTTCTGTTCTCTGAAAAAAGGGTGAAGGGCAGAGGTCCCCATTCTTGGGTTTGGACTCAAAAGGCCCAGCAGTAACTGGGAGATGAAAACTTTAGTGCATGTCGGGGCTTGCCCATTCTAGCTGTGTGACCTTGGAGCAGACGCTTCACCTCTCTGATCCTTTCCTTATTTCTGAAACGAGGGGCTTGGACCAGTGCAGTGGGGGCCAGTTCTGCCATTCTAAGTTACTTGTGCACAAGTAGGGATGACTTGGCACCTCAGGAGACCAATGTCTGTTGACATTTGGGGTTGTTAACAGCTGAGGGTGCAGTGCTGTTGGCATCTAATGGATAGAACCAGGGAGGCTGCTAACATCCTGGGATGCTCAGGACAGCCCCCATGACAAAGAATTATGTGGCCCAAATGTCACTGGTGCTACTATTGAGAAACCCTGCTTTAATGTCTGATACTTAGCTTTCAACGGTCTTAACCAATGAAATGAAGCAGAGCACAAATAATCCACAACAGAGCAGTAGATTGTGGGTTTTGACTCACACTTGCAGTCTTGAAACCAACTCTTTAATGCTCGGCTTGGTGGCTGGAGTTGGCGGACCCAGCAGGGGCCACAGGAAAGGCCAGTGTTCTTCACGGATAATTAGGAGTGTGTGTATGATGCTAGTCAGCTGACATGCAAGTGGGCTAATATCCAACCTTAACCAGAAAAAGAAAGATGCTTTATAGCCCCAAATAAGAAAACATTCTCTCCCTTGGAATTTTCCAGGATGGTCAGGAAAACCACAGGCCTTTGGTTGGATGTGCTTGCTCCTACAAAGGTGTTTTGGGCAGGGTGGGGGTGGGTTGGGGTTGCACTAAATGTTGAACTTTAGAGTTTTTTGGTTCATACTGGACATGAGCCAAAAGTATAAAACGAGACATAATATAAATAGCCGGACTGTTCTTAGAAGTGTCTATGATTCTTCTGACAATTGTGACCCAGAGAAGGGGGATGAGGCTATACCAGCATCCAACTGATGGTTAACTAGCAGATGTCAGAAGGCAGCAGAAGCTCTTCCTGCCTCTCCTGTGACATTCTCTGGCCTCGCTCTGCCTCCCCCAACCCCCACAGTAGCTTTCCACAGCCCCACCACCAGGATCAAGAAGGAGCCCCAGAGTCCTCGCACAGACCCGGCCCTGTCCTGCAGCAGGAAGCCCCCACTCCCCTATCACCATGGCGAGCAGTGCCTTTATTCCAGGTGAGCCCTAGCCCCGCCCTGGGGAAGGAAGGGTTGGATGGAGGGTTGGGGATGGGCACCTGGTGAGCAGTGGCAGCATTTAAGATGCATATTAGACAATAGAAAGGATTTCTGAGCTCCGGTAATAGGGTAATATAGCTCAGGATTTCCTGAGTAGTTAGGATGAAAAATCAACGGGTTCAAGGGATGTATATTAAGACCAGGGCAGGGGCTTCCCTGGTGGTCCAGTGGTTCAGGCTGCACTTCCAGTGGTGCAAATTCCATCCCTGGTTGGAGAACTAAGACCCCCCACCCACATGCCTCACGTTGTGGCCAAAATATTAAAAAGAGCAGAGTATTTCCACTGGAGAAGCCACTGTCTGACCCTGCCCAGTTGCTGTGGGCTGGGGAGAGTTGTTTTCAAAATTACACCTGGCTTTAGGATTAAGAAAGAAAAAAAAGTTGATTTGGGGCAGAGTCTGGCACCCTGGCACCCTGTCTTCTCCCATAATCCCTGTGACCTGACTTCCCAGGGAATGAAGGGTTCAAAGATGCTTGCCCAGCTTCCCTGCCCCCTCACCCCTGTCTCCCTCCCCCTCACCTCCAGTGCCTATGACCCCCCTAGACAAATCGCCATCAAGTCCCCTGCCCCTGGTGCCCCTGGACAGTCGCCCCTGCAGGCCTTTCCCCGGGCAGAACAACGGAATTTCCTGAGATCCTCCAGCACCTCCCAGCCCCACCCTGGCCACGGGTACCTCGGGGAGCACAGGTAAGGAGACAAGGAGAGCCGCATCTCACCAGTTTTGCTCTTGAGTGTTCTTCACTGGCCCTTAAGAGACCTGGCATCGGGAAAGGTGAGGGTATTGACCTCTCCCTGCCCCTTCCTTCACCCCCGCCCCCCACACTCTGTAAGCTCTGAGAGCAGCAGGCACAAGGAGGCCTTCTTTTATTTTTTAATTATTTAATTGGAGGCTAATTACTTTACAATATGGTAGTGGTTTTTGCCATACATTGGCATGAATCAGCGATGAGTGTACATGTGTCCCCCATCTTGAACCCCCCTCCCACCTCCCTCCCCATCCTATCCCTCAAGGTTGGAGGACTACTTTTAATATTCTCTTCTCTTCTTTCTCCATCCAACCACATGCAGCTCCATCTTCCAGCAGCCCCTGGATGTCTGCCACTCCTTCACACCCTCTCAGGGAGCGGGCCGTGAACCCCTCCCTGCCCCCTACCAACACCAGCTGTCGGAGCCCTGCCCACCCTACCCTCAGCAGAGCTTCAAGCAGGAATACCTTGACCCCCTGTATGAACAGGCCGGCCAGCCAGCAGTGGGCCAGGGTGGAGTCAGTGGGCACAGGTACCCAGGGGCGGGGGTGGTGATCAAACAGGAGCAGACGGACTTCTCCTACGACTCAGGTAAGAGACGCTCCCGGGAAGGGGATAGAGGAGTTTCAAGGGGATTGTCGGGTGGGGTGGCATGTGATCGAGTGGACAGTGCCGTTAAACACATGTCTCCCCTTCCTATCCTTTTACTAGTTGATATATTCAACCCATGCACCTACAACTTCTTTTCATAGATTCAAGAAGAGCTGTCCCTTTTCAATCAGCAGATTTATATTTAGATAAGAGATAAGTGAGATGTGCAGGTCCTTGCCTTCAGATAGCTCGTGACTTGATAGGAAAGTTAAGGCATTTCTTCCCATTTCTATTTAACGGGTGTTTGGGGGCTTCCATACCTACTGGGATGGAAGTACTATGCCAGGAGCATGAGTGTGTGCAGTTGGTAGACACAGATGAATAGGACGCGTCATTGGTCCCTGCCCCACAGAAGCTTAAGAAATACAAAGGGATTTGAACGAAGAGAACATGAACTTGAACTAGCCAGGCTCACACTTCCCAATTGGAAGGCAGGGTTCAGGTGTGGTTTCCACATCCTGTTTGAGCCTCCTAGTTCAAACAACCCACCATCCTGGCCAGAGCTGGGGACTGGAAGTAGGGACTACTTTAAATTCTAGTTCCACCTGGTTGTTGATGGAAATGAGATGCACTCAGCCACGGTGTTCATAAACAACAGCTACTGCTCAAAAGCCCAAGCAGCCAGGGAAAGGCCCAAGAAATCTTGTCTCCTGTTAACATTGTCATTCGTGTGTGTTAGTCACTCAGTAGTGTCCAACTCTTTGTGATCCCATGGATTGTAGCCCACCAGGCTCCTCTGTCCATGGGATTTCCCAAGGCAAGAATACTGGAGTGGGTTGCCATGTCCTCCTTCAGGGGATCTTCGGACCCAGGTGTGGGTTTGAACCCAGGTCTCCTGCATTGCGGGCAGTTTCTTTAAAATCTGAGCCACCAGGGAAGCCCCAAGTTAATTAACATTGTTAGCAGCTCCAAATTTGAGTTTATCTGCCAACTTGCATTAGAGAAAAAAAATTTCAGAGTCTAGATTAGGCTCAGAGCTGCCTAGAGTGTTTGAATTTCCCTTTTCCGGGTGTCAGTCTTTTAGAGGTAGAGGCATGAGCCCCAAATCCCCCAGGCTGCCTGAATCAGAACCTGAAGGGAGCCCCTCTCCTCCAGCCCAGAGCCCTACGCCTGAGCCCTGTCCCCGCAGTGAGGAGGAAGTAGCAGGGAGACGCTCTTGTTCGCTGACCTTCAAAGGAGGCAGACCGGAGGAGCTCCAGTTACATGCCCTTGAACTCCTGCCCCTCCCCCTTCAGCTTCCTCTGAATGGAGTCAGGAATTCCATTCACAAAATGGAGGCTCGAATGAGCCCACCCCCCCGCCTCCTCCCGGAGGTGTCAGGTTTCACCATCTCATTCATAAGTGGGAGTGAAGGGGGTAGGGCAGGAAGGGGCTGGCACTTGACAGGCTGGCTGCACCACAGTGTCCTCCAGGTGGGGTGTCAATCCTGTGGAATGGAATGAAATAGAGTGGACTGTTTTACTGTCAGAGCTAGAAACAGAGGGCCCGGCCGGGTGTGCCCACTGCCTTTCCCACAAATAGATACATATGTGTTTCTTCTCCCTGCCCCCACACCCCTTTCCTTCCTCCCTCCCTCACACCCGCACTGGGCTGGAACCTGCCCTGCTGACCGGACGTCAGCCCATTCCAGGGGAATCTTAGCCTGGGACACCGAACCCTTTCCCCGGAGGTTCATCTCTACCCTCCTCCTCCCCTCTAAACTCACAGGAAACAGCTGCTCCTGGAATCCGGGGCCTTGTGGAGCAGCTTTGCCGGGCCTCAGCTGCTGCCATCCAGGCTGTCTGGCCCAGCCCTCAAGCTGAGGGCTTCGAGCCTGACAGTCCCTCTGGGTGAACTCCACCCGCCCCCGGGACCTGGGGGTAGGCGGGCCTCTGGGGAAAGAACTGGAAGGCAGGCTGGCATGTTCTTGAATGTGTGGGGACTGCCGCCCCAACCCCAGCTACCTCCAACATCTCCCTTCTTTCTCCTCCCCCCAGATGTCCCTGGGTATGCCTCAATGTACCTTCACACAGAGGGTTTCTCTGGGCCCTCTCCAGGTGACAGAACCGTGGGTAAGGCAGCCCCCTCTTCCTCCCCTGCCAACCCCTCCAAGTTGGAGGACAGAGTCCTGCTGTGGGGGAGGGGTTCCTGGCCAGGAGTCCCTCTGGACTCTCTGGGGTCTCGTATCAGCGAGCCCTCAGATCTGAATGACCCCCACACTTCCTCCTCAAGGCTATGGCTATGAGAAACCTCTGCGACCATTCCCAGATGATGTCTGTGTCGTCCCTGAGAAGTTTGAAGGTCAGAGAAGTGACTGCTCGAGCCCTCTGTGTCCCCCCAGGAATCACATTTCATGGGAAAGGGGCTGGAGAGACCCCTGGGGAGAGGGGACGGGGTTGCTTGGGCCACCAGAGGCACAAGCCCTCCACCTCTTTGTCTATGTTCCTCAGGAGACATCAAGCAGGAAGGGATGGGAGCCTTCCGAGAGGGACCACCCTACCAGCGCCGGGGTGCCTTGCAGCTGTGGCAGTTTCTGGTGGCCCTGCTTGATGACCCGACAAATGCCCACTTCATTGCCTGGACCGGCCGGGGGATGGAGTTCAAACTAATTGAGCCTGAGGAGGTGGGCCTCTCAGATGTCTCCACCCCTCCTCCCAGCAGCGCTGGGGGCTGGAGATAAACCCTGGGAACTGGTGACATGTGCCTTCACCAGCACTGCTGCTTTATTTAACCTGAATTCCTGCCAAACTGGGGTCTGCAGGCTGGTGCTTAGCTGCAGGGCCAGCTGAGCATGTGCTCCAAGAATCTCAAGTACTCTTTCTGACCTGCCCCCCATATTTCCTCTGCTGAGCTGCCCTGGCCATCCCCCAACTATCCCCTGTCCCCAGGTTGCCAGGCTCTGGGGTATCCAGAAGAACCGGCCAGCTATGAATTACGACAAACTGAGTCGCTCACTCCGATACTACTACGAGAAAGGCATCATGCAGAAGGTCAGGGGTTAAGGGTCCAAGGACAGGGTGGGTGTGGGCTTCCCTGGTGGCCCAGTGGCTAAGACTCTGCACTTCCACTGTAGTGGGGGTGGGTTTGATCCCTGGTTGGGGAAGTTCTGTATCCTGTGAGGTGCAGCCAAAAAGAAAAAAAAAGACACAGGAGTTGGGGGCAGTGGCTGTGGGAAGGTGCTGCGGGTAGGAGAGCATCTCTCAGCAAGTTTGAAGGAGCAGATAATGAACCAGTCAGAAGTCCAGAAATTATGGACAACCCTAAGATTTTCCTCTCTCAAAAAAGTGATGAGCAGTAATGGAAAAGAACTGTGAAGGGAGGCATCTTCTTAAACAAAGCAGCAGGAGGAACCCACACATCTGCCTGGGCCTGCAGGGGGGCTGCTTTTCCACCCCTACATTGACCCAGCCCTCTCCCCCTACAGGTGGCTGGCGAGCGTTACGTGTACAAGTTTGTGTGCGAGCCCGAGGCCCTCTTCTCTCTGGCCTTCCCAGATAATCAGCGTCCAGCTCTCAAGGCTGAGTTTGACCGGCCGGTCAGTGAGGAGGACACAGTCCCTTTGTCCCACTTGGACGAGAGCCCCGCCTACCTCCCAGAGCTGGCTGGCCCTGCCCAGCCCTTTGGCCCCAAGGGTGGCTACTCTTACTAGCCCTTCGCAGCTGCTCCCCTGCCGCTGGGGCTGCTGCCTGTGTACATAGTTGAATTTGGTGTCGGGGAAACCCCCACTCCAAAACCCACAGATGTCTTTGGAGTAGATCTCCTCTGCCCATCAGTCACTCCGGCCCAGACTCTGAGCTGCTCCCCAGAACTGATGGGAAGGGAAAGGGGAGACTTCAAGCGTGAAGGTGTAGCGTCTGGGAAATTCCAATGGGGGCCTCACCTCTGGCCTTTCTAGGTAGGTCCTGCTTAGAGGCCAAGCCCAACTCCCTCTCCCCACTACAGAGAACATGTTCGTTCTCTTCTGGGGGACAGAGGAGCTTCCCCACTTCATCCCGTTGGAGGCGGGGGAGGGACATTGAGCTTTCCTGATCTCTCATGTTAGGGAGACAGCCACCTGGATCCTGTGCTTCCCTCCAAGCTGTGGCCCTAGAGGGTCCTTCTTGGCAGTTCTTGGTGCTCTGTGTTCCCAGGGGCAGGGGCAGGCTGGAGTGAGGAACCTGGGGTAGGGGAGGGCTTGCCAGGTAGAGGTGTTGGGGGGACTAGCCTCTGCTCTAGGGGCCTCTGCCTCTCCTCTGCCTTTTCCTAGGCCCAGGCCTGGGGTTTCACCTCCACTACATCTGCCAGATCCTAATAAAGGCCCCTGCTTCTCCTGTGAGTTCTCCTGTGTCCTCTTTGCTGCCATGGGAGAAGGATCTGGGGTTTCAGAGACACATAACCAGAGTTTGGGCCCTGGCCCTGACACTTAGCCTCCCATATGGGTTTAGGAAAAACAAATGACCTCATTTTTCTCTGGAAAACGGGCTCAGTGATAGCTGCTCAGACTTCTCCCTCCCAGGATTATCAAGAGGATTGTCTGAAATATCTCATGTATTGATGGGCAGCCATCTCCCTGTCCAGGTTAGGGGAAGGGGGACTGATGAGAGCCTTGAAGCCCTCCTGGGGCTTCCTTAGGCAGGGTTTGGTCTGTGGTTTCTGTGATCACAGATAAATTCCCATGACCGTGCTACCCATGTGTATAAACCCCAATTGTGTGTCCCCTCTCCTGCTGTGGCTCCAGGTCACTGTTTTGCTGAAGGTGGGAACACAGTTTGTATGGAGGGGAGCGGGAAAAGTCAGCACCCAGGCAAGAGGGTACAGGGAGGCTGGAGCAGCCCTGAGCCCTGGGTCCCGGCCAGTGAGGAAGAGCATGCCAGACTTTCGCAGGAAATGGGAAGGGAAACAGCATGGATTCTCCTTGCTCAAATCTGGGGGGAGAACAGAACCCTGGGCCACGTTTCAGGTTGGGAGGTGGGAGCCCAGGCTGAAAAAGTGGTGACATCTAGAAAGGAAGTGTGATAAGAAATATGACAGGGCCTGTGGAGGAGGGAGGGGCAGGATGGGCAGTCCCTGTGTAAACAGCGTCCTAGGAGCCAGATTCAGGTGAAAACAGGTGCTCTCCATCCAATTACATCAGAACCGCAGCGAACATCTGCATTGAGGCGGGGCCAGCCTAACCACAGCTGACACTTCACTCACAGCCCCTGTCCAGTACTCAGGCCAAGACTGCAGGAAGAGATGCCTCTTGACCACTGCTGCTGCTAAAGTCGCTTCAGTTGTGTCTGACTCTGTGCAACCCCAGAGATGGCAGCCCATCAGGCTGCCCCGTCCCTGGGATTCTCCAGGCAAGAACACTGGAATGGGTTGCCATTTCCTTCTCCAATGCGTGAAAGTGAAGTCGCTCAGTTGCGTCTGATTCCTAGCGACCCCACGGACTACAGCCCACCAGGCTCCTCCAACCCACAGATAAAAAGCAATGTTATTTTTTCCCCCCCAGAAACAGAAAACAATGTGCTAACTTTACAGCAATAGACAGAAAACTAAAAAAAAAACAAGTTTAAAAAAAATACATAATTGTACACGAGTGTTCGTCACTCAGTCACATCCAATTCTTTGTGACTCCGTGGACTATAGCCCACCAGGCTCCTCTGTCCATGGGATATCCCAAGGCAAGAATGCTGGAATGGGTTGCCATTTCCTCCTCCAGGGGATCTTCCTGACCCAGGATCAAACCTGGGTCTCCTGCATTGCTGGCAGATTCTTTACTGTCTGAGCCACCAGGGAAGCCTGTAATTGTACATGAAACCTAGGCTGTCACGGTGAGAAGAGGTGTAAAGGTCAAGTGTAAACCCTGAGGTCCCAGTAGGTGCATTATGAGGAGAGACAGGGTCCTGGGAAGGTCTTCACGGGCCGAGACATGTGACCTCTGTCCTCTGGAATGCTAACAAGCCTCTCCTCACAACTCGGTTCAAATCCTTATACATGGAGGGCACTGCTCTGAGGAGATGGCTACCAGACCACAACCACGACCACGAGAGAGAATTCTCTGGCTGAAGGAATGACAGCCAAAACCGAACCACGCTCTAGACTGGATGAAGGGAAACCCTGGACCAAGGCACCTGACCCAACAGGAGAGCTGACACGGCCCATAGGATGGTCCCCTGACACACAGACAGGCACAGACTCAGCACAAGTGCAGGGGCAGGAAACTCTGGAGCTAGCTCCCGCAGGGGTGGGATAAACAGCAAGAAGATTGCAGCTCCTTGCACGAGACCCACATCCTCTTCTGGGCTGTCACTCAATCTCGGGAAACATTGCTTCAGGGAAGAGAAACAAGGGCCCCATTGTGTAGGAGCAGCAGGCGGGTCCTCCTGCCCAATCTGGCCAGGAGCACTGTTCCCTCGAGGAAGGCTCAGCAATGCTGCCTACATGCTGTTTCCTCATGGACAGTAAAAGGTCAGACCCCTGCCTTGTTGTCAGAGCAGAGACGGTGACCCCAGCTCTTTGGGGAGATGTTCAAGAACACCCACAGAGTTTGGGTCCTTTTTGCTCACCTTACCCAGAAAGATGACCAGCCCGCTGTCTGTCAGCCTTGGCCTGCTAAACATCCCCTTTTCAAATTCAGCTTAAAATCCAAACCTCCTTTCTTGGCGGTGATGACTTCAGAGGTGCCAATGCCGTCAGTGTTGGTCACCCTGCTGGGACAGGTGGACTGCCAAGCCCAGAGTTTGTTCCTAAATCAGACAGACCTGGCCTGGAATTAAGACTGGGTAGCCAGCCTCTGCTTCTGCTTCAGTTTCCTCCTTCTCCCCACAAGGCCTTAAAGGATCTTTAGATCCTCTGACTTCAGCTGCTGGCCTAGGTTTCCTGAGAGGCACACTGAGACTCACCAGAGCTCACTCAGCTAAATGAAGGGGCAAGGATCTACTGTCAGCAGACTCTGCTGGGTTGTTTCTGAATTGCGTCCTTAGGCTGGTCTGCTTCCCAACAGCAGCCTATATTCCTTCACATCCTAGTAGGGTGTATAGTCTCCTTTAGTGTCTAACGTACCACTGTAGAGTAGTTCTAGTATTTACGTCATTTCAGAACTCTCAAGTGTAGAGAGAATGGAGGCAGCTCAGGCCATAACACAGGATGTGCCCAACCTGCCAGGGGTTTCTCCACCAGACCAACTTCCACAGCCTGGCCTGGCAGCATCTGCCTGATGGTCTTCCAAGTCCAGAGGCTTCTCAGGAAATGTGAGCAGGGCCCTGGGAGGTGGCCATTCCCCAACCAAATGCTAGGAGAAAACCACCAAGCACGCGGCCAGGAGCACAGGTCCTGGGCAGCACTAACAGGCTCTGAGAGGTGTGACATTGATTTTCACTTTGGGGTGGAAGGAGAGAGGCTTTGACCAGAGAAAACTCTGTTAAAAAGATCAGGGGGATAAAAATAAAACCAAAAATAAGCTGAAAGTTGTGTCATTACTTGTGTGTTTCAAGAGGAAATAGGGCACACTGCATGCTGTGAGTTTGGCAGGCGGGAGAGGGAGCCAGGGAGAGCCTTCTGTATTCAATACGCGGCATCTGTAATCACTCAGGCTCCCAGAGCAGAATGCCTGTACAGTGGATGTGGTTAATCACAGTGCTGTCCTCGAAGCTCTGGACCAGTGCTGATGCTGAGAGATAAGACTGGAGGTCTGGGTGTGCATCACCCTTCAGCCCAAAGAGCCTCAGGCTCTGGTTTCAGGGGACTCTCCACTGAAGCCTCAGATAATAAATCTCCCCACCTTCAGCCCAGGCCAATAGCCTAAACTTTCAGCTAAAAGCAACAGCTACAGAGAACCATTTTTGTTTCTTTATGAAAATAAATATTTGCAGGAGGTTAAGCAAAAGGACAGGGGCGGGACAGGAGTATGAAGGAGGGGGAGGCCAACACTTTGGGTGAGCTTCATGGCTCCCTCTTCTACAGAGTACCAGCCAGGGCCTCAGGGCCCTCACTGAGTCCACGAAGCAGACGCTTGTGGCTCCCCTTTCCCATCCGAGAGCTGCAGAAGTTTCCCCTTACTTGGGGATGATGCAGTGTGTACCGCATGTCGGGTGTGAGCCCTGATGGCCCCGCCTTGGGGCGGTGGGACCTGGAGGCTCTGATCACACCAGGCGTAAATCCCTGTTTCTGTTACCACCAGGGAAGGAAGGAGAGTCAAGTTTAAGAAATGCCCAGTTGAGATATTCAGCCACCAGACAGCTGTATCCTCAGGACCAGCTTCTCATCAGTAAGAGCAAGGCTGAGCCCTGGCCCAGGGCTGCAGGTCAGGCCAACAGATTCTTGCCTTTCAGCGCCGCCGGAAGGCTCGGGATATTCTCCAGGCATTGGGCTCCTCATAGCGGTTGTACAAGGGTTCCAGCCGTTGCTGCTTCTTCTGCTTGCTTAGCTTGGTCGGGTCAGACACCTTGAAGAAGGCCGGCGCAAACTCCACAAGCCACCGGGGGTCGATGGTGGTGACCTCACGCATGTACTCCTTCGTGGTCAGCACCAGCTCATGATACACCACCCTAAGCGGGGCAGAGAGAGAGCTCAAACCTCCAATATAGGACCTGCTCCATGGGCAAGTCACCCTGGTCCCTAGCGGGCCTCAGCTGAGCTTGCACTTGACCCTCTTCCCTCTCCGACCTGACCCCTGAGGAGACCGGAATCTGTTTATGACAGCCACACCCCAATACTGAGGCGTCTGCACACCTCTCACCACAAGAAAGCTGCCGGTTCCAATGAGTTAAGTGACTCAGAGCCAATCACATTCCTTCTCTGGACCTGTTTCCTGCTCTGTGAAGTGTGAGGGTGGTTTTCTGGGCTGTCTCCACAGAACTCCAGGACCCTGAAGAGGACTTGCGAAGCTGCCTCATGGGAATGGGGAAAGCCAAGCAGGCCAGGCTCTATGTCTCCAGCTCTCTTCTGTGGCACAGTGGTTTTAAATCAGTTTTATGTTAAGGTGGGTAAGATTTCAATTTTTTTAAAATACTATTTGAAAAAACAAAAATTTAAGCACCTTACTAGATCTCTGAGATCCTTCCTAGCTCTCACCCCTGTGATTTTATTTCTCTCAACAGGGCCTGATATTGTGTCTAATTCAGGCTTCTGCTGCTCTAGAAACATAAGCGACGTTAGGAAGTGCTGGCTGTGAGTAGGGACACAAACACAAAGGGCCAGCTGATTCCCAAGTTCTCTCCGTCCACCTACCATTCGGGCTGTCTGTTGAAGAGAGCACTGGACGGATGGATGTAGACCACTTGCTGGTCGATCAGTGTCCGGTAACCCTCCTGTGGGTCTTTTTTAGCAGCGTTCCGGAAGAATCCACTGCAGATGGCCTTCTGCACTCGGACTGTGGACTTACCACAGGACACCACATCCAGCTTGTGCCTTGCAAGAGAATAAGTCAAGAGAGGACAAAGATGGGAGACCACCCTGCTTTCTGAGGTTCTACGTTCCAGAATAACAGTACCCAACACCCGCCTTGTGGAGCCCCTGGAGTCGGCACTAGGACCCTCCTTCCAGCCCTAAGTGCACTATAGGGGCAGCTCGACACAGTGGGCAAGATGGATGCCACAAGAGCCAGACGTTTTGCCTGGGTTATAATTCAACCCAACTAATAATGTCACAGATGCTGTAAACAAAGAGCATTTTCTACAACTAATATATCATCTTCCTCTTAGGAACTTCCTAAAGTGACTCTCAGCCCCATCCTCACCTGGGAAGGAGTACAACAGAGATGCAAAAGCTGGAGGAAAAGAGTTTTATGTGAGGAGCAAGAGTACAGGTGCCTGCAGCTTCACAGACACATGCAGAGACACATGCACACGGCACGGCGTTCAGCAGACTCAACTTGAGCAGAAGCCACCAGGTGTTACCTGTCCATTATGCCCAGCATCTGCTTGCGAATGTCCTGGGCCCGGCGCAGAGAACGAGCCTGGATAAAGTTCTCATAGCACCATGGGTTGGAGAACTTGTTGTTCTTCCAGGAGTTGTACACAGCCAGCAGGGTGAGGTGGTCCCCTTCGGTCTGGTGGAATTTGGCCTTCTTCTGATCTGCAAGGGCTTGTTTATCCTGCAAGCAGTGGGGAGAAGCTCATTTCCCACCCAAGCTACTGACTGAACACCCAGCAGTGCCGGGACACCCTCCATGGCCCACACTTGATTGTGTGCACATTAAGCACTCGGGTGGCAACAGGCTGATTTTACCCAACTTCGCCTGACCCCTACACGAACACAGGCCTGCACTCCTTACTTTGGGCCTGTAGAAGACGTTCTGCACAGACAGCATGGACACAATGGTCAGCATTTCCTCACTGCAGCCCAGATGCACAGACATGATCAGCATTTTGCACAGCATTGGCTCCAGAGGGAACTCTGCCATCTAGAGGGAGAAGAAGAAACTACAACTGTGACCCTGGGAAAGACCCAGCTGGAGTCGTAGATCAGAGTGGGTAACAGACAGCAGGAAGTTTTTACCCAAGCATGATGATGGGGGGCTGGGGGGAGGCGGGGGATGCCTCGCTCTATTGGAAGAATTTTTTTTTTAATTTCCCAAATAAATTTCAACAAAATGTATATGACCAAGATTATAACTACTGTTGGGGTAGGTGGGAATTTTATAGACATCTTTTCAAGGCTAAACTCAATTACATATCATGAGGTAAGATTAGTTGGATAGAATTTCTTTTTCTGTAAAGAAGAAATAGTTTCAACTTAATAGTGGAAAATCCAGGTTAAACACAGGCATGCAGAATTCTAGTCAAAGCTTATCCAGGGCCTCAGAGCTTAATTTTTTATACAGAACAGAAAGAATGGAAGGCTACCCAGGGAATCTTCCCCAAAGCACCAGAGGCTTAGGGCTGTCCCCTACCCTGCGGCCCAGGCGAGTAAGCAGGCCCTCGTCGTCCAGGGCCCCCAGCGTGTACAGTTGCTCCATGGCTGTGATCAAGGTTTCCATTGGTGGGGCATCCATGAAGTCAAAGGACAGCAGGTCATTGATGCCCATGGCCTAGAATAGAAGGGAACAATGTGTAGATGGCAGGGTCAGCCTCACCAGTGCTCACATGGAGGGAGACTACTTGTCACCTTCTTATTTCTTCAACTGCAATTAGGAAGCTACCAGAAGCTACCAGAGCGATTAGCAGGAGGGCTGGGTCACACAAACCTCAAGACTGTTAGAAAACACATATTTTCTTGGGAAATATTAAAAAAAATACTCCAGAATATACAACTCAAGAACCAAAAGACAAAAATTTTAAAATGGGCAAAGGAAGACATGTCTCCAAAGATATATAAAAATGGGAACAAACACAAGAAAAGATGCTCAATATAACTAGTAATTAGGGAAATGCAAATCAAAACCACCATGAAATACCACTTCATACCCACTAGGATGGCGACAGCCATAATTTAAGAAAGAAAATAATAAGTGTTGGCCAGATATGGAGAAACAGGAATCCTCATACATTGCTGATGGGAATAAAACGGTGTGGCTGCTTGGTGATTCACCAATAAGTTAAACACAGAGTTACCAGGTGATCTAAGAATTCCACTTCTAGGTATACACTCAAAAGAAATGAAAGAAGGGACTCAGGACAAAT
The DNA here is from genome assembly GCF_002263795.3 of Bos taurus. Taxonomy (NCBI): domain Eukaryota; kingdom Metazoa; phylum Chordata; class Mammalia; order Artiodactyla; family Bovidae; genus Bos; species Bos taurus. The sequence goes on along the minus strand of NC_037346.1, from coordinate 43,439,981 downwards.
ACTTGTACATTAATGTTCATAGAAACATTACTCACAATAGCTAAAAGGTAGAAACCACCCAAAAGTCCATCAATAGATGAATGGATAAACAAAACACTGTAGATACATACAATGGAATATTACTCACCCTTAAAAACAAATGAAATTCTAATACATGCTACAGCATGATGAACCTTGAAAACAACAAGTAAAATAAGCCAGACCAAAAGGACAAATATGTGTGATTCCTTTTATCTGAGGTACCTAGGCTAAGCAGATTCATAGAGACAGAAAATAATTTGGTTACCAGGGGCTGGAGAAGGCAATGGCAACCCACTCCAGTACTCTTGCCTGGAGAATCCCAGGGACGGAGGAGCCTGGTAGGCTGCCATCTATGGGGTCGCCCAGAGTCGGACACGACTGAAGCGACTTAGCAGCAGCAGCAGGGGCAGGAGGGAGGGGGAAGGGGATAGTTCAGCTAAATGAGTACAGAGTTTCAATTTGGGATGATCAAAAAGTTCTGGAAATGGATAGTAGTGACAGCTGCTCAACACTGTGAATGTACTAGTGCATGTAGGTAGTGCCACTGAAATAGACGTTTTAAAAGATTACAATGATAACGTGTTATATATTTTATAATTAAAAAAAAAAGAACAGCTTGCCCTGTCTCCTGCATACATAGTATCTCTTGTGTATCTAGAAAGAGCCCTGTGTGCCATGTTAGGTGGGAGGGATATAAAGAGGACTAAGACAGGGTCTCTGCTCTCAGAGTTCACCATGGTGACACACAAAACCACATGCAATCACCAGCCTGCCACGGAGCAGGCATTTGATACATCTGTTAGCTAATTTTATGAATAAAAGAGACAAATGATACACTATCCAAATGTGTATAAAGGCAGGACCTAAGCTTTCTGTTTCTTTCCCACAGAAGTGATGGTGACCATAAACCCAGCAGGTGTTCAATAACTGCTTACTGTATGAATAAGAACAACAAGGAATTATGTTAGCAATCAGTAAGTGTTGTGCCAAGTGCCTTTACCTGCACTATCTCATTTACCTTCACAGGAGAGACTATTAACAGCTCCCCACTTTGAGAGGAGAATACAGAGCAGAGAGCCGAGCAGGTAAATTTACCAAAGACACACAGCTCAGAGCAGAACTTTGAACCACAGATGCCTCTCTGTTCTCACTTCAGAGACTGGAGCAGGCTTTTTTTTTTCTCTCTGAAGCTCTGTTTTAGCCTTTCGTACAGGGAATGAATAATAAATTACAACAGAACACTGTGCATTAGTAAAGTGCCAGGGCTCCAGGGCAGCACTGGAGTCGGGGGGGCGGCGCTGGGTAGGGGTGCCATCATCTGGGAAATTACTCATGCGGCTCCCCCTGCCAAGAGAGACTGAAGGTTCTCACTGGGGACTGAGAGAGGAAGAGCAGTGATTTAGAATGAAACCCAGCCCCAGGGGGCCAGTCTCAAACCTGTAATAACAGTTGTTCCCTTGCAAAGCTTTTGGATTGGGGGTTTTGCTTCCATTTTAAAAGAATAGAATTGGATGTGAAAGTTAAAGGGTTGAGGGAAGTGAGTTTGTCCACAGTTTGGCACTGGCTCGATTTTTCTAATATCCTGTTAGAAAGATAATGCTCCTATCTAAAATCTTTTATAACCAAATATCCTGCTGGTTATGATGGCAAGAAAAAAAAACATCACAGCACACACGCCAATTTAGCCCCAGACCCGCGGTGGAGAGGCTGTTATCACAGCCATTTGCCTTGTACCCAAAGGGACGGGTTCCATAAGGTTACTGAAGTATTTAACAAGATTCATAAAACCGAGATCCATTCACTAAGGCCATAGAATTGGACTGCTCCACCAGCCCATTCTAACAAGACAGTGATTTCTACCTTGAGCGAGAGCACTGTGCTTGCTAAGTTGGTTCTCTGAATTTCTGGCACGTTGGTGGTCAGCATTTCATCTCGGTAGGCACGTTCTGTGTACAGCCTATAACACTTCCCTGGGCCTGTTCTCCCAGCTCTGCCAGCTCGTTGCTTTGCCTGAGCCTAGAGGGGTGGGAATAAAAGCCACATATCTGTTAAACATTCCTTAATGGCTTCACCCAGCAAATCTGTAGAAAGGGGGGCACTTTGCAATGGGGCAAAACCTAAAATGGGGTTTATTTCACTTCCTCTAGGACTATTTCCAAGAGTTCCTACCACCGCTCTTAATCATCCCCACTCAGGGAACTCTGTTCAAGTGAGGCCAAATATTAATACAAGCAAGTGAATAGAAGAAATACTGTAAAGATCACAGAAATATACCTTCAAACTAGTGTGGCACAACATAAATAAGAAAGCATAAAACCAAATGACAAAACCCACCCTCCACCATAACCAAAAATGTAAGTGAACTGAGTAAATATAATGTAATCACACCAGTGAATGACTCTGCAGCTGTTTTAAAAATCAAGTTTTTGAGATGCTCAATGACAGATGAACAGGTTCACTCATAGAGGTGGAAAAGCAAGTTGCCAAACAATACTAATTTTATTTTTTTAATCCTAATGAAAACATACAAACTATCAGAAATAAAAAACTAGGAAAAAAATACCCTAAAATGTTAACTTTGGCTAACTCTGATGCTAGGCTTGTAGATGAGTTCTATTTTCTTTAATAAATATCCAATAATGAACATATATTACCTTAATTACCAGGAAAATTAAATATGAATCAAAACCCACATACTTACTACACTATTAAAATTGCAATCTAAAATAAACATGAAAAAGGATGGACAAGAAAAAACATCATAAAGAAGACAGTGGTTGGTGGCAATAGGACTATGGGCAATTTTCAAAATAATGTTATATTACTTCTGTACTCAGGGGAGAGGGGCGCTAATTTTTAAAATTAAAAACAATATGTAGGTTAGCCCTAGGTTACTAGGAAACCAGTGAATAGGAATCTGGAGAGGGCCATTTTCTGACAAAACCATCTGTCTTATAAATAGTATCAGGGTTTACGAATTTCTATGCCAGCTCCAAACCAAAAGATGAGTATGAGAGGTCACTACCCACTCAGAGGGAGGCAGCAATCAGATTCCACAACATTCTACAAATGTTTCTCAAATTACGGAGGGCAGATATAAATAATTTCTCCATCACTGCGAGTTGCATGTATCACCCCCAGAAGAACTGGTACAGAACACACATGCTGGGACCGCTGCTGCTGCTGCTGCTGCGTCGCTTCAGTCGTGTCCGACTCTGTGCGACCCCATAGACGGCAGCCCACCAGGCTCCTCCGTCCCTGGGATTCTCCAGGCAAGGACACTGGAGTGGGTTGCCATTTGCTTCTCCAATGCATGAAAAGTGAAAAGTGAAAGGGAAGTCGCTCAGTCGTGTCTGACTCTTTGCAACCCCCTGGAATGCAGCCTACCGGGCTCCTCCATCCATGGGATTTTCCAGGCAAGAGTACTGGAGTGGGGTGCCACTGTCTTCTGCCCAAGTTTAATTTCTTTTTCTTTTCTTTTAGGGCCACATCCCACAGCAGGCATGGCTTCCCAGGTGGCTCAGTGGGTAATCTGTCTGCAATGCAGGAGACTCAGGAGACATGGGTTCAGGTTGGGAAGATCCCCTTGAGGAGGGCATGGCAACCCACTCTAGTATTCCTGCCTGGAGAATCCCTTGAACAAAGGAGCCTGGTGGGCTACAGTCCATGGGGTCACAAAGAGTCAGACACGACTGAAGCGACTGAGCACATACACATACATGCACGAACGCACTGCAGACATATGGGATCTCAGTTCCCCAAGCAGGGATTGAACCCGTGCCCCCTGCATTAAAAATGCAGTCTTAACCACGACCACCAGGGAACTCCCTGGCCCAGGTTTAAATCCTGGCTCTACCAGCTATGTGACCTTAGGCAAGTCATTAACCCCTCTGGCCCTCAGTCTCACTTGTGAGATAAGGATAATAACATCTACCACAAAAGATCAACTGAGAATGTAATGAGTTCATGTGCGTGAAAGTACCTGGGACGGTGCCTGGCACGCAGGAAGTACCCTGCAAGTATTAGCTATTATTACTTAAGTTTCAAAATGAAAATAGCCTGATGGAATTATAGATTATGAGAGTAATACATGCCTCTTATATAATGTTAAGACAATATATAAAAGTACAGGGAAGAAAATGTGCTTTACCCATCAGCATAGAAACCACAGCAGCACCACCGAGAAAGAACCTTGCCTAACATTTGCCTATACTACGCTTTCAATTGCAGGTATGTTCACATACGCTGTGCACAGGCACATACCATCTATTTTTAAACCAAAACTGGATTATACTACTCATGCTATTTTGTAGCTCATTTTTTTCAAATAATATATCACAGTTATGTGCTTATGTCATTAAATATAGATACACACCACTATGCTAATGTCATATAACATTCTATGGCATGAATTTACCATACTTTATTAAACTACTTCCCTTTCGGAGCTCATTTAGAATTTTCCCAGGTTCCCTCTAATACAAATAATGCTTCATGAACATCCTTTTCCATTACCTTTGGATATGAGTTCAATCATTTCTAACTTTCAGATTTACTTCCAGAAGCAGAACTGTTAGGTTCAAGAAATGAACTTTTAAATTTCAGATACACTGGGGCCAAACTGCCTTCAAAAAGGATGATCAGGATATTCATTTTAAAATATAATTTAGGCAGGAAACTGTTCCATAATTACCAAACAGACACTATCATTTCTTGAATTATTACTATCTCAGATATTTGTGGGTAAGTACAATATTTTTAAAAATAATATTCTTAAGATAATCAAGGGTGCTAATATTAAATTTCTTTTTTTTTAAGTTCCAGTTTTATGGGGTTTTTTAATGTTGAAACACTATTCTGAAGATTAAAAACAAACAACACAAAATCTCCTGTATCTCAACAAAGAAGCCAGTATCTTAAAACAATAAAGTTCAAAATACAAAACCATAAAAAATGTCAGAAAAGTCCTAACCAGGATTTTCAGAAAAGCTGCCAGAAGAAGTTGCCCTACCTGAGAAATAGGAGTCACCACGAGCTGGTCAATCCCTGTCTTAGAATTGTACACCTTCTGCTTCACGAATCCAGGGTCCACCACATAGTAAATGCCATCAATAGTCAGCGATGTCTCCGCAATGTTGGTGGCAATCACGACCTGCAGCCAAGAGGGACATAGTTGGATTGAACTGCCCAGTCTCAGTCCTGAGGTATGAAATGAGACTTCTGAACTCCGACATCTTTCCAAAGAGATTGTGCAGCTCTCTCCCTCCCTCTAGATGGTTAGAGAGCACTTAATCTCTGTTTGGCCCCAAATGGGTGGAAGGAGAGGTGCCTTCATCTTAAGTGTTAGGCTGGGGAGGGAGCAGTACCTGAGAGCAGTGGAATAGGAAAAAGCAATGGCCAATCAAAGCCAATTTCATTTGTGCAAGTGGCTACATCCCTCATTTTCTAGATCCAATGCTGATTACTACAATTTTAATTTTCTAGCACCCTGGGAAAGCAGAGATTTCCTGGTATCACATGTGCCAGTGCAAAATGAGATTTTCCTTCCCCCACAGGGACATCTGTACTACAAAATGAGCTGTTTGTGTATGTGGAACAAGGGGGAGACTTTTTTTTTCTGATGATAAAATGAACCACGAGGCAGCAGAGGAATTTCACGATTTGTGTGTAAAAAGCAGCACATGTGATCTGGATTATTGGTCTCAGCCTGGTACTGCCACTCTTCTTCCACCCAGAGGTTCAGACAATAAAACACAACTGCTTGGAAAAATCATTGCCAGGAGGCACCAGAACATCTCACCTCATGCCAGCATTTTACTGGCCCTGAAAGGCTTCTACCTGCCAGAGAACTCCCCCGTGGAGAGCAGCACAATCACCAGGAACAGAGAAGGAGTCACCGTTTTCCTCTCAAATCTGCTCCTCTTCATTTACCTCCTCAGCACCATCTTCCATCTAGCAGTCCAAGCCAGAAACCTGGTAGTCATTCCTGACTTCTCCCCACTGCCCTTCCCTAAATCTCCAGGCGCCCACTATGTCTTGACCGTTCTAACTCTTCAATGTTATTCAGATCCATCTGTCTTCCAGATGGTTACTAGATTCATTCTGGTGATCATCTTATAATGTATGCAAATGTCAAATCACTTTGTAGTGCCCCTGAAACTAACATAATGTTGTACATCAACTGTATTTCAATTAAAAAAGAAAATCCATCTGTCTTCCATTCCTAGGTATGTACTCAAGAGAAAAGAAAACATATGTCCACACAAAAACTTGTAAACAAATGTTCGCAGCAGCGTTATTCATAATAGCTAAAAGGTGGAAACAATCCAAATGTCCATCAACTGATGAATGGATAAACAAAATGTGGTACATTCTGTTCTACAACAGAGTATTCTTTAACAGCAAAAAGAAATGAAGTGCTTATACATGGTACAACATGGATGAATCTTGAAAACACACTAAGTGAAAGAAGCTAGCCCCCAAGGACCACAAATTATAATGATTCCATTTATATGACATGTCCAGAACAGGTGAATCCAGAGACAGAAAGTGGTTCCCAGGGGCTGAGCAGAGGGGTGAATGGGGGATGATTTCTAAACGGTCTCTTTTGGGGATGATAAGATTGTTCTAAAAATTAAGTTGTAGTGATTAATGGTTAGTGATGAATGATTAATAACGGTAATTCATGGCTGCACAATTCTGTGAATATACTAAAAAAATTCTGTGACTATACTAACATGTACTGAATGTTATGCTTTAAAGGGGTAATTGTTTGGTATGTAAATTATATATCTCAATAAAGCTATTACTGTAAAATCCATCTGTCTCCTTTCCCACTGTCTCACACATACTCACAGTCAATTCCAGCTGCTAGAACTACACATCTCCCTGAAAACCCTCACAGCTCTTGGCTAGGAGGGCCTGTTCTGCCGACTTGGAATGCATGTTGTCCTGCCCGTCTCGTCTAGGTGAACACCCACGTGTTCTTCAGGACTAGCTTAGATCCTAACTTCCAGTAAGAACACTGGGTTGGGTGCTCCCCCTCTGGGGACCCAGCACACCAGTAGCACTGTCACCCTCTATGGTAAAAGCCTGTCTACTGGTGGATGTTACACAGCAGACAGAAGCCTGTCCTCAGATGGGAGCCCTGTGTCTACCCCAAAGTCTGGGAAATGCTCAAAAAACGACCTGTCAAATGAAAGCAAAGGGAGGAAGAGCAGGGATCACATACAAGACCCCATTCCTTAACAAACTGGTTGGACTACTTCCTAAAATATAATACACAAGACTCACATGCACCATAAGCAATCCCCATCAGCAACAGTTGCATACACCACATGGTTTCAGAACACAAGCGCCTGTGTTACCTTTCTGCTGCCAGGTGGAGCTGGGTCAAAGATTCGGGTCTGCATCTCACTGGGGAGAGCAGAGTACACTGGGAGGATAATCAGCTCTGGAACATCAGGTCCCAGGGATTTCATTCTTTCATACAGGATCTCGCAAGCAGTATCGATCTCTTCCTGACCAGTCAGGAAGACCAGGATATCACCTAAGAGGAGAACAGGAGCATGAATTGACTTCCTCGGTGTGTGTTCTATACAAAGGCCACACTGACATTCACAGAACTCCAAAAGGTGGAAAACACTCTCATATTCTGATCTCTAACAAATTAAGAGGTTTTCCTCTATCCATGTTTATTATGTTTGTTGTTTGGTTTTTTAAATTTTTAAAAAATTTGTGTCTATGTTTAAACAGATGCATTTATACCCTGCATAGTATTATTTATATTTTCATCACCACCACTTCAAACATGCAAACCTGAGACCTATAGACCAACCACTATTTAAAAGGCATTTTTTAAAAAAATGAGCAAAAATACCCACATCAGGACTTTTGGCCTAAGAGGAAAAATGCTCTTTTCCCCCTACCTGGTGGTTCTGTTAAGTGGATCTGCATGACCGTGATCAAGCTAGCATCTAGATAATCGGTTTCAGGTTCCTTTGTGTACAATATTTCCACTGGGTATGTTCGACCTGGGATGGTAAAGATGGGAGCTTCATAGAAGTACTGAGAAAACTTCACAGCATCCAACGTGGCTGAGGTGACAATCAGTTTCATGTCCTGCCGTTTCTGAACCGTCTAAAGGGAAATGCAATGCAGCTTACTAAAAATGACTGCCCAAAAAAGGCACAGGTACTCAAATCCAATTCCCAGGCTTTCCTGGTGGTCTAATGGTTAGGAATCCTCCTGCCAATGCAGGAGAAATGGGTTCAATCCCTGGTCCAGGAAGATCCCACGTGCCGTGGAGCAACTAAGCCCATGCGCCACAACCCCTGAGCCCATGTGCACAAGGACTAGAGCCCATGCTCCACCAAGAGGGGCCACTGCAGTGAGAAGCCCCGCACCACAACTAGAGAGCAGCCCCTGCTCTCTGCAATTTGAGAAAGCCCATATGCAGCAACAAAGACCCTGCACAGCTAAAAATAAATGATAAAGTAAGCAAATCTTAAAAAATAACATTCCCAGAATTCAGTTCCCAACAGGCAGAAGGGTCACTGAAGAGCACCTAGTTACCTTTTTCAGCAATCCAAAGAGCACATCAGTGTGAATTGTTCTCTCGTGCGCCTCGTCCAACATGATGATTGCATACTGAGTGAGGTCGGGGTCGATCAGGCATTCTCGGAGCAACATCCCATCTGTCATGTACTTGATGACTGTTTCGGGGCTGGTGCAGTCCTCAAATCGAATGGTGTAGCCCACCTAAAGCAGAACAGAAGTGGAAAACCTTAGACACAAACCTCTCCTTTTTGCCATCTTCACTCATGATTTCAGCCCAGACTATTACCCGTAATCTTAGTAAATAGAATTTGACCAAGATGTACAGTGATTCCCTCAAAGTAAAATCTGATCCTGAACAGATCTGATGAACATGAGAAACTCTCTCTCTCAGAAGAAACCTGTAAAAAGGTAGTATTATTCCCAGAACAGCATCATCACCCACTCACCTCTTGGCCTAAGCAACAACCGAACTCCTCTGACACTCTTTTGGCCACAGACATGGCCGCTACTCTTCTAGGCTGGGTACATCCAATCTTGCCCCTGGAAGTGTAGCCCGCCTCCGCCAGGTACTGGGTGATCTGCGTGGTCTTCCCAGACCCAGTCTCTCCAATAACAATCAGGATCTGGTTGTCATGGACAGCCTGAAAGCAACCAAATGTAAGTTCATTAAAATCTGCCACACATTACTCAGGAGTAAAATAATTAAGTTCTAACATTAAAGGAGAAAAGGGGGAAACAGTGGTGCACATATGTAAGATGACAACCAGGGTTTAAATTTTTAAGTACGCATAGAAAAAAATATTAATGGTGATTTTCTATGGGTGATGCTCTTTTTCAACTTAGTAGGTAAAAGAATCTGCCTGCAATGCAGGAGTTGTGGGTCAGGAAGATCCCCTGGAGAAGGGAATGGCTACCCACTCCAGTATTCTTGCCTGGAAAATTCCATGGACAGAGGAGCCTGGTAGGCTACAGTCCATGGGGTCACAAAGTGTCGGATACGACTGAGTAACTAACACTTTCACTTTCAACTCTTCCCCAGATGGCTCAGTGGTATAGAATCTGCCTGCCAATGCAGGAGATGCGGTTTGATCCCTGGGTCAGGAAGATCCCCTGCAGAAAGGAATGGCACCCACTTCAGTATTCTTGCCTGGGAAATCTGACAGACCGTGGAGCCTAGAAGGCTGCACTCCATGAGGTCACAAAAAGAGTCGGACATGACTTAGCAACGGAGCATACATGCACGCATAACAAATTAAAACTTTAAACTTTTAAATTTATTTACATTTTTGGATGCTCCAAGAAGCATGCAGGATCTCAGTTCCCCAACCAGGGATAATAAGACTTGGGCCCCCTGCAGTGAAAGCATGGAGTCCTAACCACTGAATCACCAGAGAATTTCATGAGTATTCTTTTTTTCTTTAAACTGACTCAATTATTTAAAAACGTATTGTTTTCCTTAAACTCATAAAAATACAAAGATGCTAAAAGCATAAACTATCCAGCTCACCCTGATATTTTATATACATATATGTATGTTTTTTCAAGCATTATATGCACATGATTAAAGAATTCAGTAGCAAATAAACACAGTTCCTTTCTACTGTCATTCTCAAATCTCCAGTACCTTACCCCCTAAAGTCACTTGATTTCTACACTGTTTATAATAGCAAAGGATTGCCATCAACCTACATGTCTATTAACACAGGACTAGTTAAATAAGCCACAGTACACCCACATAACAAAGCCCTAAAAAAAAGATAGGGAACAATGCTGAGCTGTGTCACTGAGGGGAAAAAGCAAAAAACAGAACAGTATATATAATATACTGCCATCTAGAAACACACATGGTTCATATAAAACGTATGACACCTGTGTGTGTATGTACATATGTATATTTGTACTTGTATGTATAAGAGATCATTGAAAGGATTTGCTGGAAACTAATAAAGTATGTTGCCTCAGGAAGGTTTCATGACCTTAAATCAGATTGCAAGAAAATAGAAATAAGTACCTGAAGTAAAGACTTGCCTCAATGGGAAATCAAGCATCCCCATTTTTCTTACTCAACACAATACTCTGCCCACTTGTGATTGCTCCAGGGGTCCCCAGTTCAAATAGATTTATTTCCTCATAGAAAAAAATATGTAGACTAATATATATGTGTTTTTTTTAAGTAGGTGGAAATTTTTTTTTCCTATTCCCTTCAGAAAAGCCACTTCAAATGCACTGATTTCAATTAAGACATGTCATTTTTAGAAAACACTCTGATTTCTGCACCAACATGTCATCAAGAGTTTCTCACCTGGACCAGCTGCTCCTTCAGCTTGTAGATGGGGAGGCTCTCCCTTTGTTCAATGATTGACATCTGGGTCTTTTTTCCATATGAAGCTTTGTTGCCCCCAAAGGCATGCTTCTTCCACTCGGGAATGTCATTGGGCATCATCCCAATACCCCTCATGTTGGCAGCAATCTGTCTGCCTTCCGCTGCGAAGGAAAACAGGCGACTTCTTATCAACCTCACTGTCCTTTCCCAACCCTCAACAGATCACATTTCTCCAGTACATTCCTCTTCTCTGCATCCTGTCTTTAAGCCATCATCTTTCCTCTAAACTATTACAAAAGCCTCCTAATTCACCACATGTGTTTACTCTTTACCCAGCCAATCCATTCTGCAGGGTAACCTCAATAATCCTTTGGAAATTCCATTCTGATCTTGCCACTCCCCCACTTAGAACTTTGCACCATTTCCCAGTGAACACCAGGACTGAGCCCCAATTCCTAATGCCATCTACAAAATCCTGGCGGCCACATCTCACCCCTGCCCCCGTGAACTTCACCCATCACTCTGTTACAGCCACACAGGTTTTCTTTCCGACATCACAGCCTCAGCACAGGCTATTCCTCAGCCTGGAACATACTCCCCAACCCCCATGTCATCCCCATGGACAGACTAAATCCTATTTACCCTTCAGGCCTTTGTCTTCCCAGGAAAGTGACCCACAATAGCCAACCACACCTCTACTTCTTATCTAGCATTGGTTTGTGATTTAACTAATTAGTTATTTGGTAATTATCTGGTTAATATCCATCTTCCCCACCAAACTATAAACCTCGTAAGAGCAGGGACCATGTCTCTCTTCTTCACAGCTGTATCCCCACCTACTTAACACAAACAGTATTTGTTATGACTGTATCCAACAGTCAGTTAATATTTACTACACAAAGAATTATATGAAAAGAGAAGTTTCAGAGCTATATTATCTTTAGAATAAAAATTTTTAAGTTATTCAAAAGAAAACAGCCATCTAATGATTTGACCACAGTTACAAAAACATTAAAAAAAAAAAAAAAACATGCTCTAACTGAAGGGAAAAACTGAATCACCGAAGTCAAGGCTAAATCTTCAGTTACGTGATGGCAGTGTCCTCTCCCTGTATATTTGAAGGTTCAGATTATTTTTTAAGTCCACATACCCACCCACCCCCAGAGTCCTACCATCAGGCAGAGGATCAACCCAATGTTTGTTGAGTCCCATGGGAATAGAATCCATCTCAGCTTCCCGCTGTGCTTGCTTAAGTTCCCGCCTTTCTTTGGCCAAGGCACTCTGCATCATTGCTGCTTGGGAGAGGGAGCCATCTGGATTCTAGTGCAACAGAGGACAATGCAACAGGAGAATGGGATCTCAGCATGCACTGAATATCCAGGAAATAAAATGTAGTTGTTAAGCCACTCAAATCTAAAAAAGAGACTCACCCAGAAGAAACTTCATATCAACATATTAGACTTCATGAAAGAAGTGGATCAACTGTACCATATTCAAAGAACATGAACAAGAACAGTGATAAATCACTGAAAGAACTGGGGATTTTTGGCTTGAAGATGAGAACCCCAAGAGAAAAGCCATATTCTTGTCTATGATCCTGAGAACTAAAATTAAGACTAATGTAGATGCCTCAATAAGACATATTTAGTTCTATCTAAATAAGTCTACTGATCAGATCTATCTGGGGATGCAATGGGTCTCCTCAAGAGCTGGTGAGTTCCCTGTCACCAACACTGTCAAGCAGACATGAGAAGACCATGTGAGATGAACTGCAGAGGATATATGGTTGGATTATAAGCAACAGTTGGGCCTTTAAGATACCTTCTTCCAAACCCCAAATTTTATCATAACGATTCCATGAATTCTCTTCACAGCTCTACCCTACACAACATCTAGCGCTATAGCTTTCTACTAGGAACCCCAATTGGTCAAGTGATACATTAACAATTGCCCTTGAACCAGTAAGGTGATGACTCAAGCCCTAAAGCCTGGACAAAGGCAGTGATGATAGATCCAGCACTTGTATTTATCTCTGCTTCCTCCCAAAACACATTAAAATGAGACTGTAAGAATTTAAAAGGCGAAAACAACAAAGTCAAGTCAATCTTCCTCTATATAAAAAACATTCTAGACCCCAACCAACAGTCACTACTGCCTCCTGTGGCCTGAGTTCTGCTTACTCAGATCTAGTAACCTGCTCTGAAAAACTGAACCGTTACTTTAGGAAAAGCAGTTCACTTGCCACATCCAGGTTAGAGTCCCAGTGTTTCTCACCTTAACGATTTTGATAGGGCTCATGTCCATGCTTTGTTTGGTGTGCCCTCTCAGGAATGGAGGCTCTTCCTCAACCAGCTCAATCTCAAGGTCCTCATCTGGAAATCCCCCAAAAGAAGAATTAGCCAGAAACAAAAGACATAAACGACGAATCGTTCTCACATAAACCATTAACTTCCACAGGCATCAGCAATCTTTATCAAAGATAGCTCCCAAGGTCAAAACTCTAATGTGGGTGTGACTGTCTACCCTGCCTACCTGCCATTTCGAAGGCATTTGTGCTCCTGCCTAAGAACGGATCAGAGCTTCTTTCAAAAGAAGTTAAGCCTGTGGAAAAGTGTTGTCTGATATTCTAAATGGTACTAAAGCATCTGCCATTCACTTCATGTGGAATAACAGCTCTTAGCCCACAACAGATGGGGGGCTGGGGGGAGTTTAGTTGGATAACATCAAATGTTGGCAAGGATGTAGAGCAACAGAAACTCACTCACACTTACAGTAGTAGTGTAAATTAGTACAAAAACTTTAGGAACAATGGGGACTGCCTGGTAAAGTTGAACACACACATGTCCTGCTATCTAGTAATTCTCCTTCTACTTGCACACGTGCATTAAGAGACAAGTACAGGAATTTCATAATAGAACTTTTCATAAAGGCAAACAAAAAAACCCCAGAAAACAACCCATATGCCCATCAAAAGTAAAATGGATAAATTATGACAAATTTATATACAGAAAATCTCTACAGCAGTGAAAACAAATGAAATTTAACTATAAAAATCAACATAGATATTATACTGAAAGAATAATGGTGACTCAAGAAAAAAAAAAGGAAGTTCAAAAACAAACTAAACAATACAGTGTTTAGGGACAGACAGGTGGTAAGATGCTAAAAAACCAGGAAATAAGGTAAAATTCAGGATGGTGATTACCCAGAAGAGGAAGGAGAAAGGTCTAATTAGAGCGAGCATGTAAGGGCTTCAAAGGTGCTGATAAAGTTCTACTCCTATGGCAGAAAGTGAAGAACTGAAGAGCTTCTTGATCAAAGTGAAAGAGGAGAGTGAAAAAGTTGGCTTAAAGCTCAACACACAGAAAACTAAGATCATGGCATCCGGTCCCATCACTTCATGGCAAATAGATGGGGAAACAGTGGAAACAGTGTCAGACTTTATTTTGGGGGGCTCCAAAATCACTGCAGATGGTGTTTGCAGCCATGAAATTAAAACACACTTACTCCTTGGAAGGAAAGTTATGACCAACCTAGATAGCGTATTGAAAAGCAGACATTACTTTGCCAACAAAGGTCCATCTAGGCAAGGCTATGGTTTTTCCAATAGTCACGTAAGGATGTAAGAGTTGGACTATAGAGAAAGCTGAGCGCAAAAGAATTGATGCTTTTGAACTGTGGTGCTGGAGAAGACTCTTGAGAGTCCCTCGGAGTCTCAAGGAGATCCAACCAATCCATCCTAAAGGAGATCAGTCCTGGGTGTTCATTGGAAGGACTGATGCTGAAGCTGAAACTCCAATACTTTGGCCACCTGAAGCGAAGAGCTGACTCATTTGAAAAGACCGTGATGCTGGGAAAGACTGAAGGCGGGAGGAAGAAGGGGACGACAGAGGATGAGATGGTTGGATGGCATCACTGACTCAATGAACATGAGTTTCAGTAAATTCCAGGAGTTGGTGATGGACAGGGAGGCCTGGCGTGCTGCAGTTCATGGGGTCGCAAAGAGTCGGACACGACTGAGCGACTGAACTGAACTGAATTGGGTGGTGGGTACACAGGTTTTCATTTGTTATTGTTATATAAACCATATACACTTTATTAAGGAATTTATTTCACAATTTAAAAAAAACCTGCCAATGGGCTAAGGTTAAAATTTGTTTCCATGGCAACTCAGAGGTAATCTAGGTGGATCCAAGGTTTAGAGGACAATTACTAAAAATATGAGATCAAATTCACTCCCCAAAATACTAGAACTTCTTGTATCTTAAAAACTGATTGTAAGCACCTTATATCCTAAAAACAAACATTTATCAGAAAAATAAGGGTTTTTTGCCTCTATCATGAAAGGACCCTTTTTCTTTGAGAGAAGAGCCATGAGACCCATGAAACAGATGAGTTTAACCACTGGTTTGTATAAACTACAAATAAACCCTATCCACGGCTGAACTTGCCAACAGTCCTCCCAATCCATCATCCTGGCCCATCCGAGTGCCCGGTTACCTTCTTCATCATCCACTTTAGGGAGAATGCCAGTCTCTTCATCGAAGTCTGGGAACTCTTCCTTGGAAAGGACATTGGCAGCAATCATCTAGCCAAAGGATAAAAGGAAACATTTGTCGCCTACTAGATCAACACTCTTCTTTTGACTTTATACAAAGACTTCATGTAGGAAACCAAGGTTTTTTTCCTCTGCTGACCCAAGACTGCAGGGCCTCAAACACCATATATCCTACCCGTGGGGGCACAACATCATGCCCAAAAGCACAGCTCAAGAGTCGCATTCCCAGGACATGTTATCTGCTGACTCCATAGTACTCTGCACATTCCATATTATGTAGAAGGTAAACCTTCCCAGTTATTTGCTTCAATTTGTCTCCTCCACTGGACTTGGAGGTCCTCAAGGGTAGGAACCATGATACATTTATCCTCATAGCCCTAATTTTCGCACAGTGGCCTGCCACACTGGGGTTTTGATGTTTACCAACAAATAATGAAAACGGGAACGATCACTCAAACAGCACTTACCACATGCAGGCACTAATCTAAGAACGTCACTTCTACTAACTCATTTAATCCCCACAATACCAACACTGGCCCTGTTTTACAGATGGGGGCTCTGAGGCACAAAGAGGTAGTATAACTTGGCTCAGGATGATAACCTGAGTGGTCTGAAGTCCAGGGTCCACACTCATAACCATCATGCTACCCCCTGAATGACTGTGGCCATAAAAGCAAAGGGCCCCAACCTGCTTTATCTCCCACTTCTCTGGGTCAGAGATTCGAGTAAGGCGCTTGCGCTCTAGTGAGTCATCCTCTACTTCAGGGGCACTGACGAGGGACAGGTGGGTGGGCCTGTCCGGATTCCTCATAGAGGTCTCCTCGTTGGTCTCCCCGACAAGATTCCGCCGTCGATTTGGGTTTAGATCTTCTCCAGTCTCTTGATCCACATCCTAAGGCACAAAAACAAGGGAGAGAGTTTCCTTTCCGTTCTCTTATGCCTCCTTGACCATCAGATGTGGAAACCAGCTGCGTATCTCACCTACCTTCATGCTCAAGCTGGTTTTGGTCCCAGTGAAGGACAGCACTTTGACCTTGACCCTCTGGCCTTTGCTCACCACGTCAGCCACATTGGCCACACGGCCTTCCCGCCGGAGCTCAGAGATGTGCACCAGGCCTTCCCACCGCTTCCTGAGGGAGTCAGACACATCAGGAACAAGAGCAAAGTTCCAAGAAACCAGCCAAACAATAAACTAGAATTACCACCTTCCCAAAGAAAAAGTTGGGGGCAAGGGTGGAGGTGGGGGGGGCAACAAATTCTCATCTGTGTCAACTAGCAAAAGGGTGGATCTCCTGAAGTCAGAGGAAGGAATAAATGGCTCTATGACATTTCAAATAAAAGGTCAACTTCTAACAGCCTGACACAGTCACTTTTTAAAATATGAAAATCCCCAGTGATAAAAGAAATTCTGGCCTTTGCTGGTGTCATTACCTCAGTCCCTCCAGCTGCACAAAACATCCAAACTGCATAATGCTGGTGACCTTGCCGTTGTAAATGTCCCCGATGGCGGGCTCTTCTGGGGGAGGGCGGTCCACGTGCTTATCTCTCCATCTGTCCAGATTCCGATCCCCATACTTGTCTCGGTCTTTCCGATCTCTGGGGGGACTCTGACTTCTGCTCCTGGACCGGTATCTAGACTTCCCCTTATTCCTGTCCCGGGTCCGGGAACGCGATCGAGAGCGGGACCGGTGTCTCCACTTATGGTCTCTATCACGTTCTCGTTCTCGCTCGCGGTCACGGTCTCGCTCTCGCTCTCGGCTCCGGCTGCGCTTCTTTTTCTTGGCCTTGTCCCTAGCAACAAATACTTGTTTGAAAAACAAAACCAGCCCAATTCCATCCTCGCCTTCCCAAGCACCTAACACAGTGCCATGCATATGGAAGGTACCCACTAAATGCTGAACTGGAGTTTCAGTAACTATGACTGACATCGCTGCAGGCCAATAACAGAGGAGACCACAAACGTATTCAGCCCTCTTTCAACCCAGATTTCTATGTTCTGAACATCTCAGCACTTGCTGCCCAAACACTCTCACTCTCACTCTCTGAAAACAAATCCAGCAGTATGGTACGTGGCCAGTCTAGATTCGGTAAACTTGCCCAGTTTTGCTTGCTGGTCCACAATTCAACTATCACTATATCCTAAACTTGCAAAGGATAGGACGTGAGGGACAAACCGGTGCTCGGTGTCTCTGTGCTTCTCCTGGCCTGCTGCACTGGGCATCAAGGCCTCCAGTTCTTTCAGGACATCCACAGCGACTTTCACGTCATCCTCGTCCAGCATGGTCTACAGAGACAGAGGCAGCCACGTCAGGAGAAAAGGGGACAAGAAAAGTCCGCTCTCAAGAATCTGTACTTCAGGGTCATCTGCAAATCTAACAGTCCCTACAGTTCTGACCACTAATGTGAGGGAAGCAGAGAGGGCAGAGATTTCCAACACAATTTGAGACAGAGGGAGAAGGAATGAGCAAAGGCTCCTGGAAGTCATTTCCACACTTGGCAAATCCCTGTTGTCCTTAATACAAACCTTATGGTGGCAATTAGGTACCATCCCTCCCATGAAAGCATGCAAGTGGTGATTATGAACAGAAAATAGACGTCAGAATTTTTACACAGCACTCTCCCTCTACACTCCCTTCTCTCTTTCACCTCTTTATTTTTCGCCACAGTTCTCATCGCTCTCAGCTATACCATCTACTTACTTGGGTATTGCCCGTCTCCTCCCCACTACAGAAGTTTGCACGTTCATTCCCTGCCCCAGTACAGGATGTAACGTCCAAGAGGGCAGACACTCTACTCTGTTTTGTTCACCACTGTACCCTGATAGTTATAATAGCTTGGCATATAGTAGGTACTAGTGAAATCAAAAAATCAAAACACTTTGAATCTGCCTCCCAATGCAGGAGATGCAGGTTTGATCCCTGGGTCAGGGTAGATCCCCTGGAGTAGGCAAGCTGCTCCAGTATTCTTGCCTGGAAAATTCCATGGATAGAGGAGTCTGGTGGGTTACAGTCCATGGGGTCGAAAAGAGCCAGATACGACTGAACACATACACACAATATGTAACAAAGAAAAAAACCTAATTTTGCACAACAGGCAGTTGTATCAGAACTTTATGTTATTTCATACCTATTCCATATCCCTTAATTATTCCTTCCCAAAATTCCCAATCTCATTTCCCTGGAATATCATTCTCTGAACCCTTTAACACTACTCTACACATAGTACGTGCTCAGGGAGTGGCCAGACACTTTTACTTTGAAAAATACTAATACACTACAGTGAAGGCAAACTTAAAATTAATAACTAATGAAACAGAGAAAAGGGGTGAGGTGGGGGGACATGTAGCTGCAGTAGACAAGCTCAAAATGGTATCAGTACCCGAACAGAAGGGTTGTCTGGCTGGCAAAGGACTGGGAAGAGTTCCTTCAGCTTTTCTTTTTCAGTTTTGGGCTTAACAACTGGATCTTAATTCATTAAAAGCATGAAAGGGTAAAAAAAAAAAAAAGACATAATTAATATTCTCAGAGATTAACAAAAGAACTTCAACATTAGATTTGCATCAAACTAAAAACATTTTTCTACATATTACTCTTATACATTACTATAAACATAATTCAACTTCCTAAAAAAGAAAATACTGATTACAAAACCCTCAACAACAATACTGGCACTGGGATGGGGAGTGTGATTCAGTATGCATTTGACTGGTTATGTCTTATTACTTTAATCTACTTGTTCAGCAGCTGCAGCAAGGTAAACAAATGCAATTTACAGGATGCTCACAACCTAAACCGTACTGGAGACAAAGCTTGGCTAGAAGCCCTGCTCACCTTTGCTGGTAGAAGGCTTTGCTGGAGGCCGCATGGTTTGTATGAGACGCAGCAAGTTACTAATGAGTGAATCCTTTGAAAAGAAACAGAACAAAGATTGTCAGCTCCTGGATCAGTGCTTAAAAATACTAAGAAAAGGGCTGTCCTTTAGAAAGAGTGGTAATGCACCTGAATTTAACTAACTGGGACAAATAAAGCAGAGCGTCAACCTGATGTGGCCTGAACCTAGTAACATACCTCAGAGAAAACTGATATTTATGACTCTTTGCAGGCATGCAACTTAGTTCCCTTCAACTATTTTATTTCCCATGGTTTAGAACTACCTTTCACACCTAGACTGTTTTTGACTTCCTGATTCATAGAACAAGAATGTAAGCACCCATAAAGACTTAATAATGGAAATTCTGCCCCATTTTCCTAGAAAGGTGTCACAGGCAGTTCACAGGTTATATTCACAGGTTATATCACCACTGTTTAGTGGCATGAAAACATCACATACTTAATGGTTCACTTTATTGGCATGTACTATCAAAATTTAAATCCAACAGTGATATTAAACCAAAACAGGGATCTCTATGTACACATACCGTGAATTCTGCACCATTTTTGACCAGCGAAGCCTTGAAAGTATCAAAGGTGGTATTTTTCTCAGCAAGACTGATCACAAATTCAGCTGCAAATGAGAAAAGGGATTAAAACCAGGAAAATGGAGACTTGAGGAAGTAATCAGTTTCAAGTATGTTAAAAATAAAACCAGTTTGGTTATCCAACAGTCTTCAGTCTTCATAAAAACCGAAAAGCACCATTCAGTAAGAGTAGAGAAAGAATTTAGATTACCAAGATTATCCATGTATGGTCTAGTTAATCTTCACAAATAAAAAAAAGACATGGATCACCAGGCCTTTGAGTGCATTTGAGAGAGGAAGACCTCCTTGTCACAGATCATAGTGCTCTTCATTAAAACTGCTGCTGCTGCTAAGTCGATTCAGTCATGTCCGACTCTGTGCAACCCCATAGACGGAAGCCCACCAGGCTCCCCCGTCCCTGGGATTCTCCAGGCAAGAATACTGGAGTGGTTCGCCATTTCCTTCTCCAATGCATGAAAGTGAAGTTGCTCAGTCACGTCCGACTCTTAGCGACCCCATGGACTGCAGCCTACCAGGCTCCGCCATCCATGGGATTCTCCAGGCAAGAACACTGGAGTGGGGTGTCATCGCCTTCTCCAATGCGTGAAAGGGAAAAGTGAAAGTGAAGACGCTCAGTCGTGTCTGACTCTTAGCGACCCCATGGACTGCAGCCCACCAGGCTCCTCCGTCCATGGGATTTTCCAGGCAAGAGCACTGGAGTGGGGCGCCATCGCCTTCTCCTCTTCATGAAACTACTAGGTATGTATTCCGCCATACAGATTCTAGAGGCAAGCATGTCCAAGGTCATGAGCCAATGCACTTGTGCACAGGCATGCACACATGGACACAACAGGATGCTTTCTACAGTTTCTGAAAAGACTCACACGATCTATAATATATATGAGGTCCAGGCAGCCACTGGGTGGTACAATATCCAAGTTGGTGAAAGACTCACTTGCTCCCCACTCCCAAATTTCACAAACCCGCCTAGTTTTCAAAATTTCCAATATTAGAACTATTAATTAAGAGACTTGCAGGAGAAAAGTGCATTTTATGATAGATTGAGAAAATTGCCTCAACTTCTAATGATTTCAGTTGGACTTTTTTTTTTTTGGTCATGCCATATGGCTTTTAAGATCTTAGTTCCCCAACCAGGGATTGAACCCAGGTCCTAGGCAAGAAAAGAATGGAGACCTAACCACTGGACCATCAGGCAATTCCCTTCATTTGGATTTTAATCCTAAAAAATAATAATGAAAACATGGAAGATCTGGATAACCAACTTATAAACTAGTACCACACACCATTTCCATGCTGAAATTTGCCTTTACCTTTTTTATGATGTTAAGTGAAAGCCAGATGCCATCAGGTTTTTATTTAAAGTTAATGACAACAGTGCCAATGGTGAAGACTTCTTAAACATCTACTACATTCCAGGCACTATGCTAAGTGCTTCACATGGGTTACCCCCATGGTTCTCACAACAACCCTTATAGGTAGGTAGTACTACTGTCCCTGTTTCACAGATGAGGAGGCTGAGGGTTTGAGACAATGACCTACCCAAAAATAATTGGTGGAACCAGAACTGGAATCCAGAAATCTGATTTCAGAGCCCAAATTCTTTAGAGAATGTAGACAGAGAACTAAATCACATGGTGCTAGTCACACAATGCTCAAAAGAGCCAGTCCTAAAGAAGTCACCAGCACTCACACTGTAGCTGTCATTAATGAGGGTTTATTTTTAATTTTCAGAATTATATGAGGACATCATATAACTGAACTATCAAAAATGAATCAGTAATTAAAAACAACCTCATTGTTGAAACAGAGAAGGCAATGGCAACCCACTCCAGTACTCTTGCCTGGAAAATCCCATGGACAGAGGAGCCTGGTAGGCTACAGTCCATGGGGTCACAAAGAGTCAGACACGACTGAGCGACCTCACTTTCACTTTTCACTTTCATGCACTGGAGAAGGAAATGGCAGCCCACTCCAGTGTTCTTGCCTTGAGAATCCCAGGGACGGGGGAGCCTGGTGGGCTGCCATCTATGGGGTTGCACAGAGTCGGACATGACTAAAGCGACTTAGCAGCAGCAGCAGCATTGTTGAAAACAGGAAAAATAATGACATTGATTTAAATGATAATACATCAAGGTCAAAATAAAAAAATTAAGTCAACAAGTAAAATACACAAGAAATAAATATATAACTTTCTGTTATTAAAACCAACTCTGGCAGTTTAGCTTTTTTGTTACTAAAACCAACTCTGGCAATCACACTTTTCCAATATTACTATTTTTAATGTTACTGGTTCCGTAAATCTGTGTTTAACAGTGTATAAATTTATCACAGTATAAATACTGTGATTTATAAGAAGAAACACATATTTGGTTTCTATCCCTGGCGTGGAGCTCCTAAACCCTTGGAATTTCCTAAACGCAGAGAATAAGTTATTATTTACTTTTCTGAGATAACCTTAGGAAAACCCCTAGGTAACTAGGATGAGGGTTAGTTGTCAAGGAAACCAATCAAGAGATTAGAGGGCTGGAACTTTCAGCCCTACCCTGATCTCTGGAAGGGGAGAGAGGCTGGAGATTGAGTTCAGTCATCAATGGTTGGATGGGATTACTCATCCATGGACATGAGTTTGAGCAAACTCTGGGAGACAGTGAAGGATGGGGAAGCCTGGCATGCTGCAGTCCATGGGGTTGCAAAGAGTCAGACATGACTTAGCAACTGAACATCATCATCAATGGCCAATGATTTAATCAGTTGTGCCTATACAATGAGAGCTGTGCCTATATAATACATGAGTGCTCATACAATGAGGCCTCCATAAATATCCAGAGAGGGTTTGGAGAGTTTCCAGATTGGTGAATGCATGGAGGTTCAGGGAGAGTGGGGCACTCAGAGAGCATGGGAGCTCCTCTCTCCTTGTTACATACCTTCCATTTAGCTGTTACATCCTTTTATAATAAATCAGTTAGTAAAATGTGTCTCTGAGTTCTGTGAGGCGCTCTAATAAATTAATCAAACCCAAGGAGGGGGTCATTGAAACCTCCAATCTATAGCAGGTGACAAACCGGACTTGCAAGTGGCCTATGAAGGTGGAGGTGGGGCAGTTTTGGTCTCAAGAACTTTTTGTTTCCTCTAAAAAGAGCTAAGGCATTAGTACTCTGTAGTTTAAAAGAGAGAGGGAAACAATGTAAGCCCACTGAGGGAATCTATCTTGTACTCTACTGTATTCCTAATCCCCCAACTCAATGAACATTTGCTGAATGAAGGAACATATTAGCCAGAGAGATAGCAACCTGACCAGTCTATCACCTCATTATCAAAAAAAGAGTAAACTGAGAAAAAATTACGCAAGATAGGCACATCCTGATGACAAGCAAGAGAAAAGTGAACTAAAATACGCAGGTGCTACATGGTAACCCTGTGAAGAACACAGTATCATCCCTATTTCACAGATAAGAAAAACAGCTGCAGAGAAATTATGTATCTTACCCTAGATCATACTTCTAACCTCCCTGACCCCCTTCCTCATGTATGTGTCCGTTTCTTCCATCTCTTCAACTGATGACTTTCTCTTCATTTAGAAAACAGAACTGTCAAATGGGAACTCTCTCCCTCATCTCCCTACCACCTATCCCTAAACCCACCTGCATTTAAAATCACATTTTGCCCTCCTTCCAGTTAAAATGAAGCATCCCTGTGCCTATCAAGTCAATTCCTCCACCCATGCCCTAGACCCTACCCATCCCTCTGCCTCCAGGAGGATTCCACCTGCCTGCAGCCTGGGCTGTGGGGCCCTAGTCTTTTCCATTTCCTCAGTTTGTATTCGCCCCACGTGCATTTTGTCCCAAGACGTCTAATGTTTGAGAGACACTATACATTGGTGCTTCAGAGACAGTATAAGCATGAATGGTTAAGAGCACAGTTAAAGTTACAGACTTGGATTCCAGACCAAGCTCACCGTACATTTTGGTATGTGATCTTGAAGGGGGGGGGGGGGGGTGTTACTTAATTACTCAGAGCCTTGTTTTCGCAATCCATAAACAGAAAATACTATCTCACAGGATGGTATGAAGAGCAAATAAGACAAAGTAAAACACTAAGCATAATATCTGGCAAGTAGTGGGAACTCAGTAAGTAGCTGCCATGAAAAACATCATCACCATCATCATCATGTGACTCTGCGTTGCTGCTGTTAACGCTGTTTAATTATCTGGGGCTGGGGGGGGGAGTGCTGGGGGGGGGGGCTGAGGGGGCTGGGGGCGGGTGGGGAAAGCAGGGGGGCAGAGGGGGAGGCAAGCAGCGACGGCCGCTCCGGGTTTCACTGACAGTTCTGGGAAAAGCGTTCTAACAGCTCGGCCTGGAGAATTCTCAAGAGGAGGCCACGGCCGCAAGTGCCCTGGGCCAAGTCTCTGTGACAGACACACACACTCGGCCCATCAATCCCCCTTCTCCTTCCGCTTTCCTCGAGCCCAAACCCAGAGGCCACACGGACCTCCGCAGACTCACCCAAATCCTTGTCGTTGATACCTAAGTGATTATCCAGCTCGGTGCAAACCTTTGACACCAAAGACAGATACTCGAGTTTGGCGAGTTCTTCTGCGGGGCCTAGCTCTGTCCCGGGTACGGCTCCCGCCATGGCCACAGCCACGGCCATGGCTACGGCTTCCCGGGGCCCCTCACCGCGGTCCTTCGGAGCTACTCCCACTTGGCCCCCTTACTGCCGGCCCTCCGAGCTACCCCCGCCCCTGCTCCAGTTTCAACTTCCGGGTCGGCGCTCCTCTTTTGTTTACGATAAATCGAAAGCTCCAGGAACTTTTCTTGACGTAACCGGATGGACCATAGAGATCAGACAGGAAGTGCTCGAGGAAGGGACAGCTGAATGGGTTACTCAGCACGCTGACGGGCGCCCTCTATAGGTCAGCGGTCTTCTTGGCCGGCTTTCAGGCACGAAAACATACACTCGCGCTTCTGCCCTGTGTCGGCAGAGGGCGACCGTGGCCTGCGCAGGGTGAGCTGAGGAGGCGGGAGCCGCAGCCTCCTCTGGTCTCCTCCCCCCTCCCCCCGCCCCGCCCCAGACACACCCGCCGCGCCTTCGCTTTCAGATCAGATCAGATCAGATCAGTCGCTCAGTCGTGTCCGACTCTGCGACCCCATGAATCGCAGCACGCCAGGCCTCCCTGTCCATCACCAACTCCCGGAGTTCACTCAGACTCACGTCCATCGAGTCAGTGATGCCATCCAGCCATCTCATCCTCTGTCGTCCCTTTCTCCTCCTGCCCCCAATCCCTCCCAGCATCAGAGTCTTTTCCAATGAATCAACTTTTCTCATGAGGTGGCCAAAGTACTGGAGTTTCAGCTTTAGCAAAATTCCTTCCAAAGAAATCCCAGGGCTGATCTCCTTCAGAATGGACTGGTTGGATCTCCTTGCAGTCCAAGGGACTCTCAAGAGTCTTCTCCAACACCACAGTTCAAAAGCATCAATTCTTCCGCGCTCAGCCTTCTTCACAGTCCAACTCTCACATCCATACATGACCACAGGAAAAACCATAGCCTTGACTAAACGAACCTTTGTTGGCAAAGTAATGTCTCTGCTTTTGAATATGCCATCTAGGTTGGTCATAACTTTCCTTCCAAGGAGTAAGCGTCTTTTAATTTCATGGCTGCAGTCACCATCTGTAGTGATTTTGGAACCCAGAAAAATAAAGTCTGACACTGTTTCCACTGTTTCCCCATCTATTTCCCATGAAGTGGTGGGACCAGATGCCATGATCTTCGTTTTCTGAATGTTGAGCTTTAAGCCGCGCCTGCACTTTAGAAGTCTTGAAAAAAAAACCAACCTGAATTCACCTCTGGAAAAGGCAAGATTGGCTTAACCGGAGACCCCTATATTCCTGGGGCGTTGCATCTGCTCGGATCATGACGATTCCAAGAGATTCTGTAACAAATCAGCAGGCAGTGGAACCTGGTGCTATCATTAATTCACTTTACAGATGAAGAAACTGATACTTCTCCTACCTACCTGAGTGACCTTAAGCTCTTGGACCTTAGTTTTCTCGTCTGTAAACTTGGAGAATATTGCTCTGACTGGGTTTAGGTGATGACCAAATGAGATAACCATACAAGGATCCTGATTCATAAACACAGTACAATGGCAGTTGCTATAATCCCAAAGCTGAGACAGTGGTGACCATCAAGTCTGTCAAGAACAGATCCCCAAAGTCTGAGGCACCAGAGAGCCACCTGGCTCCTCTCCTGTGAAAACCACTTCTCAACCTCCAGTTTTCCAGATGCTAATACCCTCAGTCCTCTCAGAACTTGTTCCCTCAAATATCAGCTGTGCTATGAACCCAAAGTCAGTAAGCTCAGGTCTCCCAGCTTCTGCTTCAGGTCCCCTTTTCCTTTGTGACAAACTATGGTGAGGAGAGGGGCTTCCCAAGTGGCTCAGTGGTAAAGAATCTGCCTGTCAAGTAGGAGACACGGATTCGATCCCTAGGTCTGGAAGATTCCCTGGATAAGGAAATGGCAACCCTCTCCAGTATTCTTGCCTGGGAAATCCCATGGACAGAGGAGTCTGGGGGGTGACTGTCCATGGCCTTGCAAAGAGTTGGACACAACTTAGCAACTAAACAGCAGCAGCAGCAACATGGTGAGGTGAGGATTTCCCACACCCCACCACACTGCATGATGAATGAGGAAACAGGAGGCACCCCCAAGTGCCTTTTGATGGCCTTCTCATCAAAAGGGAGGGAGTCAGACCCTTTTGCTTTTAGCTTCAGGGTACATTACACTACTGCATCTTTGAACTCTGTTCTTTGATCATCTCACTGTAGTTCTCGTCACTTCCGAGAACTCCATGTTTCCAGGATCCTAAGGATCAGCACTGTACCCTCTGTGTTCTTCCCACTCCCCTTTCTCTTCCTCTGTTCCCACATGAATGGGATGGAAAATCTTGCATCTGATTCAACAAGCTCAACTTGCCAGCTTGGAGCAGGGCTACCTGGGGCTTATTCCACTGAATTTTTTCTTTGTGCTTCTTTGCCTTTCAAAATATATATACGTTTATGTTCTGCTTTCCTCCAATATTTAACTGGATGGGGAGAAGAAAACATGGAGTTTGTTTTGTTTTAAAAGTTCTGAGGGAAAAAAGGCTATAGAACCATAATATGTAGTAGTGGTAACAGTACTATAAGAAAACTACAAAAACTTTTTTAATTTGGCAGGGGGAGGTAATTATTGAACACACATCTCCATAGTAAATAGTAACAACAAAACATTGATTTAATTGTGTATGCCATTAAGTACAAATTTTCAGAAGTCAAAGTTTTTTGTGCAATACACATATACCCTATAATACCAAGGGATGCTTTTTGAAGCCAGAGGAGAACATTAAGTGCATAGCTACTGATAAATTGATAGCCCAAACACACATGCATGTGGAATCTTCCTCCCTCTTCCCATGAAAGACACTGAACCAAATGTAGTATAAAAGTGACTTCACAGCAGGGAGGGGAAAATTGGGAGATTGGGATTGACATATACACACTACTATATATAAAACAGATAACTAATAAGGGCCTACTATATAGGGAAAAGACTTTAAAAACTGTGGGTATATGTATGACTGATTCACTTTACTGTACACCTGAAACTAACACAACATAGTAAATTAAAAAAAAATTTTTTTAAGTGAGTTTATTCTTACAAGGGTATATTGTATAGCACAGGAAATATAGCCAATATTTTATAACTATAAATAGAGCATAACCCTTAAAAATTATGATTGTGAATCACTATGCTGTACATCTGAAACTTACATAATAATGTACATCAACTATACCTCAATAAAAAATAAATAAAATAATTTTTTAAGTGAATTCATTCTGGAAATTCCCTGGCAGTCCAGTGTTAGGACTTCTCGCTTTCAATGCCAAGAACCTGCGTTCAATCCCTGGTCCAGGAACAAAGATCCCTCAAGTCACACAGTGTGGCCAAAAACCAAAAGTGAATTAATTCACGTTGAATATATTTGGATATATTCTGGATCATCCTTTGAATACATTTCCAAATATTATACCAGATAAGTACTTCCCTGGCAGTCCAATGGTTAAGACTCTGTGCTTCCACTGCAGGGGGTGTGGGTTCCATCTGGGAAACTAAGATCCCATGTGCTGCTGGGTGTGGCCAAAAAAAAACAAAAAGAAAGAAATATTACACCAGGTATAATTAATTGCTCATCAGTATTATATTACTTTCCTTGGACAGCCTCCATTTGGCCTGTTTAATACAGCTATTGATGGTTCCCAGTAAATAACCTGCCTTCACAAGACAATATTTATAATATTGAAACAAATAGCTTATGCTGAATCACTGCCACCACCCATCATGGATCAGAAATGACTTCCCACCCTGACCCAGTAGTAACAAGGGCTTTCGCTTGTATGCCTACTCCTAGACTGATATGTATATTCAACTCTCACCGCAATTCCCACATTATTTCTGTTTTGTCCCAGAGGCTGGTCCCAGCTGCTGGCATTGGGATAAGAACTTGGGGGTTGAGGGAAAGTAGGAAGCAGAGAAGGAAGTCTTGAGCTGCTGGGAAATCCTAGACTAGATGGGCGAGGGCAGAAGTGTGGAGTTGATAGATGGCAGGCATCCTTGCAGAAGTTGGTGAGAAAAACCACCGGACTTCCTGTCACCAAAACAAAATGGTGTTGCTGCAAACAAGACAGCCCTGACTTTTTCTGCTGGGACCTTAGGGGGAATACCTCTGCTCTGGAAGCCAAAATCAGAATGATTTGCTTGGGGCTGCCCTGGTGGCTCAGATGGTAAAAGCATCCTCCTGCAACGCAGGAGACCTGGGTTCCATCCCTGGGTTGGGAAGACCCCCTGGAGGAGGGTATGGCAACCCACTCCAGTATTCTTGCCTGGAGAATCCCCTTGGGCCAAGGAGCCTGGTGAGCTACAGTCCATGCGGTTGCAAAGAGTCAGACATGACTGAGCGACTAAGCACACACACATATAACTGCCACGCAACTGTCATTGTTATTAATGCAGTGAGACTTCAGGAAAAAATGGCACCTGCTTCATTGCTCTGTGACTTCCTTGGTGGCTCAGACAGTAAAGCATCTGCCTACAGTGCTGGAGACCTGGGTTTGATCCCTGGAGCGGGAAGATCCCCTGGAGAAGGAAATGGCAACCCACTCCAGTATTCTTGCCCGGAGACAAGAGGAGCCTGGTAGGCTACAGTCCATGGGGTCGCAAAGAGTTGGACACGACTGGGTGGCTTCACTTTCACTGCTCTACTGCGGCCTGACCTAATCAGAGAGCCTGGGAACCAACTGAAAGACATTAATGCCAGTGGCCAGAACCCTTTCATCTGAGGCCTTTGCTGAGGGACAGAAGCCCAGAGAGAGTGAAGTAGTGAAATACCCCTCTTTTTTTTCACTCTTTTCCCCCAAAATCTTCTCCAAATTTGAATCAATTCATCAGTGATGTGCTGAACATCTACTTTGTGCCCAGACACTGTGATAGGTTCTGGAAAGTATCATTAGGGATTGGAAAGGCAGTGGAAAGTCATCAAGGAAGAACTAGAATATTCTTAATGCCACACTCGTGGCTGGTGGCAGAGCTGTGTTTATTACTCCAGTCTCTGTGCTGCCTAAACAGGAGGGCAGGTGATTGGGAGACAAAAAACCAAAGCACATCAGGTCAGCCAAGGGCAGCCGGGGGAGGGAAGGGGGCAGATGCGGCCAGGGCCACCTCACAGGACTGTTCCTCCTGTTGCAATCCTTTATTTGTCTGCCTTATCTTCCAATGCCCAAGCACAACCTCCATTTTGCCCTAAATGTCCCTGACCTTAAATTTCCCCTCTTTTCAGGCCATCAACCTGCCATCCACATAAATAATGGATGCTTTGAGCTCTAAATTCTCCAAAGTTTTATAGTATTAGGCAAAAAAAAAAAAAATTCCTTCTTAACAGGCTTTTTCTTTTTTTGTCACAGTCAAGTCTCCTCCTTTCTCTCCCACTTTAAGGGCTGTCTTTAAAATGTCAAGAAAAAAAAAAAATATATCAGACACCCTTAGGATGTGAACTTGTTAAGAGAATTTATTCCCCCATCTCTACCTCCTCACCCTCTGTGGGAGTGGTAAGAAATTTTCACGTGTTAATTTAATCATGTGAAATGTTTAAATGTTAATCATCCTTTAAGTGACCGAACTTCAGAATCTAGTGGATGTTTTGTAGACTTCATTTAGGTCGATTTTCTTTAAAAAGAAAAATTTTTAAATAATGAATATTACAAGTCTAGGAAACAAAGTGACAAGTTACACAGAGCTTTTTTTTTTTTTTTCTCTAGTGACATTTAGCCCCCATCTCTGGGAGGAAGGTATTTCTTTACCCTCTGGTTTCTGTTTGAGGTCATTCTTTAGAAACTTAAGGCTTTCCTCAGGAGAGATACAAAAAAAAAAAGGCAAACCAAGAAATATGTTGATAGGAAAAGAGGAGAGAACAGAGAGGTTGGTGTTCTGTTTACAAGTCAGGGATGTAAACAGCTGTCCAGTTAGCTTGGGGCCAAAGGTCTGTGTTAATCTGTATGCTTGCCACTAACTCCAAAGAAACTGCTCCTCCGAAAACTCCATTTTTTTTCACCCAAGAAAAGAGGAATGAATTCCCAGCGTGTCTTCCGTCCCAAGTCTGAGAGTGCCCAGCAGAAAGAGCCGTGTGGGACTCCTCCCTGGGCTCTCCAGGCCCTGAGCCTCAGAGGATCTTTGGTGGCAGCAAGAGCTGCTGCCCTGGTGCCAAAATAGATGCCTCTCCGTCCTGGGATTATAGTCATTATGGTGATTGATGCCTCCAGAGTGAAAATTAGCAATCTGGTGAGGTAACTAAAAATGAATGCATCTCTTCCTAGGGTTCACTCCACCCAGCTGAGCCACCAAATAAAACCAGCATATGGGGCAATTAGGGAGCCAGCTCTGGCTTTCAGGGCGAAGGAGAAAAGAGACAGAGTTCAGGGCCTCCAGTTCCCTGCTTGGTTCAGTAATGATCACGAATCCTAATGAGCATCCCCTTTGCCTCTCAATAGTGTGCCTAGTCTGAGACCTCCAGCCTGTGGTTTCATCTTTCCAATAAGTTCATTTGTTCCACGCAGCAACATCTTACCCTCTTTTGTTGCAAATCGGCTGAGGGAGAGGAAAGGGAAAAGTGAGGATAAAGATTTTTCACATGGGTTTGTGTGGGGCAAATAGTGTTTCTTCTTATTTATTTATTTTTTGTACTGTACTGCTCAGCTTGCAGGATCTTAATTCCCCAAGCAGGGGTCGAACCTGTGCTCCCTGTAGTGGAAGCTCAGAGTCCTAACCACTTAACCACCAGGGAACTACCCCCATAGATTTGCTTTTACATGACCCAGAAAGACTCTATAATATTCCATTAACTCTCAAATAGCAATGTGGGTAGAACTTGTTTGAAAATTTTTTCAGGACACGGAGATTCCATATTGGTTGATCAACCTGTCTTACTGAGCATGTCCAGAAATCCCTGTCCTGTTTTATCCCCATGGACTTGGACTTAATGAAACTTCACTTGTGACAAGGACTGATTGGGGTCACACTATCAGCTACTTGCATATTTGGGTTTAAAGGCAATATTCAATCATGTGTACTTCTCCTGAAGTTTTAGAGTTGGCCAAGATTTAAGAGATAATGTCATCAAATCCATTCATTAAAGGCCATCATTATTTGAAATGGTTTTATTCCCCTGATCTCAATACCTGAAACTCCTCTCTCTAACCCAGTGCATCCTTTCCACCACTGGACCTTCTTGTAATTTTCATGGTGCCTCTAAATCTTTCATCTATCCTTGCTTCCCATCTATCAGAATTCTCTCAGTTTCACTCATATTCTCTCAAACATTTGGAAATATGCTCACAAATGTCAAGGAATCCCTCCCTTCATTGGTTTTTGCTGTCCTGATCTGCCAACCCCAAGTGGCTCCCGTCACCCTGTTTCTTCCCTCCCACACTGCTGGGTATTGCTAGAAATAGTCCCAAGGTCAAGCTGGTTCAACCCAGGATAAATTCATAATCTTGAACTTTGCCTGGGCTGCATTAGGGCTCTTCTGGACAGTGGTTTCCCATACAACATGACTCAAGATGTCTAAACTCTCCTGAAGTCCCAAACCCATACCTACCACCATCATTTTCAGAAGACTTCACCTCCTACTTACAGGGAAAAAGAAAGCCATTCAAGACTTCCCTCCCATCCCTGCTCTCACCTCCATCTCAGAATCAGTCCACACTTTCACCTGATATTTCTTTCTGTCTCTAGGGATGTATCCTTTCTCCTCCTCAAAGCTCAAGCATCCACGATACTCTTCATCTTGTCCCCTCCATTGACAACCTCTCTGATCTCTTGCATCCTTACCCTTTCTCTCTCCTTGTTTCTTACCTTCTTCCTACAAACATGTTCAAGTCCCCACTGACCTAAAAATAAGAAATCTTTTCTCTATATGCTTTTGATCATCCTACTGTCTTTCTCTATCTCCTGATATAACCAGAGCTCTGAGAAATGTAAACTATATTCGGAGTTCTGGTTCTCTGCCTGCCTTCTTCTCCAACTTATCCCCTCAACTCCTGGCCATTTGCGTCCACCCTCTTGAAGTTATTCATTTATGTATTCATTCATTCAACAGATGTGTATTGAGAACCCACTCTGTGTCAGTCACTGCTAAAACTCCCTGTTCACAGAATTTACCAGTTACTTCTGTCTGGGTCTCACTCTGAGATACTCTGAGTTCATTGCTCTGGGTGTGACCTGGGCATCAGGATTTTTTAAGGCTTCTTGGGTGATTCCAATGTGTAGCAAAGTTTGGGAACCACTGCCCTAATCCCCTAACACAAGATTTCTCCATCTTAACGCTATTGACCTTTTAGGCAGCAATCATTCTTTGCGGGTGGTGGGGTTTTCCTATGCACTATAGGCTGTTTGGTAGCATCCCTGATCTCTACCACTAGAAGCCAACAGCATCCTCTGCCCCTAGTCATGACAACTAAAAATGTCCCCAGAGGTTGCCAAATGTCCCCTGAGGGGCAAAACAAACCCCAGTTGAGGCCCACTGCCCTATCTTGAGTTCTCATCTTCCTTGACATGTGGATGGCATTGCGAAGTGAAAGTGAAAGTCGCTCAGTCATGTCTAACTCTCTGCAATCCCATGGACTGTAGTCCATGGAATTCTCCAGGCCAGAATACTGGAGTGGCAAGCCTTTCCCTTCTTCAGGGATCTTCCAAACCCAGGGATCAAACCCAGGTTTCCCTCATTGCAGGTGGATTTTTTACCAGCTGAGCCACAAGGGAAGCCCAAGAATATTGGAGTGGGTAGTCTATCCCTTCTCCAGTGGTCTTCCCAACCCAGGAATTGAACCAGGGTCTCCTGAATTGTAGGCAGATTCTTTACCAACTGAGTTATCAGGGAAGCCCTTGTGAAGTGAGTGAGTGAGTGAAGGTCGCTCAGTTGTGTCCAACTCTTTACAACCCCATGGACTATACACTCCATGGAATTCTCCAGACCAGAATACTGGAGTGGGTAGTCTTTCCCTTCTCCAGGGGATCTTCCCAACCGAGGGATCGAACCCAGGTCTCCTGCATTGCAGGTGGATTCTTTACGAGCTGAGCCACAAGGGAAGCCCTTGTGAAACTCCTCTTTAATTCAGCTGCCACCACAGTGCACTCTCTGATTCATTATGCAAGGATATATTGATATTTAAAACATGTTTATAGAGCAGACCTTAAAGTGGTTCATATGTCTTTTGCTCACCTCTTATTGGCTGCTTATCTACAAGAAGGACAAGCAATGTAACCTTTGTTGTGAGCAGCCACACATCTAGCTAAGACTGGGATTCTGGTCCTATAGTTTATGTCTGTTTGGCCATGGCTACATAACTTGCAGGATCTTAGTTCCCAGAGCAGGGATTGAACCTGGGCTGTGGCAGTGCAAATGTCAGGTCCTAACCACTAAACCACAGGTGACTCCCCTGATTCTAGTCCTATTACTTTCAGGTCCTGTCTTTTCCTCATTATCCCCCCTTCCCTGGAAGTACAGAGGTGATAATGTCGAGTCTTCTCAGACAGTGTACACCAGGTCATGACCCTAAGGTTCCTAGAGCAAAGAGATAGAAGCATCCTAATCTCTGACCTCTCAGAACCACCATACCAGCCCTAGGCTCCTCTATACTGAATTATTATGTGAGGAAGAAATACACTTCTGTCTGTTTGAAATCACCATATTAGGGTGTTGCTATTATATAAGCTGAACCCATGTCCTAATCAACATGGATCCAATCAAATTCGGCTATCACTTCTGGCAACTCGCAGACCTCTATCTCCAGCCCCTGCAACTCTCAAACTCTAATCTTCTATATCAGTTACCTATTGGAAGCTCCAGCTGGATATCCAAGTAGGATCTTAAGCTTAGCATGTTTAAAACCAAAAGCATCATTCTTTTCCCTCACGCTAACACTTCCTGCCATTTTCCCTAATGCTTCTTAAAAGACATCCAATGCTCCAAGTCATCCAGGCTCCAAATCTGGGATGCCTGCCTCACTTAGGAGCCCTCTATCCTATTAATAGCTTCCCAACAACCTTCGTTAGCGCCCCTGCGCATCTACATGTCCATATGCTTCCACCAAACCAAACCACTTGCTAATTCCCCTCCTTAATACTCTGCTTCCAGAACTATTGCAGATTCTCTACTTACTTCTACTGAAGATCCCTACCCAGCATGCCTTTCTCATCAAAGGCATGTCTGAATCATCCCACAGAAGTCCATCCCCAAACCTTGCACGTGGTAGGCATGAAAATGTTTTTCAAGTTGAAGAGATCAAATGGTTTGCCCAAAGCCACATGGCTAGATGTTCTGCTATAAGATGGAGACAGCATTTTCAAATGATAAACTATATTTCCTGCTTTTTTTGTTTAATTGGACTGACAATGTCATGAGGACACGGACTTCTTAGGAAAAGGTAGTGATTTGAGAAATTCTAAACTGCAATTTAAATAAGTGTTCTGCTATTCTGAGCCTTTGGCATACCATGCAGTATAATTATATCATGTGGCTGTGTCATACAAGATAAAATATAAGCATTTTATTGCAATATATAGTTTCATGGGCTAAATGTGAATCTTCATCCAAACATGCTTTAGCTTGCCTGATTCCTTAGGGGCCAAGAAGCACTTAGAATACTAAGATATTTTTCAAATTGAGCTTGCTTGAATCAAATTGAGAATCACTGTGGGATCCTCTGAAAGTTAAAAGAGAAAGTGAAGTCGTTCAGTCATGTCCAACTCTTTGTGACCCCATGGACTGTACCCTTACCAGGCTCCTCCATCCATGGAATTTTCTGGGCAAGAGTACTGGAGTGGGTTGCCATTTCCTTCTCCAGGGGATCTTCCAACCCAGGGATCGAACCCGGGTCTCCTGCATTGCAGGCAGACACTTTACCGTCTGAGCCATCAGGAAATCACTTTTAAACAAATCAGTGGATACCGTGGTCAATATTTGAGCCATGTGGCCTGCTCTCAGAATGAATGTCTATAGCCATCTTTGTTTATGTGCCCGTGATTTTCCAAAGTTTTTTTTTTATTGAGCCATAGGAAAAAGAAAGAGATTCAGTAGGTTTTGAGTACCTACTAAATGATATGGTAGGCATATGATAGTATGATAGGAGTATAATAATACTTTAGTCACTATCATCACAACCCCAAGAGGTAGGTAGGATCTGCAAGATACAGGGAATGGGGAGATGGTCAGCCAGGCCATTTGGCCAGGTCTCAAATGATAGGGCCTCCAATTTCTACTGCTTTTCAGGAGTAAATTTGAGCAGGGATGATTTAAGCCTGGAACTGTATCCTTCAACTCCGTCTAAGAGCCATATTGTCCCCAATTGCCTTGGCTTGGTGCAGTCATTCACAGCTACCTGTAAATTTCAAGCAGGTTTGTGATCAAGACACTGACTCTCTGGCCACTTTGGAAATGATGCTCAGGTTATTAACATCCCTTCTCAAAGGAGATCTTTCTTTCTCCA
Organism: Bos taurus; assembly: GCF_002263795.3. Taxonomy (NCBI): domain Eukaryota; kingdom Metazoa; phylum Chordata; class Mammalia; order Artiodactyla; family Bovidae; genus Bos; species Bos taurus. The sequence goes on along the minus strand of NC_037346.1, from coordinate 43,403,967 downwards.
GAGCACACAGAAACATGCTCTTTGGGTGTCATTCAGCTATTTCTGTAAATATAAAAGACAGACATACATTGCATATTCTTGTATATTAAAAGTTGTATATGTAGAATGATATATTATCAATGTATTTATTATAATTTGAATCCTTGATTTAAAAAACTATCCATTTAATTTTCTACATTTTACCTTTCCCTTTATTAGTTGTAAACCTGGTTTGCATAAAACAGAAAACTTTCCCATTGAATTATGTTCTTTTATGCCTACACTAGTGTTTTTTGTCTTTTTGTTAGTTATGTAATATTTATAATACTCTTCAGATCAATTTATATTTTTTAATATTCACACAGTTTCATTTACCAGTAGTGTTAGTCTCTTAGTCATGTCCAACTCTTTGCGACCCCATGGACTGTAGCCCACCAGACTCCTCTGTCCGTGGAATTTTCTATACAAGAATACTGGAGTGAGTTGCCATTCCCTTCTCCAGGTGATCTGTCCAACCCAGGGATCGAACCCTCCTGAATTGCAGGCAGATTCTTTACTATCTGAGCTGCCAGGAAAGACCTGTTTTAAAGATATTGTTTATTTATATTTTTAATTGAAGTATAGTTGATTTCCAATATCGTGTTAGTTTCAGGTGTACAGCATAATGATTCATATATATATATATATGTATGTATGTATATTCTTTTTCAGGTTATTTTCCCTTATAGGTTATTATGAAATATTGAGTATAGTTTCCTGTGCTGTACAGTAATTCCTTGTTGGTTACCTATTTTATATTCAGTAGTGTGTATATGTTACTCCTCCTGATTCCCCCCCATATGATTTAATTAGACACTGAATTCCAGAATTTAGATCTTGCCTAGGAAACAAATTTGAGTTTAAAAGTAACTGGTTTGGGCTTCCCTGGTGACTCAGTGGGAAAGAATCCGCCTGCCATTGCAGGGGACATTGGTTCAATTCCTGGTCCAGGAAGATCCCACATACTGCAGGGCAACTAAGCCCATGTGCCACGATTACTGAGCTCATGCTCTTGAACTCAAGAGCTGCAGATATTGAGCCCATGTGCCATAACTACTGAAGCCTATGCACTCTAGAGCCTGTGTTCTTCAATAAGAGAAGCCACTGCAATGAGAAGCCCAAACACAGCAACTAGAGAATAGCCCTCTCTCGATGCAACTAGATAAAGCCCAGGGTAAGCAGCAATGAAGAACCAGAGCAGCCAAAAATAAATTAATTAATTAATTTAATTTTTAAAGTAACTGCTTTACATACTTTTGATCAGATCAGATCAGTCGCTCAGTTGTGTCCAACTCTTTGCGACCCCATGAATCGCAGCACGCCAGGCCTCCCTGTCCATCACCAACTCCCGGAGTTCACTCAGACTCACGTCCATCGAGTCAGTGATGCCATCCAGCCATCTCATCCTCTGTCGTCCTCTTCTCCTCCTGCCCCCAATCCCTCCCAGCATCAGAGTCTTTTCCAGTGAGTCAACTCTTCGCATGAGGTGGCCAAAGTATTGGAGTTTCAGCTTCAGCATCATTGCTTCCAAAGAAATCCCAGGGCTGATCTCCTTCAGAATGGACTGGGTGGACACATACTTTTGATATGTGAAAGTAAATATTGCATGTCACCAAATTTTTTGTTTCAATACGTTAAAGGTTTCCCAGTTTGTCTCATTATTTTTCAGCCTCCACTACTAGCTAAATCTAAGAACAAGATGAAAGTGTCAAAATGTGAGAGTTGTATACCTCACTGTGATATTGGACAGTATTATTAGTCGCACTTACATGTCAGAAAACTAAGACTCAGAGAAATGAAGTAACTGTAAAAAAAAGTTAGCTGTCAGGCTCACAATCAATTCCCTAATCTCTAGGAATGGTTTTATCTCTGCCACATGACCCTTTCTGCCCCTCCCCTTGCAAAGGTTGATTGGTTTAGGACCAGACACATGACCCAAGCCAGGCCAATCAGACTGCTCCAGCATTTTTGACATGGAAATTGAAGGAAGAGACCAGGCCTTCTCTAATAGTAAAGTTATGATCTGTTAGCTCATTGGAGAAGGAAATGGCAACCCACTCCGGTGTTCTTGCCTGGAGAATCCCAGGGACGGGGGAGCCTGGTGGGCTGTCGTCTCTGGGGTCGCACAGAGTCGGACACGACTGAAGTGACTTAGCAGCAGCAGCTCATATGAACAAGAGCTGCCAGAAGCCATGAGCTCTTCTCTGGGGAAAAGCTGAACTGAAAGAATAAAGGCCATGCATAGACAGGGTTAAAATTCAGAGAGAAAAGAATGTCCTGAAAGCATTTAAGTCCCTGAGTTTGGTTATCCCCAGTTCTAGATATCCAGGATCAGATTTTATTTTCTTAGTTTCCAAAATCACTATGGACGGTGACTCCAGCCATGAAATTAAAAGACGCTTGCTCCTTGGAAGAAAAGCTATGACAAACCTAGACAGCGTATTAAAAAGCAGAGACATCACTTTGTCAGCAAAGATCCATACAGTCAAAGCTATGGTTTTTCCAGTAGTCATGTATGAATGTGAGAGTCAGACCATAAAGAAGGCTGAACACTAAGGAACTGATGCTTTTAAACTGTGGTGCTATACTCTTGAGAGTCCCTCAGACAGCAAGGAAATCAAACCAGTCAATCCTAAAGGAAATCAGTCCTGAATATTCATTGGAAGGACTGATGCTGAAGCTGAAACTCCAATACTTTGGCCACCTGATGCAAAGAACTGACTCATTTGAAAAGACCCTGATGCTGGGAAAGATTGAAGGCAGGAGGAGAAGGGGACGACAGAGGATGAGATGGTTGGATGGCATCACCGACTCAATGGACATGAGTTTGAGCAAGCTCCAGGAGATAATGAAGGACCCCAAAGCCTGGCATGCTGCAGTCCATGGGGTCACAAAGAGCAAGACATGACTTAGTGACTGAACAACAACAAGGATCCTTCCACTGGATTCCCTTTTTTGCCTTAGCTGGGTCAAGCCACCTAAACAATCAGTAACTGGCAGAACAGAGGCCTGGATCAGAGGGTCTGACTCCTGAGCCCATGCTCTTTTTGCTGCAGATCAAGTTCACCTGATCACTCAGATCTCATCTCTGATGATGTGGGAACAAACAGTACAAAGCCACAGAACTCAACCCTTCCACTTCACGTGATTCATACACATATTCAAACTCCATCTCTCACAGCGTGTGGGAAGCTGGTGTTCCCACTGATGTAGATTTCAAGACGACACGTGTGCCTAAGGGCATGGGTTTAGAAGGAAATGCTACACTCCCAGCTATGTGTCTACACTAGACTTGGGTGGCATGGTGAATAATCAGCCCCGTGAAACCACACCCAGGCAAGCTCGTACAGACTTGGAAGGATGGGAAGGGAAAACAGAGGAAGTGGAAAATTTGGGGGGAAAAAAAGCAAAGGTAACAGGCCTCTACATGGTTATATGGTTTGCTGCTTCCAAAGTATTTTCCCACGTTATCTTGTTTTGGGTCCCACGGCAATCCTGGAGGAATAGAGAGCAGGTACAGTATTACCTACATTTTACAGAGAAGAAAACTGGGGGAAGGTACCTACCACAGTGCCAGGGCATAGTGGGTACTCGGTAAACTCATTCGTTGATTCCATGTGCTACTGATGCTCAGTGACCGTTTGCAGAATGAACAAATGTGGCTCAGAAGCACGAAGTGACTTGTCCAGGGGCAGAAGTGTTACTCAAACTTGGGCTGTCTTGCTCTGCACTCCACTGCATGATGCTACATCTGCAACTGAGCATTTCTAACCACATCATGAATTCATGTCCTGCAGATTCAGAGACCTTAAATCCCCACTTCCTGAGAGAGGCACTTCTCAGATCTGCCAGCCCCACAGAAAGTTCTTAAGTCAGTGTTTATTGGCCCTAGAGACAATTAGATCTCACATTGAGAGGTCTTGCTAGTCAAGTAATCTGTTTCAGAAATCTATGCCTTGGACTTCCCTGGTGGTCCAGTAGTTAAGAAACCACCTGCCAATGCCAATGATTCCTGGTCCGGGAAGATCCCATATGCCTCAGATTAACTAAGCCCATGTCCCACAACTACTGAGCCCGTGCTCTAGAGTCCGTGAGCTGCAACTAGAGAAAACCCACTCGCAGCAATGAAGACCCAGCACAAAAAAATAAATAAAATTTTAATATGGAGAAATCTGTGCCTTGAGCGTGCACACACACACACACACAAACTGCTCAAGAAAAAAAATTACTGCAGGAGCTACGGAATTATTTATGGACCATAAACACAGCACCAATCCCTTTTTGCTACTTTCAGTGCCATGTGAAGCTAATTCAAGGAGGCAGGAGGAATTCCACTGCCTAAGTCCTGTGGAGGTGAAAACCCTGCCCTTCTATTAGTAGATAATCTCAGGAGCAGAAAACATGATTTCTTCCAGGGAGCACATGAAGATGATTGAGGCCTGTCATTGCTTTATTCCCTTGTCACCAGAAGAATACAAGTTCAGAAATCACATGCAGAAATTAGATCAAAATGTAAATGGAGGCAGAGGCGTTGCTGTCAGTTGGGGAATCTCCAGCTGAAGTTGCAGGAGCTCTTCCTGCACTCCCTAGAAGGCATCTGTCACTGACTCCCCAGGCACATGACAGATGCTTTGGTTCCTTTTGGACAGGCAGAATCAGCTAGGTGCGAATCTCTAACTCAGATCTGCCTTGGACAACTGGAGGTCCTGGCTGGATTCCAACCAGACCCAATCTTTAGGAAATAGACTAATTGCCATGGGAAGATAAATGTTCTGTAAGGCAGACTCTTCCAGGTCAGCCGAGATCACCCTGGGATCCCCTTGGGCTTTTGGGTTAATGAGAACTCAGCCCTATTCCAGGTCTCAGAGTAGCTCTGAGCATTTGGTCATTCAAGCCAGCAATCCAGCAGAGCAACTGGGCCGTAGAGGCTAAATGCTTCAGCAGTGCAGCTGTCCTTTGGTTGATCACCTCAAACCCTAAGTGAAAAAATAGATGGTAAATTGCATTGGTCCCCTTAGATGGGTGAGCAGTCTCCAAAGAATTGATTGATATTCACCAAAGTCATCAAGAGGCTGACTTAGAGGGACTTCCCTGGAGATCCTGTGGCTAAGACTCTACACACCCTAAGCAGGGGGTGCAGGTTTAATCCCTGATCAGGGAACTAGATCCCACATGTGGCAACTAAGACCTGCAGCCAAATAAAAACAAATATGTATTTTATATATATTATGTATATAAAATATTGTATATAATATATATTTATTATATATAATATAATAAATATAATATATAATATCTATTTTATAAATATATATATTAAATAAAATATTATATATAATATAAATATATATAGTTTAAAAAGAGGGGCTGGAAATCAGAGAGCTAAATTGACCATTTATAATGAGGATGAAACTTTTCAGTGCAAGGAGTACCCCAACTTGACGTTAGTCAGGTGCCAAAACCATAGGGCACCTTTTTCAGTTGGATGGTCCTAACTGACTTACTGGGCCAGCATCTCTTCAGATTATAGAGTCACAAGGGCTGGCCAAGCTTCCCAAGAGGTCAGCAGTTGTTTTAAATTTTTAGCTTTTGGTAGCTGGCACTGTCCATCCAGTTTTTACATCTTGTTTCTAGGAATGTATCCTGTAGCCAGGTGCACGTAAGTATATGTAAACTATATGACCAAATGCATTAACATGTTCAGTGCCACGCTGCTTAGTGAAAAACTACGAACAACCCTCATGCCCATCACCAAGAAAATGACATAATGAATCATGGTATGTCCATATAGGGAACACAGGGCAGTCCTGAAGTGGCAGAGCGATATAAACAATGATATTCTATTGTTATTTTCTTTTAAAGGAGCTTCCTGGTGCTAGTGATAAAGAACCAAGCTGCCAATGCAGGAGACATAAGAGACTCGGGTTTGATCCCTGAGTTGGGAAGATCCCCTGGAGGAGGGCATTGCAACCCATTCCGGTATTCTTGCCTGGAGAATCCCATGGACAGAGGAGTCTGGAGGCTACAGTCCATAGGGTCAGACTCGACTGAAGCGACTTAGCACGCACACACGTTCCTTTTTAAAGAATAGATGATGCAATAAGTGTATTTTTAGAGCTAGGGGAAAAAAAAAACAAAAGAATAGATAATACAGATGGATATAAACATACTTGAAAACATATGCTTCTCTACACATTTAATCCAGAAAAAAGCACAAGAAGCAGAAGAGAGAACTAAGGAGGAACAATTAATGTTCTCTTTATATCCTTTCATACAGTTTAAAATTCTTTACAATTGAGCACCTTTTATCTTTAAATATTTTGAAAACTTAAAAAAAAATTCTATTGCCTAATCTTTCTTCAGAATAATGTCAGCCCAGCATGTATTCCATCTGACTATTAACTGGACCATTAATTACCCAGTGAGTTTGCCAGTTGAATCTAAGAGGCCTCAGGGAATTATGACTCCAAGGCCCCTTCCCTGCCCACAATTGTAAAGGGGGAATGTTTACTCATTTGACCCCATTAGAGGCAGATGATCCATGTGGTTGTATAATCATTTCTTCCGAGAAACAGTGATGAGCAGAAAGCTGGGTCAGTTAATGGAGACCAATTCATGTCTTTAATGCTTCTTCTGACCATCCTAATACAGACTATCAGAAGAAAAGTGAGAGGCAAAACATGGGGAGTTAAAGAATCAGAGTTTCAGTTTTGCAAGATGAAAAGAGTTCTCTGGATGGATGGAGGTGATAGTTATACAACAGTGCGAATGTACTTACTTACTGCCACTGAACTGACAAATTTCATTATACACATTTTATCGTAATTAAAAAAAAAGAATGCTTGCAGACAGCTACCCTTCCATTCAGCCTCGTTGACTAAATCAAACTGCTCATCCATTAGATAAGGATTTTTTTTAAAGCACATGGTAACAAGAAAATAAAACAAAAACAAATGCCCTATTTCTTTTTTGGGTGTTTTTTTTTTATTGAAGTATAGTTGATTTACAATGTTGTGCTAATTTCTGCTATACAGCAAAGTGACTCAGTTATACTTTCCATTATGGTTTATCATAGGATATTGAATATAGTTCCCTGTGCCAAACAGTAGGATCTTGTTGTTTATCCATCCTGCATATAATAGTTTGCTGCTGCTAAGTCACTTCAGTCGTGTCCGACTCTGTGCGACCCCATAGATGGCAGCCCACCAGGCTCCCCCGTCCCTGGGATCCAGGCAAGAACACTGGAGTGGGTACATATAATAGTTTACGTTTTGCTAATCCCAGGTCCCAGTCCTTCTCGCCCCCATCCCCTCCCCCTTGGCAACTACAGATCTGTTTTCTCTATCTGTGGGCCTGTTTCTCTTTTGTAGATAGGCTCATTTGTGCCATATTTCCGATTCCACATGTAAATGAAATAGTATGGTATTTTTCTTTCTCTTCTGACTTCATTTCACTTAGTATGGTAATCTCTCAGTGTATCACCCTACTCCTTTTTTTAATGCATTCTCTCTGAAAGCAGAATCAAGGGCATCCACTGGCATTTTGGCAAATTAGGGACACTCACTCCTTAGAACAAAACAAAAACTCCTTCATACATTACCCATCTCTACAGAGCTCTTTTCTCTCCATTAACAGGGCATTATTTTAAAAGGAAAGATTGGTAGGACACCAGAAAGGGGGCCATTTGTAACTTGTAACCCTCTGGTAAAGAACCAGGATAAATGAAAATTAATTGCAAGCCCTCAGGGGTGGCAGGTGAATAATACATCAAAGCCTATAAAATAAAGGAGGGCCCTTCAGGGGGGCCCAACACAGACACCCCCACAGCTTCTCCTGCAGCACTCAGATCTCCTGCAGGTAATTGTCTCCTGAGTTTTCTCATCAGTCACTCATTAACATCCAATTGTCTAGCCAAGTCACATAAGAGATGCCTGACTTAAGCCCACTCAGAAAAACCGCAGACGTGTGGCAAGTTCTGCACGTAGAAGTTCACTGATTGCAGGGAAATATCCGGTGAGCACAAGGGACAGGCTGGCACTCAGTCCTTTTCCTGTTTTCCAGTCTGAACAGCCTACAAGTCTGGAAAAAATGCTGTGTCCTTAGAGATTCTGGAAAAAAATCTGAAGTAGGAAACATACTGAAAAAATCTTTTGAGCCAAAACAGGCCTAGGTCCACTTCGTCTTTCTCACCCAGAAGTCACCTGCTTCCTTTGCTGCTTCCTTTCCTTTCCTTTAACTTCCTTGGTCTCAATTTTGCCATCTGTAAAGTGGCAGAATACTAGTGCCTATCTCACATGGTTGTCGTGAAGGCTGAATGAGAAAGGTGTTTAGCACAGAACCTGGCACAAGGCACTCAACCAATATTAGAGAAGCACCGCCATCACCATCGCCACCTTCATTATATTAGGCATTTCCAGTCCTATTCTGGCCTCAGTCACAGCCAGCTCTTCACCCACCCCATTCTCTTTTAGTCATTATTTATTGCCGATCTGGAAATATTTTCCTTGGCTCCTGTTCGTCCTCTCCACAGATTTTCTCCATATATTATCCACTTCAACAGCAAGAGCCTGATCAAGGTCATTTTCACAACCCCTCTATCTTACTAGCAATCACTGAACTGAACAGCACACAGGCTAGAGGTAATTATGGCTCTACTTAAAAACAGATGACCTTGGAAAGCTGTATTTGAGAGGCAGAGGTAAGATGACCAGCTGTCGTGAGTTGCCTGGGGCTGAAGGGGTTCTCAGGAGGTGAAACTTTCAGTACCAAATACAAAACGTCTTAGCAAATCAGGACAAGTTAGTCACCAAGGGCAGAAAATCATAATGCAGGCTCTGTAGCCTGGATTCAATTCTGATCCTTCCACCTCTTAGCTTTGTAATCTTGGGCAAGACACATAACTTCTCTGAACCTCGGTTTTCTCATCTGTAGAATGGAGAGAACCAAAGTACCTCCATAGGATTATTGTGAGGATTGAATGCGTTAATGAACATAAACAGCTCAGGATAGTACCTAGCATGTAGTATGCTATGTGTGATGGTGTGATGTATGTCATAGTATATGTCACATACTACTAGTAATTCAAAGTTGTGCAATATCAAAGCATAATCCAAATGTAAAATAAAATCTCTGTTTTGACCAGACACAATCTAACCTGGATCTTTAACTGAATTTTGTTTGTTCAGTATTTTCCTTCTAACTGAAAGGTACAAAAGCAGAACTAGCCAATCTTTTGTTCTCCCCAAACGTAAAATCCAGGCGTAGTCTTTGATGCAGAACTGGTTTTGGCCCGAAGCACCTATATACATTTGCTATACAGATCAACCATTGCTAGCCAGGAGTCCTCATTTCTACTGTTGATCGATCCTGAATTAAGAATCGTCTAGAGGAATTTCCTGGCAGTTCAGTGGTTAGAACTTGGCACTTTCACTGCTGAGGGCCCAGGTTCAATCCCTGGTCAGGGAACTAAGATCCCATAAGCCATATGGGGTCAAAAAAAGAAAAAAGAAAAATCCAAACACCTTTACTATACCATACTAGAATCATCAGGACAATGTAGCCCTCCTTTTACTAGAAAACTCCATTATTTGGAATCTTCTCTTCTCCCAAACACTCTGTACACTATCACACCATTTTAGATAAATGACTTGAGCCTCTCAGATTTTGGTATTCTTGGAGGGTCCTGGAACCAATCATCCACCCTCCTAAATATACCAAGGAAATGACTATTCCGTACTAGGGAAGCCAGTCCCAGTGATGTATTTACAGCACAAAGGTAAAACAGTTGTTCTGAACTGTGTCCCTCCAAAAGATATTGCAGGTAGGATTCTGCACCCAATTACAATAGGTGATTATTCTCCCCACACCATCAAGCAATTCTCTGATACCAGCTGGGAGTCATACAAGTAAACTCAATTTAGATGTTATCTATCTGGAGAAAACATCAGACCCCACAGGTTAAGGGCTCAGTCCTACAAGACTGTCCCCCACCCCACTTGCCAATTGCCAATTCCAAGTCCAGGTTGTCACCTACCTGTGCACGTGTGTGTGCTAAGTCATTTCAGTCGTATCAGACTTTTGTGACCCTATGGGCTGTAGCCCACTGGACTCCTCTGCCCATGGGATTCTCCAGGCAAGAGTATGGGAGTGGGTTGCATGCCCTCCTCCAGAGGATCTTCCCGACCCAGAGACTGAACCCACATCTCCTATGTCTCCTGCATTGGGAGGTGGTTTCTTTACTGTGAGAGCCACCTGGGAAGCCCAACCAGCTTTCTGGATTGAAACTTCGATGACCACCTCCTTGGATTTGATTAACTTGCAAGAGCATAACAAACTCAGAACTCTTAGAAACTTACTTACTACAGATTTATTATAGAAGGATATAACTCAGGAAGAGCCAGATGGAAGAGATGCATAGCGCAGGGCGAGTGGGAAGGACATTCTCCCTGAGCACTCCACCCTTCCTGAATCATGTGTTCACCAACCCAGAAGCTCTGCACACCAAGTCCTGTTGGGTTTTTACAGAGGCTTCACTACATGGACATAATTGATTAAGTTATCAGCCACTGGTAATTGAACTCAAACTCTAGCCCCAGTCCCTTTTCCTGAGGTTGGACTGGGGAAGACTGAAAATTCCAACCCTCTGATCACCTGGTTGTATTTTCTGGCAACCAGCCCGCATCCTTAGAGGCCATCCAAAAGTCACTTCTTTTACATAACTCCATGCTGGCCACCACTGAGGAAGAAAAGATAAGGCATGCCCTTTCATAAAAGAGTCGGACACTACTGGGTGACTGTTTACTCATGCACTGTAAATCCAAGGTGGTATCAGGGAAGACTTCCTGGAGGAGGTGGACCTTGAATGACAAATAAGTACTTAGACCAATGGAAATGAGAAAAGGGATAACCCAGGGACAGGAACAGAGCAGGCAAATGCATGAGACAGGATGGAAAGAGCAAGAACTGTTATCACCCTCTATTTGTTGGGTCATGGTCTACCTTAAGGGAAGTGGTAGGACAGATGCTTGGGAAGGTAGATTGGGAGGTGATCCTCCAAGGCATTGAATACCAAGCCCATAATAAAGATCCAATAAACCGGAATCTTCAATAAAATGGATGCTTATTTTGTTTGTTTGCTTGTTTCTGTACTTTTTTAAAAGATGCAAATTTTAAGTGATATTAATCTATTGGACAGAATTTCTCTATTGAGGCACAAGATATGTGACTGTTTCTAGTATAGTGCCTGGTGCACAGTAGGTGATCAATAGATATATAAGCTAAAATTTTAAAATATTAGTCAAGGAAATCTTACAATCCATGCTTCAGTACAGGAAGTGATTCTGAAATGATGGAAGTAGTCCTACCATAACCCCAATCTATCTGTGTGTCAGAATTTTCCTCCTTTTTTCTAAAGAGGGTATTGTCTTTCGACACATCTGTCTGTGAAAACCATGATCCCCTACAGTGTCATTAAACAAATGCTTATCTAGAATCCTTTATATGTCAGGCAATGATTCAGGCACGAGTGATAGATGTTGGAAAACAAGACAGAAATGTCCCTGCCCTCCTGGGGGTTCTAATCTAGCCAGAGAGACAGACCACAAACAAGCGAATAGATAAATGAGTAAACAGAATGATGTTTGATAGCAATAGGACTATGGGAAATATAAAGCAGGGTGAATAATTGATTCAAAATTCATTTAAACAAGATATATGAGCATCTACGACAAGCTAGGCACTGGTGGGTACTGGAGATAAATCAATGAGAAAAACCTGACTGATGGGGACTTCCCTGATGGTCCAGTGGCTCCCTACGCAGGGGACCCAGGTTCAATCTCTGGTCCAGGAACCAGATCCCACATGTCACAACTCAAGATCCTGTACACTGCAATGCCACAACAAAGATCAAATATCCCACGTGCTGGAACTAAGACCGGGCACAACAAATAAATGTTAGAATAATTTTTTAAAGGGATAGCCTTTTTAGATTTTTTTTTTTAACAAAACCTGACTGACAGATCCCTGCCCACTGGATCTTCATTCCAGCTCCTAGACATGGTAGAGGGTATCCAGTAGAGGGAGGGATCCTATTTTAGAAGCAGTGATGGGAGATGCCTCTTTGAGGAAGAGACTTCTGAGCTGCAGAGGAAGTCCCTCCAAGAACCTGGCAGGCAGAAGAGCAGATGCAAAGGTCCTGAGGCAGGAAGGTGGCCAGCAGAGCTGAAGTGAAGCAGGAGGGAACAGACACTCTGTGGAAAAATCCCAAATTTCCAAATTCTATTTGGGTAAGGGAGTCCTGAGACACTGGTCTAGGAGCGGGGATGGGAGATGGGAAGTTTCACATCTTTCTTCCACTCACCCATTTTTCCCATGCCTGGGACAGAACCCTGAAAGGGACATGTTCAGCTTTCAGAGGACAGGTGAGGCAACACTGGTGTGCCCCCACCCTCCAGGGCAGCAGCCCATCAGTCCTCTCCAAATTTTAGAGGCTTCCTCTGCTACATGCATTTCCACTCCCTCTAGTAAGGGAGTGGAGGCATCCAGGGCAATGTGCTATAACAGTTATAACTAGCTTCACACCACCACCCCACCACCACCATCCCCGAATCCTAGCCAGCCACCTGTCACTTCTCTGCTTTGTTAGAGCTTAGAGTTTGTCGGTTCTCAGGTGCAAAAGAATGTGACATGAGCTGTGTTTTGATCTGCTTTGCTTGGTTCTGCTTTCTTTTGCTTGGTTTTGCTTTCTCCACCTAGGGAATTCCTCCCACCCCCAAGCAGCCTAGACAAACTCACTTTCATTCTTGTGTATTTTCCACCTCTGGGTGTAAAGCTGTCAGACCTGACAACCAGCAAAGAAAGCCATCTCTACAAGGGCAGCTTCTCTGCAAAGGTGTAACACGATGCTTTTGGAGGTAATTTACACTGGAAGTAGATGTTGGAAGTTACTCTTAATTTGCAGCTCACTGGCATTTCACACCAGGACTCACTGGTCCTTGAGGTAAGGGGCCAGGTCAGTAATTCCTTTTGCACCTTTCTCTCTCTCTCTCTCTCTGTCTCTCTCTCTCTCTCTCTCTCTCTCACACACACACACACACACACACACACACACACACACAGAGTGATTTGCCACCTTTCATTGTACTTCAGAGGGGAAAGAGGAATTCAGAGCCACAAACCCAGAACTGGCAGCAGGTATGGGGTGAATCAAGACCTTCACTTCAAAGGTCCTGACACTCATCATGGTGTAATAACAACCAGCCTCCCTCGCCCCAGGGCTCAGTGCTTCCTCTGCTCCCCAGCCACTTCTGGGAAGGCTCTTCCACACCTACCGGAGAGCTGAGAAACTGGCTTTGTTCCTTAAATTGGAAGAGCTTCCATCCACCATGGATCAAGAGGTGCCAAGGTGAGAACTTGGAAGAAGCCCGATCCTAAATCAGGTTGGACAGTTGCCTCTTTGGAAATGGCAGTTTTCTAGAAGCTGGTGGAGTCAATGTTGTCTGCCTGATGAACAGTCTTGGAAAGAATCTTCTAGGTAGAAAAACTGGGATGCCAAGAGAGCAGAAACACGAGTTTCCAGCCCTGGGAGGAGACAGTGGGGTCACCAAGGGATGGCTTAAAGAGACTTCACCCATTCCTGTAACCAGCCAGCCCTGTTCCCCAGCTTTGATGTGGACTATTGATTGATACTGACTATTTCCAATTTTTTCTAAAGGGCAGGTCACTACTCCCACCAATTTTTATCCAGGAATCCTTTAAGCCCTCCTGGATAGAAATTTTGAAATGTTTATTTGTTTTATTTTTGACTGCATCAGGTCTTAGTTGCGGCACGTGGACTCTTTTCTTGCGGCATGGACTCCAGAGTGCACAGGCTCGGTAGTTCCGTGACACGTGAGATCTTATTACCCTGATCAGAGATAGAACCCATTTCCCCTGCACTGGAAGACTGCTCCGTAACCAATGGATCACCAGGGAAGTCCCCTGGATAGAAATATTGAATCCACGATGATAAAATAATGAATAAAATAATAATAGTAATAAGGAGGCTGGCGGTCCAGTGATTAGGGCTCATTTCTTTTCTGACACAGCCCAGGTTCAAGCCCTGATCGAGGCATTAAGATCCTGTAAGACTCGAGGCCTGAGCCTCAGAAACCCCTCAAGGCCCTCTGTTGTCCACACTCCCAACCTCAAAATATTTTATATTTATAGAATCCTTCACAATTTCTACACCCCTTCCCCCACAAGTTATTGCTTTAAATTTCATGACAAACCCTTGAGTTCATATGTAGGTGTTAGCCCCTTTCTACTGCAGAGGAAACTGATGCTCGGAGAGGTTAAGTAATTCATCCAAGGTCACCCTGCCACCATACAGGAAGTGGTGAAATAGGGACTCCGGTCCAAGCATCCAGATTCCCAGTTCAAAGGGCTTACCACTGTGTTCCTTTGCTTCCCAGAACCTCAGATCCACACAGATCTTGGTGGTTGGCAAACGGAGACCACATGTGTCTAGGCTGGCTGGGGAAGAATGTAACAGGCATTCCCACCAGAGGCAGCAGAGGCTCTGTGACAGCCTTGTTGCAGTGATTAAATCATCCTGTGCCAGTGACAGATTAGAAGATTGGGAGGCAGGTGGACTAGGAACCTGGAAGCGCCTTTGGGACAGCCCAACCCACATGAACCATCCATCACTAGGAACTGGCAGGACCCATGGGCTTCTCCGGCCCCTCCGAGGACCAGACAGCAGAGGCCCTGATGAGACAGATGTTATCCCCTGCCATTTGCATCTAAAATTCCTCATTTCTTGGCAGGAATTGATGGAGGAGGCATAAAGGAGTGGTATAATGGGGTTGGCATTTTTAATTCCTTTCTGACCCCCATTTAGGGCAGCCTCAAGGGGGAAGTTCCCGAAGGGTCAAATGACTTTAGGTGATGAGCATGAATACAATTAGACAACTCAGCCAAGAGGTGTCAGAGGCCTGTGGAGGGCCATTTGGCAGAATCACACTTTTAAATGAATGAATTTATCCTACAAATATATTCTCTCATGGGCCAAATGAAGCATTCACAAAGACATTCACTGTAGCACTTGTCCATGTAGCAAACAAATAAATATTAAACACTGCAGATATAGCAGGAAACACACCAAAGCAGTTGCTCTGATGAGCTTTCCTTCCAGAGATGAAACATTTATTTATTCATCTAATAAATCTTTACTGAGCCCCTACTATATGCTAGGCATTGTTCTAGGATAGTGTTGCCAAATAAAATATAGGCTACCTAGCTAAATTTGAATTTCAGATAAACACAATATTTTTTTTAATTTTTTTTATTTTTGACTGTGATGGATCTTCGCTGCAGCACAGGCTCAGTCATCATGGCTTAGTTCCCCCAAGGCATGTGGGATCTTAGTTCCCTGACCGGGAATTGAACCTACATTCCCTGCATTGGAAGGTAGCTTCTAAACCACTGGACCACCAGAGAAGTCCTCAAATCACAATATTTTTTTAGTGTATCTGTGTCCCTGGGGAGGGATGGACTGGGAGTTTGGGGTTAGGAGATGCAAAGTATTACATATAGGATGGATAAACAACAAGGTTCTACTGTACAGCACGGGGAACAATATTCAACATCCTGGGATAAGCTGTAAAGGAAAAGAATATAAAAAAGAATGTGTATGTGTGTATAACTGAGTCACTTTGCTGTACAGCAGAAATTGACACAACGTTGTAAGTCAACTATACTTCAATAAAAACTAAAACAAAACCAAAAAAACTATGTCCCAAATGTCCTGCCCTCTTGGGATGAAAGTATGGGAAATTCTTACACTAAAAAATTCACTGTTCATCTGAAATTGAAATTGAGCTGGAAAGACTGTATTTCAATATATTAATTCCAGCAACCCTATTCCAAGAACATTGTTTATAGTTCAGAAACACCTTAAGTGTCAGTCAACAGGGAACTTGTTAAGTAAATTATAGAAAATCCAAACAATGGGAAATCATTACCCCAAAAATAATAAAGTAGATCTGTATGGTGATTTAGAATTATTTCTACAATGCAGAGTTAGGTAAAAAGAGGAAAGTTCAAAATAGTATACAAGTTATCTCACCATCTGGTGAAGAAAAAGAAATATGGAGACATGTACATATGTGTTCATCAAAGCACAGACTCTCTTGGATAGGTGCCCAGAGATGGATAACTGCTTGCTTCTGCGGAAGGAGAACAAGAAAACTGGGGGGAAACAACAGTACCCCTCAGAACTTTGAATTTTGACATAAATCCATGTATTACTTATTTTAAAACAACTTCTTTTGGGCTTCCCTTATGAGGGAAGGTACCCAGTAGGTAAAGAATCTGCCTGCAATGCAGGAGACCTGGGTTTGATCCCTGGGTCAGGCAGATCCCCTGGGGAAGGAAATGGCAACCTACTCTAGTATTCTTGCCTGGAGAATCCCATGGCCAGAGGAGCCTGGCAGGCTACAGTCCCTGGGGTTGCAAGGGTCAGACATGACTTAGCATCTAAACCACCAAACAACTTCTTTTACCTGTGTGTGTGTTTTAAGATATTTCGACTGGCAGGGTTGTACGATTCTTGGAAAGAGTTACCATAGGCTCCCTGAGGTCTTCGACACAATTCCAGGATGGTCCAGGAGGCAGGAGAAAGGACACAAGGACCTTGGAGGGTCACTCAAGTTCAACATCAAAAACCAAGGCATACCTGTAGGACCAGGTACCTAATTTTCAGGACCTAATACAACATGGTAACCCCTTGTTCATAAATTATTAAGAATTCCAAAAATGGTAATAGCAGAGCTTTAAATCAAGTATGAGTTCCTTTTACACAAAACAGAGAAAACCCACACCACAGGTGCTGGTGGATTTCTTCGAATAAGGACACTGGGAACATAATTCCTCACACAGCCATTTTCCACACTCACCACTGCTCCAGTCATGAGATCAGAAGTGAAACCAAAGGAATAAAATAAATATAAATCAAAGCCAACCATGTTAATAAAAGGGGTCTAAGTTTCAGTGCGACAGGCAGAACATTAGAATTCAGATAGCTTTAGGCTCTTCCCGGACAAATTACACAAATTGCTGTCAGAGGTGTCCCAAGGTTCACACAAAATATGCCTTCTGGCCCATTTAACTCCCATTTCCCGGCAGTAAATTATTAACTGAACAAGGTCGAGCTGGTACAGCTGTAGCCCTAACACAGGCTGACATCCACATGGAAGACCGCTTGATAATTTGTAGTGAAAGTGACCCACACTAAATCCATCTCTCCCTGAACTGCAAGGGAAGAATCCTGGATACAGCATCCCACCTCCTTTTGGAACCGGTACAGAGTCCCCATCAGGGGACTGCAAGGTGACCCTGCAGCCCCAGAGCAGCACCTCATAACCCAGCAGTCAGCGACCTTGTAGGGCCAAGGACACCAGAGGGAGGCCTCCAGTGGGTGAGAAGGAAAAAGGAGGAGGTCGGGAAAGGAAAGAGAGAGACTCTGGGAGAAGAGAGTACCAGCTAAAGAGGGAAGGATGAAACGAGCAAGAGAGAAGAAATAACAAGCTTTCAGACAAAATCTGTGGTTCTTCAGCCTCCTCACCACCACCATCTCAGCTTCTGGAAGTCCTTCCGGTTCTTGAGGCTCAGCTCAAAGGGCACTTCCTCCAAGGAGCTTTCACTGATTGCCACAAAACCATGTTACTACAAAAAGAAATAATAACATTGATGGAGAGTGTACTGCGTGCCAGCTGCTTCATCTCATTTAATCCCCTAAACCCTTTGAAGTAGACACTATTGCCACCCCAGTTTTTCAAAGAAACCAAGGTACAGAGAGGTTTAGTAGCCTGCCCAAGGTCACACAGGTGGCAGATGGTAAAGCTAGAACCAGAGAGTCTGACTCCAGAGCTCTCACTTTTTACCATTCAGGGCTACCATTTCCTTCTTCTGCCCCATCTGTGCCGTCCAGTGGCTCAGACTTTGCTTGTGACTCAAATTTCACCTCTCTACTCCCGTCTCTAGGACACTGTCTCACTCATACCCCTGTTTCTCCAGGAACCCAACCAATATCTAGCACATAGTAGGTACTCATGAGAAGTGAAGTTGCTCAGTCGTGTGCATCTCTTTGCTATCCCATGGACTGTAGCCTACCAGGCTCCTCCATCCATGGAATTTTCCAGTCAAGAGTACTGAAGTGATTTGCCATTTCCTTCACCAGGGGATCTTCCCAACTTGGGGATTGAACCCAGGTCTCCTGCATTGCAGGCAGACGCTTTACCCACTGAGCCACCAGGGAAGCCCAGTAGGTACTTAGTAAATATCAATTTCATTTCTTTCTCTCATCAGACACATGTACAAAAAGTACATTTAAGCAAAGAGTAGGACATGGTTGAGCAACTGAGCACACACACACAAGCTACAGACAGGGAGAAAATATTTACAAATCACATACCCAACACAGGATTCATATCCAGAATGTATAATGAACTCTCATAACTGAACAATAAGAAGATAGGCAACTTGATTTACAAAGGAGCAAAAGGACTTCCCTGGTGGTCCAGAGGTTAGGAATCCGCCTGCCAACCCAGGGGACACAAGTTCATCCCTCCTTCGAGAGGATTCCACACACCACAGGGCAATTAAGCCCATGTGCCACAACTACTGAAGCCCACATGCCCAGAACCCGTACTTGGAAACCAGAGAAGCCACTGCAATGAGGACCCGTGCACTACAGTGAAGAGTAGCCCCCACTCGCAGCCACTGGAGAAAGCCCTCGCGCAGCAACAGAGGCCCAGTGCAGCCACAAATAAATACATTTTTTAAAAATGAGCAAAAGATATGAACAATGCTTCACCAAAGAGGAAATAAGGATGGCAAATAAGTGCATGAAAAACTGTTCAATATCATTAGTCATTAGGGAAATGCAAATTTAACCTCTGATGAGCTATTACTACACAAGTATTAGAGTGACTAAAATTTAAACTGCTGACAGTACCAAAATCTGGCCATGATGCAGAACAACTAGAGCTCTCATACATTGCTGGTGAGGATGCAAAATGGAACAGCCACTCTGGAAAGTAGTTTGGCGGTTTCTTACAAAGCTGAGTATATATACATTTACCCCATGACCCAGTAGTCCCACTCCTGGGCATGTATTCTGGAGAAATGAATATTTACGTCCACACAAAAACCTGCACATGTGTATTTATAACATCTCTGTTCATAATTGCCAAAAACTAGAAATAGCCCCAAATGTCTTTGAATGGATCAAGAAACCAAGTCCATCCAGACAATGATGTATAACTCGGCGATAAAAAGGAACAAACTTTTGGCACAGAAAACCTGGATGGAGCTCAAAGGGCTTTATCCTGAGTGAAAGAAACCAGTCTCTAAAAGTTCCGTGTTGTGTGATGCCATTTGTTTGACATTCTCAAATAACAAAACTATAGGGAACAGATCAGTGGTTGCCAAGGGTTAGGTATGGAGAAGTGTGGAATAAAGGGATAGCACAGGGAGTTGTTTGGAATGATGGAGCAATCCTGTATCCTGATTATGGGAATGGTGATAAAAATCTATACATGTGTCAAAATTCCTGTAACTACTCACTAGAATGGCTATAATCAAAAAGACAGGACTTCCCTGGTGGTCCAGTGGTTAAGAATACGCCTGCCAATGCAGGGGACATGGGTTTGATCCCTGGCTGGGGAAGATTCCACCTGCCGAGGGGCAACTAAGCTTGAGAGCCACAAAACTGAAGCCCGTGCCTCTAGGGCCCATTCTACGCAACAAGAGAAGCTTAACGCAACGAGAAGCCCTCACACCACAGCTAGAGTCGCCCCTGCCCACCACAACTAGAGAAAGCCCACACACCGCAACAAAAACCCATCACAGCCAAAAATTCAGTAAGTAAGTAATTTTAAAAAGACAAATAATAAAAAGTGTTGGTGAGGAGGTGGAGAAACTGGAACCATCATACATAGCTAGTGGGAATGTAAAAGGGGGCAGCCACCCTAGAGAATAGTTCAGCAGTTCCTCAAAAAGTTAAACATCCAATTGGCTTTTAGCTATAAGCCCAAGAGAATAAAAGCATATTTCCATAGACAAATTTGTACACAAATGTTCATAGCAACATTATTCTTTTTTTTTCCCCCTTTTTAGCCAAGCAGCTTGTGGGATCTTTGTTCCCCAATCACACCCCCTGCCGTGGAATACCAGTCTTAATCACTGGACATCCAGAGAAGTCCCCCAGCATTATTCTTAGCCAAAAACTAGAAACAACCCAAATGCCCATCAACTGATGAATGGATAAACAAAATGTGATACATGCAGACAGTGGAATATTATTCAGTCTTTAAAAAGGAATAAAGTACTGATACATGCTACAACATGGATAAATCCTGAAAACATTATGTAAGTAAAACAGGCCTGACACAAAAGGCCATATATTGTGTAATTCCATTTATATGAAATGTCAAGAATTATACAAATAGGGATTTCCCTTGATGGTCCAGCAAAGACTCCACACTCCCAATGCAGAGAGTCCAGGTTCAATCCCTGGTCAAGGAACTAGATGTCACAGGCTGCAACTGAAGATCCAGCATGCTGCAACAAAGATCAAAGATTCCGAGTGCCACAAGCAAGACCCAGCACAGCCAAATAACTGAATAAATATTAAAGGAAAAATACACAAATACACAGAAACAGAGAGTAAATCCATGTTTGGCAGGGCTTTGGGGAAGGAATAAATGAGGAATAACTACTAATGGATATGGGGTTTCTTTGGGGAATGATGAAAATATTCTGGAATTAGTGGTGATGTTGCACAGCTTTGTAGATACACTAAAAGCCACTTAATTGTGCACTTTAAAGGGTGAATTTTATGGCATGAGAATTATATTGACAAAAAATTCATAGAACTCTATACCCGCAGGAAAAAAATAAAGTTAAAAAGTCAAATTTAATACAATTAAGTATTATGCCTGGAGGGTAGGAACCAGGTTCTTACCTACTGTGTAAGGTGCCTCACACACTAACCATTTTGGACAGGAGTTCCCAAACTTGACTACACCTTGGAACTTCCTGGGGTGGGGGTGGTATTTAAAAATTGTGATGCTTGGCAACCACCCCTAGACATTCTGATTTAATTGGTTTGGGGTGAAATCTGGGTATTGAGCATTTTTAAAGCTTCCCCAGTAATTCTAATATGCAGCGAAATTTGAGAACCACTGGCTTAGGAAATAATTGATGAACAACCATTCCCGAGAGCCAAAAGCCAGCCCTCCTCCCCTCCTCCATCTCAGAGCGGTCAGATCAGATTTGTCCTTGGCAAAGAGAACAGCTACAATCATTCCTGCTGTTCACTGTGCCAGACAGAAACAAATCTGAACATTCTTTCCAGTTCCTTAAGGGCCACTGTTCTCTCTGGCATGGTTGATGAGACCACCAGCAGTTCTGAAGGAAGGTTTGCTCTGTCATGCTCTGCTCCTCCATCTTCCCCAGACTCTCTCTCAGGCTGCCTGGGTTAGCACCTGGGGCTGGGGAAGTGAAGGAGTCCACTTAATAAAATCATGCTCAGCAGGGTGTAGCAGGCTTTCTGAGTGACCTTTCCCAGGAAATTCATGTTTTCAAAGCTGGCTCCCTGCAAAACACAGGCCTGGATCGCTAACAATGGAATTTCAGATGCTAGTAGGCATGATTTTATGGCAGAGGGTCTCTTCCCTTGACTTTTCTGGCACATGTCTAGACAGGTCAAGCAATCGCCTGACCTGCTGGTTTTCTTTTCTTATTGATTGGACTGATTCACTGAGTGATGTATTTATTTTTGACTGGACTGGGTCTTTGATGCTGTGGACAGGCTTTCTCTAATTGCAGAGAGCAGGGGCTACTCTCAAGTGGCGGTGGGTGGGCTTCTTATTGCAGTGGCTTTTCCTGTTGTGGAGCACTGGCTTAGTTACCCCACAGCATGTGGAATCCTCCCCAGACCAGGGATTGAACACGTGTCCCCCGCACTGGGAGGCGGATTCTTAACCACTTGGGCCACCAGGGAAGTCCCCTGGCCTGCTTTCTTAGAGAGTGAGATCCTAGCTAGCAGCATTCCATTCACTTCATGACAGTAGTCTGAATTACAATTTCACTCAGCTATGATTAGGTATCATCTGTGGCATCTACAGATGTTCTATGCCTCTTGATCTCATACTTCATTGAAAGCCCTTTTGGATTATCTGTACTTTGTGTTATTATAATGTTTCATGCAGGCGAATCTTTTCTCACAGTTTTAGTTGCAGATTACAAAAACCAACTCAGGCAAGCTCAAGCAACAGGGGAGTTTACAATAGAATTACAGGTGGGACCAGGAAAAGGTAAGCCTCAGAGAAAGCAGGAACTGGGAATCTATGGTGAAGATCAGGGAGTAGAACCTGGGGTTCCATCCTAGTGGATAGGGAAGTTAGATCTCAAAGAGTAATAATAGTCCAACATTAATTGAACATTTACCACGTGCCAGGCACTGTTCTAAATTCTACATATATTAATTCATTCAATCCTAAGAATAACACTATGAGGCCATTAGTTGTTGTTGAGTTGCTAAGTCGTGCCAGACTCTTTTGCGACCCTATGGACTGTAGCCCACCAGGCTCCTCTGACAATGGAGTTTCCCAGGCAAGAATACTGGATTGGGCTGCCATTTCCTTCTCCAGGGGATCTTCCTGACCCAGGGATTGAACCCACATCTCCTGCATTGGCAGGAGGATTCTTTACCACTGAGCCGCCAGGAAAGCCTCTGGAAGAGTACTATGCTCAGATGAGAACCACTGGGATAAACAGACACCCCTAAAATTGTCTACTTCTCTATTTTGCGAGCTTCCTGAAGTTAAAACCCGTGTGCTTTCTTCTTCTCCTTCTCCAGGATCTGGCCTAAAGGTACCCAGAGCTGTTACTCCAGTTCTTCCTCCCCAGGATTTAGCTGGGCATCCAATCGTACCAACATGGGATGATAGGAATGAAAATACGAGTCATAAATGGTAATTTTCCTTCCAACAAGCTTTGACGAATGTACAACAATCTTCACAGTTTCAGTTAGTTCAGTTCAGTCGCTCAGTCGTGTCCAACTCTTTGCGACCCCATGAATCCCAGCACACCAGGCCTCCCTGTCCATCACCAACTCCCAAAGTTCACTCAAACTCACGTCCATCAAGTCAGTGATGCCACCAGCCATCTCATCCTCTGTCGTCCCCTTCTCCTCCTGCCCCAATCCCTCCCAGCATCAGGGTCTTTTCCAATGAGTCAACTCTTCGCATCAGGTGGACAAAGTATTGGAGTTTCAGCTTCAGCATCAGTCCTTCCAAAGAACACCCAGGACTGATCTGCTTTAGGATGGATTAGTTGTACTCCTTGCAGTCCAAGGGGCTCTCAAGAGTCTTCTCCAACACCACAGTTCAAAAGCATCAATTCTTCAGCGCTCAGCTTTCTTCACAGTCCAACTCTCACAGCCGTACATGACCACTGGAAAAACCACAGCCTTGACTAGATGGACCTTTGTTGGCAAAGTAATGTCTCTGCTTTTTAATATGATATTTAGGTTGGTCATAACTTTCCTTCCAAGGAGTAAGTGTCTTTTAATTTAATGGCTGCAATCAGCATCTGCAGTGATTTTGGAGCCCCCAAAAATAAACTCTGACACTGTTTCCACTGTTTTCCCATCTATTTCCCATGAGGTGATGGGACCAGATGCCATGATCTTAGTTTTCTGAATGTTGAGCTTTAAGCCAACTTTTTCACTCTTTTTTCACTTTCATTAAGAGGCTTTTGAGTTCCTCTTCACTTTCTGCCATAAGGGTGGTGTCATCTGCATATCTGAGGTTATTGATATTTCTCCCAGCAATCTTGATTCCAGCTTGTGCTTCTTCCAGTCCAGCGTTTCTCATGATGTACTCTGCATATAAGTTAAATAAGCAGGGTGACAATATACAGCCTTGACGTACTCCTTTTCCTATTTGGAACCAGTCTGTTGTTCCATGTCCGGTTCTAACTGTTGCTTCCTGACCTACATACAAATTTCTCAAGAGGCAGATCAGGTGCTCTGGTATTCCCATCTCTTGAAGAATTTTCCACAGTTTATTGTGATCCACACAGTCAAAAGCTTTGGGATAGTCAATAAAGCAGAAATAGATGTTTTTCTGGAACTCTCTTGCTTTTTCCATGATCCAGCGGATGTTGGCAATTTGATCTCTGGTTCCTCTGCCTTTTCTAAAACCAGCTGGAACATCAGGAAGTTCACGGTTCACGTATTGCTGAAGCCTGGCTTGGAAAATTTTGAGCATTACTTTACTAGCGTGTGAGATGAGTGCAATTGTGCAGTAGTTGGAGCATTCTTTGGCATTGCCCTTTCTTTGGGATTGGAATGAAAACTGACCTTTTCCAGTCCTGTGGCCACTGCTGAGTTTTCCAAATTTGCTGGCATATTGAGTGCAGCACTTTCACAGCATCATCTTTCAGGATTTGGAATAGCTCAACTGGAATTCCATCAGCTCCACTAGCTTTGCTCCTAGTGATGCTTTCTAAGGCCCACTTGACTTCACATTCCAGGATGTCTGGCTCTAGGTCAGTGATCACACCATCGTGATTATCTGGGTCGTGAAGATCTTTTTTGTACAGTTCTTCTGTGTATTCTTGCCATCTCTTCTTAATATCTTCTGCTTCTGTTAGGTCCATACCATTTCTGTCCTTTATCGAGCCCATCTTTGCATGAAATGTCCCCTTGGTATCTCTAATTTTCTTGAAGAGATCTCTGGTCTTTCCCATTCTGTTGTTTTCCTCTATTTCTTTGCATTGATCGCTGAAGAAGGCTTTCTTATCTCTTCTTGCTATTCTTTGGAACTCTGCATTCAGATGCTTATATCTTTCCTTTTCTCCTTTGCTTTTCGCTTCTCTTCTTTTCACAGCTATTTGTAAGGCCTCCCCAGACAGCCATTTTGCTTTTTTGCATTTCTCTTCCATGGGGATGGTCTTGATCCCTGTCTCCTGTACCATGTCACGAACCTCATTCCATAGTTCATCAGGCACTCTATCTATCAGATCTAGGCCCTTAAATCTATTTCTCACTTCTACTGTATAATCATAAGGGATTTGATTTAGGTCATACCTGAATGGTCTAGTGGTTTTCCCTACTTTCTTCAATTTCAGTCTGAATTTGGCAATAAGGAGTTCATGATCTGAGCCACAGTCAGCTCCCGGTCTTGTTTTTGCTGACTGTATAGAGCTTCTCCATCTTTGGCTGCAAAGAATATAATCAATCTGATTTTGGTGTTGACCATCTGGTGATGTCCATGTGTAGAGTCTTCTCCTGTGTTGTTGGAAGAGGGTGTTTGCTATGACCAGTGCATTTTCTTGGCAAAACTCTATTAGCCTTTGCCCTGCTTCATTCCGTATTCCAAGGCCAAATTTGCTTGTTACTCCAGGTGTTTCTTGACTTCCTACTTTTGCATTCCAGTCCCCTATAATGAAAAGGACATCTTTTTTGGGGGGTGTTAGTTCTAAAAGGTCTTGTAGGTCGTCATAGAACCGTTCAACTTCAGCTTCTTCAGCGTTACTGGTTGGGACATAGAGCCCGGGACCCTGGGCACCCCGTCGTGTTGTGTGTCCGGGAAGTGACCCACCTTCACACCCCGCAGCTGATCATGGGCGGCCTAAACAAGATTGACCTGGACGACTGGAAGTCCAGCACGCGCTGAAGCACTGTGGGGCTGACAGCACCGTGGTCCCGTGGTTCTGGCAGCGGTGAGCCCGGCTGCTGCAGTTCGTGACGGGCTCCATGCGGGTCCCCCTCGAAGGCTTCAAGGCGCTGCAAGGTGACTACAGTGGCGGCCGGGCCAGGCCGGGTGGGGGCCTGGGACGTCTCCTGGCATCGGGTCTTTCACGATGGATGCCGGGCACGGCAGTGTCGCTCGTCCAGAGACCTCTTCTCTCCCCACTTCCGCTCCTGGGGTGAGCATTAAGAACCAGTAATTTTTATTACGAAAAAAAAAATAAAGGTGCCACAGTTAATATTTTTTTAAGTTTACAAGAGAAAAGTACCTATAGTCCCAACACCCTGCATAACTACTCTCAGTTTTGCATTTTACTTTCATTCCCTGTCTACACCTGCTCTTATAGTGTACACAGATACAGGCAAAGTGTGTACCATCTGGGTTCTGCTATTTTCACTTAACACTTAGAAATGTTTTCCATGTTATTATATGGTTTTCATAATGAATAATCTTTTCAAAGTCTATGTAGTGTTCCATTGCACAGACCTACTTTAATTTTAAACACTCTCCCAAGTGTTAAATGTTTAGCTAATTTCCATGTTTATTGATTTTGGGTTTCTTGCTTTATCAGGAATGCTGCAATACATATGTTTATATACATAATTCTGCTTCTGCTTTAATTATTCAAATAATTCCCAGAAACTATTGAGTCAATGGGTGTGGATATCTTCATGGCTTTTGGCACACAGTTCCATATCACTCTCCCAGGGATAGATACCAATTTACAATGTTTCCTGGCAGTCTATACATGCCCCAACTTTACTACAACTTCACCAGCATTGAGGATTTTCATTAAAAAAAAAAAATCCATCATATATGTATATAAAGTGGCTTAAATTTGCAAGTCTGTGATTTCATGCATTTTCCTAGTACTAGTTATTATTTAGATTCCTCCTTACATTAATAAATAATATGTGGTGTCTAGAATGGAAATTATTATCATCATTTTGCACATCAAAATCCCATCCAGAGGACCTCCCAGTGGTTAAGCATCTGCCTGCCAGTGCAGGGCACATGGTTTTGGTCTCTGGCCCAGGGAAGATTCCACATGCCACTGGGTAACTAAGCCCACACACCACACCTACTGAAGCCACACGCACTAAACCCATGCTCTGTAGCAAGAGAAGCCACCACAATGAGAAGCCCTCACACCGCAGCTAGAGAAAGCCCAGTATGGCCAAAAATTACGTAATTAATTAAAAAAAATCCCACCCACAGAATTTAGGGAAAGTTATCTGAGTTCACAGAGTCGGTCAAATAAGAAGGAAAATTTTTGGTCTACCTAGTCCAGTGCTCTTTGTGCCCCATCCCATACATAGCTCAGCCCGCCTTAGGCTCAGCGCCAAGATCAGGAGCAAAGGAGGGGCTGGTTCAAAAGACCTCTCTCTGAGGTCTGTAGTTAACTCCCCTCTGACTCCAAGGTTTCAGCCCAGGTCTTAAGCAGTACATGGAGGCAGCCCCCAGAAAGGATTCCTGCTTCTGGGTCTCCTGCCTTGCCTCTTCTGTTCCAGGTCCTATGGTATTTCTTTTTCTTCTTTACTTTTTTTAAATTTATTTTTTTTGGCTCTGCTGGGTCTTTGTTGCTGCACAGGGGCTTTCTCTAGTTGCAGAAATGGGGGCTACTCTAGTTGCAGTATGTGGGCTTTTCATTTCAGTGGCTTCTCTTGTTGCAGAACACGGGCTCTAGGGCACTTGGGCTTCAGTACTTGCAGCATGAGGGCTCTAGAGTGTGGGCTCAGTAGTTCTGGTGCACGGCTAAGTTGCCCTGCGGCATGTGGAATCTTCTTCCCTGACCAGGGATCCGGCCTGTGTTCCCTGCACGCTGGAAATCTGCAGGCAGATTCTCAGCCACTGGACCACCAGGGAAGTCCCAGGTCCTGCAGTATTTCACCTGATAAATTCCTGAGGGTAGTGATTCCCAGACCTGGTTGCTTCCCAAGATCCCTGGGAAAACCCTTTTCACTTCCCACACACAGACTGCTGATCTGTGGAGTCAGAATCTTCAAGGTCTGAGGTCTGAGGATCTACAGTTTTTTAACCCCCTCTAGATAATTATGAGGCTTACCTAGGTTAGAACCCACTGTGTCAGGGTCCGGAGAAGGCAATAGCAAGCAACTCCAGTACTCTTGCCTAGAAAATCCCATGGATGGGGGAGCCTGGTAGGCTGCAGTCCATGGGGTCGCTACGAGTCGGACGCGACTGAGCGACTTCACTTTCACTTTTCACTTTCACACAATGGAGAAGGAAATAACAACCCACTCCAGTGTTCTTGCCTGGAGAATTCCAGGGACGGCAGAGCCTGGTGGACTGCCGTCTATGGGGTCGCACAGAGTCGGACACGACTGAAGCGACTTAGCAGCAGCAGCAGCAGTGTCAGGGTCCATAATCCCAGGAGTGCTTGTTAAAAACTCAGAATCCTGGCTTGCCTTGAGTCTGCTGTGGAGCCATGGAATTTGCATTCCAACAAGCATGCTGTCCACAGACCATACAAAGGGGACCTTTGGGGACTGGGAAAGGGCCTCTGGAGTCACCATTTTCCAATTTAATCAAAATGAAGACGAACCTCAATTGGAACTGGCTCTTCCTTCTTCCCAGAGGAACCGGCTAGATTTCCTATAAATCCAATTTGCTCATCTAGCTCCAAAGCGTTAGCATAAAAGCACTGGAGAGTGAAGGAAAAGGAGAACAGCAATCCTGCCCAAGAGAAAAACCTCTCTTCCAAGCAAAGAGGGGGGCTGTGGTGGACAGCGTGGCAGGTGGTGTTTATCTGCAATCATGGGCTATTCACCAAACTCCCAAACTGCCTGTAAGATGCAAATTGTTCACCAGCAACATCCCTTAGCCATTCATCTTGTGAACTGATGGCAGTTGCCTTCTTTTTCCCTTTCTCAAATCAAACTAAGAAGCCAGCAAAACCTGGAAGCCACACAAAGGCAATGCTTCCTGTGTCACAGAGCAGGATATCACCCCAGCCCCTGGAGTCGGGTTTGTTTCCTTAGACAAAAACCACAAAGATGTTCTCCTTTTCTTCGAGGTGGGGAGAGATGATATTTAACTTCAGACTTGTAGCAATCTTCCTGTCTCACTCTCCATCAAACACTTACTGAGAGCAGGAATCTGGGGTCCCAACCCAGACCAAGTCATTTGTTTTTCAAAGAGTTTTTACTGCAGTTCATCACTTACCAAAATCCGACAGCTTTGGACTTCCCTGGTGGTCCAGTGGTTAAAAATCTGCCTGCCAATGCAGGGGGCACGGGTTTGATCCCTGCTCCGGGAAGATCCCACATGCCTTGGGGCAACTAAGCTCGTGTGCCACAACCACTGAAGCCTGTGCCCCTAGAGCCCATGCTCCAGAACAAGAGAAGTCAAAGCAATGAGAAGCCCGCACACTGCAACTAGAGAATAGCCCCCCTCGCCACAAGTAGAGAGAGCCCACATGCAGCAATGAAGACCCAGCATAGCCAAAAATATAAGTAGATAAATAATTTTTTTTTAAATACTTACAGCCTTGAACACAAGGGACAGGTAAAAACCCCAATGAATCTGCAAATTTTAGTTTTGAAGTGGCCAAAAAAAAAGAAAGAAAAGAAAATTAAATGAAGATCCCTCAGGATTATGATCATGGCCAAAAAAACCTTTAAAACATCTGTCAAATTGACAAAGATTAAAAAGAATTTTAATACCCAATGGTGCAAGAAGTAAGTAGCATTCTCTTCTACTGTACTTCCTAGAGGGCAACCGGGCAAAAATTAGGCAAATCCCATGCACCAACAATCACAGTTCTAGGAATTTATCCCAAGGAAGAAATCCAGGGTGCACATACATTATTACAATGATATCTGTAATATTTAAAAATTGAAATGATTTAATGTTCAAGGGTAAGAGAATAAAAATTGTAGACATACAGTGGGAACTTAGTAAGCTCTTTAAAAATAATGCTATATAGAACAGGAGTCAGAAAACCACACCCACAGGCCAAACGGACCTCTCTCTTGCCTTTGTAAATAAAGTTTTATTGGAACACAGCCATGCTCATTGTCTTTGTGCCCTCAACAATTGCTTTCATGCTATATGACAGCAGTAGTTCCAACAGACCTTATTGCCTGCAAATGGTGAAATATTTACCATCTTAATCCTTACGGGAAAACTGCCAACCTCTGCTATAGAAGAATATTTACAGTGTTTGTGATATACTGCTAGATGAAAATTTAAAAAATCAGGCTACCACATGATACCATTTTTGTTATGCATAGGTATAAGATTGAAATAAATTCAAATAACAATGATTCTGTCTAGGTAGTGGGATCACGGGTGGTCAGATATGTCTATATATTTCTGAGAGGCTCTTTTTGTGTTTTTCATGTCCATACTGAATATGTATTATTTCTATAATTATTAAGAGGGAAGAGGAAAAAATAAGAGTGGGACTTGCCATCTTCTACTCTCCCCTCTTAAGCTCCATCCCAACTCCCAGCTTCATCCCAACCCTCTGCCAGAGCACTTCCTTGTCCCCATCCCCACCCTAATCTTGTCTTTCTTTGCAAAACCCCTGCTCAGTTGAAAAAAGGAGAGGATTCTTTTTATTCCAGGCAAGGCCCACATCATCATTTGCACCTGGGAATAAGGAGGGGCACAAAGGAGAAGAAACAGTTTTGTTTTGTTTTGTTTTTTTAAACTGGTTTTGCCTCTGACCTAAAACTACAAACCTTAGTAACACTCAGGGCCCTAGCTTATTAACATAGTAACATTAAGTAACCTTCAGGGCTCTAGCTTATTCTCCAAACCAAGAAGTCCTCAGTGCTGCCTTAATCTAGGGCATGCGTAAGGGCTTGTGCTGAGGCTGAAAGCCTGAGTACTGACCAGCATTACGATATCAAAAGAGACCTTCATGTACCCACCCAACAAACTGCCCCCAAGCCCTCATTGGCACAAAACATAGCCCTACCTTAAAAACTGCAAAGACAAGTTTGAAACTTTAAAATAGTCATAATAACTGTCTTTTTTTTTTCCTGTGCCATACTGCCCAGTTTGCAGGATCTTAGTTCCCCAACCAGAGATGGAGCCTGGGTCCACTGCAGTGAAAGCGTGGAGTCCTAATCACAGGACACCAAGGATTTTCTTTTTTTTAACAAAGCATCTTCTCATTATATTTGTTTTTATTTTACTCATTTTTGGTTCTGCCAGGTTTCTGTAGCTGCGCACAGGCTTTCTGTAGTTGCAGCGAGGAGGGAACTTCTCTCTAGTTGCAGTGTGTGGCTTCTCACTGTAGTTGCTGAACTCAAGCTCTAGAGTGTGGCTCAGTTGTGTGGTACACGAGCTTAGCTGCCCTGAGGCATGTGGGCTCTTCCCGGCCCAGGGACCTGTCTCCCCTGCATTGGCCAGCAGATTCTTAACCACTGGACCACCAGGGAAGTCCCTCAATAACCTCTTAATTATAAACTCTTACACATGCACAGAACATCATAGTTGTCAGATCTCTTTTACATACTTCAGTTCAGTTCAGTTCAGTCCAGTCGCTCAGTTGTGTCCAACTCTTTGCGACCCCATGAATTGTAGCATGCCAGGCCTCCCTGTCCATCACCAACTCCCAAAGTTCACTCAAACTCATGTCCATTGAGTCGGTGATGCCATCCAGCCATCTCATCCTCTGTCGTCCCCTTCTCCTCCTGTCCCTAGTCCCTCCCAGCATCAGAGTCTTTTCCAGTGAGTCAACTCTTCGCATCAAGTGGACAAAGTGTTGGAGTTTCAGCCTCAGCATCAGTCCTTCCAATGAACACCCAGGACTCATCTCCTTTAGAATGGACTGGTTGGATCTCCTTGCAGTCCAAGGGACTCCCAAGAGTCTTCTCCAACACCACAGTTCAAAAGCATCAATTCTTCGGCACTCAGCTTTCTTCACAGTCCAACTCTCACAGCCGTACATGACCACTGGAAAAACCACAGCCTTGACTAGATGGACCTTTGTTGGCAAAGTAATGTGTCTGCTTTTTAATATGATATTTAGGTTGGTCATAACTTTCCTTCCAAGGAGTAAGTGTCTTTTAATTTAATGGCTGCAATCAGCATCTGCAGTGATTTTGGAGCCCCCCAAAATAAACTCTGACACTGTTTCCACTGTTTCCCCATCTATTTCCCATGAGGTGATGAGACCAGATGCCATGATCTTAGTTTTCTGAATGTTGAGCTTTAAGCCAACTTTTTCACTCTTTTTTCACTTTCATTAAGAGGCTTTTGAGTTCCTCTTCACTTTCTGCCATAAGGGTGGTGTCATCTGCATATCTGAGGTTATTGATATTTCTCCCAGCAATCTTGATTCCAGCTTGTGCTTCTTCCAGCCCAGCGTTTCTCATGATGTACTCTGCATATAAGTTAAATAAGCAGGGTGACAATATACAGCCTTGACGTACTCCTTTTCCTATTTGGAACCAGTCTGTTGTTCCATGTCCAGTTCTAACTGTTGCTTCCTGACTTGCATACAAATTTCTCAAGAGGCAGGTCAGGTGTTCTGGTATTCCCATCTCTTGAAGAATTTTCCACAGTTTATTGTGATCCACACAGTCAAAGGCTTTGGCATAGTCAATAAAGCAGAAATAGTTGTTTTTCTGGAACTCTCTTGCTTTTTCCATGATCCAGCGGATGTTGGCAATTTATTCTCTAGTTCCTCTGCCTTTTCTAAAACCAGCTTGAACATCTGGAAGTTCACAGTTCACGTATTGCTGAAGCCTGGCTTGGAGAATTTTGAGCATTACTTTACTAGCGTGTGAGATTTAGGTCATTTTATTTCTCTGTACTCAATGTATCAACAGTCAGATGTTATTAAGCACCACCTCCGCACATGGCCCCTTGGGAAATATGAAAAAACATGACCGAAGTACAGAGGTCCTCAATCACATTACAAATCAAAATCACCTGGGGAGCTTGAAAAAAAAAAAGATGTTAGAACTTCCAGGGGTGCAGCCTGGGAATCTGATTTTTAAAGCTCCCCCAGGGAGCTCTCCCACATGCAAGACAATAAGGCCAAATGATTTCAGTGGGTTGTTCTAGAATTTACCTACACACTCAAATCATCTGGAGGGTCTAAAACTCCCAGTGCCCAGTCTGGCACCCAAACCGATTCAATCAGAATGCTCCTGGGTGGACTCCGCCACGAGTATTTTCTAAAACTCCCCAGGGAAACCCAAGGTGCAGCCAAGTTTGAGAACCACTGAACTGAAGGAATTCAGAGGTGATAAGAGGGCAGCCTAGAGTGACCAAAGAATGTTTCTGCAGGAGATGGGAACCAAGCCATGGCTTTGAGAATGAGCAGAAAAGAAAGGAATTTGAGGGTGGAGGACAGCATAAGCAAATATTTGGCTCAGGCCAAAAATTCATGATGAGAAATAAGCCCAGGAGCTTAGGGTGGGGCCAGGTCTTGAGGGGCCAAGGAGGCCAAGTAAGGGGTTTGATTTATACCTAAGAGAGAGTCATAGAAAATCTTAAGCAAGGAAGTGACTGATCTAAGACTTGAGGAAGATAAATCTGGGAGTAAGTACATAGAGATCAACTGGAGTCAGGGGGACTGG
This sequence comes from Bos taurus, assembly GCF_002263795.3. NCBI lineage: Eukaryota > Metazoa > Chordata > Mammalia > Artiodactyla > Bovidae > Bos > Bos taurus. The sequence continues at coordinate 43,370,585 of NC_037346.1, read as the reverse complement.
ACAAGAGATTATGAAAGATTTTATGAAGCCATAATACCTAGCAAGGAAGAGGGTAACAAAGACACACATTCTCTCCTGCTGCTGGAACGTGCAAAAACTGTTACAGCTTTTCTGGAAGGCAGGGCAGCCCCAGGCTTTAGGGTGCCTTTGTGGGGATTGGGACAAGATGCCCCTACCTCCAAGGAGACACAACCCCCTGCCACAGTGCATGGCAGAGCTGAAGCTGGATTTTCGGTCCTGGCTTGCTCCCCTTGAGACGGACCCTCATGTGCAACAAACAACCCTCACAACTGTCTACAGCAGCTCTGCTAGAGGACACGTTCACAAAGCTGCAAGACTGTACCTAACCACCTCAGCTATGGATCACTAAATGTGGAGCCTTTAGGGACTGTTCCTGCGTCAGGGCAGCAAGTTCGCCATAGAACCACATGTATGCCAGAAGTGCCCAAGACAGCAGTGAAGTTTCTGGCAGACCTTGGACCAGGGAAGAACAGATCAGTGACAAGCATAGAGTATCTATGATCCGGTAGATATTTCCTCTTCTGCCTTGATTCAGAACCCTGCTTTTGTCACACAGCAATGTACGCAGCACTAAGGATGACTCAGGATTTGTCTAAGTCATTCCTGGTCATTGCTATTCCTTTTGACAGCGACTGTTCCAAGGAAGCATCTAACAGTCCTGTCTACCAACAATAAGAGGATTTGCCTTCCTTCAAAAGAGAGAGGCATGTGGAGTGGAAGTTCTTGGCCTTGTTTCCTGTTTGGAAGGTGGTTGTGTGAGGATGTGACGTTGGAGTTGTGACAGCTTATCTTGCAACCATGAAGACTGTCAGAAATTCTCAGAGCTTCTGAGCCAAGAGAATCTCAGAGATTCTGACTCAGTGCCAGATTCGACAAGTTCCCAGTTCAAATCTGACCTTGCTGAGCTGCTTAACTAAATCTCAAAACTTCATGTTTTGTGAAATAATTAAATGGCTTTACAATTTGTTACAATTCTTTAGGTATTGTATTACTTGCAACTGAACACATCTGAACATTTACAAATTAACATGTCCAACAAAAATTTAATGATCTCCTACTTGATTGTTGCTAAGTCATGTCTGACCCTTTTTTACCCCACAGATTGTAGCCTGCCAGGCTCTTCTGTTCAAGGGATTTCCCAGGCAAGAATACTTGAGTGGGTTGCCATTTCCTTATTCGGGAGGTATTCCTGACCCAGGGATCAAACCCAAGTCACCTGCATTGGCAGGCGGATCTTTTACCACTAAGCCACCAGGGAAGCCTGCTCCTACGTGATACTAGAGATTGAAAGATAGTTAAAATTCCAGCCCTCTGGGAGTATAAATTCTAGAGAAGACAGAGAGTTTAAACAAATAAACCCACGTGACAAGTGCTCTAGTAGAGGTGTGAATAAACTATTGCAGGATGACAGGAGGTAAAATGACTTCCTCTGAGAATAAGAGAGTACTTATTTATTTTTATTTATTTTTGAATGTGTTTTTGGCCAGGCCGCAGGGCTCGTGGGATCTTAGTTCCCCAACCAGGGATCAAACCTGGGCTCTCAGTAGTGAAAGTGCAGAGTCCTAACCACTAGACCACCAGGGAATTCCCTAAGAGGATATTTGGATGGGATTTTGTTTTAGGCATGGGGTTTGAGGGATATCTAGATGAAGATGTCTATAATGCTGCAGGCAGGTCTGAATTAGATATATATATTTGGGAGGCATTAGCAGAGGGCTGGTAGTTGAAGTCATGGGAGATGTTAAAATCTCCCTATCTGTGGATCAGCGATAATATCAGCAGATTACAAATGAGAATAGCAGGCCCAGGCCAAGACTCATGCATTCAGCTGGTTTAACTATATCAAAGCTCCAGGGCAGCATCTTATGATTGAACCTGTTGGTCTTCTCCCCGGGCTTACAAGATAGATGCCAGGGCTTCAGACACCATATTCTCACATTTTGTTTAAAGGTACCAAAGTCTGCTTGTACAATTGTCCCCTGAAGTCCCTCCCACCTAAACTGCTTGTGCCCCACTGGCCAGGGCTATGTCACATGTCCACCCTTAAACAAATCACAGGCAAAGATGAATTATTTACTGTGACTTCTTGGACCAATCATGATTTGTCCCCTGGCTCAGAGGAGAGGTCACCTTTCCTGAACAAGAAGGAAAAAGAATAATTCTTGCATGAGCGACCAGCAGTATCTGCCACTCACTGAGGGAGCCAAGAGATTAGACAAAGGCCTAAGACAGAGAACTGGGAACTTGTCAACATTTTCAGGACAGAAAAGGAAGGTAGAGATGGAAAAGAAATGATCAGAAAAGGAGGAGAAGAAATCCCAGAAGAAAAGAAAAGAGTGTTTCCAGAAGGAACACGAGCCCAACCACTCCAAACATTATAGGGAAGTCAAATAGATAAAAAACAGTCCTGAAGGCCATTTTTCTTGGTTAGTAGGAGTTTACTGTTGACTTTGATAAGAATGTTGCCAAGAACATAAAAGCATATTAAAAGGGGTGAGTGGGAGGTGAAGAAGTAAAGTGTTCAGGAAAAGGGAAGAAGCAAAACACGCAGCCACTGTGAGAGGACTTGGAAGGAAAATTGTTTTGAACCCAGAATCTGCCAGAATCCTCAACTACAGCTAGACTGGATTGGAAAAGCAGGAAGACTGACCAGCTTACTCTACTGCATATTTATCAGGGACCTTCTTGCCAGTTTGAGAGAGGATGAGACAGGAGAGCCCCTCCCACCTGGCTCCATGATTAATTTCATCTCTCATGGGGCTGGGCATAAAAGAGGGACTAATCATGCTCTCCCACCATCTGGGCAATTATGGTCTCCCATCAGCTGGTACAAAATGAGGGGTTTGTGACACTTAATGGCAACCCTGCCCCCATCACATCTGGGCCTTAATGTCTTGAATTAGCCAAATCAAGGGAAATTTGGAGTTGTATTGTGATTCAAGTGATGGAATAAATAACCCCTTAGCCAGGCTGCACTCCAAGTCTCCCCGCCTTGGTGATGTTTAATTGGAGAAGGCTGAAATGGCACGACTGGCAGACACCTTATGGGGGACGCAGGAGTCTGGGCAATATGGTTGTGGTAGGAATATGCCCAGTTTGGATTCCTTCTGCATGGAGCCTTCCCAGACCTTCCCCATCCGCTGTTCACCCCAGACCCAAGAGCTAGAGCAAAGGGATGTCACAAATTGGGCTGGGGGATCCCATGCTAGGCAAACATCCACTGCTCCACAATTCGAGGATTCTGTGATCCTAGGGTCCCTGTGTGTCCCCTTATCCTGGTGCCTGTATCACACAGCATCAGAATCCTCTGGGACCCTGTCCCATTGATGGCTGCTTGAGGGCAAGGGCCAGATCTGCCTTGCTGAGGCTCCTCTAGGCCCAGAGCCCAGAATAGGGACTGGCATAGAGCAGAACTCAAGAAGTGTTGGCCATGTGAGCAAGCAAAGAAATAAATGAAAGAATGGGGGGCTGCAGAGAACATATTCTGACCATAAAACACTCCTCAAAGGGCATTTCTTCAAGAACCATCATGTGTTCATAAGGAGACACTGTGTCCCTGGGCCATGGTTTCTGATAGGAAGGTAATACTTGGGCTCCTCTTCTGGTTCCCTTTGGATTATGAAGCATCTTCCCATCTAGTATCTCACGACATTCTCAATCACATTGATAGGTTGGGAAAGGAGAGGAAATAACCAAATGAAATTCCAAAACAGATTCAGTAGGAACCTTCTTGCTCATATCAAGGATGTGATTAGGGCAGAATCCCCTTCCTATTTGTGATTCATTATTGCTGACAAAGGTACATATAGTCAAAGCTATGGTTTTTTCCAGTAGTCACGTACAGATGTGTGAGTTGGCCCATAAAGAAGTCTGAACGACGAAGAACTGAAGCCCCTCCAGGACCCTGAAGGACACAAGGCCACCTTGATAGTTAACAATAGCTACAAAAAATGTCTCAAAGTTCACCTTTGATCTCAGTATATGACCAAAATTTGCTATTCTGCTTTGACTTCATCCTTTGGAAAACTGAGTTGTGAAATGTGTTCTTCAGTGACATTTCTGAACTTGTATGTGATGGGTGATCATGTGGCCACATATTTTTCCATCATATCTTGTCAGTTATAACATCAGTAACACAAACAAGGCATGTCATACCAATTTATTAGTATATGTGAATATTCTTTTTCCATAGAGATAAACAGTCCCAATGTACCTTGGAATAAAAATCTCCTGTATGCTCTATGTGTTGAAATTATTGTGTCAAGGTTAAAATTTTCTAATAATGAATGATGAATGTGAAAACTGGTAGTTCTATGTACAAAAATAGTGTACAACTTTCAAATGGTGATATAAGGAAGTAGGTGGGCAACTATGTAAATATCAAAGAGTGTGTTGGCTAAATCAGTGCTTCTCCAACTTAGAGACTATCTGGAAGGTTGGGGTGAGGAGAACTTATTCTCCAGACATCTGATTGGATAGGTCTCTGCACCAGCCCAAGAATTTTCCTTTAGAACAAGTTCCAAGGTAATAATGATGCTGCTGGTCTGACGACCTACACTGAGTAGCACCAAGTGAGAAAACTTTGCAGGAAATATCATAGTCTTTTTGAACTGTGAAACAATTATGAAAATATAAATGATAATATAAAGCAAAATGATAGTTGTGATGTGCTTAATCACTCAGTCATGTCCGACTCTTTGTGATCCCATGGACTGCAGCCTGCCAGGCTCCTCTGTCCATGGGCATTCTCCAGGCAAGAATACTTGAGTGGCTTGCCATGCCCTCCTCCAGGGGATCTTCCCAACCCAGGGATCAAACCCAGGTCTCCTGCATTGCAGGCAGATTCTTTACTGCCTGAGTCTCCAGGGAAGCCCAAGAATACTGAAGTGGGTAGCCTACCCCTTCTCCAGGGGATCTTCCCAACCCAGGAATCAAACCAGGGTTCTCCTGCATTGCAGGTATATTCTTTACTGTCTAAGTCACCAGGGAAGCCCCAAACTGAGATATGGAGAGATAAAATAAATTTTCTAATGTCACGCAGTAGGTAAGTAGCAGATCTGGAATTGACCGTAAGGCCCCACTCCTTTTTCTACACACACACCTGCAGGGCTATTGGGAAAAAAGAAGGAAGATGAAAGGAAGGGAAAAAGGATTTTACAATAGATATTGTCCCAATTTTTCAGCCCATTGTAATATCTCTTTTGGGAGTGCTTCTGGATAAGATGGAATAGTTCATAGCAAGCCAACACTTTCTCCAGGAACAGCTAGAAAAGTCAGATAAACTGCAGAACTAACATTTATAAAAGCATTAGATGTGGACAAAATTGTAATTCTAAAAGATACATGCACCCCTACGTTCATAGCATAATTCACAATAGCCAAGACAGGGAAACAACCTCAATGGCATCAACAGATGAATGGATAAAGAAGATGTGGTAATATACATACAATGGAATATTACTCAGCCATAAGAAAGAATGAAATAATGCCGTACGCTGCAGCAGAGATGCACCTAGAGATTATCATACTAAGTGAAGCAAGTCAGAAAAATAAATACCATATGATATAACTGATATGTCAAATCTAAAATACGACACAAATGAGAACAGACTTGCAGTTGCCATGGGGGAGGAGGGTGGGATAGGGAAGGACTGGGAGTTTGGAATTAGCAGAGGCAAACTGTTATATATAAAATGGATGAACAACAAGGTCCTACTGTATAGCACAAGGAACTGCATTATGGTTTAATTCATTCAGTATCATGAATTAAACCATAATGGAAAAGAATATAAAAAAAGAATGTTTACGTGTGTATATAAAACTGAATCACTTTGCAGTACAGCAAAAATTAACACAACACTATAAATTAACTATACTTCCAAAAAAAAAGCATTAGAGAGCTGCAGAAGTTCTCTAGACAGACTAATGTTCTGGGGGTCAGAGGGGGATCTTATATAGAAATGACTGAATGTCCATAGCTCCTTTTCCCCTGGGAGCATTCACGAATTCTGAGCAAGACTAAACACTGATAATCTGGGCTCGTCCTAAACAGAGGGCTTTGCTGCTGAGCAGAAAAGCCATTAGAGCTTCCAATAGTCACATAAGAATTAGAAAACCAAAATGAGAGACGTTAGGGACCTCCCATATGCAGGCAGTTTTTCCTCCAAACCCATGCTGAATTCCAAAGGTATGCAGGCAGGAAAGCTAAAAAGAGATACTGACAAACCTCTGAAAAGCAAAGCAGAAATTCTTATATTTCTCTTGGTGTTGAGGACACAATCTGCCAGGCCTCAGCTGGAAGCTGAGGACGGTCACATTTAAAAACAGGGCAAATCCAAGGTGCGCTGAATCTCATCAAATCTGTAATACAGCCTCACCCCCACAAGACCCCCATTGGATTAATGGGACTGGCCACATTTTGTGTCTTACAGAGCTAGAATAAACTGTCTCTGGTCGAAAATAACCATTTTGTGGAGACTACAGTGCTTAGTGACATAATTTCTAACACGCAATCAAAAATTAACTACCTATGTGAAAAGAAATATATGACTGACAATCAAATGAAAAAAATACACAATAGTAGATTCACAGTAGATTCTACTGTGAATTCACAGTAGAAGACAAAGGTTTTTAAATAATTATTTTAACAGGTTTGGAAAATAGAAGGTATACAAAATAGATGAAAAATGGAAAATTTTTACAGGGAATAGAAATTTTAAAATCAAGTGGTTATTTGATAACAAAAAAAATCAAATGGACACTGAAAAGAAGAGATCGATGGATGGGTTTACTAGCTATAACAGAGACAGGGTAAATGCACTGAAATACAAGTCAATATGTCTTTTGAGAGGAACAAAGGAATTGGAAAAGAATATTCCTAAATACCTCCCTACTTCTCCTCCCAACCCCCACAACCTCATTCCACTTCCTGCCTTATATATATGTTAGTCACTCAGTTGTGTCCAACTCTTTGCAACCACGTGGACTGTAGCCAACCAGGCTCATCTGTCCATGGAATTCTCCAGGCAAGAATCCTAGAGTGGGTTGCCATTTCCTTCTCCAGGGGATCCTCCCAACCCAGGGATCAAACCTGAGTCTCCCACATTGCAGGCAGATTCTTTACCATCTGAGGCACCAGGGAAGTTTCAGCTTTATAATTTAGGTGATATTTTTTAGGAGTAGCTGCAACAGATATTGTTGTTGCTGTTATTATTTTTTTTATTTTGAAATAATTTTAGATTTACCAAAGAATTGTAAAGATAGTAGAAAGAGTCGCTGCAAATCTTCACCCAGTTTCCTCTAGGATATATATATTTTTAGCAAGTACTGAACCTTTGGGCAAGTAAAATGATCCTGCGTTTTTATTTCTTCATGTGTAAAATTAAAAGGTTGGACCATATTCTTTAAGATCTCTTCCAACTCTAATAACCTATGATCTAAATTGAAGATATATTTTAAATTCTGCCCAGTGGCCACTAAAAGATAATGAAGATGATGATTAATATTTTATATGCATGAGCTATTATTACTATGTGCCTTCCACTCTCCATACATTATCCATCATTTAATCCTCACAAAACTGAATCTATGAGGTAGGTTCTATTATGATGTCCATTTAAGAAATGGAGAAACTATTCATACCAGAGTTATGAATTGGTGGAAGTCCTACAGCTCTCTATGCTGTGAAAAAGGAACTAGATTAACTCAACCAACCCAACTATAATGAGTATTTACCTGGAGAGGGTGAGGGGAGGAATTAAAGAGAGGAAATAGAAGAAGGAATTGGGATAGTCATGGTATAAGAGAAATGGTCCTTGGGACTTCCCTGGTGGTCCAGCGCTTAAGAATTTGCCTGCCAATGTAGGGAACAGGGATTTAGTCCCTGGTCTGGGAAGATACCACATGACATGGAGCAACTAAGCCCACGTGCCACACCTACTGGGCTCACGCACCCTAGAGACCATGCTCTCCAACAGGAGAAGCCACCACAATGAGAAGCCCACGCACCGCAACTAGAGAAACCAACAAAGACTCAGCACAGCCAAAAAATAAATATAATTAATTTAAATAAAAAATAAAACGAAGGGCTGCATAGTTATGCAAGATATGGACCCTGAGGGAGGCTGTGACCTCCCTGATATTTTTTAAAAAGACAGAGAGAAATGGCCTTTGATTGAGAGTAAGCAGTCCCATTTTAAGCTCCAGCTCTACCATGTTTTGGCTTTGTGACTTGAAGCAATTCATGTCAAGTGCTCTAAACTTCAGTTTCTATATCCCCCAAATAAGGGAAATTCTATAATAGTAGCTGCTATAGACTAAATGTTTCTATCTGCCCCCCACCAACACACACACTCAAAATTTATGTTGAAACCCTAATCCCCAGTGTGACGGTATTTGGAGGTGGGGCCTTTGGGAGGTAATTAGGGCTAATTAAGTCATGCGGGTGGGGTCCCATGATGGGATTAATGCCCTTATTAAAACGAAGATACACAAAATCTCTGTCTTGGCCACGTGGGGATGCACAAGAAGGCATCTCTTTGCAACTCAGGAAGAACCAAAGCAGCCCGCACCTTGACCTTGGACTTGCCAGCCTTCAGATCTGTGAAGAATAATGTTCTGTGTCTAAGCCACCCAGTCTACAGCATCTTTGTTACAGTACCCTAAGGTGGTTCAGTGCTGAAGAATCCACCTGCTAGTGCAGGAGACGCAGGTTCGATCCCTGGGTTGGGAAGATCCCCTGGAGAAGGGCATGGCAACCCACTCCAGTGTTCTTGCCTGGAGAATCCCATCACAGAGGAGCCTGACCGGCTACAGTCCATGGGGTCGAAAAAGAGTCAGCCCCGACTGAGCAAGGAGCATACACACAGCCCAAACTGACCATGGAGCTAACACAGGACATACCGTGCGTCTGGCTTGCTCCAGGTTTCTTCATTCATCGCACAAGTACTTTTTTCGAACTTCTGTCAGGCACTGTTCTAAATGCTCCAGACACTCAGCAAACAAAACAAGATGCCGCCTTTCTATAGTTTATGGTTTAATTTGGAGAGATGAGCAATAAACAAGTAAACCATTAGTTCTTACAAAAACTATACAGAGTAGGTACTGTTATTTAAACAAGGAAACAGGGGCATAGCGAGGTGAGGGAATTTGCTCACTCCCACAGCTGGGAAGTAATAAAAACAGATTCAAATGCAGATTGTTTGGCTCCAGAGGCCATACACTCCACTCCGTCTACACTGTTCTGCCTGTCTGGTAGTGGCCTCACAGGGTTCTTGTGAGAATCTAGTGAGAGAAAGGTACTAAAACTCTTTGTGGGACTTCCCTGGTGGTCCAGAGGCTAAGACTCCACTTTCCCAATGCAAGGGGCCCAGGTTTGATCCCTAGTCAGGGAACTAGATCCTGCATGCTGCAATTAAGACCCCAGCACAGCCAAAGAAATAAAAATAACTTTTTAAAAAGTCTCCTTGTAAACTGTAAAGCACTGTACACACACTGGAGCTGATGGTGTGGCCGGCCAGGATCTGCAGAGGCAATGACTGTGGTGGGAAAGTACCTCCAGTGTACTGCTCACTATGAAGCCCCTTCAATTCCACAATTCTCTGGGATGCTCCTGATGTGAATGGTGAGGGGCTGGCAGGCATGCAAAATAATGAATTTGGCTGCCTTCCTGGTGGCTCAGATGCCCCACAGAGACACAGCCTGAAACACTACCTTGATCTTCACTTATTTTGGGTCACCATCCTGTCAGAAGAGAAGTCCCGTAGGCAGGGTGACTAAGGCTGGTGAGTCATGCACCCTGCCAACCTCCTTCGTGTACCAGCATCCCTCAGCCGAGGGAAAGAGAGGAGAGCTTGTGCCCATCTGCACCCAGTGTGGAGGGCTGGGGGCTAGGGAAGCGAGGACTTCCCTTCAGACGAGACGGAAGGCTCTCTACAGTCACTCACAGACCCTCACACACGCACAACATACATATACACACACACTCGCATCAAACAGTCTCCTGCCACAAAGAGGTACTTGTCAATCCTTCCTTAGAAGAGGGCCCTCAGACTTCCCTGGGGGTCCCTTGGTTAAGACTCTGTACTTCCACTGTAGAGGGCACAGGTTCGATCCCTTGTTGGCAAAGTTCCACAGGCCGCATGATGCAGCCAAAAAAATAAGAGGTCCCTCAGTAGTTACTGGCTAGCTGAATGAGTGCATAAGTGGAAGGACAAATAACAGATCACATTTGCAAAGTGATTAACAGCTTACAAACAGTTGTCCCATATACTAGTTCATGTAATCTTCAAAAAAGAATGAGGTGGGTATCACCCGAATCCCAAATACATAAATAAAAATACTGACGCTCAGAGAATTACTGTCAACTCTTCAAGGTCTCACAGCTGATTAAGGGCATTTACTGAATGAATGAATGAGTTGGTGAATCAGGATCTGAAACTATGTTGTCTTCTCTGAATTCAGTTACTCTCTTTACCAAATATGATACCACTCTCCTCATGAAGAATTAAACACAGTCTCAGGTGGCTCAGATGGTAAAGAATATGCCTGAAATGTGGGAGACACAGGTTCAATCCCTGGGTCAGGAAGATCCCCCAGAGAAAGGAATGGCAACCCATTCCAATATTCTTGCCTGGAATTCCATGGACAGAAGAGCCTGGCAGGATACAGTCCACCATGGGTCTGTAAGAGTCAGGGTCGCAGAAAGTCGAACATGACTGAGAGACAAACACCTTTCCTTTTTCCTCTGAGGAAGGGAAGTTGGAGGCAGTAGTGATAATAAGGCAGTGCAGGAAGGTGTCCTGGAAAGCCAGTGTCACCTTCTTAGCTGATGCCTTTCCACAGAGAGAATGACCTGCCCTCTGAGTCCACCAAGTTCGTGCTCTGGCAGCCACCCCAGATCATACTGTCATAACATTTTCACTTACAGACTCACCCCATTTAGACTGTGAGCCCTGAGCCTTGTTTATCTCTGGGTCCCCAGCATCTGGCATCACCCAGGTAATGAATAAATGAATGAACTATGTGGCAGAACTCCTTATATTCTCCAAAACAAGGGATCAGCAGTAATCTGACCCCCAAGATTTCATACAGTGGCTTGGTAGCAAGAAAATGTACAGGGCCAGTTCTGAAAATCCAAAATCTGTCTCTTTGTCTTCCCTTAGAAAGCCCACTAATATTTAGGAGGCTAATATCAACAGGGCAATCTCAACTTTCAGAGAACAAAAGAGGACAAGGACATCCCAGCTGCTCTACCCCAGACAGCCCAGAGAGCTAAATTCTCTTTCTCCCTCAAAAGGGCCCACATAGCATGCTTCCACCCACAACTTGGCTCTCCCCCACACACATACCCCCTTTTCTACCTCCCTGCAGACAGCTTGCCGCTGCCACCTTCCCACCCAGTCCTCGGCTATCAGAACTCTGAACACCCAAAAAGGGAAAAGCAATTTGTGCTGAGAGAAGACAGAGCCAGGGAGGAAGGGAATGGCTGTTTGCTGCCAGCTGACATCCTGCAGACTGAGCTGCCCGCGTCTGTGCCAAGGGTGTGGCCACCGACAAAATCTGATCTAGACAGGAGAGGGAGAGAGAGAAATGTATACTGACTCCTACAGCACTTTCTGAGTTCTAGCTTAAACTGTCCTGAATTGGCCTCCCCAAGAGAGAAGAGGATATCAAAGGCTGGGTGGGGACTTTTCTGGTGATCCAGCAGTTAAGAGTGTGTTCCCATTGGAGGGGACGTGTGTTCAATCCCTGGTCGGGGAACTAAGGTCCTGCATGCCACCTGGTGAGGTAAAAAACAAACCAACAAACCAAAGGCTCATTCATGATGAAGGATGGGAGGTCATACATTCATTCAACAAACATTTACTGGGCATACTACATGCCAAGCAGCACAATCAGCACAGGGATGCAGCTGTGAAAGACAGCACACCTGTCCTGGGAAAACACACTGGAGTGGGAGAGACAGACAAGTAAACAGGCAACTGTGCTGCAGAGAGATCAGAGGAAAGGAAGAGACACCGCGCACAGTAAGAGGTCAGAGGAGGGGCACCTCACCCAGACTCAGGAGTGAAGAGGTAGTCAGGGATTCTGCCTGGAGGAGGCCACACCCAACGCACTGAGTCAAGAGGAACGAGGAGGAATTAGATCAGTGATCATGGGAGGAGAGGCATTTCTGAGCAGCAGGAACAGCCTGTGCAAAGGCCTGGGGCTGACAGAGAAAGAACCCTGCTGGCATGGGCCATGATCTGGAGCAGCCCAGTGAGGGGCTAAGCCGAGGAAAGCTGAAAGGAGGAGCGCCTTTGTCGCAGATGTTAAGGAGTTTGGACCCAGCTGGGCTTTCATCAAAAGGCTTAACTAACAGGAGGAGGTAACTGATCTGATTTGCATTTTGGAAAAATGAGTCTGGCAATCAAGTGGGGAAGAGATTCCCAGGGTTCAAGAAGGGGAAGTAAGGGACTTCTCTGGGGGTTCAGTGGTTAAGACTTCACCTTCCAATGCAGGGGGTGCGGGTTTGATCCCTGGTCAGGGAACTAAGATTCCACATGCTTCAGGGCCAAAAAATCAAAAAATAAAACAGAAGCAGTATTGTAACAAATTCAATAAAGACTTTTTTAAATAGTCCACATTAAAAAAAAATAATAATAATAAATAAAAAAAAAAAGATGGGCAAATAAGAGACCACTAAGGAAGCTAGGGTTGTAGCCCAGTGAGAAATGATGAGGACCTGAATTTAGGATGATTCTGAGGGCAGGAAGAGGAAGACACAGATCTGAACAGTATCTAGGAATTAGACTTACTGGACATGGTGACCAGCAAGGGAAGTTGTGGGTCAGGGGAGGGAGAAGAAGATGATGCCCAGGTCCTGTTTTGGGTGTTGAGTGAATCAGATGAGCGTGCCTTGAATAGAGTTGGGGAATCTGAGCAGAGGATAAAATCTGGGCTGGAAACAGACAAGTTCAACATGGAGTCTCTTGAGTTTAGCAAGATCTCTCTTGCAGACATCCATATTCAGCATGGGGTGGAGGTAAAGTGTGGGGCTAGAGATGAACACTTAAGAGCTGATGCATACCTGCTGTGATTAAAATTCTGGGTGTGGATGAGATCGTTGGAGAAGAATTTGCACATCTGAGGGTGTACAGACTCCATCTTCCTGCCCCCAGGCAAGATGGGCTGAGATAATGTAAGTGAAAGTGCTTGGCCTGACACGTGGGTCGGAATGGATGCTCAGTAAATTGCAGTTAAAGAACAGTAGGTCCAGAATCACGAAGAATCATTTAGTTTAATGTTTTGCTTCCCAGGTGGCGCTAGTGGTAAGGAACCCGCCTGCCAATGCAGGAGACATAATAGACCAGGGTTCGATCCCTGGCTCAGGAAGATCCCCTGGAGGAGGGCATGGCAATCCACTCCAGAGAATCACATGGACATAGGAACCTGGTGGGCTACAATCCATAGGATCGAAAAGAGTCAGACACGATTGAAACGACTTAACACACAACGTTTTACTTCAGAATACAATCAACATCATTCCCCTCTTTCTTTCAAAACCTTCAGTCCTATTATCTCTTTTTTTTATCCTATCATCTCTTGATACTAATTGAGACGTTCCACACCTCATATACATTCCTCCTATCAGATTCCAGTCTTTGAGTCCTGATCATCTTGCTCGCTATATTCACCAACTGCTCACCCTCGCTCCCTGCCTCCTACACTCTCCCTTCGCTGATATTTTTAAACTGTTTATTTTCAGATACTCTTCGTCACTGCCATCAGCTGCCTATTTGAGATATTTTCACCAAATATCGTATTTGTGTAGTTAAATCGTAACTTTTCGTACAGGAAAGCAATGACACAAGTAATCCCCCCCCCAAAAAAATGATCAGTTTAAATGAGTCTTAATTGGGTTGGGAAGCTTCTTCAGTCCCTGTATCTGAATATGGGTTTATTAGATAATCCAAAAGTCAAATTCAAACAAAATGGCCATATTAGGGAAATTGATCCAAGAGGAACTTGCTTAGAACTTGCCCAATTATTCCATTCCAAAGCCTTCAACATGGCACCCAGACTTCTACCTATCCATCTTTCTATCCACCCATCCATTCCATCTATCAATCTTCCCATCCATCTATCCTCCAAATCCATCTGTCTGTCCATCCATCCATCCATCTATCTAAACACATCTTTTGAATGCCTGCTCTATTCCAGACACTTCACTAGGTGCCGTTGTTGTCGCTGAGTCATTTCTGACTGCAGCACGCCAGGCTTCCCTGTCCTTTACCATCTCCCAGAATTTGCTCAAATTCATGTCCATTGAGTCTGTATGCCATCCAACCATCTCATCCTCTGTTGTCCCCTGCCTTCAATCTTTCCCAGCATCAGGGTCTTTTCCAAAGAGTCAGCTCTTCGCATCAGGTGGAAAGTATTGCACTAGGTGCTGAGGGATATGAAAATAAAGGTGACATGGAACCAAGAATCTCCCAATCCAAGTGGGAGACTCAAGATTAAATGCTCTAAAAGAAGAATTAGAAGAGAAGACATAATAATTCTTTCCGGAGGAATCAGGGAAGCCTTCACAAGAAAGGCTCTGATGGAGGAGAAAAATTTGGAAGGGGATAATTGTACCTCTCACAGGGATACAAGACAGAGGGGCAAAATTTACACTCTAGTATACAGGCCACACCTGGGCATGGGGAATCTAACCACAGGACTTCAAACCATGTCCCCTGTCTTTGCCTCTGTATATTCATCGTTATATCAAAGGGATTGTAATGTGCTTTCCTAACTATGCTCCACTGAAGGTAATGTAACCAGTTGTCTCTGTTTGACCTGGTTTGAGAGATTTCTCGGGATTTGGGAGTTTTGATGCCAAAACAGGACAGATCCAGGACGTTGGTCACCGTGAAGGGTGATCCTTACAGATACCATCAAGAGGTCACAGAGGCAGGAAGTAGGGGAGGCAGGACTCAGGGTGGAGGACGGTCCAGGGGGCTCAGAGCCCCCACTTCTACTCTCACCAGATCATGACATTTTTTGCACATTGAGTTTCTTTGTTAGATTTTGTTGGAAGGAACATTGCTGTTAGTTTTTCAAACAGTTTGAAAACCACTGGACTGAATGTTCTCTAGTGTCCTTATCAGTCTTTTGAAATTAAAATTATGTATCTATGGGAAGTTGATTTTTCCTCTCTCCTTTCCATTATCCTACCTTGTATTTTTTTTTTTTTTCCCCTTTCTCGGATGAGAGGCACAGGGGACTATAAGACAGATATAAGCATTTTGCCTCAAAAGTCTTCCTTCCTATAGGACTTATAGAAGCTGTAAAATAAATGAGAAAATACTAAGCTAAATTAAAATTGAGGGGATTTTGTTTTAAGATTTCTTTTTTGAAGTGGACTATTTTTTAAAGTCCTCATGGAATCTGTTACAATATTGTTTCTGTTTTATGTTTTGTTTTTTGGCTGTGAGACATGCGGGATCTTAACTCCCTGACCAGGAATCAAACCCGCACCTCCTGCATCGGAAGGTGAAGTCTTAATCACTGGACCACCAGGCAAATCCCAAAATTGAGTTTTAAAATCCATATCATTCCAGCCTAAAGGAAGGTATCTTTCATTTTATATCTTTCTCCCTCTCCACCTAGCACCACTTGTTCTGAAATTATATCTCTGGGGATAAGTTTGGGCGTTGGGGGACAATTGTTGAATCGTGTCCAACTTTGCGACCCCATGGACTATAGCATACCAGTTTCCTCTGTCTGCCACTATCTGCCAGAGGAGAGTTTCCATGTCACATTTATTTTCAAATCCCTCAGCACCTGGTGCAATACTTTCCACCTGATGTGAGGAGCCAACTCTTTGGAAAAGACCCTGATGCTGGGAAAGATTGAAGGCAGGGGAAACAGAGGATGAGATGGTTGGATGGCATACAGACTCAATGGACATGAGTTTGCTCAAATTCATGTCCATTAAGTTGGTGATACTATCTAACCATCTCATCTCTGCCACCCCGTTCTCCTTTTGCCTTCAATCTTTCCCAGCATCAGGGTCTTTTTCAGTGAGTGTGCTCTTCGAATTAGGTGGCCAAAGTACTGGAACTTCAGCTTCAGCATCAGTCCTACCAATGAATATTCAGGGTTGATTTCCTTTAGGATTAACTGGCTTCATCTTCTTGCCGTCCAAGGGACTCTCAAGAGTCTTCTCCAATACCACAATTCAAAGGCATCGAATTCATCATTCAGCCTTCTTTATGGTCCAACTCACATCCATACAAGACTACTGGGAAAACCATAGCTTTGACTATACAGACCTTTTTCAGCAAAGTGATGTCTCTGCTTTTTAATACGTAGAGACAAGGGGTTAATGAATCACCCTAAAGAATCTCTTCTTTAAAAAAAAAAAAAAAGTCCTTCTTGTTTCAGGGTGGGACCACAAGCTGAGAGGGAACCAGGAGAAGCAGTTGGAAACAACATCCCAGCTCCCCCTCCCATTTCAGCTCCCTCTGGCAGCTCTAATTGAGGCCTGTCACAGGGAGAGAAGCCAGCTGCAAATTGCATTCATCAACGAATTACGGCAATTACAGCCTCAGCCCCAGCCTAATGGGGGTGACACGTCCGGTCAGGCAGTCCCTTCCTCTGATTCAGAGATGTCAAATGCTTTGGACTGCCAGGGTCACTTTCCCCAATCCAGACCCGATGCTTTATCCTGGCCCCACATTCTGCCTTCTGTCAATACAGTAGGAAATATGAATGTTCCCCCAAACTCCTCCCGAGTTCTTCCATCTATCAACTGTCACTGAAATTCACCCAGCAATCTAGGGCCTAATCCCCTGCTGTTCTTTTTTCCTTTTCTTTTTGGCCGAGCCTCAGAACATGTAGGATCTTAGCTCCCATGCCCCCTGCAGTGAAAGCTCAGAGTCTTAACCACTGGACCTCCAGGGAAGTCCCTCCGCTGCTGTTCTTTAAGCTGAGTTTCCTCCAGATTTGGTCCTTGGAAGAATTGATTTGCTGAGAGTTCAAGGGCCTGTTAAGAATGTTTTCCTTGTTGGCAGAGGGCCTGCCCATCTCCTCCATCCATCCTGCCCACCCAGACACACAGGGCCCAGTCTAGGGTGAGGTTCAGATGAAACCTGTGGAGGTGTAGTGGAAGTGTCACCTCCCAGAGGGAGAAGTATGTGGCCACCCACATCTGTCCGCAGCTGCTTCCTCACTCCCTTCCCTGGAACCAGCAGTCCTGGTTTCAACAAGAGGGGTGTGTGTGGGTGTGTGTGTGTCTGCATGCGTGTGTGTGACAAACCACAGGAAATCCACATGCTAGAGACAGGAGGGTTATGGAGCGCATGACACTGCATCCCACTGTGTGATTTGAGATATGAAAATGCAACCAAATGCCCCCAGAGAATACTTTCTTTTTCTCTCCCTTGCTTTTTTGATCAGAATTCTGGCATCTCTACAAACAGGGCTGTGCCATAAAAAAGGGAGGTTCAGAGGTCAGTCCATCCATCCCCCAGCCTCTGACCAGAAACAATCATCTCTTCCTTTCTCCCAGTCTCTGTTTGAAATTAAGAGGGGACAAGGAAAGGAGGTGTCTTTCCAGTGCTGAAGTTTCTAAGGAAGCCAGCCCAGATTCCACCCTTTCCTTCCAGAGAATGTATCCTGTGATGTTTAAGTAGGAGTCAAGCCTTGAGAATGAATTTCTCCTAAAGTGTCCTTGTTCCAAGAGAGGAGGTGGGGATGGATACACCTAGGAAAGGAAGCACGCAACAAAAGGGGTTTGAGTCAAATGTCCCCTGGGACCCCAAAGTTTTCTAAGGGAACAGTGCGGTTCAACTGACCCACTGACAAGGAAAGAGGTCAACGTGGGCAACCCAGTACCCCACTTCCTGGAGGCTTTCAAAGAAACTCAGCATTTCATGCTGAGTTTCAGAAGAGAAAGGGCAGCTCAGAGGCAGGAACCAAGGATGTTGAGGGTAGGGAGGGACCAAGAAACAGACAAAGGGAGAAACAAGGTGGGAAGAGGGCAGATAAGGGCTGAGGTTGAGACCCAGAGGGAGAGTAGAAAGAGGACAGGATTGCCAAACACAGGCAGCAATCAGGGCTCTGGCGTGCCCAGGTCAGCGACTTCTTCTCCTTTCAGTCCACACCCTGAGTGGATGCCTTGATGCCCCGCCCAGGCCCCTCTACTGGCTGTAAGTGTTGGTTCCAGTGACTCCAACAATTTGTGGTGGCCTCTTCTCTGGAGACCTGAGCAACCAGCAGCCTATTAACTGACTGATGGGATAGGGGAAGGGTACCAAAGACCAGCTTCCCTGTCTCAGGGGGCTCCTCTCTGTGGTTCCAGGCTCCATCCAGAGCTTCCCTACTGAGTGAAGTCCAAATCAGAATCCAGCTGTGAGAAGGGGCTTTTGCTGAGCCCCTCTCCTGCCCTATCCTGCTTCCCTCTCTCCTCTTCTCCTGAGACTTTGCCCTCAATAAACCTTGTGCCTCTGAATCCCTGTCTCAGGCTCTGCATCGAGGATCTAGAGCGTCTCTGAGTACAGGTTATACCTTTAGCTCCAGTGCCAAGGAAGGTGTGTCTGTGCACAATAAAGCTAAACCTTAAGATATTATAGGCGATTTTTTGAAAGAATGAGTGAGTGATTGGATTGATGCTCTCGGGCCTGGGGTTGGGGGGGCGGTGGGCGGGGGAGACAAGTGGATGGAGGGTTTTATTGTAGAACTGACCTCTCCCACTACACCTACACACACATTCGGGCCACCCACTAATGTTTGTGCAAACTCAGGAGCAGATAATCCAGATCCCCCAGCTGGCATCTTCCCCTTCAGTAGCTCCTGCCTGAACTCTCTTTCTGCTCCAGCACCTTGCAGGGATTGGGAGAGGGCTGGGCTGAGGAAGGCAGCAAGTGATGGGAAGATGATGAAACTTCAGTCTATCAACACTGTTGCTACTATCTCAGCAGTATGATGAAAGGTCAAAAGCTATTGAGTAAAATCAGGTTAGGAATTTTCTGTGGATTCTAGTTAACTGGGCTCATCAGCAAACAGACAGTTAAAGAGATGGTTTATAGCATGAACACACCCTGATTGAAGCTATAAAATCACCTGCAAAGTAATCAGGTTTGAATCAGTGAGAATCATAGTTTGATAAGGTGTTTTCAATTAAATTGAAGGAATTTCCTGATGGTCCAGTGGTTATGACTCAGAACTTCCACTGCAGGGGGCACAGGGTCGATTCTTGATCATGGAACTAGATTCCACACGCCACAACTAAGAAGTTTGAATGCTGCAACCAAGACCCAACACCGTCAAATAAACATACAAATTTTAAATAATAACAATATTTTTAAAAGAAATTGAATATGAACAACATATGTAATTTAAGAATTTCTGGGAGCCACATTTTTTAAAGGTAAAATGAAGCAGATGAAACTAATTTTAATGAAGCATTTTAACTCAATATATTCAAAAACAACATATCTATATAAAAAAGTATGAGATATATACATTCTTTTTCCATACTAAGGCTTCAAAATCTGTTGTATATTTCATATTTATAGGTCTCAGATCAGTTACATTTCCCCTGCTCAGTGGCCACATATGGCTGGTGGCTGCCATATTGGATATCACAAGTCTAGAACTTGTGAGTCCCTTCCCTATCCCCTGCCCTACGCTGGGCTCCTCTGGAGTGCTGAGGCAGATAATGGGATCTAGATACAGTTTGACCATCCTGGGGTGAACTTGGGAGGAGCTGGGATAGGGGAGTGGTGAACAGACTCTAGGCAGTGTCCCAGGCCAGGTAACTAATTACTGGGAAGAGAGGAACGAAACTGTCTGTTAAACCTCAACCTCAGGTCTTGCCTCCTGAGCAGTAGGTAGGACCAAGAAAGTACTTCAATCCCATGGTCCTCCTCTCTTACTTAATCAGAATACTTAATTCCAGTTCTATATCTGCTTCTTTTCCTCACCTCCTCCAGGAAACCCTCCCAGATAAACTCCCTAACCTTATTTGTTAGTGTCTTTCCTGAATGTTATTAGCATTTACAGACTAAAAAGATTCTTCACTGAGGTGACACCCCAACCCTCCAACCCTTGGGTGGACACCCCGAATTCCATAGATACAAGATGATCATCCACCACACTTACAAGTGTGCCTGCCACTGTCCTGGGGATAGATCGGTGGGCAAAATGGATGAAGGCTGTACAACCTGGAGATGAAGGCAGACAGTAAACAAACTTAAAAACAAAACAAGGTCATTTCAACAAAAGATAAGAGGAAGACAGAAAGATCATTAAGGAGTTCCCCATGCCCACCTCCTACTGAGGACCAGAGAAAGAAAACCAGAAAAAATAATTATGTATTCAACCCCCTCCTTTTACAGATGGGTAAACTGAGGTCAGGGGACAAGAAATGACTTGCTCAAGGTCACAGAAGTCTTGCTTCGTGGGTTACTTTCTGAGATGCTGCCTGGTCTGACTGGTGGCTCCGTTCCTCCCCCATTACACTGGGAGAGTTCCAGGGAATGAGCAAGCACTTCTGCCTTCTCTCTCCTGAGGGATAAGAGTCAGCATCTGGAATGGAAAGCAGGGCATGATCTTATAAAAACAAACACAATCAAAAGCACAAAACCTCACTTTCAGCAATCTTTAAAAGCCAGGTGTCAGCCCCACCCTACTCCACCAATCTTTTCACCAGATTTATTAGGAGGGGGATGGGAGGTGCTAAAGAGATAAACCCTCCTTCCTCTCCCCCTTCACCATCACACGACTCTATCCAGGAGGGGCAGAGACCCGGATTAGCGCAGAGACCTGAATAAACTAAATAGAGATGGAGTCCCAAACAGTTCAGGGTAGCCGAGAGATCTGATATTTCACACTTTCGCTTCCGGTTCCGGTTCTGGGATCCCATGAGTTACGGCGGTTGGTGGGGGGCCCTATAGGTTAGTGGATGGGGGCACGGGCGGGGGTAGGTCCCGGGCCCCAGCTGCCCTCCTTCAAGCTCAAATCTGTTCACATTCCCTTCAGAGCATGCGCTCCTATCTCAGCCTCACTCCCTCCCTGGGCCAAGTCCCAGGGATTTATTTCAGGAACTGTTTCGCCCACTCTGCCTGCCGCCTGTGAGGAGCTGGGTGCTTAGGGTGTCCTCACCATCTGCCCACCTCCATCATCAGCCAGGCATTCCTGGGTGGAGCTCAATCCTCGGGCCTGCAAATCCTCTACCTTCGCTGGTGATTGTATTTCTTATCTCCCATAAAGCAAAAGCACTGTAAAGTCTATCCGCTTCCACCCCTCCCACTCCCCAACCCCCCACACCCCCCACCCTTAATCCCTCACCCCCAACCCCCATCCCTCCACCCCCCTCCCACCCGCTCACACACATACACACACCCCCCTCAGCTTAAAGAGGCCTTAAAATCTGAGGATGGAGGGCGAGGAAACTGGTTTAAATTCTCCCCCAACACACACACTGAAACACTCTCTAAAGGCACATACACATACTTGGTCACTAATCTAGAAAAAATTTGAAATAAGTGTACCCTTTGACACAGCAGTTCTACTTCTAGGAATCATCTTACAGGAAATCTCCAAGAGTACAAAGAAATATATACAAGGAAGTTCATTGCTGGGGACACACTGTGGATTTAATTTATAAACGAAGGTCCATTCATACAATGGAATCTCATGTAGTCATCAAAAAGAATGAGAAAAATCCATATGTCCTGACACTGAATTATGCCCAAGATATAACCTGTACAACAATATGCCTGAGATAATCCCATATGTGTCATATATATATATGAAAGATTTATATAAAACCTGTTCAAAATGTTTAGCTAGCTCTGAAGTTTAGACGATGGGGTGTTCCATTTTCTAAGTTTCTTTCATAACAAAGACCTATAACTTTGGTAATCAAGTGAGGCAGGGAAGAGCATAAAAAACATCTTTTAAAGGAAGGAGGGATGAACAAACACCCTCCTCTGTCTTAGCTTGGAGAAGGGGTTCCATGACACCCATCCCCAAACTTCCAGCCAGGTCCTGCAGATGGCCTTGGAAATGGTGCGTGGCTAGATACAGACTGCCCATCCCTTATAGCCCATTGCTGGCCTGGGCCTTCACTACTGCCCTCGCTCCCTCCCCTTCCCTGGCCTCTGTTCAGAAAAGGTCCGTGTTAGAGAACAGGCTGTCCTGTGTGCTCCTAGTTCTTCAGTGGAACTCAGTGCTTCCCAGGCCACAGTGGTGTCCATCTCCAGAAAGACTTGGCATGATGCATGGTCAATGTGAAAGGAGGGTGGGGACTTCTGGCCAGTTTTGAGGCCAGAGCTCTTCTGGGCTTTGAAGATAAAGTCCCCACTCTTCAGGAAGAGGAGTGGGGGAGCGGAAACTGGCCCCTAATCTAATCAAGGCAGGGAGGGAGGGAAAGAACTCTGAGGTCCTGGACTTGCTCCGTGTCTCCTATCTCCTGTTGTCTGCTGAGGGAATCCAAAGAGCCAGCCTGGGAGGAAGGATCTGGACACACCACTAAGTAGCTTTATCCTCTGGCAAGTCACTGCCCGCTTAAGGAATTCTTTCCTCCCTTTTTGCTACTTTTTTTCCTTTCCTTGTTTTGGTCTCGCCAAGCAGCATGCAGGGTCTTTCTTAGTTCCCTGACCAGGGATCAAACCCATGCCCTCTGCAGTGGAAGCACAGAGTCCTAACCACTGGGCCACCAGGGAAGCCCCTCTTATTTGCTACTTTTTCTTTGCCTTGAGCACACACAGCATGGGGGGACTGGAGTGGGGAATGGGAAGGTGAGAGACCTCTGCCATCTTTGCACTCATGAGGGCTATGGGGAAGCACAGGGCACCCAGGGAAAATGCCCTCCACCTGGATTTTACCATCCAAACTGTGCGAGAAGAGGTGGCTGGGGAAGGGGGTTGCAGCCCAGAAGGGAGCCCCAATGCTGAGTCCACTGGTTTCCTTCAATTTCACATCACAGGCAGTCAGTCCCTGACCACCACTCCTGGCCCCTGGACATCCTCGGCCCTGAGGGAGCCTCTACCTCAGTACCTATTCAGGGACTCAAAGAAATTCTCCTGGACTTCCCTGGTACTCCAGTGGTTGGGATTCCACCTGCCAAGGCAGGGGACTCAAGTTCAATCCCTAGTCGGGGAAGATTCCACATGCCTCGGGGTAACTAAGCCCATGCGCCACAATTAGTGAAGCCCACACACCCCAGAGCCCATGCTCCACAAGAGAAACCACTGCAATGAGAAGCCTGCATACTGCAACTAGAGAGCAGCCCCTGCTTGCTGCGACGAGAGGAAGCCCGAGCACGGCAAGAAAGACCCAGCACAGCCAAAAATAAATGAATAAATAATTCTCTTAAAAAATGAAGCTTAATAAAGAAGCTGAGACAAAGAGACTACAACCTACCCTCAATCCTGACCCACTCCCATCCCAAGCCAGCTGGCCCAGAGTTCGACACACAGAATCCCTGAGGTGATCACCTCCCTCCCACCTCTCTGTCCCTTTGATGGACTAAGGCAGGAGGATTATTTCAAAGTTCTGGATCCCACCCAGCCAGAATGTAACTTTCTAATCAGAATACCCCAGTGCTGTCCTCTCCCTACAACCCGTTCAGAGCCACTGGCTTCTCCATTTCACTGTCACTTGCCGCCAGTATCCTCTTCCTCCACCCCCCAGGTGGTCAGGGCACAGGGCTGTGGGGAAGAGCTAGGACATTCACAGGTCTCCTGTGGACCATGACCCCTCCCCAGGGCTGGAGCGTGGTGGGGCGGTGGGGGGAGGAGAGGAGCAGAAGACAATCGAATAAGATGGGGAGGAAGGACGGTTGGCAGGGCCGTAGAGCTGGCACCACAGAGGCCTCTCTGCTAGGGATGGGGGAGCACCTCCAAGTTATGTTGCATGCTGCTAAGTCATTCAGTCGTGTCCGATTCTTTGCAACCCCGTAGACTGTAGCCTCGGAGAAGGCAATGGCACCCCACTCCAGTACTCTTGCCTGGAAAATCCCATGGACGGAGGAGCCTGGTAGGCTGCAGTCCATGGGGTCACTGAGGGTCAGACATGACTGAGCGACTTCACTTTCACTTTTTACTTTCATGCATTGGAGAAGGAAATGGCAACCCACTCCAGTGTTCTTGCCTGGAGAATCCCAGGGACTGGGGAGCCTGGTGGACTGCCGTCTATGGGGTCGCACAGAGTTGGACACGACTGAAGTGACTTAGCAGCAGCAGACTGTAGCCTGCCAGGCTGCTCTGTCCCTGGGATTCTCCAGGCAGGAATACTGGAGTGGGTTGCCATTTCCTCCTCCAGGACATCTTCCCGACCCCGGGACAGAACCCTTGTCTCTTATGTCTCCTGCATTGGCAGGCAGGTTTTTTAACATAGTCCCCCAAATCCAGAGACCTCAGTCCCCCAGGCGACCAAAAATGGAGAGAACAGGTCCTTGGAGATTTTAAGACAGAAGAGAGAATTGGGGTGGAATGGGGAAGATCTCCCAGCAAGAGCTTAGGGTCCTTCCAGCCAGGGCCTCCCCAACCTGCTCTTGGGCTGCAGGAGAGGACTTTGCCCTGAGGCCTGGGACAGATGAATCACAGGTATGTGTGGACGGGGGCCAGGTAGCACGTGTCCCCAGCAGAACCAGTCCAGCAGCTCTGCCCAGCAGGCCCCAGTGCTGACGCAGACTTGGGCACCCTTCTGGATGGATGCACACCCAACCCCATCCTGCCAGGCACCTTGAGGGCTAGGGGAGGGACTGTGCACAAGTGTAGCAAATCTGAACCGGCCCCAACTCAGCGAAATTCCGCTTCTGCCAACTGGCTAGGAAGAAAGGAGTTCCTTAGGAAAGCTCCCCCAGGATGGGGTTGCCAGCACCTCCCCTCCGTCCCCAGGTCCTTTCATCTGATTCTGGAGCCAGGACTCTGAACTGGCTCTTGGGAGCCCTTGTTTGCACAAAGGGTGGGAGCAGGACTAGGGGATTGGAAAGAATTGATGGTGTTTGATTTTTACTTACGACTCCCACTCAGATTAGGAGGATCTAATTGTCCTCAGACACAGCTGGCCCTCCTGCTGAGAATGGGTTGGCCCTAAGAGTCTGAGCAGGCGCTCATGACATCAGCATTTTATTCTTTCCATCATTGCTAACATTGGTGGCCTATATGGATATCCAGCAGTCCTCACTCCCACCTGGCTCAAACAGCTACTAGACTTCCCCTCTCGTGGGAATAGCTACCATTCCCAGAGCTGGACAACTCAGGGCTTAGTCACAGGTGCCAGGCTGGCTCAATCCAGCCCAGGCCTCCCCAGCATCAGTCACTGCCATTGCTGCCAGTGAGCTGCAGTCAGCAGGATCGGGCACATGGATCTGGCTTCAGGCCAGGAGGAAATTACTTTCCATTCTCACCACATCCCCCAAGGTGTGTGCTGGGTTGGGGGAGGAAATCAGACTAACCACTTGAGTGCTGGGGGTGGGACAGAAGGCCCTTTGAGGATTTACCTATACAGACCTAAGAGGTGGCCCCAAGGGCAAGAACGTAGGAGCAGCTCGCACCTGCAAAACTTGAAGTTAAATCCGCAAGGGGACTTCCTTGATGGTCCAGTGGTAAAGAACCCCCCTGCCAATGCAGGGGACACAGGTTCAATAGCTGGTCTGGGAAGATTCCACATGCCTTGGGGCAACTAAGCCCATGCACCACAACTACTGAGCCCACGCACCCTAGAGCCTATGCTCCACAACAAGAGAAGCAGCAATGAGAAGCCTGTGCACGTCAATGAAGAGTAGCCCCCACTCACTGTAACTAGAGAAAGCCCGCACACAGCAACAAAAACCCGGCACAGCCAAAAATGATAATTTTTTTTTTAATGCCTGCAAGGACCAGTTAGTGTCAAGAATAAGTAAGAGCAAGAGGATGAGGGAAGAAAGGGAGAAAGAAGGGACCCCAAAAAACCCGGCAGAGATCAAGCAATGTGATATGTGTGTGTGTGTCTGTGTGTGTTGTATCTGACTCTTTGCAACCCCATGGACTGTGGCACACCAGGCTCTTCTATCCATAGATCAGGCGATAACATGGAGTTACTTCAACTCTCTCTAATCCCCACCAGCTGCCCCATGAACACACAATCTAATTTTTTAGAAAAAGGCTTGCTTTGCAAATTCAGCTTCAAGATAAGTCCCTCCTCCCCACCCCTGCCTGCCCATCTGGAAATCTTGGGACTATCCCTGAGCCAAGGTAAAGAAAGGAAAATGCCAAACCAAGGTTAGAGCTACAACATCATCAGTCTTTAATAACTTATAGGCAAATGCTAAAAAATAGTTAATAATTATACAGAGGACATACATGGCTTATAAAAACGGTCATTAAGTCTACAAAGGGGGGATGGAGGGATTCTTGGCACTTTCATACAAACACAAAAATATAGACAGTTATGACTGGCACCCCTAGAAAAGCATCCCTCAGTTGGGGTGGGGGGAGCCAAGAGCTAGTTCTCATTATTCCAAATGCATCCTCCAAGTAACTTTCCTTTGCCCCCAAACACGTCTAATCAAAAAGCCAGAGAAGAAAAACAGGAAACAGGGTCGAGGTAGAGTCAGTTTACATTTAAGCCTCCACAGTCCTGCAGCCTCCACTTCCCCAGAAGTGAGGATGAGGGAGAGATGTGAGAACACATTCCATCTCCCGTCACCCGCCCCCATGCTGCCCCCAAACAGGACCCCTGTTGTGCTTCTTGGTCCTCCATTGAGGTGGACAGGTCCTGCACCCTGGGGCTGAATGAGGGGCCACAGGCTCCGCCTGGCTGTCCAAGTGTGCAGACCCCTACTGGTGAGGAGGAGCAGCCTCAGGTCACCGTCGCTTCTTGCCTGCCCGGGCAGCCTTCTTTCTCTTGAGGATCATCTCATACAGGCGCTCCAGGCCTGGCTGCAGGCCCAGCCCATCCACAGCACTGCAGCCCTGCACGTGGGTGAGTGTGGCAGTAGCCAGCTCCCGGACCGCCAGCCTCTTCTCCACCTCGGCGGCGCTCAGTGCCCCGGGCTGATCTTGCTTGTTGGCCAGGACCAGCACAGGCACACCCTGGTTGTCCGAGGCTCGGCTGATTCGGTGGAGCTCCACCTTGGCCTCCTCCAGCCGCTCAGCCTCAGCAGCATCCACCACAAACACCAGGCCATCTGTCCGGCGTGTGTAGGATCGCCACAGCGGTCGAAGCTTTTCCTGCCCCCCGACGTCCCACACTTGGAAGGTGATGCCACGGGACCCCCCCAGGGGCACCCGGATCTTCTCTGTGTTGAAGCCTTTGGTGGGGATGCTCTGGACAAACTCTTTGAACTTAAGGCGGTAAAGAAGGGAGGTCTTTCCAGCTGAGTCCAGCCCAATGACCACAACATGCAGGGCCTGGAAGTGAGGCAAGAAGGAGGTGGTGGGCGCCATCTCAGTCAAGTGGTTCCCCATGTTGAACTCTAGCTAAGATGCAGGTCTTGGGGCTCACAGAAGAGGCAGGGAGGAGACCTTGAAATTGCACGCTTTGGGGATCACAGCTGGGTTATCTGAACAGGGAAAGGTCATGGGAGAAAAGAGGAGGATCGATGTTTAATAACAAACATGAAATTTGCAACTTCTTGATCACGTCCTAAATCAGCAGCCCACTTTTTAAAAATTTGTTTTCGGCTTTTTTTTTTTTTTTTTAAGCAGCTGCAGGTATAACAGAGGCTCTCCCCCGTCCCTTGGGGGCCATGACAGGGGCGATGAGACCCAGAGAAACCCCTAGGACACTGAGGTTGGAGAGAGAGGCCTGGATAGGGGGACAGTCAGCTTCCGCGCTTGTGGTGTGGCAGCAGGCACCGCGACCCCAGCTCCCCAGGAGAGATTCCTCGGGGGAACCTGCATCTGGGGGGCAGTGGCCCGAAATTAAGAATCAGGGTGCGGGTGCTGAAATCGGAGAGAAGGGCCCACTCCCACTCGCCTTCCACAACCCCACGGTTGACACGCCCCTCCTTACACAGACCCCTTCCCCACTGCCCCGCGACCCTCCGCTGCCCGCCTTCCTCCGATCGCCGACTTCAGCTCCCGCGTTCCCGTACCCAGACCGCCTCGGCTCGGCCTGAGCAGCGCCTTTACCTCCCGTCAGCCGCGCTCTCCCCGCTCCCCTCCGGGCCAGCCCCGCTAGTATCCACGCCGGTCTCCAGCGCGCGGGCACTGCGGAGCTGACAGGGGCACTCGGCCTTAAAACCCGCGTGTGACGTCACGTGGCATGGGCCAATCAGCGGCCCTGCGGCAGCGAGGAGGGGCGGAGCGTGGAGATCCGCGGATTGCAACCGGGTCCCCACTGTGATGCAACTGTGATCAATTGGTGACCGTTTTATTGATGTTTTCTACCATTGCCTGTATTTGGAATTAAACTCGGAATTAACCTGGGATGGAAGGTGGAAGGGGCGTGGCAGCGTTTGGCTAGGGAGGAGAGATGAAGAGCATAATATTCTCAATATCCCCACATGCCCCTCACACAGGCAGAGATATTCAGTCCACGTGTGCGCTTCCTCTGCCAGGGTTTACTCGAGAGATGTTGACAAGTCTTCCTCCTATATCTTTTCTAATTTAATGTTCTAACCTGTATGAACCTGGAATCCCATAAACCGCCTAAACTTATTACCCCTGCTGCTGCTGCTAAGTCACTTCAGTCGTGTCCGACTCTGTGTGACCCCATAGACGGCAGCCCACCAGGCTCCCCAGTCCCTGGGATTCTCCAGGCAAGAACACTGGAGTGGGTTGCCATTTCCTTCTCCAATGCATTAAAGTGAAAAGTGAAAGTGAAGTCGCTCAATCGTGTCTGACCCTCAGTGACCCCATGGACTGCAGTCTACCAGGCTCCTCCGTCCATGGAATTTTCGAGGCAGGAGTACTGGAGTGGGGTGCCATTGCCTTCTCCGACCTATTACCCCTACTGATCTCCATGACAGCCCAGGAGGTAGGGACTGGTGTGGTCTCACTACACAGGTGAAGAAAGCTCTGAAGGGCTCAATGACTTGTTTAATGTCGTGTGTGCTCAGTCAAGTCCAACTCTTTGCCACCCCATGGACTGTGGCCCTCCAGGCTTCTCTGTCTATGGAATTTTCCAGACAAGAATACTGGAGTGGGTTGCCATTTCCTTCTCCAGGAGATCTTCTCAACCCAGGGATGGAACCCTTGTCTCTTGAGTCTTCTGCATTGGCAAGCAGATTCTTTACCACTGGGCCACCTAGAAAGTCCCTGTCTAACATCACACATAGCTAGTAAATGGCTGAGCAAGGACATGTCTGAATCCAATGCCTCGGTCCCTCACCACTTACCTATTCAGTCTCTCTAGTCAGGAGATTATTAGCAGAATTCCCCCAGTTTCTGGTCAGAGTGCCTGCCATAGCAGACCCTACCTTGTTCAAATTGATAAAGGCAAAATTCTTCACTTCCCAGGGTGTTTGCTGACTTCATTCATACTGTTTGCGCCGCACGAGCCAAAGAAACTACGAAGACATAGCGGATGTGCAGACCACAAATGCCTGGGTTCAGAGGGCTTATACTCTAGTGAGGGAGACAAGACTGGTCACTGACAGGGAGCACTGGGACTTTGTAAATCATGAGATAAGCATGCGTAGGACTTCAGAGGAGGGAAAGTGTCAACTAGAAGCCCCTGGAAAGGTTTCCAGAAATTAATGAGTTCTGTGTAGGACTGGTTGGGAGGTGGACAGCACTGCGTGGCATCTCCCCAGTCACTACAGCCTGATTTAGTCTGGGCAGCACTGAAGAGGAGATGTCACAAAGGGGCAGTGTGACCAAAGGCTAACTGATTACCTGCAGGGAGAAAGGTAAAACTGAACGTGGAGAAGGGGATCAAAGGAGAAGCAAATTTTGACTATGCTATTCCATTTTTACAAGGAAGCCGGATTCCTGCATTTATTATGCATCACAATATTAACTTTTTAGAAAACTGTCTGTAAGGGTGATTAGAAAAGAGGAGGATGGGGACTTCCCTGGTGGTCCAGTGGCTAAGACTCTGCCCTCCCAATACAGGGTGCCCCGGTTTGATCCCTGGTCAAGAAACTAGATCCCACATCTTGCGACTTAAGAGTTTGTATGCCACAACTAAAAGCTGATGAAGCAAAATACATAAATATCAAAAAAAGAAGAAGAAAGAAAAAGAAAAGGAAAGGGAAGCCATTGCCAGACAGGAGGGCTTAGCCCGTCCTACCCACTAGCTCCCATCTGTTTAGCACCAGCCTGCCTTGC
The DNA here is from genome assembly GCF_002263795.3 of Bos taurus. NCBI lineage: Eukaryota > Metazoa > Chordata > Mammalia > Artiodactyla > Bovidae > Bos > Bos taurus. The sequence continues at coordinate 43,340,325 of NC_037346.1, read as the reverse complement.
CACCTCCTCTTCCCCTTCCTGCTACAAACCAGCCACCTGGTTTTCCTTAACGATGCAGGGAGCTTCCCCAAATCCCTTAAGAGATCAAGACCTTAAGTAATTAGCTTTTATACCCGCCATGTTGGGGGCTTGCAGGATGCAGCAGGAGCTAAGGAATAGGAAAGGAACTGAGCAGAGGGGAAGACAGCACAGACCAGGAGGTTGGGAACAACTGGCCTATTTAAGTAGCCACTGTATGCTAAGCTGTGGTCAAGGAACTTTGCACACTTTTCCTTTTATTCTTTTCTTTCTTTAAATTTTTTTTTTTTAGTTTTGGCCTCGAAGCTTGCAAGAACTTAATTCTATGACCAGTGAGGGCTAGAACCCTCACTCTCAGCCGTGAAAGTGCAGAATCCTAACCACTGGACAACCAGGGAATCCCCAATATTCCTTCTTAAATATACAACTCATACCATGTCGTAAGTAGAGTTACTCTAAAAAGAGAACAGCAAACCACAGAAAGGTGAAGTAACTTGTCCAGTGTCGCTCAGCTAAAAACTGGCCAAACTTGGCTTGGATAAAATGGCTGTGAAATCAAAAATACAAAGAGAAACAGAGAATGCATGGAAACTGAAAACAGACACATTGTTTTGTGTTTCTTCCACAACCTTTGAAACTTCTTTGACATTTCTCCTACATCTCCTGGGCCTCACACACAAGAGGGAAATTATAACTTGATTATCTGATAAGGGCGTTGAAACTGGAAATCTCACCCCACCCTTCATCCTTTGCCTTTGCCCAGAAAGGTGTTGATGAACAAATGGGAAGGAGGAGGTGGGGCAAGGTGGGGGTGAAAGAAAGGGCTCAGTCCTGGGCTCAGACTGGGCTCAGCACCAGTCTGTGGGCCTGTACCAGTCCAGTCTCCTTTAAAATGGCAACTCCAGTTCCCATTTCCACAACCAGCCTGGGGCCCAGGGAGCCTTCCTCCATTAGTCACCATTTTTTATACCGGCAGCCTCATTTCTACAGCCCTTTCTCTCCACAAGATCACAGCCCAGGTCCTAGTACATTGGAGGATTCACAATGCTCAAGAACATTCTTACTTTGAGCATTCATGGATGGAGTACCTGTCAGTCTGAAGGCCTCAGTGAAATGGATAAGGACATGCTCTCATAGAGTGGACATTACGATGAGGAGTAGGGAGAGACAGATAATGACTAAAGAGGCTCATTTCAGATAGTGACATAAGCCATCGAGGAAAATAAAACAGGGAAATGTGCTGGAGAGTGACTGGGGGGAGAGCTACTTTACATGGAGGAGGAGGTGCTCATGAAGGCCTCTCCAATGGTGACATCAGAGGCAAGATTGAATGGACAAGGGGCAAGGAAGCATTCCAGACAGAAGGACAGACTAGCTGGGACCTACCTGCTTCCTCCCATTGGCTCCCTGACCTGGTTAGATTCCAGCTGCTGAGTGGAGGGTCTTCCTCAGAGCTGTCTCCCCACCAGACCAAGCGCTGAGCCCAGAAGCTGGTTCTTCTCAGCCACATCTCCACAGTGCCCAGCACTGTGCCTGCCACACAGCAGGCAATCAGGAAATCCTCCATAATTCATGGCTATATGATAGATGGACTACATATACTCAAGGGGTGCCCTGAGTGTGGGAACTAAGCACCCAGCCTTAGCCGGGAGTTTCCGGGTCTGGGGTCCCTGACACCTTGGGGGTTGGGAGGGACACCTAAAAACCCTGTACTTCCAGGCAAGGTCTGGGTAATACTGAACCCTCAGGCCTTGGGGAAGAGGGATTTCTTAAAGGAGAAAAACAGGCCATGCAAAGGATGACACTGGATAGGCCCCCCCTTAAGGCCTGGTGGTCTGAACCCTGAGCTGAGAGTCATCATGACTCCTGTCCTGACAAGTAGGCTGACTTAGAAAACCACTTTCCGCTAGGAGGCTTGATTTCCTCAGCATGTAAAGAGGGGCTTAGAGATTCCAGGTCCCTTTCCGCAGGACAGCTCAGGCTTTGGAGTAGGGGAGGGTACAGGATGGGTGAGGCTCACCTAGGAAGCAGCTGAGGACATCCTTGTCTCCACTGCATCCCAACCGAGGACCTGCTGAGTGCACAAGTGAAGGGAGGAGAGGAGTCGGCAGGAGGAGGGATGGGAGGGGAGATGAGGTCCAAGAGCAGCTTCCGCCAGGGAATCACAAAGACACATATTTCAAATCCCAGCTTTTCTTCCTCAAGAATAAAACAAAGCGGGAATTCCTTGCGTGTCCATTGGTTACAACTGTGTTTTCCACTGCACAGAGCACGGTTACATCCCTGGCTGGAGAAAAGAGATTCCATGGCCAAAAAAAAACAAGAATAAAATGGGGAAAACACAACCTACTACTTAGAATGAGTGTGAAAAGAAAAAAGAAAAACTGAGAGGAAGGGGGCCATTGAAGACCCTTTTCTCCTACCAGGGGCCCATTCAGAGGCAGCTCATCCAAAACTAAGTCCCAGAGCCCAGGCCAGGGCAGAAAAGGAGCAGATGCTGCCCCCTGGTGGATGAGTCTGTCACTGCCTAAACCTGAAGCAAAGTGGGTAGAGTGAAGTTGGACAGGTTCCTTTCCTTCCTTCTGGGGTCTGTTTATTTCTTTTTCTTGCCATGCCACCCAGCTCGTGGGATCTTAGATCTGCTACCAGGTATTGAACCCTTGCCCTTGGCAGTGAAAGCTTGGAGTCTTAACCACTAAACTAACCACAAGGGAACTTCCCTGGAGTCTTCCTTTCAGACAGTACCTTCACTACAGCTTGAATGTACAGAGAGAATGGAAAAGCCACCCTTTTCAAGTTGTTTTTGTGGAGGTAAGATCAGATGTAAATGAACATTTTCTGAGCAGGAAATCTGATTTCAGTGACATTTCTTATGCTTTTCCTGAGGGCCTAATAGCTGGTGCCGGGAAGGCAGAGGCGGGAGGAGGCTGGAGGATGGAGAAGGTTGTGAAGAGGCAGTTGCAGCAGGCTGTGGTCTCTTAGGAGACAGATCCACTCGGGGACAGATTCCAGCATCCATCTACACCACTAGGGGACAGATTCCAGCATCCATCTGCACAGGAGACTGGCACTTGGGGAGACCTTGGCATCAAGAGGGGCCTTGGGTGATCAGGAAGGAACAGCAGCCAGAGCCCCAAGAGGGTGACAGTGCCATGGGAGCAACCGCCAACAGCTGTGAGGGGGGAAGAACAAGCTCACCAGAGAGAGACAGAGGTGAGTTGACGAGAGAGAGCCAGGCTCACACTGTGCAGGGAACTCGCTGTTGGCCAGTTATCCGAGCTGAGGGACTCTTTAGAGCTTTAACAAAGGGGCTAATCCCCAGAGACCTTATATGTTTGATTCAGCTGCCCACTCCAGTATTTTTGCCTGGAAAATCCCATGGATCACGGAGCCTGGTAGGCTACCATCCATGGGGTTGCAAAGAGTCGGACATGATTGAGCAACTTCACTTTCACTTAAAAAAAATGTATTTACTTATCTGGCTGTATCTGATCACTCAGACTTAGTTGCCTCGAAGTATGGGGGAATCTTAGCTCCACACCAGGGATCGAACTCATGTCCCCTACATTGGGAGGCAGATACTTAATCACTGGACCACCAGGAAGTCCCTGATTCAGCTTCTTGATTTCATAGATTTCTGTCAAGTCACTCATGTTGTTTGGCCCACACGAATGGGTGCATGCTCAAATTTGGGAGTTTGTCAGAATCATCTGGAAGACTTGATATACACAGAGCTGGAGCCTCCTTCCAGAATTTCCGACTCAGAAATTTGAAGAATTTGTCAGACCCAAGCTAAGCATATTATACATTGTCTCATTGGACCCTCATCCGGTCATTCAACACATATTCATCAAAAATCAAATACATTTGGAGCACTACCATAGGTACTGAGACTAGACCAGCAAACAAAAGGTTTCCCATCAAGATGAAAGACAATACAGCACTAATGGCTGTATATTTGTGACTATACCTACATTCTATGTGTCCGCGTCCATATCTACATGTATATCTATTCCATGTGAGCATCAAGGGTGTCAAAGCCACTTGACAGCCAGCAAAAATACAAGACCAGGGAGAGGGGATGTGAAACAGTAGGCTCAGGGTGAGTAGGTGTATATAGTATGCAAGATTTCAAATGGAATCATTTCTATTTTACAGGCAAGAAATGACTTTTCCTAGGGTGTTCTCATTGAGACTTTTCCATGTGCTTGCATTTCCACGGATAGATTCACAAGTATGCTCGTCAAAGAGGCATTCTTATCACCCACAGTTAAAATATCAGGACCCCTGGTTTAAAAAACCTGAGGCCCCAGTGGTTAGCAGGATGCTTGAATGCAAATCCTTACTTCTTTTCACATTAGTCAAGATGCTTAGCCTCTCAGCACTTCCGTCTATAACAGTGCTTTCAAGAAATAAGTGAGTCACACACATAACTTTTTTTTTTACTTTGGCCACTTTGTGGCCTTTAGGATCCCAGTTCTCCAACCAAGGATGGAACCCGGACTCCTGCATGAAAGCGCTGAGGCCTAACCACTGGACCACCAGGCAGTTCCCTCCTGCAGGTAAATTTAAATACTCTTACGCATATACAAATAAATAAATAAAGAGAAGTAAGGGAAATTAAGTTTAATATGTTCTTTAACTCAAGATATCTCAGAAATTCTCTGGTGGTCAGTGGTTAGTGCTCCATGCTTTCAAAGACAAGGCAAGGGTTCCATCTCTCAGAGTTCTTGTAAATCCTGAGGCACACCTCCCTGCCCCCCGCCCCCCACAAAACAGATATCTAAAATATCATTTCAATATCAACATTACAGAGATATTTTACAATTTTTAATACTAAGTCTTTGAAATCCCATGTGTGTTTTCCACTTTCAGTACCTCTGAATTGGGCGGAACCACCTGCCCAGCGATCCCTGGCTGCATGTGGCTAGTGGCTGTGACAGTTCAGATCAACATAATGTTTCCTGCTGTTTAGTAGCTAAGTAGCGTCCGACTCCTTGGGACCCTGTGACCCGCCAGGATCCTCTTTGTCCATGGGATTTCCTAGGCAAGAATTCTGTCACGGGTTTCCATTTCCTCCTCTAGGGGATCTTTCCGACCCAGAAATCGAACCCATGATTCCTGTCTTGCAGGTGGATTCTTGACAATCTGAGCCATCAGCGAGGCCCACAGCTGAGGAGGAAGGGCACGGAAACGAGGGCCTAGGCGGAGGGAGCTTTCGGTAGGAGTCCGAGGATCGGTTTGGTTCGTAGAAGCACCGAAGGGCAAGGGCGCTGCAGTTGGAGTGAACCCCTCCCGCGGCCCGGCCCCGCCCTCCGCATCCACACGCCCCCTCCCTTCCCCACTGTGGGCCATCCGCCTTCCGCCTGGCAGCGAAGCCCCTCCACACACCCGACCCTACGGAGCCCCTCTCTCCGCAGGCGGAGGCCTCTGTACCACACTGCAGTCCAGGCGTTTCTAGCGAGTGAGTCTTGCGACCTTGTCTTCAGGAAAACTCTCGGCCAACAGCTCGTCGCACGGGTCCCTCTCGACGGCCACCCCGCACCCCTTCCGGTCGGGTCTCTCCTCTCCACTAGCCCCAAGGAGGAGCTCCCCTGCCGCCGCCCCGAGGCCGTCCCCAGGGCGCTGCGGTCCCGCCGGAGCCACGCCTTCTCGGCGACAGAGGGCGGGGCATGCAGATTCGAGACGGCGCTTCCGCCCGAGAACCACAAAGCCACGGCAGATGCGGGATTTCTCTTTTACAATGTGGAGAATCCAACTTCTGCCCGAGAGTCTGGTGTAGTGCCGCCATAGCACTGTCAACGAGGCAAAGGAAGGGAGACCTGGAGTGAGCGGGGACCCGGTCACACTGAGTGCAACATGCACGACAGCAGGACGGTGACGGCGACGGGCGATGGCACAGTTATCGCTTCTCGGCCTTTTGGCTAAGATCAAGTGTAGTATCTGTTCTTATCAGTTTAATATCTGATACGTCCTCTATCTGAGGACAATATATTAAATGGATTTTTGGAGCAGGGAGTTGGAATAGGAGCTTGCTCCGTCCACTCCACGCATCGACCTGGTATTGCAGTACGTCCAGGAACGGTGCACCCCCTTGGGGACAACTGTGGTACCCAAAGATAGAAACTGGTGCATTTATTTTAAGCATTGAATTACTTTGGAAAGTTGATTTTAACCCATGGCTGATTCATGTCAATGTATGACAAAAACCACTATAATATTGTAAAGTAATTAGATTTTAATTAAAATAAATAGAAAGTTTTTTTTAAGTTTACTCAGGTTTTCTTACAGTTTGCGAGGGATCCTGGCATTCATGGGAGAAATAAGTAAGTTGCATGAGGGAAACTATGAGTTAGAGCTCACTCTTGTTTTTCTAACCATTTTATTGTTTTGTTGTTGTTTTTGTTTGTTTTGTTTTTAATTTAAAACCCTGTGCAATCCCTTAAGAGTTTCTCAATTTCTCTGCCTGAGAAGTGCAGCTTTATGTGGTTCACTTGAGCCTTGAGTTCTCTTAAAGACAGTCACTTCAGCTCTGCAGTCTTAGACGGGGCGCTTTCTCCCCGCCCACAGTTGTGTGCCACTCAGAATACTGGAGTGGATCAAACCCAGCTCTACTGCACTGCAGGCGGATTCTTGACCATTTGAGCCACATTCTCCAAAAGACAGCGCCTTCTGCCCTGCAATCTTGGAAGGGGGCATTTCCAAGCTCCCACTTGAAAACTCCCAAGCTCCCAGTTCCTCTATATGGCATCCTCAAAACAAAACCAGAACACTAGCTTGACTTTCTTGTCTTTCATTACTAAAGTGTTCATGTTTCCTGATTTCAAGCAGTTCCTGCTGAGTTACTGAGATCCACCTGGAGTCTAGATTAAAATGATGGGCAGTGTGTGTCAGTTGTACTGACTGGGATTTCATTTATACAGGTAACTGACTGACAAGGAGAGGTCAGTGCCACTGAAGAAGATGGTATTATGCCTTAGCATTCCAAAGAGAAGAGTGCCTACAGTAAGACCACTGTGTCTTGTCTTTTGGATACACAAGGCAAGCTGTTCAGGTCAGCACAAAGTTCAAATCATGTATAAGACGAACGAATTCCCTATATTGTCTCCTTTCGTCCTTTTCCATTGATTCGGGCATTTGACCAACATCTAGGTGCTGGGCGCTGATCTAAGTGCACCAGATAGTGTGGTGGGGAAAGCAGCCACTGGGAATCTGCCCAGGTACCATGGGACAATTGCACTCATCTCATGCTAGTAAGGTTATACTCAAAATCCTCCAAGGCTAGGTTTCCAGAGTCCATGAACCAAGAACTTCCTCGTGTGTCAAGCTGGCTTTCGAAAAGGCAGAGGAGCCAGTGATCAAATTGAGAACTTCCACTGGATTCTAGAGAAAGAAAGGGAAATCCAGAAAAACTTCTACCTCTGTTTCATTGAGTCGGCTAAAGCTGACTGTGTGGATACTAAAGCCTTTGACTGTGTGGATCATAACAAACTGTGGAAAACTCTTAAAAAGACTGGAATACCAGACCATCTTACCTGTCTCCTGAGAAGAGCTACCCACGTCTGAGGTCAGGGGCGGCGGCCGAGAGGAGATATCCCACGAACGAGGTCAGGGGCGGTGGCCGGGAGGAGCTGCCCTATGCCCGAGGCCAGGGGCGGCGGCCAGGAGCTGCGGCCAGGAGGACCAACCCCACGCCTGAGGAGCAGTGGCTGCCACGCCTGAGGAGCAGTGGCTGCGCGGACGCAGGATGGCCTAGATGAGCTATCCCACTTTGAAGGTCAGGAAGGGTGGCGGTAAGGAGATACCCCTCGTCCAAGGTAAGGTGCAGCAGCTGCGCTTTGCTGGAGCAGCCGTGAAGAAATACCCCACGCCCAAGGTAAGAGAAACCCAAGTAAGATGGTAGGTGTTGCAAGAGGTCATCAGAGGGCAAACACACTGAAACCATACTCACAGAAAACTAGTCAATCTAATCACACTAGGACCACAGCCTTGTCTAACTCAATGAAACTAAGCCATGCCTGTGGGGCAACCCAAGACAGGCGGGTCATGGTGGAGAGATCTGACAGAATGTGGTCCACTGGAGAAAGGAATGGCAAACCACTTCAGGATTCTTGCCTTGACAACCCCATGAACAGTGTGAAAAGGCAAAATGATAGGATACTGAAAGAGAAACTCCCCAGGTCAGTAGGGGCCCAATATGCTACTGGAGATCAGTGGAGAAATAACTCCAGAAAGAATGAAGGCATGAAGCCAAAGCAAAAACAATACCCAGCTGTGGGTGTGACTGGTGATAAAAGCAAGATCCGATGCTGTAAAGAACAATATTGCATAGGAACCTGGAATGTCAGGTCCATGAATCAAGGCAAATTGGAAGTGGTCAAACGAGAGGGCAAGAATGAATGTCGACATTCTAGGAATCAGCGAACTGAAATGGACGGGAATGGGTGAATTTAACTCAGGTGACCATTGTATCTACTACTGCGGGCAGGAATCCCTCAGAAGAAATGGAGTAGCCATCATGGTCAACAAAAGAGTCCAAAATGCAGTACTTGGATGCAATCTCAAAAACAACAGAATGATCTCTGTTCGTTTCCAAGGCAAACCATTCAATATCACAGTAATCCAAGTCTACGCCCCAACCAGTAACGCTGAAGAAGCTGATTGAACAGTTCTATAAAGACCTACAAGACCTTTTACAACTAACACCCAAAAAAGATGTCCTTTTCATTATAGGGGACTGGAATGCAAAAGTAGGAAGTCAAGAAACACCTGGAGTAACAGGCAAATTTGGCCTTGGAATACGGAATGAGGCAGGGCAAAGGCTAATAGAGTTTTGCCAAGAAAATGCACTGGTCATAGCAAACACCCTCTTCCAACAACACAGGAGAAGACTCTACACATGGACATCACCAGATGGTCAACACCGAAATCAGATTGATTATATTCTTTGCAGCCAAAGATGGAGAAGCTCTATACAGTCAGCAAAAACAAGACCGGGAGCTGACTGTGGCTCAGATCATGAACTCCTTATTGCCAAATTCAGACTGAAATTGAAGAAAGTAGGGAAAACCACTAGACCATTCAGGTATGACCTAAATCAAATCCCTTATGATTATACAGGGGAAGTGAGAAATAGATTTAAGGGCCTAGATCTGATAGATAGAGTGCCTGATGAACTGTGGAATGAGGTTCATGACATTGTACAGGAGACAGGGATCAAGACCATCCCCATGGAAAAGAAATACAAAAAAGCAAAATGGCTGTCTGGGGAGGCCTTACAAATAGCTGTGAAAAGAAGAGAAGCGAAAAGCAAAGGAGAAAAGGAAAGATATAAGCATCTGAATGCAGAGTTCCAAAGAATAGCAAGAAGAGATACGAAAGCCTTCTTCAGCGATCAATGCAAAGAAATAGATGAAAACAACAGAATGGGAAAGACTAGAGATCTCTTCAAGAAAATTAGAGATACCAAGGGGACATTTCATGCAAAGATGAGCTCGATAAAGGACAGAAATGGTATGGACCTAACAGAAGCAGAAGATATTAAGAAGAGGTGCCAAGAATACACAGAACTGTACAAAAAACATCTTCACGACCCAGATAATCACGATGGTGTGACCACTGACCTAGAGCCAGACATCCTGGAATGTGAAGTCAGGTGGGCCTTAGAAAGCATGACTAGGAGCAAAGCTAGTGGAGCTGATGGAATTCCAGTTGAGCTATTTCAAATCCTGAAAGATGATGCTGTGAAAGTGCTGCACTCAATATGCCAGCAAATTTGGAAAACTCAGCAGTGGCCACAGGACTGGAAAAGGTCAGCTTTCATTCCAATCCCAAAGAAAGGCAATGCCAAAGAATGCTCAAACTACCACACAATTGCACTCATCTCACACGCTAGTAAAGTAATGCTCAAAATTCTCCAAGCCAGGCTTCAGCAATATGTGAACCGTAAACTTCCTGATGTTCCAGCTGGTTTTAGAAAATGCAGAGGAACCAGAGATCAAATTGCCAACATCCGCTGGATCATGGAAAAAGCAAGAGAGTTCCAGAAAAACATCTATTTCTGCTTTATTGACTATGCCAAAGCCTTTGACTGTGTGGATCACAATAAACTGTGGGAAATTCTTCAAGAGATGGGAATACCAGACCACCTGACCTGCCTCTTGAGAAATCTGTATGCAGGTCAGGAAGCAACAGTTAGAACTGGACATGGAACAACAGACTGGTTCCAAATAGGAAAGGGAGTACGTCAAGGCTGTAAATTATCACCCTGCTTATTTAACTTATATGCAGAGTACATCATGAGAAACGCTGGACTGGAAGAAACACAAGCTGGAATCAAGATTGCCAGGAGAAATATCAATAACCTCAGATATGCAGATGACACCATCCTTATGGCAGAAAGTGAAGAGGAACTAAAAAGCCTCTTGATGAAAGTGAAAGAGGAGAGTGAAAAAGTTGGCTTAAAGCAACATTCAGAAAATGAAGATCATGGCATCCGGTCCCATCACTTCATGGGAAATACATGGGGAAACAGTGGAAACAGTGTCAGACTTTATTTTTCTGGGCTCCAAAATCACTACAGATGGTGACTGCAGCCATGAAATTAAAAGACGCTTACTCCTTGGAAGGAAAGTTATGACCAACCTAGATAGCATATTCAAAAGCAGAGACATTACTTTGCCAACAAAGGTCCGTCTAGTCAAGGCTATTGTTTTTCCTGTGGTCATGTATGGATGTGAGAGTTGGACTGTGAAGAAGGCTGAGCGCCGAAGAATTGATGCTTTTGAACTGTTGGAGAAGTTCAACAGTTGTTGAGAGAAGACTCTTGAGAGTCCCTTGGACTGCAAGGAGATCAACCGGTCCATTCTGAAGGAGATCAGCCCTGGGATTTCTTTGGAAGGAATGATGCTAAAGCTGAAACTCCAGTACTTTGGCCACCTCATGCAAAGAGTTGACTCATTGGAAAAGACTCTGATGCTGGGAGGGATTGGGGGCAGGAGGAGAAGGGGACAACAGAGGATGAGATGGCTGGATGGCATCACTGACTCGATGGACTTGGGAGTTGGTGATGGACAGGGAGGCCTGGCGTGCTGCAATTCATGGGGTCGTGAAGAGTCAGACACTACTGAGCGACTGAACTGAACTGAGAAACCTGTATGCGGGTCAAGAAGCAACAGTTAGAACCTTCTATGGTACAACTGACTGGTTCAAAATTGAGAAAGGAGTATGACAGGCTGTTTCTTGTCACCCTGTTTATTTTGCTTTTACAGAGCACATCATATGAAATGCCGGGCTGGATGAGTTACAAGCTGGAACCAAGATTGCTGGGAGAAATATCAATAACCTCAGATCTTCAGATGATACCACTGTATCTTTCTTGGCAGAAGGGGAAGAGAAAGAGCCTCTTGCTGAGAGTCAAGGAGGAGAGTGAAAAGCCAGCTTAAAACTCAATATTGGACTTCGCTGGTGGTCCAGTTGCTAAGAATCTGCTTGCCAATGCAGGGGACACTGGTTCAAACCCTGATCCAGGAAGCCCCTGTGACACAACTACTGAGCCCTGCGGGGAGCCAGCACGGGAGTTCCCACCCATGACAAAGGTCATGCGGAGAGGCCTGATATGCAAAGGCGAGTCAGGGCTCAAGGCGCCCCCCTGGACCTGCCCGAGCATTTACCCCAAAACCAAAATTTGTCTGTTTTACTATTTCACGACTTTCACCAACTCTTCTGACATTAACGGGGGGCTATCCCTGACCACCTTTCTCTGTAAGAAAATCAATTTAAAACTCTAGTTAATAAGTCTCCTGGGCATAATAGGAGTGTTTCAATTCAAGCCCCTCTGATGACTTTCTAGCTTGCCTGACAGGTTTGTTCAGATTCACAGCCTCCCAACCACGAGAGGCACAGGAAGCTTAAGATATTCTAACAATGCAGAGCTTCTCAGAGAGTTAAAATTGTTAGAATAGAACTAGTAGAGGATTTCTTTGTTGAACTAATGCTTGCTGCCAAGTTTCCATATCCCTTACCTACTGTGTCCCTGGGAGTGTATTGATTAATATAGTTGGTGTATAGAAATTTAAGTAGTAGCTTTAATATTTGTAACCTTGGACCCTTGAGTTAATTCTTTTCTTGTTATAGCCCACCACATTTTTGCCCTATAGGAATGCAACTTTATCTAATGCTTTCGGTGGTGCCTGACTTTAGAATAATCACCTTTAGAGAAAAATAAGTTTTCTGAAGAAAGAGTCATAAAATGTTAACAGGCCTCCTGGCCAGAAGATGATGTAAATCACCTAAAGCTTTTGCATATGATAATTTTGCAGAAAGAAAGCCTGGCTTCAATAAAGATCAAGGACTGCTGACCTTGCAGGACTCTACCCGCCCCGCACCACCCCCGCCTCATTATCCTCTATGCACAACTTAAGGTATAAAAACTACTTTGGAAAATAAAGTTGCGGGCCTTGCTCACGGAAGCTCGGAAGCTCGGTCTCCCCGTGTCGTTCTTTCTCTTTCCTTTTCCTTTTCAGGCTGATCTCCCTGGAACGAAGCGGCTCTCTGCATTCACTTTCCTTCCTGGGCTTCTAAGACCCACTCCAGAAGGTGCATAAGGTGGGGCACCTTCCGCAATTCGAGAGGGCGCCTGCGGCCTACATGAACAGAGCAAGTCCCAGGCTGGGGCTTTATTGGCTTTCTGCGTAAACCAATGAATATCAGCCTCTTTTCTCTCCTCTATTTTCTTAACTGCAAAATTCTTTCCTTATCTCTTTATCTATTCTTTTAATCGCCAACGCCGTCCTCCCGAGGGAATCCCTGGATCCAACCGGGGCTGGACCCCGGTAGAGCCCGCACTCTAGAGCCCATAAGCCACAGTTAGAAAGTAGCCCCTGCTCGCCACTAGAGAAAGCCTCATGCATCAGCGGAGACCCAGTGCAGCCAAAAATAAATAATTAAACTTTAAACCTGAATATTAAAAACACTAAGATCATGACATCTGGTCCCATCACTTCATGGCTAATAGAAGGGGAAAATATGGAAGCAGTGACATATATCCTCTTCTTGGGCTCTAAAAATCACTGCGGATGGTGACTGCAGCCAGGAAATCAGAAGATGATTGCTTCTTGGCAGGAAAGCTATGACAAACCTAGACAGTGTATTAAAAAGCAAAGACAACAGTTTGTCACAGTGGTCCCTATAGTCAAGGCTATGGTCTTTCCAGTACTCATGTACAGATGTGAGAGCTGGACCATAAAGAAGGCAGAGGCCAAAGAACTGATGCTTGGGAACTGTGGTGCTGGGGAAGACTCCTGAGAGTCCCTTGGACTGCAAGGAGATCAAATGAGTCCATCTTAAAGGAAATCAACCCTGAATTCTCCTTGGAAGGACTGATGCTGAAGCTGAAGCTCCAATACTGAGACCACCTGATGGGAAGAACCCACTCATTGGAAAAGGCCCTGATGCTGGGAAAGATTGAAGGCAGGAAGAGAAGGAAGACAGAGGATGAGGAGGTTGGATAGCATCACTGAATCAATAGACATGAGTTTGAGCAACTCCAGGAGACAGTGAAGGACAGGGAAGTCTGGCATGCTGAGGTCCATAGGGTTGCAAAGAGTCAGACAGGACTTAGCAGCTGAACAACACCACATCCTCTATGCCAGGACATTTTAGTAAATGGATTTTTGGAGCAGGGAGTTGGAATAGGACTCCCTCCCTCTTGCTCCGTCCATTCCACCCATTGACCTGGTATTGTAGTACCTTCAGGAATAGTGCACCCCTCTCAAGGAAAAGAGAAAGTATGAACAACAGGCTTGTTACATTTTTTTCAGTGTCTTCCTCCTTTTGTTTCTGGGTACTGGTCTTATGTGAAGGTTTCTGTTTTGTTTTACCAACATGTGATTTTCTGTTTCCTTGTTGGGGAGGTTTACTTATGAGTACTATTTCTCATGAGGGTCATATCCATGCACTAATTTTATGATAAATTTTCCTGTATCTTTCAAAACACTGTAATAAGGCTGTATCCACCTTCTTTAGTAGTTTTGTTTTTTCTTAATACTGGATTATTTCTTCTATCCTGTGGACAAGGTGCTGCTCTCAACACCTAACAAATCTCTGAAACAGTTTGGGTTTCCTGGAGTCCCCAGGGGAAGACTCTTAATTCTAGGAATTTTTAAAATTCACGACTCCACCCAAGTGTATTTTCCCTCAGAGAAGAAACTGAAGAACAGAAAGTTTAAGTAACTTGTCAGAGTCACCCAGCTAGAAATTAGCAGACGTGGGCTTTGAACAGTATCTATGAAACAGATATTGTTTCCTCCACAATCTTTGCATCTTCTTCAGCACTTCTCTTACTTCTCCTGGGCCTCTCACCCAAGAGGGAAATAATTCACTTGATTAAAGATAAGAGAGCTGAAACTGGCAGTCTCACCCACACCCTTCATCCTTTGCCTTTGCCAGGAAAGGTGTTGATGGACAAATGGGAAGGAGGAGGAGGGGCAAGGTAGGGGTGAAGGAAGGGACCCTGTTTGTGGGGACAACACTACCCCAGTCCAGTATCCTTTAAATGGGAACTCCAGTCCCTACTTCCACATCCAGCCTGGGGTCCAGGGAGCCTTCCTTCATTAATGACCATTTTGTTTCTTGGCAGCCTCATTTCTACAGCCCTTTCTCTCCATAAGATCACAGCCCAGGACAGAGTGCATTGGTGAATTCCCTACAGAGAACATTGGAACATTCTTATTTTGACAATGCCTGAGTGCCTGCCAGTCTGAAGGCCTCAGTGAAATGAACAAGGACTTGTCCTCATGAAGTGAAAGTTATAAAGAGGAGTAGGAAGACCAGAGAGTGACTCAGAGGGTCATTTCAGATAGTGATATAAGCGATGAAGCAAAACAGAAATGTGCTGTAGACTAACTGGGGGGAGAGCTACTTTACATGGAGGAGCGGGTGTTCATGAAGGCCTCTCCAGTGATGACCTCAGAGGCAAGTTTAAGTGGCCAGGAGGCAAGGAAGCATTTCAGACAGTAGGACAGACTAGCTGGGACCTACCTGCTTCCTCCCATTGGCTCCCTGACAGGTTCAGATTCCAGCTGCTGAGTGGAGGGTCTTCCTCAGATCTGTCTCCCCACCAGACTAAGCACTGAACCCAGAAGCTGGTTCTTCACAGCCACAGCTCCACAGTGCCCAGCACTGTGCCTGCCACACAGCAGGCAATCAGGAAATCCTCCATGATTCATGACTACATGATGGTAGTGAAACTGAAGTCACTCAGTCGTGTCCATCTCTTTGCGATCCCATGAACTATAGCCTGCCAGGATCCTCCATCCATAGGATTTTCCAGGCAAGAGTACTGGAGTGGGTTGCCATTTCCTTCTCCAAGGGATCTTCCCGACCCAGGGATCAAACCCAGGTCTCCCGCATTGTAGGCAGACACTTTACCATCTGAGCCACCAGGGAAGTACGTACATGACATGATGGATTGACTAAATATACTCAAGGATTTCCTTGAGTGTGGGAATGAAGCACCCAGCCTTAGCTGGGAATTTCCTGGTCTATGGTCCCTGACACCTTGGGAGTCCGGAGGGATACCTATAACACCTTGTACTTCCAGGCAAGGTCTGGATAATACTGAATCCTTCGGCCTTTACTGGGGAAGAGGGATTACTTAGAGGAGAAAAAGAGAGGCCATGGGATGGATGACTCTGGAGAGAGAGGCCCCCTCAAGGCCTGGGGGGCAGAACCCTGGGCTGAGAGTCATCATGACTCCTGTCCTGACAAGTGAACTGGTTCGGAAAAGCCACCTCGCCCCTTGGAGCCTTGGTTTCCTCAGCATGTAAGTAGGGGCTTAGATGATTCCAGGTCCCTTTCCCCAGGACAACCCAGGCTCTGGAGTAGGGGAGGGTACAGGATGGGTGGAGCTCACGTAGGAAGCAGCTGAGGACATCCTTGTCTCCACTGCCTCCCAACCCAGGACCTGTCTGAGTGCACAACTGAAGGGAGGAGAGGAGTCTGCAGGAGGAGGCATGGGAGGGGAGACGAGATTCAAGAGTGGCTTCCGCCAGGGAATGACAAAGACATGTATTTCAAATCCCAGCTTTGCTTCCTCAAGAATATATTGGAGAGGGAATTCCCTGGTGCTCCAGTGGTTACAACTTTCTTCCACTGTAGAGGACACAGTTTACATCCCTGGTTTTGGAAATAAGATGCCAAGGCCAAGAAAAGAAAGAATAAAATGGAGAAAACACAACCTACTACTTAGAATGAATGTGAAAAGAAAAACAGTTGGAAAGGGCCCCTTAAAAACCCTTTTCTCTGGCCAGGGGCCCATTCAGAGGCAACTCATCCAAAACTGAGTCCCAGAGCCCAGCCAGGGTGGAAAAGGAGCAGATGCTGCCCCCTGGTGGATGAGTCTGTCACTGCCTAAATCTGAAGTAAAGTCGAGGAGTGAAGTTGGACAAGTTCCTTTCCTTCCTTCTGGGGTCTTTTTGTTTGTTTCTTTTTCTGGCCATGCCACTCAGCTTGTGAGATCTTAGATCCGCTACCGGGTATTGAACCCTTGCCCTTGGCAGTGAAAGCCTGAAGTCCTAACCACTGAAGTGCCAGGGAATTTCCCTGGAGTCTTCCTTTTAGACAGGACCTTCACTACCATTTGAGGTTGGGAATGGAAAAGCCACCCTTTTCAAGTTGTTTTTGTGGAGGTAAGATCAAATGTAAATGAACATTTTCTGAGCAGGAAATCTGATTTCAGTGACATTTCTTATGCTTTTCCTGAGGGCCTAATAGCTGGTGCTGGGAAGGCAGAGGCGGGAGGACGCTGGAGGGCGGAGAAGGTTGTGAAGAGGCAGTTGCAGCAGGCTGTGGTCTCTTAGGAGACAGATCCACTCGGGGACAGATTCCAGCATCCATCTGCACAGGAGACTGGCACTTGGGGAGACCTTGACATCAAGAGGGGCCTTGGATGATCAGCCAGAAACAGTAGCCAGAGCCCCAAGAGGGTGGCAGTGCCATGGGAGCAACAGCCAATAGCTGCGAGGAGGGAGGAACAAGCCCACCAGAGAGAGACAGAGAGGAGAGTTGAAGGGAGAGAGCCAGGCTCACACTGTGCAGGGAACTCGCTGTCAGCCAGTTATCCGAGCTGATGGAATCTTTAGAGCTTTCACAACAGGGGACAATCCCCAGAGACCTTACATGTTTGGTTCAACTTTTTAAAAATGTATTTACTTTCTGGCTATTTCGGGTCTTAGTTGTGACACACAGGCTCCAGAGCACTCAGACTTAGTTGCCGCGATGCATGGGGGAATCTTAGTTCTGCACCAGGAATCAAACCGTGTCCCCTGTACTGGGAGGCACATACTTAACCACTGGACCACCGGGAAGTCCCTGATTCAGCGTCTTGAATTCAAGATTTCTGTCAAGTCACCCATGTTGTTTGGCCCACACAATGGGTGCATGCTCAAATTTGGGAGTTTGTCAGGATCATCTGGAGGACTTGATAAACACAGAGCTGGGGCCTCCTTTCAAAATTTCTGATTCAGAAATTTGAAGACTTTGTCAGACCCAGCCTAAGCACAGTATACATTGTCTCATTGGACCCTCATCCAGTCACTCAACACATATTCATCACAAATCAAGTATATTGAGAGCACTACCATAGGTGCTGAGAATAGACCAGCAAACAAAAGGTTTACGATCAAGGTGAAAGTACAGCACTGCTGCTGCTGCTGCTGCTAAGTCGCTCAGTTGTGTCCGACTCTGTGTGACCCCTGAGACGGCAGCCCACCAGGCTCCCCCGTCCCTGGGATTCTCCAGGCAAGAACACTGGAGTGGGTTGCCATTTCCTTCTCCAATGCATGAAAGTGAAAAGTGAAAGGGAAGTCGCTCAGTCGTGTCCGACTCTTAGCGACCCCATGGACTGCAGCTCACTAGACTTCTCCATCCATGGGATTTTCCTGGCAAGAGTACTGGAGTGGGGTGCCATTGCCTTCTCCGAAGTACAGCACTAATAACTGTATATTTGTGAATATACCTACATTCTATGTGTCTGTGTCCATATCTACACATGTATCTATGCCATGTGAGCATCATGGGTGTCAAAGCCACTTGGCAGCGAACAGAAATACAAGACCAGGGAGAGCGAGATGTGAAATAGGAAGGCTCAGGGTGAGTAGGTGTAGATAGTTTGCAAGACTTCAAATGGAATCATTTCTATTTTACAGGCAAGAAGTGACTTTCCCCAGGATATACTCATTAAGACATTCCGATGTGCTGCATTTCCTTGTGTAGCTTCACAAGTACCCTCATCAGAGAGGCATTCTTATCATCCCCAATTAAAATATCAGGACCCCAGTTTAAAAAACCTGAAGTCCCAGTGGTTAGCAGGATGCTTGAATACAAATCCTAACTTCTTTTCACATTAGGCAAGATGCTTAGCCTCTCAGCACTTCCATCGGTAACAGTGCTTTCAAGAAATATGTGAGGCACACATTTAACTGTTTTTGTAAAATTTGGCCACACTGTACGGCTTTTGGGATCCCAGTTCTCCAACCAAGGATGGAATGCAGTCTCCCACAGTGAAAGCGCTCAGGCCTAACCACTGAACCACGAGGGAATTCCCCCCTGCAGGTAAATGCAAATATTCTTAGGCATATAAAAAAATAAAGAGAAGTGGGTTAAATTAAGTTTAATATATTCTTTAACTCAAGATATCTCAGAAAGTCTCCGGTCATCAGTGGTTAGAGCTCCATGTTTTCAGTGACAAGGCAGAGAGGGTTCCACCCCTCCTCAGTCAGGGTTCTTGCAAACCTTGGGGCACACTCCCCCCTCTCCCACCACACACAAAACAGATATCTAAAATATGTTTCAATATGTACCTAATACCAACATTACAGAGATATGTTACAATTTTTAATACTAAGTCTTTGAAATCCCCATGTGTTTTTTTCCACTTTCAATACCTCTGAATTGGGAGGAACCACCTGTCCAGGTTCCCTGGCTGCATGTGGCTAGTGGCTGTGACAGTTCAGATCAACAGAGTGTTTCCTCGACTGTTTGGGACGTTGTGACCCACCAGGCTCCTGCGTCCATGAGATTTCCTAGGCAAGAGTACCGGAGTGTGTTGCCATTTCCTTCTCCAGGGGATCTTTCAGACCCAGGAATCGAACCCATGTTTCCTGCCTTGCAGACGGATTCTTGACAATCTGAGCCACCAGCGAAGCCCACAGCTGGGGAGGGGCAGGGAAACGAGGGTCTAGGCGGAGGGAGCTTTCGGTAGGAGGCCCGGAAGCCCGGGATCTGTTTGGTTCGTAGAAGCACCGAAGGACAAGGGCGCTGCAGTTGGAGTGAACCCCTCCCGCGGCCCGGCCCCGCCCTCCGCATCCACACGCCCCCTCCCTTCCCCACTGTGGGCCATCCGCCTTCCGCCTGGCAGCGAAGCCCCTCCACACACGCGACCCTACGGAGCCCCTCTCTCCGCAGGCGGAGGCCTGTGTAACACACTGCAGTCCGGGCGTTTCTAGTGAGTGAGTCTTGCGACCTTGTCTTCAGGAAAACTCTCGGCCAACAGCTCGTCGCACGGGTCCCTCTCGACGGCCACCCCGCACCCTCTCCGGTCGGGTCTCTCCTCTCCACTAGCCCCAAGGAGGAGCTCCCCTGCCGCCGCCCCGAGGCCGTCCCCAGGGCGCTGCGGTCCCGCCGGAGCCACGCCTTCTTGGCGACAGAGGGCGGGGCATGCAGATTCGAGACGGCGCTTCCGCCCGAGAACCACAAAGCCGCGGCAGATGCGGGATTTCTCTTTTACAATGTGGAGAATCCAACTTCTGCCCGAGAGTCTGGTGTAGTGCCGCCATAGCACTGTCAACGAGGCAAAGGAAGGGAGACCTGGAGTGAGCGGGGACCCGGTCACACTGAGTGCAACGTGCACGACAGCAGGACGGTGACAGCGACGGGCGGTGCCACACTATCGCTTCTCGGCCTTTTGGCTAAGATCAAGTGTAGTATCTGTTCTTATCAGTTTAATATCTGATACGTCCTCTATCCGAGGACAATATATTAAATGGATTTTTGGAGCAGGGAGTTGGAATAGGAGCTTGCTCCGTCCACTCCACGCATCGACCTGGTATTGCAGTATCTCCAGGAACGGTGCACCCCCTCGGGGACACTTAATGAAGTACCCAAAGGTAGAAAGTAGGTCTTTTTTGGATTCAGTTAGTTCAAAAAGTTAGCTTCTTAAATTTTCTTGCAGTCCTTGTAAGTGTACTTTTGTGGGATCTGTTTAAACCTCTATTTCTCTGAAAGACATCACTTTCTGGGTTAAAGTCTCGGAAGAGGGTCTACCCGCTCTCATTTCTCACTGGAGTTCAGTTCAGTTTATTTCAGTCGCTAAGTCGTTTCCGACTCTTTGTGACCCAGCACGCCAGGCCTCCGTGTCCATCACCAACTCCCAGGCCTCCGTGTCCATCACCAACTCCCAGGCCTCCCTGTCCATCACCAACTCCAGGAGAGATCACTCAAACTCATATCCTTCGAGTCGGTGATGCCATCCAGCCATCCTCTGTTGTTCCCTTCTCCTCCTGCCCCCAATCCCTTCCAGCATCAGAGTCTTTTCCAATGAGTCAACTCTTCACATCAAGTGGACAAAGTATTGGAGTTTCAGCTTTAGCACCAGTCCTTCCAAAAAACACAGGACCAATCTCCTTTAGAATGGACTGGTTGGATCTCCTTGCAGTCCAAGGGGCTCTCAAGAGTCTTCTCCAACACCACAGTTCAAAAGCATCAATTCTTCAGCGATCAGCTTTCTTCACAGTCCAACTCTCACATTCATACATGACCACTGGAAAAACCATAGCCTTGACTAGATGGACGTTTGTTGACAAAGTAATGTCTCTGCTTTTGAATATGCTATCTAGGTTGGTCATAACTTTCCTTCCAAGGAGTAAGCGTCTTTTAATTTCATGGCTGCAATCACCATCTGCAGTGATTTTGGAGGACAAAAAAAAAAAAAAAAAAGTCTGACACTGTTTCCACTGTTTCCCCATCTATTTGCCATGAAGTGGTGGGACCAGATGCCATGATCTTCGTTTTCTGAACGTTGAGCTTTAAACCAACGTTTTCACTCTCCTCTTTCACTTTCATCAAGAGGCTTTTTAGTTCCTCTTCACTTTCTGCCATAAGGGTGGTGTCATCTGCGTATCTGAGGTTATTGATATTTCTCCTGGCAATCTTGATTCCAGCTTGTGTTTCTTCCAGTCCAGCATTTCTCATGATGTACTCTGCATATAAGTTAAATAAGCAGGGTGACAATATACAGCCTTGATGTACTCCTTTTCCTATTTGGAACCAGTCTGTTTTTCCAAGTCCAGTTTTAACTGTTGCTTCCTGACCTGCATTTCTCAAGAGGCAGGTCAGGTGGTCTGGTAATCCCATCTCTTGAAGAATTTCCCACAGTTTATTGTGATCCACACAGTCAAAGGCTTTGGCATAGTCAATAAAGCAGAAATAGATGTTTTTCTGGAACTCTCTTGCTTTTTCCATGATCCAGCGGATGTTGGCAATTTGATCTCTGGTTCCTCTGCCTTTTCTAAAACCAGCTTGAACATCTGGAAGTTCACGGTTCAGTATTTCTGAAGCCTGGCTTGGAGAATTTTGAGCATTACTTTACTAGCATGTGAGATGAATGCAATTGTGTGGTAGTTTGAGCATTCTTTGGCATTGCCTTTCTTTGGGATTGGAATGAAAACTGACCTTTTCCAGTCCTGTGGCCACTGCTGAGTTTTCCAAATTTGCTGGCATATTGAGTGCAGCACTTTCACAGCATCATCTTTCAGGATTTGAAATAGCTCAACTGGAATTCCATCAGCTCCACTAGCTTTGTTCCTAGTCATGCTTTCTAAGGCCCACTTGACTTCACATTCCAGGATGTCTGGCTCTAGGTCAGTGATCACACCATTGTGATTATCTGGGTCGTGAAGATCTTTTTTGTACAGTTCTGTGTATTCTTGCCACCTCTTCTTAATATCTTCTGCTTCTGTTAGGTCCATACCATTTCTGTCCTTTATTGAGCCCATCTTTGCATGAAACGTTCCCTTGGTATCTCCAATTTCGGCGGCCGAGAGGAGCAACCCCACGTCCAAGGAGTGGTGGCTGCGCGAGCGCAGGAGGGCCGAGAGGAGCTACTCCATGTTCAAGGTCAGGAAGGGGCAGCGTTCAAGGTCAGAAGGGGCGGCCAGTGAGGAGATACCCCTCGTCCAAGGTAAGAGAAACCCAAGTAAGATGGTAGGTGTTGCGAGAGGGCATCAGAGGGCAGACACACTAAAACCATAATCACAGAAAACCAGTCAGTCTAATCACATGGACCACAGCCTTGTCTAACTCAATGAAACTAAGCCATGCCGTTTGGAGCCACCCAAGATGGGCAGGTCATGGTGGAGAGATCTGACAGAATGTGGTCCACTGGAGAAGGGAATGGCAAACCACTTCAGTATTCTTGCCTTGAGAACCCCATGAACAGTATGAAAAGGCAAAATGATAGGATACTGAAAGGGGAACTCCCCAGGTCAGTAGGTGCCCAATATGCTACTAGAGATCAGTGGAGAAATAACTCCAGAAAGAATGAAGGGATGAAGCCAAAGCAAAAACAATACCCAGCTGTGGATGTGACTGGTGATAGAAGCAAGGTCCGATGCTGTAAAGAGCAATATTGCATAGGAACCTGGAATGTCAGGTCCATGAATCAAGGCAAATTGGAAGTGGTCCAACAGGAGATGGCAAGAGTGAACATTGACATTCTAGGAATCAGCGAACTAAAATGGACGGGAATGGGTGAATTTAACTCAGATGACCATTATATCTACTACTGTGGGCAGGAATCCCTTAAAATAAATGGAGTAGCCATCATGGTCAACAAAAGAGTCCGAAATGCAGTACTTGGATGCAATCTCAAAAATGACAGAATGATCTCTGTTCATTTCCAAGGCAAGCCATTCAATATCACGGTAATCCAAGTCTATGCCCCAACCAGTAACGCTGAAGAAGCTGAAGTTGTACGGTTCTATGAAGACCTACAAGACCTTTTAGAACTAACACCCCCCAAAAAAGATGTCCTTTTCATTATAGGGGACTGGAATGCAAAAGTAGGAAGTCAAGAAACACCTGGAGTAACAGGCAAATTTGGCCTTGGAGTATGGAATGAAGCAGGGCAAAGGCTAATAGAGTTTTGCCAAGAGAACGCACTGGTCATAACAAACACCTTCTCCCAACAACACAAGAGAAGACTCTACACATGGACATCACCAGATGGTCAACACCAAAATCAGACTGATTATATTCTTTGCAGCCAAAGATGGAGAAGCTCTGTACAGTCAGCAAAAACAAGACCAGGAGCTGACTGTGGCTCAGATCATGAACTCCTTATTGCCAAATTCAGACTGAAATTGAAGAAAGTAGGGAAAACCACTAGACCATTCAGGTATGACCTGAATCAAATCCCTTATGATTATACAGTGGAAGTGAGAAATAGATTTAAGGGCCTAGATCTGATAGACGGAGTGCCTGATGAACTATGGAATGAGGTTCGTGACATTGTACAGGAGACAGGGATCAAGACCATCCCCATGGAAGAGAAATGCAAAAAAGCAAAATGGCTGTCTGGGGAGGCCTTACAAATAGCTGTGAAAAGAAGAGAAGCGAAAAGCAAAGGAGAAAAGGAAAGATATAAGCATCTGAATGCAGAGTTCCAAAGAATAGCAAGGAGAGATAAGAAAGCCTTCTTCAGCGGTCAATGCAAAGAAATAGAGGAAAACAACAGAATGGGAAAGACTAGGGATCTCTTCTCAGTTGATACAAGCTACAAAACCAGCTGGTGTCCAAGCTCCCACTTGATATTCCCAGTCTCTCCTGATGCCATCTTCAAGATAGAACCAGAACACTAGCTTGAATCTTTTGTTTCTATGCCTCCACCTTCTGTTGAGGTCTCTAACATTACTCCTGTGGTTTGTTTTCTGTCTTCAAGCAGTTCTGGCTGAGACACACCCAATTCCACCTGGAGTCGAGGTTAAAATGATGAGCTTTCCACCAGTGTGTCAGTTGTACTGGGATTTCATTTATCCAGGTGACTGCCTGACAAGGAGAGGTCAGTGCCACTGACAGAGTTGTATTATTCCTTAGAGTTCCGAAGAGAGGAGGGCCTAAATAAGACCACTGTGTCTTTTGGATACACAAGGCAGGCTTTTGAGGTTAGCACAAGTTCAAATCATGAATAAGCCAGAACGAGTGAAAAAGCCAGCTTAAAACTCAATATTGGACTTCCATGGTGGCCCAGTGATCAAGAATCCCCTTGCCAGTGTAGGAGATTGGTTCAATTCCTAGTCCAGGAAGATTCCACATGCCCTGGGGCAACTAAACCGCTTGGACACAACTACTGAGCCTGTACTCTAGAGCCCATGAACCACAATTAGAGAGTAGCCCCCGCTCGAAAGTAGAAAAGCCTCATGCATCAACGAAGACCCAGTACAGTCAAAAATAAATACTTTTTTAAAAAAATCTCAATATTAAAAGCACTAAGATCTTGGCATCTGGTCCAATCACTGCATGGCTAATTGAAGGGAAAAAATGTGGAAGCAGTGACAGAGCCTGGAAATCAGAAGATGATTGTGTCTTGGCAGGAAAGCTATGACAAACCTAGACAGTGTGTTAAAAGCAAAGACATCACTTTGGTGTTGGAACAATGGTCCCTATAGTCAATGCTGTGGTCTTTCCAGTAGTCATGTATGGATGTGAGAGCTGGACTATAAAGATGTCAGAGGCGGAAGAACTGATGCTTTGGAACTGTGGTGCAGAAGACTCCTGAGAGTCCCTTGGAAAACAAGATCAAACCAGTCCATCTTAAGGGAAATCAACTCTGAATTCTCCTTGGAAAGACTGATGCTGAGCCTGAAACTTCAATACTAGGCCACCTTATGGGAAGAACCCATTCATTGGAAAAGACCATGATGCTGGGAAAGATTGAAGGCAGAAGGAGAAGGAAGACAAAGGATGAGATGGTTGGATGGCATCACCGAATAACGGACATGAGTTTGAGGAACTCAGGAGATAGTGAAGGACAGGGAAGTCTGGCGTGCTGCAATCCACAGGGTCGCAAAAAGTCAGACAGGACTTAACAACTGAACAACACTAAACAACACCACATCCTCTATGCCAAGACATTTTAGTAAATGGATGTTTGGAGCAGGGAGTTGGAATAGAACCTTACTCCGTCCACTCCACCCATTGACCTGGTATTGTAGTACCTGCAGGAATAGTGCACCCCTCTCAGGGAAAAGAGCAAGTATGAACAACAGGCTTCTTACATCTTTTCCAGTGTTTTCCTTGTTTTGCTCTGGGTACCTGTCTCGTGAAGGTTTCTGTTTTGTTTTACCAACGTGTGATTTTCTGTTGCCCTGTTGGGGCAGTTTACTTAGGAGTACTGTTTCTTGTGAGGGTCATATCCATGGACCAACATTATGCAAATTTTCCTTTAACTTGCAAACCACTGTAATACGGAGCTGTCCAGATCCTTTCGTAGTTTTGTTTCTTTTTCATATGGGATTATTTCTTCTATCCTGTGGACAAGGCCCTGCTCCCAACACCTAACAGATCTCTGAAACAGTGTGGGTTTGCTGGAGTCCCCAGGGGAAGACTCTCAGCTCTAGGAATTTTTAAAATTCTCAGCTCCACCCAAGTGTATTTTCCTTAAAAGAAGAAACTGACGAACAGAAAGGTTAAGAAACTTGTGAAAGTCACCCAGCTAGAAATTAGCTGAAGTGGGCTTTGAACAATATCTGTGAAATAGATATTGTTTCCTCAACAATCTTTGAAACTTCCTAGCTCCTCTCTTAGATCTCATGGGCCTCTCACCCAAGAGGGAACCTGTCACTTGATTAAAGATAAAAGACCTGAAACTGGCAATCTCTCCCCCATCCTTCATCCTTTGCCTTTGCCAGGAAAGGCGTTGATAAACAAATGGCAAGGAGGAGGTGGGACAAAGTGGGAGTGAAGGAAGGGACCCAGTTTGTCAGGGCAACACTGGGGCCTGGCCCAGTCCAGTATCCTTTAAATAGGAATTCCAGTCCCCATCTCCACATCCAGCCTGGAGCCCTTGAAGCCTTCCTCCATTAATGATCATTTTGTTTCCTGGCAGCCTCATTTCTGCAGCCCTTGTCCACAAGATCACAGCCCAGGACAGAGTGCACTGGAGGATTTCCTAGAGAGAACATTCAAACATTCTTACTTTGAGGATTCATGGATGGAGTGCCTGCCAGGTTGAAGGCCTCAGTGAAATGGATCAGGACCTGCTCTCATAGAGTGAACATTATAATGAGAAGTAGGGAGAGGCAGACAGTGACTCAAGAGGGTCATTTCAGATAGTGATATAAGCCATCGAAGAAAATAAACAGGGAAATGTGCTGGAGAGTGACCGGGGGGAGAGCTACTTTGCATGGAGGAGGGGGTTGCTCATGAAGGCCTCTCCAATGGTGACATCAGAGGCAAGTTTAAGTGGCCAGGAGGCAAGGAAGCATTCCAGACAGAAGGACAGACTAGCTGGGACCTACCTGCTTCCTCCCATTGGCTCCCTGACCTGGGTCAGATTCCAGCTGCTGAGTGGAGGGTCTTCCTCAGAGCTGTCTCCCCACCAGACTAAGCGCTGAGTCCAGAAGCTGGTTCTTCTCAGCCACATCTCCGCAGTGCCCAGCACTGTGCCTGCCACACAGCAGGCAATCAGGAAATCTTCCATGATTCATGACTACATGATGGATTGACTATATACACAAGGGTTTCCTTGAGTGTGAGATGCAAGCACCCAGCCTTAGCCGGGAGTTTCCTGGTCTGGGGTCCCTGACACCTTAAGGGTTGGGAGGGATGCCTATAAAACCCTGTACCTCCAGGCAAGGTCTGGGTAATATGGAACCCTCAAGCCTTTACTGGAGAAGAGGGATTTCTTAGAGGAGAAAAAGAGAAGCCATGGGAGGGATGACCCTGGAGAGAGAGGCCTCCCTTAAGGCCTGGTGGGCTGAACCCTGGGCTGAGAGTCATCTTGAGTTCTGTCCTGACAAGTGAACTGGCTTGGAAAAGCCACCTCCCCTCTTGGAACCTTGGTTTCCTCAGCATGTAAGTAGGGGCTTAGATGATTCCAGGTCCCTTTCCCCAGGACAACCCAGGCTCTGGAGTAGGGGAGGGTACAGGATGGGTGGAGCTCACGTAGGAAGCAGCTGAGGACATCCTTGTCTCCACTGCATCCCAACCCAGGACCTGAGTGCACAACTGAAGGGAGGAGAGGAGTCTGCAGGAGGAGGGATGGGAGGGGAGTCGAGGTCCAAGAGCGGCTTCCGCCAGGGGATGACAAAGACACGAATTTCCAATTCCCTCTTTGCTTCCTCAAGAATACATTGGAGAGGAAAAAAATTCCCTGGTGGTCCAGGGTAACAATTCTGTTTTTGCATTGTACAGGACCTAGGTTACCTCTCTGGTTTGGGAAATAAGATGACAAGGCCAAGAAAAGAAAGAATAAAGTGGGGGAAACACAACTTACTACTTAGAATGAATGTGAAAAGGAAAACTGAGGGGAAGGGGCCTTTAGACACCCTTTTATCCAGCCAGGGGCCCATTCAGAGGCAGCTCATCCAAAACCAAGTCCCAGAGCCCAGGCCTGGGCAGAAAAGGAGCAGATGCTGCCCCCTGGTGGGTGAGTCTGTCAGTGCCTAAACCTGAAGCAAAGTGGAGTGAGTTAACAGTTTCCTTTCTCTCCTTCTGGGGTTTTTTGTTCGTTTCTTTTTCTGGCCATGCCACGCGGCTTGTGGGATCTTAGATCCCGTACTGGGTATTGAACCCTTGCCTTTTGCAGTGAAGGCATGGAGTCATAACCACTGAAGTGCCAGGGAATTCCCCTGGAGTCTTCCTTTCAGACAGGACCTTCACTAGGTTGGGAATGGAAAAGCCACCCTTTACAAGTGGTTTTTGTGGAGGTAAGATGAGATGTAAATGAACATTTTCTGAGCAGGAAATCTGATTTCAGTGACATTTCTTATGCTTTTCCTGAGGGCCTAATAGCTGGTACCGGGAAGGCAGAGGCGGGAGGAGGCTGGAGGATGGAGAAGGTTGTGAAGAGGCAGTTGCAGCAGGCTGTGGTCTCTTAGGAGACAGATCCACTCGGGGACAGATTCCAGCATCCATCTGCACAGGAGACTGGCACTTGGGGAGACCTTGGCATCAAGAGGGGCCTTGGGTGATCAGGAAGGAACAACAGCCAGAGCCCCAAGAGGGTGACAGTGCCATGGGAGCAACAGCCTGCAGCTGTGAGGGGGGCAGAGCAAGCCCACCAGAGAGACAGAGTGGTGAGTTGAGGGGAAAGAGCCAGGCTCACACTGTGCAGGGAACTTGCTGCCGGCCAGTTTTCTGAGCTGAGGGACTCTTTAGAGCTTAAGCTGCTGCTGCTGTTGCTAAGTCACTTCAATCGTGTCCAACTCTGTTCGACCCCATAGATGGCAGCCCACCAGGCTCCTCTCTCCCTGGGATTCTCCAGGCAAGAACACTGGAGTGGGTTGCCATTTCCTTCTCCAATGCATGCTAAATTGCTTCAGTCGTGTCCGACTCTGTGCAATCTATAGAGAGCAGCCCACCAGGCTCCTCTGTTCCTGGGATTCTCTAGGCAAGAATACTGGAGTGAGCTTACACAACAGGGGCCAATCCCCAGAGACCTTACATGTTTGATTCAGCTTTTTAAAAATGTATTTACTTTCTGGCTATTTCGGGTCTTAGTTGTGACACACAGGCTCCAGAACACTCAGACTTAGTTGCCGCGATGCAACTGGGGGAATCTTAGTTCTGCACCAGGAATCACACCGTGTCCCCTGCACGGGGAGGCGCATACTTAACCCCTGGACCACCGGGAAGTCCCTGATTCAGCGTCTTGGTTTCATAGACTTCTGTCAAGGCACCCGTGTTGTTTGGCCCACACGAATGGGTGCATGCTCAAATTTGGGAGCTTGTCAGGATCATCTGGAGGACTTGATAAACACAGATAAAACACAGATAAACACTGGGGCCTTCTTTCAAAATTTCTGATTCAGAAATTTGAAGACTTTGTCAGACCCAGCCTAAGCACAGTATACATTGTCTCATTGGACCCTCATCCAGTCATTCAACACACATTCATCAAGAGTCAAGTTCATTCAGAGCACTACCATAGGTGCTCGGAATAGACCAGCAAACAAAAGGTTTCCCATCAAGGTGAAAGAACAGCACTAATGGCTGTATATTTGTGAATATACCTACATTCTATGTGTCTGTGTCCAAATCTACACATGTATCTATGCCACATGAGCATCATGGGTGTCAAAGCCACTTGGCAGCCAACAGAAATACAAGACCAGGGAGAGCGGGATGTGAAACAGGAGGCTCAGGGTGAGTAGGTGTAGATAGTTTGCAAGACTTCAAATGGAATCATTTCTATTTTACAGGCAAGAAGTGACTTTCCCCAGGATATACTCATTAAGACATTCTGATGTGCTGCATTTCCTCATGTAGCTTCACAAGTACCCTCATCAGAGAGGCATTCTTATCATCCTCAATTAAAATATCAGGACCCCCAGTTTATAAAACCTGAAGCCCCAGTGGTTAGCAGGATGCTTGAATGCAAATCCCTACTTCTTTTCACATTAGGCAAGATGCTTAGCCTCTCAGCACTTCCATCTATAACAGTGCTTTCAAGAAATATGTGAGGCACACACATAACCAAACTGTTTTTTGTTTTTTTTTTTTTTAATTTGCCCATGCTGTGTGGCTTTTGGGATCCCAGTTCTCCAACTAAGCATGGAACCTGGACTCCCACAGTGAAAGCGCTGAGGCCTAACCACTGAACCACCAGGGAATTCCCTCCTGCAAGTAAAAGCAAATATTGTTAGGCATATTAAAAAAAGAGAAGTGAGTGAAATTAAGTTTAATACATTCTTTAACTCAAGATATCTCAGAAATTCTCTGGTGGTCAGTGGTTAGAGTGCCATGTTTTCAATGACAAGGCAGGGAGGGTTCCATCCCATCCCTCCTCAGAGTTCTTGCAAACCCTGGGGAACACCCCTCCCCATAGACACACCCACAAAAAAACAGATATCTAAAATATTTCAATATGTAATTAATATCAACATTATAGAGATAATGTTAGAATTTCTAATACTAAATCTTTGAAATCCCAGTGTTTTCCACTTGAAATTGGAAACCTTTGAATTCTCTGGTACCTCTGGATTCAGTGGTACCTCTGAATTCGGAGGAACCACCTGCCCAGCGTTCCCTGGCTGCATGTGGCTAGTGGTTGTGACAGCTCAGATCAACAGAATGTTTCTTCTTGTTTTTGGTCTGTAAGTAGTGTCCGACTCTTTGAGACCCTGTGACCCGCCAGGATCCTCTGTCCGTCCACTCGATTTCCTAGGCAAAAACACCGGAGTGGGTTGCAATTTCCTCTTCTAGGGGATCTTTCCGACTCAGGAATCGAACCCATGTTTCCTGTATTGCCGACGGATTCTTTACAATCTGAGCCACCAGCGAGGCCCACAACTGAGGAGGAGGGGCAGGAAAACGAGGTCCTTGGCGGAGAGAGCTTTCGGTAGGAAGCCCAGAATCGGTTTGGTTCGTAGAAGCACCGAAGGACTAGAGCGCTGCAGTTGGAGTGAACCCCTCCCGCGGCCCGGCCCCGCCCTCCGCATCCACACGCCCCCTCCCTTCCCCACTGTGGGCCATCCGCCTTCCGCCTGGCAGCGAAGCCCCTCCACACACGCGACCCTACGGAGCCCCTCTCTCCGCAGGCGGAGGCCTGTGTAACACACTGCAGTCCGGGCGTTTCTAGCGAGTGAGTCTTGGCGACCTTGTCTTCAGGAAAACTCTCGGCCAACAGCTCGTCGCACGGGTCCCTCTCGACGGCCACCCCGCACCCCTTCCGGTCGGGTCTCTCCTCTCCACTAGCCCCAAGGAGGAGCTCCCCTGCCGCCGCCCCGAGGCCGTCCCCAGGGCGCTGCGGTCCCGCCGGAGCCACGCCTTCTTGGCGACAGAGGGCGGGGCATGCAGATTCGAGACGGCGCTTCCGCCCGAGAACCACAAAGCCGCGGCAGATGCGGGATTTCTCTTTTACAATGTGGAGAATCCAACTTCTGCCCGAGAGTCTGGTGTAGTGCCGCCATAGCACTGTCAACGAGGCAAAGGAAGGGAGACCTGGAGTGAGCGGGGACCTGGTCACACTGAGTGCAACGTGCACGACAGCAGGACGGTGACGGCGACGGGCGGTGACACGCTATCGCTTCTCGGCCTTTTGGCTAAGATCAAGTGTAGTATCTGTTCTTATCAGTTTAATATCTGATACGTTCTCTATCCGAGGACAATATATTAAATGGATTTTTGGAGCAGGGAGTTGGAATAGGAGCTTGCTCCGTCCACTCCACGCATCGACCTGGTATTGCAGTACTTCCAGGAATGGTGCACCCCCTCAGGGGATATCACTGGAGTACCTAAATGCAGAAATTGGTTTTGTTCAGGATTGAGCCACCTGAAGAAGTTTATTTTTTGTGCTTTCCTGACGGTGCTTTCAATTCTGACAATTACAGAACAACTGCAATGTTTCTCCCTTTCTGTCTCTGATAAAGTGTGTGTAACTGTGAAGTTTGCTCAAACTGTGGGTTTTTTGAAAGACTACCTTTTGCCCAGCAGTCTTGAAAAGAAATTTCCCAGATTTTTGCCTAGTCCAAGCTACAAAAAGAAGGGGTGGCCAAGCTCTCACTTAATATTCCCAGTTTCTCTTCCGAAGCACTGGCTTGGCTTTTCTGTCTTTGGATGTCTTCAACACTAATCAAATGTTTGTGTTTTCTGATTTCAGGCAGTTTCTGTGGAGAGCCACTAAGATCCACCTGGAGTCTAGATTAATATGATGGGCTTTAAAGTCAGTGTGTGTTGGTTGTACTGGGATTTCATTTATACAGGTGCCTGACTGACAAGAAGAGGTCAGTGCCACTGAAGAAGTTGTATTATTACTTAGAAGAAAAGAGAGCCTAAAATAAGACCGCCGTGTCTTCTGGATACACAAGGCAGGCTGTTCAGGTCAGCATAAGTTCAAATCATGTTTAAGCCAGAGCAACTTCCCCATATTATCTCCTTTGGTCCTTTTCCATTGACTCGGGCATTCAATCAAGATCTAGGTGCTGGGTGCCTGTCTGAGTGCACCGGACTGTGTAGTGGGAAAAGCAACTGCTGTGGGAATTGCAAAAGACCATGATGCTGTGAAAGATTGAAGGCAGGAGGAGAAGGAAGACAGTGGATGAGATGGTTGGATGGCATCACCAAATCAATGGACATGAGTTTGAGCAACACCAGGAGACAGTGAAGGACAAGGAAGTCTGCTGCAGTCCATGGGGTCACAAAGAGTCAGACAGAGTAGTGTCACGCGAGTGTATGTTCCTTGGTTCTTTGTCTCGTCACAACAAAGATTTGGAGCAACGGACATTAAAGCCCTCGGCGCGTCACAGCTCATGGGTCTTGGACAAACCGTGCTACAGCTCTTAGGCAAATCAGTGTTACAGCTCTATTTTATTTAGGAGACAGCAGGAGAATCCAAGACTCGAAGAGAAGAGAGTGGAGGAGGGCGGGGGCGGGGCGGGGGCGGGGGCGGGGGGGGGGAAGCGCGTGCACGCGGAGAGAGAGTCCAAGAGAAAGCGCTTTGGCTCCTCCTTTTATATGTTTTTTTTCCTCCACCTGGGCCTGCCCTATGCAAATTGGGCTTAGCCAGGAGTGCTGTTTGTTCTGTTGGTTCTACCTGAAGTCTTCACTCTGGTCCTCGGACCTTCCTTGTCTTTTAGCCACCGCCATTTTGGATTCCTTTTCCCTATTCTACCTACCTAGCAGTAGCAACTGAACAACACCATATCCTCTGTCCCAGGACATTTTAGTAAATGGATGTTTGGAGCAGGGAAGTTGGAGTAGAACCTTGCTTTGTCCCCTCCACGCATCAACCTGGTACTGTAGTACCTGCAGGAATAGTGCACCCCTTTCAGGGAAAAGAGAAAGTATGAACAACAGGCTTGTTATATCTTTGTTAGTGTCTTCCTCATTTTGTTCTGGGTACCTGTCTCATGTGAAGGTTTCTGTTTTGTTTTACCAACATGTGATTTTCTGTTTTCTTGTTAGGGCAGTTTACTTAGGAGTACTATTTCTTGTGAGGGTCATATCCATGGACCAATATTATGCAAATTTTCTTTTATCTTTCAAAACACTGTAATAAGGAGGTGTCCAAATCCTTTAGTAGTTTTGTTTCTTTTTTAAATACTAGATTATTTCTTCTATCCTGTGGACAAGGCACTGCTCCCAACATCTAACAGATCTCTGAAACAGTTTGGGTTACTGGAGTCCTCAAGGAGACTCTAATCTCTAGGAATTTTTAAAATTCTCGACCCCACCCAAGTGTGTTTTCCCTAAAAGAAGAAACTGAAGAACAGAAAGGTTAAGAAACTTGTGAAAAAAAAAAAAAGAAAAAGAAACTTGTGAAAGTCACCCAGCTAGAAATTAGCTGAAGTGGGCTTTGAACAACATCTGTGAAACAGATATTGTTTCCTCCACAATCTTTGAAACTTCCTTAGCACTTCCCTTACATTTCCTGGGCCTCTCACCCCAGAGGGAACCTGTCACTTGATTAAAGATAAGAGACATGAAACTGGCAATCTCACCCCACCCTTCATCCTTTGCCTTTGCCAGGAAAGGCGTTGATAAACAAATGGCAAGGAGGAGGTGGGGCAAGGTGGGGTTGAAGGAAGGGGCTCAGTTTGTCAACACTGGGGCCTACCCCAGTCCAGTATCCTTTAAATGGGAACTCCAGTTCCCACCTCCACATCTAGCTTAGGACCCAGGGAGCCTTCTTCCATTAATGACCATTTTGTTTCCTGGCAGCCTCATTTCTGCAGACCTTTCTCTCCACAAGATCACAACCCAGGACCTAGTGCATTGAAGAACTTCCTAGAGAGAACATTCAAACGTTCTTACTTTGAGCATTCATGGATGGAGTGCCTGCCAGGTTGAAGGCCTCAGTGAAATGGATCAGGACCTGCCCTCATAGAGTGGACATTATAATGAGGAGTAGGGAGAGGCAGACAGTGACTCAAGAGGGTCATTTCAGATAGTGACATAAGCCATTGAGGAAAATAAAACAGGGAAATGTGCTGGAGAGAGCTACTTTACATGGAGGAGGGGGTTGCTCATGAAGGCCTCTCCAATGGTGACATCAGAGGCAAGTTTAGTGGCCAGGAGGCAAGGAAGCATTCCAGACAAGACAGACTAGCTGGGACCTACCTACTTCCTCCGATTGGCTCCCTGACTTGGGTCAGATTCCAGCTGCTGAGTGGAGGGTCTTCCTCAGAGCTGTCTCCCCACCAGACTAAGCGCTGAGCCCAGAAGCTGGTTCTTCTCAGCCGCAGCTCTGCAGTGCCCAGCACTGTGCCTGCCATATAGTAGGCAATCAGGAAATCTTCCATGATTCATGACTACATGATGGATTGACTATATACTCAAGGGTTCCCTTGAGTGTGAGATGCAAGCACCCAGCCTTAGCTGGGAGTTTCCTGACACCTTGAGGGTTGGGAGGGAAACCTATAAAACCCTGTACTTCCAGGTAAGGTCTAGGTAATACTGAACCCTCAGGGCTTTTCTAGGCAGGAGGGATTTCTTGAAGGAGACAGAGATCATGGGAGGGATGACCCTGGAGAGAGAGGCCCCCTCAAGGCCTGGTGGTCTGAACCCTGGGCTGAGAGTCATCATGACTCCTGTCCTGATATGTGAACTGGCTTGGAAAAGCCACCTCCCCCCTTGGGAGTCTTGGTTTCCTCAGCATGTAAGTAGGGGCTTAGATGATTCCAGGTCCCTTTCCCCAGGACAACCCAGGCTCTGGAGTAGGGGAGGGTACAAGATGGGTGGAGCTCACGTAGGAAGCAGCTGAGGACATCCTTGTCTCCACTGCATCCCAACCCAGGACCTGAGTGCACAACTGAAGGGAGGAGAGGAGTCTGCAGGAGGAGGGATGGGAGGGGAGATGAGGTCCAAGAGCGGTTTCCGCCAGGGAATGACAAAGACACGTATTTCAAATCCCAGCTTTGCTTCCTCAAGAATAAAACAAAGCGGAAATTCCCTGGCTGTCCACTGGGTACAACTCTGTTCTCCCACTGCACAGGGCACAGATTACATCCCTGGTTGGGGATTTAAGATCCCAATACCAAAAAAAAAGAAAAGAATAAAATGGGGGAAACCAAACCTACTACTTAGAATGAGTGTGAATTAAAAAAAAGAAAAACTGAGGGGAAGGGGCCCTCAGAGACCCTTTTCTCACGCCAAGGGCCCATTCAGAGGCAACTCATCCAAAACCAAGTCCCAGATCCCAGGCCAGGGCAGATAAGTCTGTCACTGCCTAAGTCTGAAGCAAAGGAGAGGAATCTAGTTTGACAGGTTCCTTTCCTTCCTTCTGGGGTCTTTTTGTGTGTGTGTTAGTCTGGCCATACCACCCAGCTTGTGGGATCTTAGTTCCCCTACCGGGTATTGAACCCTTGCCCTTGGCAATGAAAGCGTGGAGACCTAACCACTGAACTGCAAGGGAATTCCTCTGGAATCTTCTTTTCAGACAGGACATTCACTATGGTTTGAGGTTGGGAATGGAAAAGCCACACTTTTCAAGTGTTTTTTGTAGAGGTAAGATGAGATGTAAATGATGTAATTTCTGAGCAAGAAATTTTATTTCAGTGACATTTCTTATGCTTTTGCTGCTGCTAAGTCGCTTCAGTCGTGTCTGACTCTGTGCGACCCCATAGACGGCAGCCCACCAGGCTCCCCTGTCCCTGGGATTCTCCAGGCAAGAACACTGGAGTGGGTTGCCATTTCCTTCTCCAATGCTTTTACTGAGGGCCTAATAGCTGGAGCTGGGAAGGCAGAGGTTGGAGGACGCTGGAGGTCGGAGAAGGTTGTGAAGAGGCAGTTGCAACAGGTTGTGGTGTCTTAGGAGACAGATCCACTCGGGGACAGATTCCAGCATCCATCTGCACAGGAGACTGGCACTTGGGCAGACCTTGGCCTCAGGAGGGCCGTTGGGTGATAAGGAAGCAACAGCAGCCAGAGCCCCAAGAGGGTGACAGTGCCGTGGGAGCAACCACCAACAGTTGCCAGATGGGAGGAATATGCCCACCAGAGAGAGACAGGGAGGTGAGTTGAGGGGAGAAAGCCAGGCTCACACTGTGCAGGGAACTCGCTGTCGGCCAGTTATCTGAGCTGAGGGACTCTTTAGAGCATTCACAACAGGGGCCAATCCCCAGAGACCTTACATATTTGATTCAGCTTTTTAAAAAATATTTTTTATTTGCCTCACAGCTTGGGTGAATTTTAATTCTGGACCAGGGGTCAAACTCATGTCCCCTACACTGAGAGGCAGATTCTTAACCACTGGACCACCAGAAAGTCCCCAATTCAGCTTCTTGATTTCATAGATTTCTGTCAAGTCACCCATGTTATCTGACCCACATTGGAAGGGGGCGTAACTTTGAATAGGTGCATGCTCTGATGAGAGTTTGTCAGAATCATCTGGAGGACTTGGTAAAAACAGATTGCTCGGGCCTCCTTCCAGAATTTCTGATTCAGTGTGTCTCAGGCTCTCAGGCCCAAGAACGTGCATTTCTAACAAGTCCTAAGGGGATAACGATGCTTCTGGACTGGGGACCACTCTAGAGGGACCACTGACATGGAAGATGAATTCCCGTCCCGGCCTGAACATATCCAGAGAAGCCCCTGGGCAGATTACTTATCTCTCTCAGCCTCAACCTCTTCTGTAAATGGGATGAAAATATTTATCTCTTAGTGTCATTATGAGAATTAAAGAAAGTAAAATGTGTGAAGGACTCAGCAAAGGGCTTGGCACAAAGTCCTCCTAGCTATTTAGCTTATCTCTATAATAAAAAAATTTGGCCCAGGAAGCCAGTTTCATCTTCCTCCGAAAACATACAAAATGACATATGCAAGTTGACCACCAACTGCCATTTCTTTTTCAACGTGTATGACTTAAAGCATTGCTTCTAACCTTTAATGTTCGCACAAGGGACTTCCCTGGTGATCCAGTGCCTAAGACTACATGCTCCTGTGCAGGGGGGCTCAGTCCCACATGCTGAAACTGAGTGTTCACATGCTACAGCTAAAAGATCTCACGTGTTGCCCGCATGCTACAACGAAGATCGAAGATCCCTCGAGCCGCATCTAAGACACAGAGCAGCCAAATAAAATTAAATTTAAAACTGCACACGGGCAGTAGAGACACAGACATAGAGAAAAATCTTGTGGACATAGCAGGGGGAAAGAGAAGGTGGGATGAACTGAAAGAGTAGCACTGAAATCTATATACAGTGCGTGCATGGGTGTGTGCTAAGTCACTTCCATCAAGTCCGACTCACAGTGACCCTAGGGGCTGTAGTCCACCAGGCTCCTCCGTCCATGGGATTCTCCAGGCAAGAATACTGGAGTGGGTTACCATGCCCTCCTCCAGGGGCTCTTCCTCACCAAGGGGTCAAACCTCTAGCGCCACCTGGAAGCCCCATATATACACTACCAAATGTAAAATAGGTGGGCATTGGGTATTTGCTCCATGACCCAGGGAGCTCAACCTAGTGGGGTGGGATGGAAAGGGAGGTAGGAGGGACATTCAACAGGGAGGGGACATATGCATACCTATGGTTGATTCATGTTGATGTCTGGCAGAAATAAACATCGACATGGTGAAGCAATTATCCTCCAATTAAAAATAAATAAAGTACACATGGGTACCCTGTGGACCCTACTAAATGCAGATTCTGGATCGGCAGGGATTCTGGATTGAATCGTGCCCCCGAACTTCATACTTGAAGCGCTATTTGGAGGCGAGACACCTGGGGGTGGGGCGCATTTAGTTTAAGAAGAGTTCATGAGGACGGGGCCCTCTTACTGGGATTAGTTCCCTTATGACATGAGACACCAGAGAGCTTATTCTTTCTCTGTCTAGCACATGAAGACATGGAGAGAAATCTGCCATCTGGAAGCCAAGGAGAGGGCTCTCACTGGAACCTTGCCAGGCTGGAACCCTGATTGAGGACATCCAGTCTCCAGAACTGTGAGAAAATACATTTCCATTCTTTAAGCCACCAGCCTATGGCATTTTGTTTCAGCAGCCCTGGCAGGCTCTTCAAAAAAAGCCAGAGGTCTGACTTGTGCCTGCATCCTGCATTTCTAACCAGCTCCAAGGTGATGGGGCTGTAGCTGTTCACACACTTTGAGCAGGAAGGGTCTAGAACAGATTTCTAGAGAGTTGCCCACAAGGCTGTATATTTTCCCTGACAAATAGTACTTTCAGTGTTCTCCTGGAAGTGGACAACAGAGATTTATTATCACCCCAAACCCCTAAATGGAGAAAAGCATGGCAACCCACTCCAGTATTCTTCCCTGGAGAATCCCATGAACAGGAGAAACTGGCAGGCTACAGTCTATGGGGTCACAAAAAGTCGGACACAACTGAAGTGACTTAGCACAAACCCCTAACAGCTCTGTCCCATCAGAGGCACCCAGCAAATCAGCGTCAGATGAAAGAATGGATGAGTGAAGGTTTGTGTCTGACAGCTGGCTGCCTGGCCTCGTGGAAGACCTCTGGACTTGGGAGACCTTTAGAAGTATCATGGGTGAGTCCGCTGCCTCTCTCCCTTGGTGGGTGGGAACATTTCCTCAGGGAAACAGTGATGTACAATGAGATTATGACCAGGAAATGTGCCAAAAGCAGCGCCTGGTTCCCCCGCAGGGACACTAACAAACCATCAATGGGTAGATCTGAGGCCTGGGAACAGTTTCTTGAGGGACTTCCCTGGCAGTCCAGTGGTTGGGACCCTGTGCTTCCAAAGCAGAGGTTGGGGGTTTGAACTTGTTTGGTGAAGTAATATCCCATGCCACATGGTGTGGCCACAAATAGTTTAAAAAAAAAAAAAAAAAAAGCTAGTTCCTTGACTTCTGGATTGGAACTCCCTGATGCAAGGCTCAGTAAGTCTCCTTACCCGGAAGTTGGCCAGACCAACTGAGTCAAGGTCAGTTGGACCCAGGTAGGAGGATAAGAATGAGTGTAGGTGAGTGCGGTGGGACAAGGGCAGGGAAACTTACATCTTACTGTAGTTTTTGTTTAATTTTATATGTCTGCTTAAGAACCACTTTTTTATTTTCTATGATGCAGAAAATATTTCTGTGCCTGACTTCACCCATTCTTTTCCTATTGAATGGCTCATCTTTTATACTAAATTCCAGGGGCTGTTTATACATTAGAAAGATAAATACTTCTTTTGTGATTGAGATGGCAAATATTTATTCTTTTTGTATAGTTAATTTTCTCTCAGCATGTCGATTGATGGATTGTGTTTTGGCTGTGCAGCGACTTCTTTGCTAATCTCGGGCTCTCTCTAGTTGGAGCAAGCGGGGGTTGCTCTTTAGTTGCAGTGCCCCGGCTTCTCATTTCGGCGGCTTTTCTTGTTGTGGAGCACAGGATACAGGCACGCAGCTTTAGTCCGTTGTGGCTCATAGGCTCTGGAGCACCAGCTCAGTAGTTGTGCCACAGGGATTTGTTACCTCAAATCATGTGGGGTCTTTCCAGACCAGGGGCTGAACCCATGTCCCCTGCAATGACAGGCAGATTTTTAACCACTTGACCACCAGGGAAGCCCACAAATATTTTTTTCTTGCTTTAACCTATTTTGTTGTTAATCACCTGTAAGGGAAGTGACACACCTGGGCAGGTGCTAGGAGTAGAGAGACCCAGGCCGGAAGTCATTCCTGCCCTGAGGGCACCTCCAACTCAGAGTGGAGACTAAAACACCTGTGCAAATGGGCAGAACAGCAGACAGGACAAGGAGGAAGTCTATGAGACATGAACAGATGATGAAGTCTGGGACCACAGCAACCCCTTCTCAGGGAAACCAAATGAGTGAGCAGACGATGGTCTGAGCACCCAGCCTAAACAGACTCATAGGATGGGAGGCCTGAAGAGTTGTCAGGCCCAGGCTAAGCACATTTTACATTATCTCCTTTGTCCCTCATCCATTTAGTCAACACATATTCACAAGAACTAAGCACATTTGGAGCACTGTCATAGGTGCTGAGAAAGGCTCAGCAAACAAAAGGTTTCCCATCAAGGTGAAAGATAATACAGCACTATTGGCTGTATATTTGTGAATATACCTACATTCCATGTGTCTGTGTCCATATCTACATGTATAGCTACGCCATTTTGAGCATCATCGGTGTAAATCTGACTGGCGGCCAGCAGAAATACAAGACCAGAGAAAGTGGGATGTGAAACAGGAAGGCTCAGGGTGAGTAGGTTGGAGATAGCTCACAACACTGTAAAAATGGTATCATTCCTATTTTACAGCAAAATGTGACTTTCCCCTGGGGTTGTACTCATGAAGGCATTCCCATGTGCTTGCATTTCCACGTGTGACTTCACAAGTACTCTAATCAGAAGGCATTCTTAATCATCCCAATTGAAATATCAGGAGCCAGCCAGTTCAGTCACTCAGTCGTGTCCGACTCTTTGTGATCCCATGGACTGCAGCACACTGGGCTTCCCTCTCCATCACCAACTCCCAGAGCTTACTCAAACTCATGTCCATTGAGTCGGTGAGGCCATCCACCATTTCATCCTCTGTCATCCCCTTCTCCTTCCGCCTTCAATCTTTCCCAGCATCAGGGTCTTTTCCAATGAATCAGTTCTTAGAATCAGGTAGCCAAGTATTGGGCCAAAGTACTGGACTTTCAGCTTCAGCATCAGTCCTTCCAATGAATATTCAGGACTAATTTCCTTTAGGATGGACTGGTTTGATCTTGAAGTCCAGGGGAACTCTCAAGACTCTTCTCCCAAAACCACAATTCAAAAGCATCAATTCTGGACCCCTGGTTTAAAAAAAACCTGAGGCCCTAGTGGTTAGCAGGATGCTTGAATGGGAATCCTGATTTTGTTTCCCATTAGGCAATTGCTTAGTCTCTCAGCACTTCCATCTGCACCAGTGCTTTCTATTAGAATTATGTGGTTCACACAAACGTAACTTTTTTCCCCCTTTGGACAAGCTGTGTGGGCTTTGGGGACCCCAGGTTCCCAACCAAGGATGGAACCTGGGCTCCTGCACTGATGATACTGAAGCCTAACCACTGGACTGACAGGGAATTCCATCCCGCAGGTAAACTTAAATATTCTTAGGCATAAAAAAAAAATAAATAAAGAGAAGCAAGTGAAATTAAGTTTAATATGTTCTTTAACTCAAGATATTTCAGAAATGCTTCTGGTGGTCCAGTGAATCAGAACTCCATGCCTTCGATGACAAGGGCCTGGGTTCCATCCCTCCTCAGGGTTCTTCAAACCCTGTGGAGGCTCCTCCCCCAGGAAAAAAAGATATATCTAAAACATCATTTCAATATGTAATTAATATCAACATTACAGAGATATCTTCCAGTTTTTAATACTAAGGTCTTTGAAAGCCTATGTGTGTTTTACACTTTCAATATCTCTGAATTGGGAGGAACCACCTGCCGGGCGCTTCCTGGCGGCAATGTGGCTAGTGGCTGTGACAGCTCAGATCAACAGAATGGTGGTGGTGGTTGTTTAGTCGCTAAGTCCTCTCTGAGTCTTTTGCGACCCCCTGGACAGCAGGTTGCCAGGCTACTCTGTCCATGGGATTTCCCAGGCAAGAACAGCAGAGCTGTGTTGCCATTTCCTTCTCCAGAGGATTTCCCGAGCAGGAAATAGAACCCAGGTTTCCTGTATTACAGGCGAATTCTTTACAATCTGAGCCACCAGCTTAGCCAACAGCTGAGGAGGAGGGGTAGGGAAACGAGGTCCTAGGCGGAGGGAGCTTTCGGTAGGAAGCCCGAGAGAGAGATGCTCACCATCCGTACCCTCCCCTACTCCAGAGCCTGAGTTGTCCTGGGGAAAGGGACCTGGAATCATCTAAGCCCCTCATTACGTGCTGAGGAACCAAGACTCCCAAGGGAGAGGTGGCTTTTCCAAGCCAGTTCAGTTGTCAGGACAGGAGTCATGATGACTCTCAGCCCAGGGTTCAGCCCACCAGGCCTTGAGGGGCCTCTCTCTCTCCAGGGTCATCCCTCCCATGGCCTTCTGTTTTCTCCTCTAAGAAATCCCTCTCCCCAGTAAAGGCCTGAGGGTTCAGTATTACCCAGACACCTTGCCTGAAAGTACAGGGTTTTATAGGTATCCTCCTCCCAACCCCAAAGTGTCGGGACCGGAGACCCGGAAACTCCCGGCTAAGGCTGGGTCTGTTCCACACTCAAGGAAACTCGTGAGTACGTTAGTCAATCCATCATGTAGTCATGAATTATGGAGGATTTCCTGATTGCCTGCTGTATGTCAGGCACAGTGCTGGGCACTGCAGAGCTGCGGCTGAGAAGAACCAGCTTCTGGGCTCAGCGCTTAGTCTGGTGGGGAGACAGCTCTGAGGAAGACCCTCCACTCAGCAGCTGGAATCTGACCCAGGTCAGGAGCCATATGAGGAAGCGGTAGGTTCTAGCTAGTCTGTCTTACTGTCTGGAATGTTTCTTTGCCTCCTGGCCACTTAAACTTGCCTCTGATGTCACCACTGGAGAGGCCTTCATGAGCACCCCCCCCCATGTAAAGTAGCTCTCCCCCCAGTCACTGTCCAGAACATTTCCGTTTTATTTTCCTCGATGGCTTATGTCACTGTCTGAAATGACCTCTCGAGAGTCATTGTCTGTCTCTCCCTATTTCTCACTATAATGTCTCACTCTATGAGGGCAGGTCCCGATCCATTTCACTGAGGCCTTCAACCTGGCAGGCACTCCATCCATGAATCCTCAAAAGTAAGAACGTTTGAATGTTCTCTTTAGGAAATCCTCCAATGCATTCTGTCCTGGGCTGTGATCTTGTGGACAAGGTCTGCAGAAATGAGGCTGCAGGGAAACAAAATGGTCATTAATGGAGGAAGTTCCATGGGCTCCAGGCTGGATGTGGAGATGGGGACTGGAATCCCATTTAAAGGATACTGGACTGGGCCAGGCCCCGGTGTTGCCCTGACAAACTGGGTCCCTTCCTTCACCTCCTCCTTGCCATTTGTTTATCAACGCCTTTCCTGGCAAAGGCAGAGGATGATGGATGGAGGAGAGACTGCCAGTTTCAGGTGTCTTATCTTTAATCAAGTGACAGGTTCCCCCTTGGGTGAGA
Source organism: Bos taurus (assembly GCF_002263795.3). Lineage (NCBI taxonomy): Eukaryota > Metazoa > Chordata > Mammalia > Artiodactyla > Bovidae > Bos > Bos taurus. The sequence goes on along the minus strand of NC_037346.1, from coordinate 43,297,040 downwards.
GGCCCAGGAGATGTAAGAGAGGAGCTAGGAAGTTTCAAAGTTTGTCGAGGAAACAAGATCTGTGAATCAGATATTGTTCACAGCCCACTTCAGCTAATTTCTAGCTGGGTGACTTTCACAAGTACTTAACCTTTCTGTTCTTCAGTTTCTTCTTTTAGGGAAAATACACTTGGGTGGAGCAGAGAATTTAAAAAATTCCTAGACCTGAGGGTCTTCCCCTGAGGACTCCAGCAAACCCCACACTGTTTCAGAGATGTTGGGTGTTGGAGGCAGAGCCTTGTCCACAGGATAGAAGAAATAATCCCGTATTAAAAAAAGAAACAAAAGTAGTAAATGATCTGGCAGCTCCGTATACAGTGTTTTGAAAGTTAAAGGAATTTTGCATAATGTTGCTCCTTGGATATGACCCTCACAAGAAACAGTACTCCTAAGTAAACTGCCCAACAGGGCAACAGAAAATCACACATTGATAAAACAGAAACCTTCACGAGACAGGTACCCAGAGCAAAACAAGGAAAACACTGAAAAAGATGTAACAAGCCTGTTGTTCATACTTTCTCTTTCCCCTGAGAGGGGTGCACTATCCTGCAGGTACTACCATACCAGGTCAATGGGTGAGTGGATGGAGTAAAGTTCTATTCCAACTCCCTGCTCCAAACATCCATTTACTAAAAAGTCCTGGCACAGAGGATCTGGTGTTGTTTCATGTTGTTCGGTTGCTAAGTCCTGTCTGACTCTTTGCAACCTTGTAGACTGCATCATGCCCAGACTTTCCGGTCCTTCAGTATCTCCTGGAGTTGCTCAAATTCATGTCCATTGATGTGGTGATGCCATCCAACCATCTCATCCTCTGTCTTCCTCTCCTGCCTTCAATCTTTCCCGGCATCACAGTCTTTTCCAGGGAGTGGGTTCTTCCATCAGGTGGCCAAAGTATTGGAGCTTCAGCTTCAGCATCAGTCTTTCCAAGGACAATTCAGGGTTGATTTCTTTAAGACGGACTGGTTTCATCTCCTTGTGGTCCAAGGGACTCTCAGGAGTCTTCTCCAGCACCACAGTTCAAAGTTCTTCGGCCTCTGACATCTTTATAGTCCAACTCTCACATCCCTAAATGACTGCTAGAAAGACCACAGCCTTGACTATAGGGACCATTGTCGATAAAGTGATGTCTTTGCTTTTAACACGCTGTCTAGGTTGTCATAGCTTTCCTGCCAAGAAGCAATCATTTTCTGATTTCCTGGCTGCAGTCACCATCCTCAGTGATTTTAGGGCCCAAGAAGAGGAAATCTGTCACTGCTTCCACATTTCCCCATTCAATTAGCAATGCAGTGATGGGACCAGATGTCATGACCTTAGTGTTTTTACTGTTGAGGGTTTTTAAAAAAGTTAATTATTTATTTTTGACCGCACTGGGTCTTCCTTGATGCTAGAGTCTTCTCTAGTTGGCAGCGGTGCTACTCTCTAATTGTGGTTTATGGGCTCTGGAGTACAGGCTCAGTAGTTGTGTTAAAGAGGCTTAGTTGTCTCAGGGCATGTGAAATCTTCCTGGACCAATATTTGAACCCATCCCTTGCCATTGGCAAGTGGATTCTTAATCATTGGTCTAGGAAGGAAGTCCAGTCCTGAGTTTTAAGCCAGCTTTTTCACTAACCTTCTTCACCCTCAGCAAGAGTCATTCCTTCTGGCTTATTTTGATTTGAACTTGTGCTGAGCTGAAGAGCCTGCCTTGTATATCCAAAAGACATAGTGGCTCTTACTTTAGGCCCTTTCTTTTCTAAGTATTAACTTCAAGTAATAACACAACTTCTGCAATGTACTCGTCTCTCTTTGTCAGGCAGTGATCTGTATAAACGAAATCCCAGTATAAACAACACACACACTGAGCTGAAACCCATCATTTTAACCAAGACTGCAAGTGGATCTTGGTGGTTTTCAGCGGGAACTGCCTAAGTCAGAAAACATGATTACAGAGGTAACGTTAGAAACTTGAAGAAAAGTAAATCAGGGGTGGGTACACGAAAGATGTCATGCCCATCCCAGGAAGAAAAAAACGAAGCATGTAGATAAACCAAAAAAACCTCCCTGAGATAACCAAATCCTTTACAGGAAAGGGCCAGTTTCTGCCTTTGGGTACTTCAGTAAGTGTCCCCAAGGGGTGCACCGTTCCTGGAGGTACTGCAATACCAGGTCGATGCGTGGAGTGGACGGAGCAAGCTCCTATTCCAACTCCCTGCTCCAAAAATCCATTTAATATATTGTCCTCGGATAGAGGACGTATCAGATATTAAACTGATAAGAACAGATACTACACTTGATCTTAGCCAAAAGGCCGAGAAGCGATAGTGTGGCACTGCCCGCCGCTGTCACGTCCGGCTGTCGTGCATGTTGCACTCAGTGTGACCGGGTCCCCGCTCACTCCAGGTCTCCCTTCCTTTGCCTCGTTGACAGTGCTATGGCGGCACTACACCAAGTCTCTCGGGCAGAAGTTGGATTTTCCACATTGTAAAAGAGAAATCCCGCATCTGCCGCGGCTTTGTGGTTCTCGGGCGGAAGCGCCGTCTCGAATCTGCATGCCCCGCCCTCTGTCGCCGAGAAGGCGTGCTCCGGCGGGACCGCAGCGCCCTGGGACGGCCTCGGGGCGGCGGCAGGGGAGCTCCTCCTTGGGGCTAGTGGAGAGGAGAGACCCGACCGGAGGGTGCGGGGTGGCCGTGAGAGGACCCGTGCGACGAGCTGTTGGCCGAGAGTTTTCCTGAAGACAAGGTCTCAAGACTCACTCTCTAGAAACGGCCGAACTGCAGTGTGTTACCCAGGCCGAACGCCTGCGAGGAGAGGGGCTCCCTAGGGTCGGGTGTGTGGAGGGGCTTCCCGGCCAGGCGGAAGGCGGATGGCCCACAGTGGGGAAGGAGAGGCGTGTGGATGCGGAGGCGGGGCCGGGCCGCGGAGGGGTTCACTCCAACTCCAGCGCCCGTGCTTCGGTGCCCCTACTAACCAAACGGAATCCGGCTTT